>NC_085989.1:13886039-15086039 GCF_030014385.1 Trichomycterus rosablanca | reverse complement strand
GATTTAGGGCGGGAAAAAATCCAAACAAAAACAAACAAACAAACCTGATGTATAAACACAACTACTACGAACTTAGTGAAATAAATTTGCAAAAATACATTTTAAGTTTGGGAACAGCGGCAATCTTTGTGACCTGATGCACTTCCAGAGAACTTTACCCAGCTGATCATTAATTCATTACGGGTTATTTTGTACAACCATATTATTCATGTTATAACCAAGAGCAAAGAATGCTTCCGTAGAAGGTCTGTGTGGAAGTGTCATCTGGTTGTTAAGCATGATGAATCTAATAAAGCAATAAAAATTTTATAGTAAAACAGCTGCACCTGAGTTGTTATACTACACTGTGAATAAATCTTATTGTCTAAAGGTTACATTTTTGTGATCTACATTGTAAAGCCAAATAAGTTTAATAAACTCAAATGTTTGTGATTCACATTGTAAAGCCAAATAAGTTTAATAAACTCATTAGACTACGAAGATTTACAAGCAAAATGTTATTAACATTACTTAAATCATGATTTTACCCCAAAAGCAGTATTATTTTGGCAACTTTTTTTAAAGAAATCTCATACATTATACTTGATAATTTAGATTTTTCACTTAAGATCACTAAAACAAGTGATTGTAACGTGCAATTAATATGTAAATATTTGATGAAGTTTACATAATAAACAAACACGATAACAAATTTAACACAATCGATTAGTCGAATCATCACTGTTGGGTTCCTGAGTAAAGCCCTTAACCCTAAATTGCTTGTTTGTTCTTGTGCACAATTGTAAGTCACTTATACAATAAAAGCATCTTCTAAATCTGCTAAATATAAATGTAAATGTTTGTGGCATTTATATGCTATTTTAGCCAAACGTTTAAAAAATACATAAAATGCATGAAGTAAAGAATGCAAGAAATGTAATAAAAAACTTGACTTTGCCCCAAATATGGCTTGGAATATACATAAACGTCTACAGCATTTGGCACGTTTATACTGAGCTTTTATAAACCGTCTGAACCAAGGTTATTAACAGTTTATCTAAGGTGGCATTGGTTTCCCAGTGGCACTATGTCGACGGCTGGTTTTGTTCACTTTTCGTCTATTTTTTACAAAAGGTAAAATCTTTACTTACCTAATAATTAATAATAATAATACTTAATATTAATTAATAGCTACAAAAGGTTGCAATGACAAATGCACAGAGAGGTGTATATGTGTTTCCATCGGGCGGCGCTGTTAAGACCAATGTCATGGCCGAGTGGGCTAACGCTGACCAAGGAACTGCAAGACTTGATAGGCTCAAAAATGCCGCCACAGGCTGGCTAAATAAAAATAAAAGTATTGTTAATAATAGAATTGTAGTTAACATATTCCAATTCGGTTTTCTCCTGTGTTTAAATTACAACTTCATTTAAATAAACAAAAGCTGATAGTAACGTTTGGTAAAATGTATTTCAAATGTCAACATTTTGCTATAACTGTCTATCACCATAAGAAATAAATTACAGCTATATCCTTTTAATTTCGTTAACCAAACACCACATTAAAGCATACCCTTGCGCTAGAGCCTCTAAAAACAAATATAGTTATTAACAAATATACCCTATTAGCATACTGCAGAGTAAAAAAACCGAGTAAATGAAGAATGAACTTGTAATACAAATAACGACCCAGCTAACAATTTTTGGTTCCCAGAACGTTCCGGGAACGTTAGTTTTTGGTTGAAAAGTGAACCAAAATGACAGCTATATGAATATTATATATAGAAAATAACATATAATTGCATATAAGAATAATAATTATAAAAGTAAAGTATATATATACATACATACAATATAAAGAAGTACTGTTTGTTTGTTTATTAGGATTTTAACCTTATGTTTTACACTTTGGTTACATTCATGACAGGAATGGTAGTTACTCATAACACAAGATTCATCAGTTCTCAAGGTTATATCAAACACAGTCATGAACAATTTAGTGTCTCCAATTCACCTCACTTGCATGTCTTTGGACTGTGGGAGGAAACCCGAGCACCCGGATGAAACCTACGCGGACATGGGGAGAACATGCAAACAACACAGAAATTACCCAGACCGCCCCACCTGGGGATCGAACCCAAAACCTTCTTGCTGGATCTTGTGACCTTGGCTGATGATCTACACCGGCTGTTAGATGCTGCAGAGTAGTGTTCATAGTTTTCACTCATGTATGAGAGGTGAATAAGCAAATGTGGCTCAGTGATGGTAGTGGACACTTAAATATCTACAAAAAATACAAGGGACAATCTTTGGGTTATAAAATCATATACGATCAGCCATAACATTAAAACCACCTCTTTGTATGTATACTCTTTTTCTATCAGCTCCACTAACCATATAGTTTACTAACCATTTACTGACTTTCCCTATGGGATTAATAAAGTTATCTATCTATAGGTGCACTTTGTAGCTCTACAGTTCCACTGTCGTCCATCAGTTACTCTGCATACTTTGTTAGCCCCCTTTTACCTTATTCTTCAATAGTCAGGACCTCCACATGACCACCTCAGAGCAGGTATTATTTAGGTGGTGGATCATTCTCAGCACTGCAGTGACACTGACGTGGTGGTGGTGTGTTACTGTGTGTTGTGCTTATATGACTGGATCAGACACAGCATCGCTGCTGGAGTTTTCAAATACCGTGTCCACTCACTGTCCACTCTTAAATTATACACACCTGCTTTGTTGGTCCACCTTGTGGATGTAGTCAGAGATGGTAGGTCGTCTGTTGCTTATTATTGTATTACTATTATTGTTGTTGTTGTTCTTGTTGCTTATTGTAGCTTTTAAGTTAACGTTATCCACAGTATTCAATGAACTTTAATTATTTAGCAGCTGTTGTCTAATGCTAGAAACTGTTAGCCTTTAACGTTACCTGAAGAGTTTCAGTTCAGACTACCAGTTAACCTGAAACTCACTAGATAACATTACCTAACAGTTTCCATTTCCAAATTGCTCTCTATCTTAATCCAAAACTCATTAATATACTTTCTGCTTACATTTTACTAAGTAAAAAGTTGTTAAGATTAAACGTTTATTTACCTCACACGAACGAACGAGTCCTCATTTTCAACGGCTGTGGTAACAACTGGGCCGGATCTGGCTACATTGATTCTGGCCGATTCTGACACTCGGCCGACTGTGCCGATAGAAAAGTGGGAACTGGGCCAGATGATTGTGCTAGCTGGGTTAACTTAGAAACCTTCCGGGAACGTTACTGGAACGATACTTTATACACATAAGAAATAAAACCTTATACAAGCTTTAACTAACGTTCTCTATTAGTTCTCATAAAACCATGAGAGAACGTTAGGTTTCATAGTTTTATAGTTGGTACTTGTAAGTAAAGGTTGATCTACATGGACCGTCTCAAGCAAAAGGCTGTTTTTTTGGTAAGTTTCTACCAAAAAACTTTAAAGATAATAAGAAAACCTTCCGGGAACGTTACTGGAACGTTACTTTAAACACATAAGAAAGAAAACCTAAAGGCAACTTTTAGATAACGTTCTCTGTTAGTTTTCATAAAACCATGAGAGAACGTTAGGTTTCATAGTTCCCGGAACGTTCCGGGAACAGCGCTGATTTTTTTAACGAATATAGAACGTTCCCATAACGTTATGGGATGGTTCCCTAAAAATAACCATAGGGGAACCAAAATCTAACGTTACGGGAACGTTCTGTGTTAGCTGGGGAAAAGGTTAGAGAGAAGTTAGATAATAAATTACTTACGATTTCAAGTTATCTTCTTTACTGATAAACTGTCAGAAATTGGTTGCCCATTTACTTAAACAGCAACTAAGAGGATCTTTTAATCTTGAACGATGTAAAACAGCAGCAGAATGTGTGAGGTACAATGTAGTGATGTTAACAAATGTAAGCCCAAACGTGCAATCACTAAATTAACATTTGTAACTGTCATCCAGATTTTAGAGAGCAAAATATTGCTTTAAGAAAAAATGGTTTATCAACACTGTTTATTAACATATATATATATATATATATATATTTGTTAATAAACAGTGTTGATAAATCATTTTTTCATTTGCGGTACGTGAAATATTCATGAAACTACTCCACAAACAAGTAATCTTGTTTGTGCTTGTTTAACAAAAAAAAATCCACGTATCATGCGTTTAAATGAGACGACGTAGTTATTCGGAAGGCGTGGCTCTCTGTGTTTTAAAGTCTACACACAAATTTGCAAGAAAAGCTCGCCGGCTGCAGTATATTTGCTTCAGAAAATGGGAACAACAGAACGCGACAGTTCCTAGCTAACATACCACCCAATGGAATGCACTAACGACCTGGTAAGTCGCGAGCATCTTATAGCCTTTAATCGACCGCAGCGCAACCATGAACTAGCGTCAATAAAGTTAAGTTTTTAACCCAGATAAACGCACGCGATTTCAGCGCAAGACATGGATGAACATGTCAAAGTCCTGTAAAATGTGGTCGTCTGCATGTCATGCGTAAAATGCTTTTCCTTCGTTCTCTTTTGGTAGCTCAAGGGTAAGTGTTAGTCTCTTGTGAGCAGGAGAATTCCACCCGGTTTGCAGTAGGATCTTTCTAACTAGCAGTAATGACCAAAAATCACATGGACCACGTAGGGGCACACGCGTCTGCTTTACCTGACAACAAGAAATTTTTTATTAGATATATCACCCTCAGCTCAAAACAAAAATTTAAATGCAAAGGCATATATGTCACACAGTGCGTCAAGGGAGCAGTGATAAAGAGCACGTGTTATCACAAAGAGAAGAATTGTTTCTTGTGTTTTATTTACTAAAATATATGGTGCAGACTGCTCATGATGCTTACAGATCATGCACACAATCGAAATGACAAAAAAATATATCATTTTACCATTTATATGCTAGATGAAGTAAAAACTATACAAACTAAACATTGCAGTAACAATCCTTATTATGCCCACAAAGGGAAAATTAGTTAACTGTTCAAGGCAAACAAAAATCAGGTATTAAATGTAGTTACACATTTCTCCATGTTTAGGTAAAGTAATTTAAAATAACAACATCAATAATTACAATAACCGATTTTATAAAAAGTGACTAATATAACAATTCCTCCAGTTTGGTCTGTTTTAATGTACGCGCACACATACACGCGCACGACTTCTTCAAACTCGGTCACACGCACACACGAAAAATTACCACGGTCCACATGATCTTGGGGAAAGCAGACTTCGTCAAACCAGTACCAGTCGACCTACATCCATTGTTTTGATGTCCAGTTCCGATTCATGAGTGCCCATTGTAGGTGCTTTGATAATGGACAGTTAGCACTGTTCCCTGACATAGGCCGCCCAGTAACCTGTCTGCGGCTGTCACCCAACGCTTGTTCGTAGATATACTAACCCAGTCGTCTGGCCATAACGACTTGGACTTGGCCCTTATGAAATTTGCTGAGGTCTATCAAGCCTGTTCATATAAAATTAGCATTAGAGTAAATTAGCATTAGAGTATTTTTCGTGGTTTCGTACTCTATTTTATTATTATCTATGGTGTTGCGTTTAATTATTGCTAAGACCTTAGTCATTGACTAAAGATCTATTTAGATTAGTGACATAATCTCAATTTTGGACAGGAATTTATAAGTACTATTGCCAAGTACATTGGTCTATGTCAGACCTGGGCATTGTACGGCCCGCGGGCCACATCCGGCCCGCGAGACATCCCCAACCGGCCCGCATGAGGTTCGTGGCAATTAAAAATTAGACGTAAATAAATGTACATCAAACATGCAATATAACAGGATTGATTTTGACGGGAGCGCTGTGTCTTTAAATATCCGTTTCGTTTTACGTGTGTGAGAGTGTATCAGTTCACCGTAATGCGAACACAACTGAGTGTGACTGACGGTGGAGTTTTTAACAAGACGTGAACTTCTGAAGTATTTATTTACTGAAGTCAGGTGTAAAGCTGTTTAACGATCACAATTTAGGGTTTAAATCGCTGTTATGGTACTAAACAGAACATGAACGATGCGGAGCGTCACACCTGAAGCTTTACTAACTAAACTGCAAAAGCAACAAGGACTTTTTATAAAGTTTAACACATCCAGAACTGAAGCAGTCAGGACCAGCTTTGTGATTTTAATAAGAATGTCCAACAATAACAAAAGACTGAAAAATAAATGAGGTAATTAGACTCAAAACAAAATAGTGTAAAGTTTAAAAACCTGCACATTTTGTTCACATTTGTTTTTTTTGGGTTTTTTTTTGCATTTGTTTGTTTAAATAGTAAAATAATGTTGATGTTTTACTCTGCCTACTTCTAATTGTCATCTAAACATTAACAACTTATTAGAACTGCACAATTTACTGCTTTTAATAAATAGTGGGCAGTTGTAGCCTAGTGCTTAAGGTACTGGACTAGTAACCAGAAGGTCTCTGGTTCAAGCCCCACCACCGCCAGGTTGCTGCTGGCCCTTAACCCTCAATTGCTCAGACTGTATACTGTAACTTTATTGTAAGTCACTTTGGATCAAGGCGTCTGCTAAATGCTGAAAATGTAAATAAAGAGATAAAATTAATATTGAGCAGAATTAAGTTCACCTTATTGGTCCGGCCCTCCACAACAGTCCCAGTTGCTTATGTGGCCCCTTCGAAAATTTAATTGCCCACCCCTGGTCTATGTGGTTACCTCAGAGAGCAATACAACACGTTAATTCCGCTTTTGTAGCGTTTTATGGCGTGTTGCCCTGTAAGGCTCATCATTGAGGACTAAAGCTTTAGTGCGGTGGATAGTCTTGAGGAGACGGTTATGTTTGCAAGTTACTAAAAAGAAAGCAAATCTGACGAAGGTGCGCATTCGAAACATGTTTCAAACCGTTTCAAGGACGACACAGGTGAGGTGTTACACATAGGCTAAGCTTTTTTCCTGACATTAGACTGTCGAGTGGTTTAGGTAGTTTCATGTTGTTGGGATTGTCTTTTTGCCTCTGCAACACGAAACTGTCTTAATTGCCACAGTTTAATTCGGCGTTGAAACATTTACATGTGTTGTGAATTTATCGAGCATTTGAACAGTCTCACTTCATTTTGTACCACGGTGTTGCTAAATCTGTCGAGTTTTGTGCTTTTAAAAGTATCACTCTGTAGACGTGTGATGCACAGTGGACTACTTTTAAAAACTAGTTTAAAGTCTAAATGAAGCAGTAAGGTGACAAGGCCTCGGTTACGTCCATTAAGGCTAGGGGAGGGCTGGACGTCTACTGTGACTTCTTTGGGGCACAATTGGGGCACAATTGTAGATCGACTTCCGTTATAAGCCGTGAGAATAGGCTGTACACAAAAGCTCGGATGAGGTTTATGATAGCATTCAGGCAAACACTGACAGGATCTTATCAGAGCTTTAAAGGACTTCAATAGCGCCCGTGGTTTAAAAAAGAAACTCGCTCAGTGTTAACCAACGCCCGTGAGCCTTTTACAGCCCCGAAGTGCTATGTCGTTTCCGTCTCTTTTTGTTTTAATTTTTGGTGTGGAAGTTCCTGCTGTAAAAGTGACTATTCGCTATCCACCGTCTGCGGGTTTTTTTTAAGAAGGACTAATTTTAATGCTGTGATTCGACACAAGCTTCTTTTTTTAAAAGAAAAAAATAATAAATTGCTGTATTTTATTAGACAATGTTTATTTCCACAAATATGAATTAAAAGTATATGACTAGCTTTTACAATATTTCGACCTGTGACGACAAAAACATAATGATACTATCAGACAACACATGGGCCTACATGCAGACGTGAATACAACACTTACAACATAAACATAAAACTTTTACTGAGTAAACAACTTTCAGTTTTTATACATTTATTAGGTTGAATTTTTTTTTTCTAGATTAAATTGTAATTTAAAGTTTAAGGCTTAAACCAAATTGTAGCAAGTACATTTTACACGGCAACATTAATGACAACAGAACTAAAATAAATTAATTTAATAATTAGCTATTTTCTTCTTCTTTTTCTTCTTCTTCTTCTTCTTCTTCTTCTTATTATTATTATTATTATTATTATTATTATTATTATTATTATTATTATCATCATATCATCATATTATTTATATTGCAGTTTTCAGTAATTGTAATAGTTGCAGTTATTATTAAATAAATAATACTATTTATGTAATAATAATAATAATTATTATTATTATTATTATTATTATTGGTTGTTGTTACTAAATTAGGGTTGGTATGTTAATGCACATTTCTGTTAGATAGTAATGCCAGCTATACAAAAGAATTCGATTTAGAGGCATTAACGTATTAGTGTCACACTTTTTAGTTATTTGTAGATAGATAGATAGATAGATAGATAGATAGATAGATAGATAGATAGATAGATAGATAGATAGATAGATAGATAGATAGATAGATATGCATCAAAATGTTGTACACACACACACAAACACACACACGCACGCACATATATATATATATATATATATATATATATATATATATATATATATATATATTTATATTTATATATGTGTGTATAGATCATACATTAAACTACATATTTAGTTATTTCAAATTAATGGTGTACTGTCTACAGTTATTTTTTTTTTAATTAATTATTCAATGACTATTTCCTACATTTTTAAAGATTTTTACATTGTCTTTTTTATTTACTAAATTAACCGGTGCTATTGGAATTATTCTGTGGTTTACCGTTTTTAGTGTAGAATGTGTTTGTTTCAAAATTAAATGTATTTTTAATAATTTATTTGTTAAATAATCAGTGCATTTATTTAATTAATTAGAAATATAGAAATTAAGAGCTTGTTAGAATAATAATACAAAAATGCAAGCTGGGCGGTTTAACTTAATTTACTGTAATACAGAAAGTGTACGAACGAATAACAATTTATTTAATCACTGGCATGAAACGTTTTTTCAGCACTTATATATCCATTGGATTTGTTTGGATTAGATCTTTTTTTTTTTTTAGATACAATTGTACTGAGCTTGTGTTTAAAAGAAGAATCTCGATAAAATCATTTGATTGTAAAATCTATATGTTCTGGCAATATATGTTTCCTCTTTATTTATTTATTTATTTTTTGAATACCCGGATTTTTTTGTATTTGTTGGTATTTTTTACATATTAATTGCATTAAACGCAGAGCAAACTGAGGTCTGATGCCGATTGATTTATCCTGTATTGTTCGGTACCTACGATCACGTGCGCATGTTGTCCAATCAAATGGCAGTCTTTCTTCAACCTATTAACCAACCAAAAAGAAGCTGCTTTTTATTTCCCACAGTTTATTATTTTGGAAAGGGTGCTCGTATGTGTGTTGGTGGTTTGTGCATATTTTTGCGTGTGTATAAACACGATTGTGCCTGTTCGCCATGTCGACTTCCGGACCTCTGACAGGATACTACGTTGACTCTCTTCTTCTGTCGGAAAGCGAGGAATCCCATTTTTCCTCTGGACCGGAGCTTTTGCAGCACGCGAGACAGTCAGGTTTACAAGCTGAGCATAATGGCTTAGGGAACTGCATATTTCCTTCAAAACAGCCGGTGTACAGCAGTACAGGATGGGGTCACATTCCAACAACACTGACTAGCAGTGTAAATCCCTTATATAACGCACATACACAGCCACATCTTTCATTAGTTGGAGACTTCGTACAGTCGTGGCTATTGGACACAAATGTTCCTCTAACCGAACTATCAACGGTACATCACCAGCTGCCCGCCAAAACGGAGGTTCTTGGAACAAACAGCCACAGTCTTTCCACTCCCCAGTTATTGGAAATTCAACAAGACTTTCCAAATGTATCATGTATTAAGAATACAGACGTGCTCTCGCTCCGGTCTACAGACGCAGAAAGGCAGAGCGAAGAGAAGACAGCCAGTGATTCAAGTAAGATAAAGCTAATATTACTTTACTTACACACTGTTTAAATACACGGCTTTTCATATTTTCTTAAAACATACATGTCAATCTTTAATAAGACAAATAATATTTGGTGTTCTAATGACGTAATTTTATAACAAATGTGTTATAAAATGTTAATATGTTGATCATGAATTTGTGGTGTTTTGTCACGGTCGGGTCAGCGATGGTGTGTAATTTCCTCTCCCATTTCCTTTTTTTGCTCTCTCTACCCTTTTTCAGACAATCCGGTGTCCAACTGGCTTCACGCGAGCTCCACACGCAAAAAACGCTGCCCCTACACTAAGCACCAGCTCCTTGAGCTGGAGAAAGAGTTTCTGTTTAACATGTACCTTACGCGCGACCGCAGATACGAAGTCGCGCGTCTTCTTAATCTCACCGAGAGACAGGTAAAAATCTGGTTTCAAAACCGCAGGATGAAGATGAAAAAAATGAACAAAAACAGCACAAAAGATGAATGAACAGAACATTTTGTTAGTAAATCAATCTTAAACTGAACAGTATTTTGTCTTAAAGCATGCTGGGATGCATTAGTATTGTATATTAGGTTACTTAAGCGTTTTACGTGTCTACTGACTGCTGCACAAATTATTTTTTTGTAACAAAAACGATCAGTTTACTGATGCGGTCTCCTGTCCTTGATATTAGCAAACATAGAGGTTTAAATTAATGGATGAATTACTTTTAGATTGTATCTTTGGATATCGTGTATATTTAGAAAATAGATAAAAAGACCTTATGTTGCCTAATACTACATTTTCATTGTAGTGTTGTATAGTTTTACACTGATACACCCTTGAAATGCTGTTTATAAGTACCTTTGTGTTTGTTGCTACCTAGATTTTTTACTACCTAATTTTGAATAAAAACATTAAAACCTTATAGTAATACCATATCCATTAAGAATACAAAGTTGTGATATTCAGGATATGACTAGATTCTCCATGAAGCTAAATAAAATATAAACCATGTAGTCATTAAACTAAATACCTCCTGGTCAATTGACCGCCCTAATGTTGTGCTATTGTTTAATTTATATGTTATTTGTACTTTATTTATTAAGTAATAAAACATAGTTGTAACATAAATTTGTTATTATTATTATTTTTTATTTTTTATTATTGTTATTATTATTATTATTATTAATATTATTATTATTATTATTATTTAATTAGCACTACAACCTACCCCATCTTTAATCCTATTCTATCTTACACACACACACACACACACACATACACACACACACACACACACACACTCACACACACAATCATAGCTTTATTGGCAGAACAAAATATGGACATTGGTATTGCCAAAACTTAGTTACGTATTTACGTTACGTATAATAAAAATAAAATATTAACAAAGGAAAATAAACAATATATAAAACACACACACACACACACACACAGTATAGAGTATGTGGTGGTGGTTTGGGCGGCTTGGGAATGGGCTTGAGCAGACAGGCCCATTCTGTTGGTTTGGCGATTTGGAGATTGCTAGCTGTATACCGCCGTAAAAGACAATTACAGCTATAACCGTTAATGGGGTGCAAAGCGAGAGACAACACAGCACAAAAGCGATGTCATTATTTGACCCATGAGTCTGAGCCATGCACGTATTTTGTACGCATTAAATGTTGCTTTTTCCAGTTTATTTAACTTATGTTCGAAGTCATAGTTTTTCTGTGTATTTTGCGAAAAATAGCATCGATCTTTAATGTTCCATTGTTCTTAATGGTAGTATTATCAATGCCTGGAACCTCCTGAATATTATAACACACCTCCAGTTTAATATATGTAGTTATAAACTAGTTAAACAGCGATGATTGCTCACATAAAAATACAAATTACTAAATGCATAACATACGGAAGACAGCACAAGGTGTTGGACGCACGTGATTCGCAGATGGACTTCAAAAGCCTTCTTGCAAAGACTAGGTCATTTAAATGCAGGCACGGAAACACACTCTGGAATTTAGAGTTTAATGGCTTTATGGCAGTCCAGACACAATTAGATAGGTTTAGAGTTACAGCACCCATTTGTACCAGTGCTTTTATTTTTTTTTTCAACCTCTTTACCTTTTTATGTTATGTGTGCAAAAAAGGAACCTATCCAGTTTATTGCTCCCACTCCCAGCGGCGCCTGCAGGCAGCTTTTGTCAAAAGAAACTTGTCTGCACGTTGACGGAGACAACTCTATCAACTCTATCAAGGATATTTTTTTGTGTACATTAAAATGTAGGCTTGACGCTAGTTAGAAGTAAATGAACCATTTTGACGTGATAATATTACAACCTTTCACCACTGGATGTCAGTAAAGACCTACTAAGATTATTACTGGTACTCTACCAGAGAGTTTTTCTTTAGATAGATAGGCTTACATCACTTTAAATGGCCACAGCAATCTTTTCATTAACATAGTGTTTACAAAAAATACAAAGGGACTTTTTGGAAAATAACTGTCCTTGCAGACATGCAAGTCTCGTTTAACTATGGCATGGTGGTCAAATACATTATATTTTTAATTTGATGTACATTTTACACTTGCATCTGCAAGTTTTTCAGTGTCTTAACTGTTACATACGCTCTAGAATGAGCATCATATTTGCACGAAAGAAAAATTTAAAAAAATTATTGACGATTCTATCTGATCCGATCTATCCGAACTGTAATTTGTCCTTATAAAAACGGTCACAGCGCACCTATACACAATTAACAGGGCAAGCACATTTCAACTTGAGACAAAAATCTTAAGCCATCGAAACATTGTGGGTACCACAGATAGTGTGCTGCAATTTAGGTGAATAAAATTATTTGCCATGGGCAAACCATTCGGCTGAAAATATATAGTAATTTGTAACAATGTCAGGTTTTAAATACTTCCAGGAAACCGTTTGCTGCCTACAAACTCATATCTTGAATGCAACCTTTACCTTTATTATTAAAGATAAAAAGGACAGTGAACGGTTGACGTGTCTGTAAGGCCAAATGTATTGTCTTTTAAGGTGTGGTGTTTTTTTGTTTTTTTTTTCTTGTTTTTGAGGATGTATAGCTTTGTTTATTACAATTTATTTATACTGTTATTACCTAGCCTTATGTTATAAGTAAGGCCTAGCACATTGTGTTTAGTGCTATTAGTTCAGTGAGTGTTTTAGTGACCGAGCATGTTTGTTTCCGTATTTAAATAGTAAATGTGATTAAAGCTTTTTGTTTTGCAATCAATAAATCGTGAGGATTGTAACAGGTAAATATGGACATGGTTTATGGTTTAAACATGTAATATGTTTTCAATATTCAAATTTTATAATTGTGTTACACTCTAATATGAAATTAATATTCTAAAGAGAAAATATTATAATATATCACAAAACCACTGTGTGTAAGCCATAACAATCAGTATTTTACGTCTAGTTAATTTACAGTGTAAAGTGTGGTTTCTCCCTAAGAAACAAGAAAAACACATGGTATTGCTGAATGAAATGACTTGATATGCCTAGGAAAATTTGGTTTACATTTACCCTATAAAATACTGTAGCTTTTTCAAAATAGGGTATTTATTAATTAATTTATTTATTTATTGTAATATTGTTGTTCATTCAGAAACTTATCGCAAATACTCTAGCACTGTTTTAATGAAATGAAATAAATGCCTTTAATTAATGTTGTAAAACAACCAGTTTAAGGTCACTTTATGGTTTGAAAAAATTCTATTTGTTGGTCAAAATGTACATTGGTGGGAGAAATTAATAATTGTAATCTATTGGAGAAAATGTATAAACTGCCTAAGCTTACACGGTTTTGTCAAATTTTATGTTATGCAAACAAATATCTTCACAATTTATTTATTGACTATTAAACAAAAAAAAACTACGTTGATCATTGAAATATCTTTAGCGTTATAATGAACTTATATATATATATATATATATATATATATATATAATTAAATAATAAACCTAATAATAATAATCTTCATTTTCTTTTCATCAACGACTCCACGGCTCCAACCTGGTCGGGGTCGCGGCGGGGAACATATGACTTAATGCAGGGATACCCTGGACAGGCGCCAATTCTTAGCATGTCTTCGTAGTTTTATTCATTGCTCCTTTACTTGTCCATTTTTGTAGTGCATTATTGTTAGATGTATTTCATATTTCGATGGTTATTCCATCTGATTCCATCCTAACATGGCTCCATTCACAAAATTATTTAGTTCCGTGCAATAACACTTTTCATTAATATTCACAATAAAAATTTTTTATATATCATTACATCTTTTACAGACTCTTTCTCTGTAAAATGGCGTCTTGCACACATTTCTGCTTTCCAGTTCTTGTCTCCTTTCTAACACAGGGGCGCTACTATAAATCTGCTGTTGAAAATTTACTACCCTGCAGTACAACTTTACGAGGCCATACGGTTTACTATTGGCTGGTGATGGTCACATGATATTAGGGTCCCATGAACATTAACTTTATATGCGCTTACTTCCTTTCCCCAGTATAGGTTCCCATTCTTCACTAGAACTCCTGCTACCGCTGTGGTTTCGACCTCAGTGCTCTATATTTTGGATGCTTTGTTATATATCTGTTTAGACTCCGTGGAGAACAGTTGAAGAGAGAACTAAACAGCAATGGAATAACTTCTTACAAGCCGAACAAACTGAGTTTTGAGGAGGACAGCTGTCAGATGTGTCGAATGCCACCCCCACTCACACGCTGACTGCGCGTAGTTGGAGCCACAAACATAAATGGTAGGAACCTTGGTATTTTGTATGGACAAAAGATTATACTTTTAGAATCATTACTTTAACGTGTATTTTTGCATATTTATGCTTGCTGCTTGCGACCCCTAATACAGGAGCAGTCGAACAAAAATAAATTTAAAATTATGCTTGTATGATCCCGGAATTACTTCAATGTTTCCACTCAGTAAGATAAAATAAAACAAAATAAAATAAGGATGTCTTTGTGTGAATGTTTTTAATCCAGTCGAATTTAAAAATTTGATGTTATGAGATCGTGATTGGAGATTATATAGATTTACGTAAGACAGTGGTCGGTTTAATGCAAAAATTAATGGGTGACAGGTGTAAAAATCAGTGTTGGTTAATTGCGAGCAGAATTGAGAAAATGAATAATTGTGTTTTACCTTTGCTGATTGTTTAAATAGCACTTTCTTAATTTGTTGCACAAACTGAACATCTGGTGGCGCTGCGACATAATGCGGAACGTAGCTGAGAACCACATGGTTATAAATAGTTGGATTACAGAGATTAATATTATGGTCAAACTGCAGTGTTTGCAATATTATTATTATAAAATTTCCTTCATTTTTTCTTCATATTTCTTTCACTACATTTAGTGTACTTTAGGTTACATATTACAACTTAGATAACATTATAGATAACATGCTTAGAACTTCTTATGTTGTAATAAAATTTTTGTGGATATGTTCTCTTGTTCTGCTGTTATAGTGGTGTGCTCGTTGTCGTAGTGGCATGCACTTTGTTCAATGTCGTCTCACTTTTTGTTGGTTGTTTTAAATTTGCCAGATGCTGGCTGTTTTTTTCTGAAAACACACAGATGGTAGTATTTAATAAATCTGGTAAGCAGAAATTAGCATCGTTTGAACTAATGTATTTGCATTGGTTTCTAAAGATTGTCACGATGTATTTTTACATAAATGTCATACAACTAAAATACTCAAATTTTATGTCGAGACGATTTAAGAATGACCGTTTAAATGCATCTAGCTGTCAGTGAAAACGTTGCTGCAAATCTCTGCTCGTCACTAATATACATCTAGGCCAGTTATAAAACAATGCATTAACAAAAGCATATACACCGAACCATTTAAATATAAACAACGAAATAAAAAATTATTAACATTTCTAAAATATGTTCTTTAGTTAATTAAAAAGCAACACTAAGATACATGGTAATGAAAACAAAATTTGATTCAACTGTTTTGTAAATATAGATTCCAAATTCGAAGGCTAAAACATTTTAAAAAGCTGGAACAGAAGCATGTTTATCAATACAAAAGCCTTTGAACAGCACTTATGAACTTATTAACCACATTTTTAAGTGGATTTTTTTACGTCTTTAGCTGCACAGCCATACGTAGTGTTCTTGTTGTATTTTGCACATTATAATGCTCCATATATTTTGAACAGGAGACACTCGCTGTAGTAAAACATGCAGAATGTGGCTTGGCGTGGTCGTGTTGAAGTTAATTTAATTAAGACTAGAGAATAAGATAATCTACAAGACAGAATATATTTATCCAATATATTTTGCTGTTCTTACAGAGGTGCAAATTATCCATAACAGAGGCTTTAAGCTAGTGACATTTAGGATGGTTCTTTTCGACCCAGAGAATACACGAGTCCACAACACAGGTTTTTAATGTACATCGTTAATTTGAGTTACGTTATGTTTGAGTCAGTTAAGTTTGAGCTCAAATAAGGCAGTGGCATTGCTGGCAGTCATGACATAGGACTTTCGCTACAGTACAGTTGCTTTTGAGGTTGCAGCGACCAACAGTGTCTATTGAAAACGGTTTATTAATGAGAACTCCTGATCTCATAGTGCTATACATTACAGAAGCATGTTTGTTTTAAATACAGTGCCATCTAAAGAATTAATCACTACCATGTAATAGTAAGTTTGGCTCCTTGTGTTTACACGAGGATGGTCTGAATTTTTCATAGTTTTTATGCATTATAAATGAGATGCCTAAAATAACGGATTATTTTATGCATATCTGGTATAGTGGCAAGCCTCAACCATCCCCATGTGTACTGCATAATATGAGTTGCAGTTAATGATTTTTACCAGAAGACGAGTTCTCAATGAATTAAGTAGTTCATATTACGTTTATTATTTTAGTGTTACCATTTCCAGCACATATAGTTGTTTGATATTGAGCCATAGAAGGAAAAAACAACCCAATAAAGCATACAGCTCCATGTCTATATAGTCAGTCGATTGTTGTCTATATTCCGTTGTTTCGTTTAATAATCAATGATTCCGTTTAATGCGATAAAGAAAACAAACACCTGCGATTACCGAGAGACACAAGCATTGTTATTTGCACAAACATCCTAACTGGTTATTTTTATTGATAAAGAATTTTATATTTACTCAATTGATGCTCTCATATTTGCTGAAAAATAAAGCTTATGGTGGTCGTTCTAGGTCGTCAGATACAGTGTTATATTAACTATTACATATAATGGTAAAGGTTACTTTTAGTTTTTAAAAATTAAAAAATGCAAATAATCTAAATAATGTACATCAGTCTTGATATGATCAAATTCATCAGCTGTTTCATTAGTCTCATTTATACAGAGGTCACCGAATTGTTCACTGTTTCAGCAGCAATCATTTTTCAGCTGTAAAGTCATTAACCTCATGATGACCCTGTCGCAGCCCCGCCCTTGGACGGGAGATACGGGAAGTTTCTTCCTATAAACAAAGGGGGCGCACACCCAACAGCTTTCAGCGGACACCGTAAACACTTGACTTCGAGCTATACTCCATATATTGGTTGTCTACGAGAGTACCAAGCATGTATTTATGTTGCATAGTTCATCACAAACTGTTCAAGAACAAAAACCCTGCGCAAAACCATCAAGAGATAAATAAATGAGCTCTTGTTTTGTTGACTAATTCTTTGCTCGCTTCCCGAATGGCACAGGCTGTTTATTACCTAAGTATGACAATTACAGCTCAGGTGACAAGTTCCAGGACTCTAAGGCTTTGCATTTCAGCAGGTACTGCTGTGTTTACAGTGGAATGGAGCGTGGGCCGCTCCATCACTTCCTACTGTATCTCCTCGGATGACGAGCTCGCACTATTATCAGAAACCGCAACAACAATGCCTGATGAATTTTAACGCTGAATTGTAGTCGCCGGCCCCTGACCCTCTTGTGTGCTCCTCTGTCGATGCTTCTCCCTCATGCCACAACCTCAAAACTAAATCTCGACCTTCCCTGGCTGCATGCTAACCGGTGGTGCAAAGAAGGTTGTGGTTTGCAATAGCATGGAGGAAAAGAAACCGACAGAATGTAAACATGCACGTTTACAGAGAGCATCAGCGAAAACGAAGCCACACGGATGCAAAAACCTCACCTAAGTCACAGATAATTATCTAATATTTTGAAACTTTACGCATGGTTAAAAAAGTCCACACAAAACATAGAGTTACTATACATATTATGCTTTGTCGTATGTTTTATAATGTATACAATGATGGACTAACGGCGAGGACAGCTTATACGCGTTATCAAACACATGAACTCTTTAAACGCTCGAAAAGAAGTTCCACTTCAACCGGTAACCTGACACGACGCAGACGGATCGAAATTGCATTTTCGCCGTGCCTCATAGAACGACAGATCAACATCTGGTTTCAAAACAGAAGAATGAAATGGAAAAAGGACAAACTAAAACCATAGTTAGTATTGCGGCCTCGTGGGTGTATTTGGCCGTGTGTAATGTGTATGTGTGTTTGTCGACGGGTATGCACATTCTGTCCTGAAATTGTGCCCTCAAAAATATTGGATATAAATTTTCACTAAGTTTGCAAGCACGACAGATTTTTTATGACGGATATTTAAATGTTCTATTCTTTGCGTGGAAATGACTTTTGACTGTCAAGTATTACGCTTGTTTAGGAAACTTCTTGTATTGCAAACTGTTATGTAAATGTATATAATTTCCAGATACTGATAAATTACTTACCATCAGTTCAGTTTAAAATGACAGTAAATTATGACTTTTTATAACAGGTGAAGTGCTTATCTGTGTGTGGCTGTCATTCTCGCCACTGTTTCAGAAAAATTGTAATGGTAAAATTAGGGTTTCGGTGTGAAATCTAAGGCTTGAATTCAACCAAAATGTTTCACAACCTCATACGTTTTGTAAATAGTAGAGGTTGCCGGTTCAAGCCCCACCACTGCCAGGTTGCCACTGTTGGGCCCTTGAGCAAGACCCTTAACCCTCAATTGCTCAGACTGTACTGTCACAATACTGTAAGTCGCTTTGGATAAAAGCGTCTGCTAAATGCCGAAAATGTAAATGTATAAGTCCTGCCCTGCTTAATTTAGCAAACCTTTTCAAATGTTAAGTTGACGTCTGAGGATGTTGTCCGGATAACCAGATTGCATATATTTTCCCAATAAAATGGGTAATTTAAAACTTAAAAAGTAAAAAAGTTTTATAAGAATTAGGTCCTTTAAAGCCTCATCACTAAGTCAACAGGTAGGAGGACTTAATGAACTTACTCCCGGCATTCAGGACTTATGTCCATTAAGCCATCGTCTCGGTGGCTCTTATTGACCTCTTTGTCGAAAAAAAGATTGATCAGGCGCTGTGTCATTCTGCTTTTATTATCCTCAGCCATAGAATAAAGATGTGCCCACGAAAGAGTCACGTGTTGGCTATTATAGTGGTTTTATGGTTTTGGGGAGTTGACAGTATATCGCATATAACGTCTAATCTTACTGACGCCGACTTTCTTCTGACTCTTGTAGATAAGGAGTGTCGCTTCTTGCCCTCGCTGCCTCTCACACAAGATCGTAATGGACTGGAAACGTTGCGACTGGAGTCGCACCTCAGGTCGAGAGGTGCCTCAAGGCAAGTTGGACTTTTTCAATTTGTTTCTTTGCTGATGGTATGCACTTGAGAATTATAGATGAAGCGGATAGTAAACCAGATTTAGACAATCCGTGTTCTTGTGAAATGCTGAATAAAAAATGATGTCTAATGGCAAGTCCAAGAGTCGCCGGTACAGGGGACTTTACAGCATCATTAATGTCACTCTTCGACTGAATGTGCGTAGGTAGGGCCTGCAGTCTTCTTATTTGCTACTGTGTTGTTAAATTATGGTCTAAAATAAAACTCTGATCTGATTACTATTAAACTGATATATTTGTTTTCTCTTTCCACATTATCATAATAAAAAATATTCATTGTTTGTGTTACGTTTACCTTTCTGCATTTGACAGAACGTTCAAAGGCGGATTTTCATTACTCTTTCCTGGACGATAAAAGTTATTACAGTGATTATGAACGCTATGTGTATGCCTTGCTTATAATTCGTTGCTTTATTTTAACACCTTTTAACCTATTTATCTGTTTCAAAACTTTAAATGCTTTGTTTTACCTGTCTCTTGGAAAAGTCATATCATGTAGAAATGACCCTGTCTTAAACGCCTAATGCAAATGTATTTATAAAACATTTAAAAATCCTCATCTGCTTTAACAGTCTATTTAACAAATAAACATTGCTGTTTGTAAAGGTTTTACCTCGTAGTATTTTAACACAGAATCATTATTTAATATATATTTTTTGGTAAACTCAAAAGAGAATTGCCGATATTTAAGAAAAATGTCCCCTTATTGGTTCACCACGAGGTCATCCACGGCAGGAAAATAAATGTGCACACTCCGTGAACCACCAGCAGAGCTTTTGGCCAAGTTCAGTGTCACCCGCACTGGGCCCACCCACTCAGGGTAAAACATAAAAAGAGGTTACCATGCCTAGGATTAACCCCCCCTCACACACACACACACATACAGAGATACTTGTGAAAGATGGAAGATAGAGGAGCATAGGAAGGCAGTTGATTAGAGAGGGAGGTCAAAAGTTTATTGCGGAACACATCGCCCATCGTCATTTGTTCTGCTGAAGCGGTGTGCCAGCATTGTAAACGCACAGAAAATGGAATACGCTTGGCTGTGAATTCCGCGCCCTCTGTGCTAACCTTGCGTTGAACTCTCCAAGCGACCCTGGAATAGCAGCCTCAAGAGACTCCCACCTCTACCGACACCGCGAAAGATTAAGCGTCTGATTTTTATTAAAGAATTGCCCCTAAATGAATGAAATTAGATAAGAGAAAAGACCTTGGCAAAATAAGCATTCTACAAATAACACACAAATGTGCAACTACATCATAGATTCCTTGTTCAGAACACGTACTATTATTGTTTATACAAGAACTATTCTGTTTATTATAGTGTATTAATTTTTAAATCCGTGTTAATAACGTTTAATAATGTTTATTGACTCTGCTGTTTGCGACCTGTACCAGACCATGGTCAATTAAACGGAGATCTACCGTTGAAAAAGATATATGGTAATATAAGTATAAATATATTTTGTTTGCCTGCACTGTTAAATTCTAAAGCTGTTTAGTCAGTATTCTGTGAAACGTCCGATTAAATAGTTCCAGGTCTTTCTTTTTTAGCAGTTATGCTGATTATTGAAAAAATCAGATGACATCACATAGCTCTTAAAATTCATTCTACTTTGTGGATTCTTACAAAATGTTTGTTTTACAAATGTCCATATAATTACAGTTCGGATTTAGGAAGTCAGTATACGTCTGAAAACAGAAAACGGAAAACAGAAAGTTGTCTAGTTCCTGCTTTCGAGAAAGTTTTCTAGTAAAGTTCCATCTTTATGTAACATCTTTTTTTGTTTGATAACCTTTTGTTTTGGTAAAATATTGTTTAGGCAAATCCTAAATATGTAGGATGTGCGCATGTTTTAAGAACAAGGCTTTGGTACTGTGTGTGTAACATGTTGTGCCATAAAGTCAGTGACAGTTTACATGCGTGTATACAAGGCTTTTATTTAATTAGCAAACCATTTTTGTATATTATAGCTCCACAATTGTACACAAAATTTATACGTATTTATTTATCAGGCTTATTTTACTCTTAGTGATGAACAACAACAACAATAATAACAATAAGAAGAATAAATGCAGGGTCTTTGTTTTTGGGATGCTATTAAGTGCTGACCTTTAGGACCCCCCAAGATAGTTCCCTTGGGTCTTAACTTAAGGGAGAAGCTAGTCCAAGGCCGGGTGAAAGCTAGGTCATTGCGTCTAACTAATATGAAAATGTCCTCGTTTTAGAAGGCGCGCCTCGGTGTTTAACAAAGACTGTCAATAACCAAGATTAATTAATCAGAGGTGAAATTCAAGCTAAGTTAGGGGTCAGACCAAAGTTAGAGGCTATTATCTTAATCGCAAGTCGCGAGAGTCAACTCATAACTTTAAACGCTTGTTCGTCCAAATTCAGTTATCGCTAATGCTAGGAGCGCGCAAATTGTTCGGAATTTTATTATTGGAACATAATTAGTTTGAGTAAATTCGATTTTGATTCAAAAGTGTACGAATTCAGCGAGCTACCTACGACAAGGTAGAGGTAGGTAAAAATTCCATGAATGTATTTGCCTAGACGCCCTGCCATTTGAGCAGACATATTTTTATTACCTCTAGCTAACAGCTGTCAGTTTTATGTTATAGATTTATCTATACAGTTTGAACATGTATTAATCATAATAAGTCGATCTTATGGAGTGTAGACCGCAGTGTTTAAGTCCATAATAATATGAAGCAAATTTACTAACGTTAATTGTGAAGTCTGCATTTCTCACTGAAGATTATTTAAGCGTATATAAAATACCATTTCATTTAATTAGGCAAAAGCAAATAGATTGTTATAAAATTATTTTTACTTTTATTATTTTTATTATTGTTATTTTTAAATTCTCTATCATCTTCAACAGTTATAAACCACAACATTAAAACAAAACAAAGAAAAGATGAAAGGACATTAAGGATCAAAAGAAAACGCATGAAATGTAAAACTAATCAAATGTTTATAGCAAATAGTTAAATAAAAGAGCATATAATATAAATCTGAATATATATATATAGCCTACAAAATATAAGCCTATTAGTAATATTTAACTATTTGTTATAAACATTTCCTTAGGCCTAAACTGTTGAATCTTTTGCCTCATCATGCTTGTGTTTGTGTTTTACATTAGTATTCATTGTTTATAATCAGTCAAAAAAATTGGAAGTGCAGGCTAATGTGAATTGCGGTAACCTTGCATATCGAATAGACGTTAGTTGTCATTTTCCTAAATCAGGCAACGGGATATTTGTTATTTATGCAATTATAAAATGTGTTACTTTTTAGCGGAACTTTGTTCTGAAACGCATAGCTGTAGCAAAGTGTTGGTTGCAACACTGGTTTATCTAATGAAAGGTTTGACAGTAATATGTAACAAATATATTTGTAACACACATTCTTCTACAAGAAACACTGTGCATTTTCATTCTGAACGCTTCAGTTTCAACCAAGGACCAGTTTATTTAGTCACTTATTTATTTAGTAAACCAAATTGTTTTGTGAATAATCTTATTTTTCTTTTCTAATCAAAAACAGTCGCGTGATCAGACGGTATGATTTTCGTTGTGTTCCTGTCTGCTCTGCCATTGGTGCTTGTTTACCCGGCAGACACATGGTATTCTGATTGGTGCATTTTTTCACGTGACTAGCCAACTTTGTACATTTGACAGAGGGGATAGGTGGGTTTTGGAGAGATCAGAAAAAACGATCGCGCGATAAATTTTAGAATTGCGGCACTTTACAAATTAATGACCATGAGTTCCTACTTGATCAATTCAAATTATATAGAACCATCTTTTCCGCAGTGCGAGGAATACGGACAGAACGGCTACGTCCCTGTCTCTTCTGACTACTATGAGCGACCGAAAGATTCGGGTTTCTTGCATCACGAAGAGGCACCATACCCGCGGTCAAGCTACCAAGACGCGAGCTATGACTACAGCAACGTTCAAACCAACAGCCTCGTCGATTACAACGATCGACATCACTTACAACCTCAGTCCGTTCCCCAAAATCACGAGTCCCACCTTGGTACCGACAGTTGCGCTGGGAAGGATTGCAGCCTAGTCAGTGAGTCTCTCCCTGACACTCCGAAAGGAAAGGAGCCGGTAGTCTATCCTTGGATGAAGAAGGTCCACGTTAATTCGAGTAAGTATTTGTGACGGTCAGAAAAAACACCAGTAACTCAATAGAAATTACACCTCGTATCAAATAAAACGAGGGGACGATTTACGACCCCAGATACACTGTTGCGCTAATTAGAAGTCCTCGTAAATTTTATCGTTTGTTTTGCTTCTAGCCTGCCATCTGCTTGTGTTTCTAATTTATGGACGCCCACGCCGGTCATTCAGTATTTTGGCTAATAATTGTCCTGGCTTTCGATGCTGGCTCCTGTAAAGTAGAAAACTATTCAGAATAAAATATGTTTACAAGTAATAAAAGGGGGAGGGAAAGCAGTTTATGTGATATATAGTCTATAGTGATTTCCAATATGTATTGCTTGCTTGGGGTTCATGGTCATGGATTACTTCAGTATAGGTAATAGTTTTTTGTTTGTTTGCTTAGTGACCGCTAACTACTCTGGAGGAGTGCTCAAGAGGTCTCGCACCGCCTACACTCGCCAGCAAGCTTTAGAGCTAGAGAAGGAATTTCACTTTAACCGGTACCTGACCCGGCGCCGGCGAGTGGAAATAGCGCATACCATGTGTCTATCGGAGCGACAGGTAAAGATCTGGTTCCAGAACCGCCGTATGAAGTGGAAGAAAGACCACAAGCTCCCAAACACGAAGATCCGTTCCGCGAGCTCATCGTCCTCCAGTCACCAAGTGAAAACGGACACGGGCCATCAGCAGCAGACTATGCTTCCCACGCAATGTTCATCAAGTCTTTAGCTGTGGAATAATTTGAGCACCAGAAGAACTGAGCAAGAGGGAAGAAGACAGAGCAGTATTTGGACCGGAACTTGACAGTGCTTCTTTTAATTTAATATTGGATTTGAAATCCGCATTTACCCCTCACCTACCTAATTTATTTTGTGATCCCCCTCAGTTCGGAAACTGTTTGATTGTTTCTTCTTCTTTTTTCGGTGGAAAATGGCTTCCAACTTGAAGTATAAAGGAATGTTAATATTGGAAAGTGATGTCGATCACTTCTGTAAAGAAAAGGAAGAGTGTAACATATATTTGGAACGAATACTCATCAGAGGATGGGCAGTTGCTTCGTGCACAAATCTCATTAAAGCACAAATAATGTAATTCTGAAGGAAAACCTTAAACTCTGTCTTTCATGTACCCAAGTGTGTTGTGCATTGTCTTCCAAGCTGTGAATAATCGTGTAGTTATTTGTACTTTAGTGTCCAGTTTTATGTTGTAGAATATTCGTTAGTAATGTAAAAGATATTGTCATTGAAAATAAAAAAAATGCATTTACTGTCAATAATTTGTTAACTTGTTCATAGTTTGTTAATAATATGTGTGTGTGTGTGTGTGTGTGTGTAACTGTATTTGTAAATGTGTAAATTAATGTATATTATTATGGATGCAGAGGTGCAGGTGTTTTAATATTGTAGTCACAATATTTTATTTACAAACTACATAATAGGAGCACATTTCATAAAATAATAGCTAATGAGGTTATCCTATTCGGACCACAACCAACGCACATCAGTCTTACTGGAATGTGTTTATAACACTATTTATCAGCTTTCTCTAAAGGATGAACAAAAATGAGCTCTAAATAAACGTGCATCCGATAAATATGCGATAATTTTTTACAGTTAGGTTGCCCTCATTTTATTAATTTTACATACTTGTATTGTTTTTTAGCAGCTCTTACAATTGTTACCAAAGACTTACAGTGTCATGTTTCAGGATATACAAAGCGTTTTTTTCTGTCATGATCAGTCATTTTATCAGACACCTAATGCGCTTTTAAACTAGTCGGTGCCTACGTTTAACAAACATATATTAACCAGAACTAGTATTTCTTGTGCTAGATTATATTATTATTAATGCTCTTATATATGGCTGGACTGCATTCGTCTTGGGTTCAAACAAGGGACACCAGTACTTTCCAATCATCGAACTCCAGCTTTTTGCTCGACCCCTGACCTTTGACCCCACCATCTCAAGCGTCTTCTCATGCGTGGAATATTTTTCTTGGACGCATGGGGCAGTAGTGAAACTGGAATTTAGCCCGGATTCACTAAAAGTAGTGCATCAGACATTATTAGAAACAATTTGTTCAGTGTTTTGGGGCAGCTATATGCACATCCCATTGCAAATGTTAATTCAATTGTCCTAAAATAAAGGTAAATAAATCTCAGTGTCTTAGCGTAATATAAATTTTAACAAAGGCGCAGACCCAAAATCCAGCGCAATATATCATATTGCTTTAAAATAGATGCGTGAATATTAAATCATAAAATAAGGGCAAAAATTCCGCTAAGACCTTTTTTTTGGTATTAATAAACGGAAGCGAAGGACACATTCTTTGTGTGTGTGTGTGTGTGTGTGTGTGAGTGTTTTAACACAAAAGTTAATTTAACAAAATCGTTATAAAACGATGTTATGACAATGTCCAATCTTTACAGCTATAGCTTTTCTGTAAGCATAGTCAACGTTTTGTATCTTCTGAAATTGGACATTTTAGGACAAAGTGAGGATAGACAATAAGGAGATGCTTCGTGCTTGAATGAGTTGATTAATGGTGTTTTAAGTCCGCCACATCCGCCAAAGTAGCCTGAGGTCTAAACATAGTGTTGCCGGAAAAGTACAGCTAAACAGCTCCAAATAACTGATCTTGATCTGAAGTTTTCTAAATGTTAATGATCTGCAGCGTTTTACTCAAAACTTAATTTATCATTAAACTATGCTATGTTGTTGGCAGACTGAGTTTATACACGAGTTTCTATTTTAACAAGTAACGATCGATTGTATTTTTGGAGGGGCAAGGGGGGTATTTGTTTTTATGCATAATTTATTCGAATGACTTTAATCCATCTTTGTTGTGCGTTGGCAAACATTAAGGAATGCCGTTGTTTTAGTGTTAAAAGAATTTTGGCTCGACATGAGAGAGGATATAATTTCTCCAGCCGTAACCCACGTGTACAGATCCGAAGATTAAAACATCCTTACGCAAAGCACACACAAAACCTAAATATGAATCAACTGCAAATAAGTATTTTTAATAGGAAATGTCAAAATTAAAATTGTATCATTTTAACTAAAACATATGAACTACTATGCACGGTTTTTTTTTTTATAATACACTGTGGCGGCCGAGAGAGGGCCATCTTGTGCGCTTTGACCGTGTTACTTTCCCATAGTAAAGGAAGGTGAAGAGGGAAACGACAATAACTTCAAACCTTAGCACCTAATAATGAGAAGAAGCTTTACTGACAAGTGACGAGTGCCAACCATCAAAGAGGGGTGTCTTCTCATAGAAAAGCTTCAAATCTTTAAAAACCCATTCATACGACATCCGTAGACTTTATTTCCCTCCTCCCCCATCCACTCACGAGCGCGCGCACACACACACGCACATACACATCACCACAAAAATACAGCCAATATACTCCACTGTACAGTCCACCGATTTAAGTTATAATTATGCGAGGTGTAAAAACACAGTACCATGCTGCAGCCCTACATATGATGACCAAGAAGGACGTAAAATGTAAGGTTCAAACAAAAGCTATTCCTCTGCCCTTTCATACGTTAACTGTGTGCATTGCAGACAGTCTTTATTAATATTTTACCTATTTAAATCAAAAAGGTTTTAGTTAGATTGTGAATCACGTGAGCTGGGTGCATAATATGGATGCAAAATAATGGTAAAAGGGTAAGGGGTGTGTAGGGTGGTGTTTGATCAAGGATTGGTCTTGGCTGAATTTGCAGTGCTGACTTTGCGATCCCACTTCAACAACAGTGGGGTCGAACCACTGTGAACTATACTGAAGTGCATGGGGAAGATGAATAGATTGCCAGTCTGCCAGTCAACTTCTAGATAGATAGATAGATAGATAGATAGATAGATAGATAGATAGATAGATAGATAGATAGATAGATAGATAGATAGATAGATAGATAGATAGATAGATAGATAGATAGATAGATAGATAGATAGATAGATAGATAGATAGATAGATGTGCATACAGACAGACAGACCGTTATATAGATTACACATTTCGTGCTGGAATTATATTGCTTATGAATGATTGTTTCCCTTCAAGAGAGAGCAGCCCAGCGCAAGGAGGATGGATTTTAATCTAAGGTATTTCCGTTGATTGTTCATTACTCCCATGTGTTAATGTGGGTTAGGAAAAAGGTCAGTGGCAGCGTGCTCGCGCTGGAACAAAGAATAAGATCATCGGACCTCCATTTGGTCAAGTTGTTGTTTTTACCATGTAACTGAAATGATTTCATTATAGTATAAATATAACAACAGCCAGTAAAACAAAACATGATTAAATTTGTTAATTGTATTCAGTTTTTATACTGCGTTGTTTTTGAGTGTCAACTACTGGTGATTATTTAGAATTAAATAGTAAAAAAAAAGTTAGTACAGAATTCACCTGATTTTTAGTCGATTATTTTAACAGCTGTATGACAATATTTGCTGAACCAACTGTATTACTATACGTAAACACTAAATTTGTAACGTGGATAGATTTTTAGAAAAAAAATGTGGCTTTAATTGTAAGCAAATTCGTTATTATTCGCCTTAACGTGTAAAATGCATTGACAAGTATATTATAATTATTTGTTACGTTATTTCATAAACACATGTTGGTGTTTAGTTTGTAATAATCTAAATATTAGGAACATTCTAAATTGTTAAAAAATAGTATTTTGGCCTCATGGGCGGGGTTTAGTATTAAAGATTAATCAGACTAAACAATATTCTATTTTTTACAGTACACAAGTCGTCTGCGATCGTTTGTGTTTATTGTGTATAAAATATAGTTTCTAGAGTGTGTATACGGACTGTTTCCGGAAGAATAAATCATAACATGGCAAATACAACTCCACGGAGCAGCAGCGGGTCGTTTGATGTGGGATCTCACAGGGGAAACAAGGAAATAATGCAAGACGGAGTATCATCCAGGAGTGCGAGACTGCGCCGAGGTCACGGCGCTCGAGCCTTGATTTATGGGCTAGGGGACTTTGGGCGGCCGCTGTTCAGAAGCTAATAACTTTTCGATCCAAATTTGCTTAAAAGGAGGAGAATAAAATGCACTGATATATTTTATTTTTTATATGAATACTGTTTTAAAACGGCATTTTTGTTTTATATACACAGCAAAATCTACAAATAAAAACGCACCAAGTTTAAATACATCACAAAACATTAAACGAAAAATACGATTTTACATTGATATTTACACTGGTTAAATAAAAATAGTGGAACAATATAGAATTGTGCATGTATTTATTTTATTAGATTTTTTTTGTGGATGTATAATTTTACTAAATTTGTAGGCGCGCGTCATTATTTGTACTATAATACTGTACGAAGATATACGATAAAAACAGATTTTAGGGTTGAGTGCCATGTAATAAAGACTACTGTCTAAGTGGTGTGTATCCTAAAGTTTTATTTCTGTTTTTAGACTTCAAGCTAAATAGACTAAATCCAGCCACGGGCCCACGTACGACTACGTTCCTTGTAAGGTAAGGTTGAAACCCGCTGTGATTTTGTTTTAAATAATCGTTGATGAATTTAATGAATTTTTAATGAATCGTTGAAGTCAGACACGCAAACAGATGCGAATTTTTCGCTTTGTTTAGTATGTTTCAGTTGTGTATTCTGTCAGTTTAAATGTAAATAAAATCTTTCCACAGAGAATATATTTTTTGTAACTTATTTAAATTATTTTGGGTTATTCTAATAAGCGAAGAAGAATTAAACGGCTGTTTAAAACTTTCTTTTGGCTGTGTCACTGTTAAATTTACAATTAACCTCGCAATTCGCTCATCGTCAAAGAAATCCCCTAATCATCACTTCAGTAAAACAAAAGAGAGAATATTTAATCTACTCTTTTTGTTCACAAGTGCTGAGTCTATAAAAAACTGCACACTGGTGGATTTTGTGGATCCCACTCGTCAACCCACGCTGTGCTCCACTTATCTGTCCAGCATTTCTTTTGTATGAGTTGCCACACAGTCGTCCTAAATTTCGCTTTTTATTTTATAAAGCTGACGTTCTAAAACGTATTGATTGTGGTATGTAATATTTATTGTTATTATGTAATTTTCAATTGTAATTCATCTAAATTAGGAATGTATCTAAAACAGCATTGGCAGTAAAAGACATTCGCGTGATTTTATGATTGTAATTCGATTCATTGAAATTTTATCAAACTAACAAAACTAACAATTACTGTTTATCCATTTATTATTTATACAATAACATCCTTTTCACTCTCTGTGATTAGTTAATTATATATATAGATAATTTTCAACGCACGTTTTCATTTGGGGAAACATATTTCAAGACTGCCGCTTAATTTGCATAATTTTCCTTCACTGGGGTTTGCGAGCGTGTCTGTGTGTGTGTGTGTGTGTGTGTGTGTGCGCGCGCGCGCGCGCGCGCGTAGTGATGTGTCTGTATGTGCACGCTAAAGGACTCACTTGAGTGCAGCTCATTGCCAGATTTAATGTTGAGCTTAAGAACACGGACAGTTCTCCGTCATGTGATACGTTGAAGCGCCAGGGCAGGGCTTGTCTTTACAATGACCAGGACACAAAACTGTGCGGCTTTACAGACCTACAACGGTGGCAATCAAAAAGAGAAGAATTACTTAGTACCCTTCCAGCTCGAGTCACTCGCCGTTTCCTTTTAGCTGAAGCTCCCATGACTCCTGCAAGTACAGCTTGCGCTTTGTCGCTGTCTGCCAGATTGAACTTTTTTCCGAAGCAGAGTTTGATCGATTTGTGCCACTGAATGAGAGGTGCTCGCGCCTTGCTGTGCGCTGCTCGTCACAGGCGAAGGTAAGCAAGCGAGAAGCGGAGGTTCTCGCGTGGTTGTTAAATGGCGAAGTTTTTGATTTATGACCGCGCGACTAAAATCTCGGTTCAGAGAGAGTTCACACCACACACTCGCTCATTCATTTGCTCAAAGGAAAGCCAGATTCCTCCAGTGTGGCAGCGGGGTTTTAATACGTAGCGGATAGGGGTTTTATTTAGGATAGCATTAGAATAGAATTTGTAGTTTTGGATCGTTTGTTATTAAACAGAGGATGTCTTTAATCTAGCTACTATTTCTACTCCTCTTTTGCCATTGAATTGCTTATAGCTAGTTTTCATATACATTTACATTTACATTTTCAGCATTTAGCAGACGCTTTTATCCAAAGCGACTTACACAATGAGTGGAACATGATGAGCAATTGAGGGTTAAGGGCCTTGCTCAGGGACGGGGCTTGAACCGGCAACCTTCTGTTTACTTGTCCAGTACCTTAACCACTGAGCTATCACTGGCCCTATACAGTGTATTGTTTGTATTATTTGCTATTATTATTATTATTATTATTATTATTATTATTATTATTATTATTATTATTATTATTATTATTATTATTATTATTAATATTATTATTGTTGTGGTTGTTACTATTATATAATAAACAATTAATGTTTCGTCATATTGTTTCTTATTAGTAGTCAAATTCTATCAGATACATTTTTTTATTATTATTTTTAATTATAAATCGCTGGTTATAAATAACTTGGCTGTGGAGGATATCATACATAATGGTGCCCTGAGAACAGTTACTGCGGTTCACTGCCCTTTTCTCTCTAACTCTCTAACCTGGTAACCCTCATACATCAACCAGTGGTGTGTGCGCACGACAGCAGCCATTATTATTGGCTGCCGAAGAAGAGTTCACGGTATGGTCATAGAGACGCGCGGTCGCCCGGTTTTTCAGGTTCCCCAGAGGACTTCAATTTATCCTTGCTGAGCGTTGGCAAACGGTGGGAATGCGGTCGTTTTTGTGTCATCGGAATATTTGGTTTCGAAAAAGGGTCAAAATTCCTACAACCTTTACCCGCGTGCAGAAAAACGAATATAAAAAATCCTTACGCACAACACACGCAAAACTTAAGTAGGAATCAACAATAAAAAAATAGTAAATGTTAACTTACTCTTCATATTGTGGAGAGGTTATTCAAAACGATATATTAAAAAAGTAATTATTATAACTCTTCAAAAGTTTTTAGCATATTATACTGTTTGTGTTTTAGTTTTGCTAAATAACATTTTTAAATACTGTTCCAATCTCATTCCATTTAATTTCATTAAATCTGCTATACACTAGGAAACCTTATTAACTGACCTTAAACATATATATTTTATTGCTTTTGATCAGTAAAAATAATTTTGAATACTGAATACAGCTGCATATGTACTGCATAAAAAACGGGCATAATACACACCTAAACGTATCCACAAATGTACACAAGCACAAATACGCAAATTAAATCACAGCCTTATCAATACAGAGCGCATAAGAAAACCTATAAAGCCAAGACTGATCAAGGCTACTTTCCCTTTCTCCCTACCGTTCATGTGCACATACAAATTAATATAATTGTTATAATAGAATGTTTTGAGCATTTTTCACAGTAAATATTTTATTTTTAATTTCATATTTATTTGTTTAGGTTTATTTTGTCACGGCCAATTGTGCTAAACAAAAGGCCCATTTGATCAGATCACAAATGTGTTGGCTTAGTGTCGGACACCTTACAAAGTTAAACAAGTAAAATTGTCATACATTTTATGCATATGGTTATAGGCTATGATATTAACGATTTGTCTAAAGTAATCATTTTCCTGAGACCAAACAGGGATTTTTTGTGCATGTGTGTTTAACGTATATATCACTAAAGTTTTGAGTTGGTGGAGTAATATTGGCTATTGTTTCACTTCACCATAAGGTAAGTGGAGTGCGGCCCTTCCTGATCTCTGTTCAGTGTCATCCAGGCTTTTTAAAGTAAGATGGATAGGGCCAATTTTACTGACTTATCGTATCTCTTCTTGCTTTAGGTTCATTCGAGGAGCCCATTGGCGAAGGGGCGTCACGTGACCACGCTGTGCCAATGTTCTTCGACGGTGTCAGGACCCCCTCAGCTAGTGAAATAAACATTGGGCATCGTCGAAATGCAAAAAGCGGCCTACTACGACGGTTCGGCAATTTACAGTGGTTACCCTTATCAGTGTACAAATGGCTTGGGTTATGATGCCAGTCAGCAACAATATCTTCCGTCCCTTCATGTAGAAAGTGACTACCATCAACCGGCCTGTTCTTTGCAGTCCCCTGTTAGCTCTGACACGCTAAGCAAACCCAGCAAGATCACTGAAGACAGATTACAGAACATCGAATTTCAAGCAACCCCGGCATCCAACGTTAAACTCCCTGTACCGTCCCCTGGTGCCCCCCAAAACGCAAGCGATGGACAGGGTGCAAAAAAAACAGGGCACAAATCTCCACCTTCTGCTACTCGCAAGGCCATCTTTCCTTGGATGAAGGAATCGCGTCAAAACACAAAACAGAAATGCAGTAGCACAAATTCAGGTGAGAACTGTTCATTTGTACAATAACACTCTTTTTCAAATTTTATATTAAAATGTATTTAAAAGTAAATAAAGTCTTGTAACCTCGTATCAAACAAACAAATACGAAGAGACTACGACAAGTGTATTGCTAACGTAAGTAAGTTTTCTTTTATATAAAATTTAAATATACAAATAAAAACGGAATTGCAGGTAGGTGAAATATTTATTTGTGCTCCCACCCTCCAAAAGATGCAGAAATTAAATTGTCTAATCCAATTTTCCCCTAGCTGCCCGAGTAAAAGAAAAATTATATACACCGTTATGTTCTGATGAATGTCTTGAAGTAACTTGAAGTAATACATTTGTGTAATTTAATGTACTGTGAACTAGTAATGAGTTTTTGGCACACCACAATCATCACTTTTACAACCATGCATTATATAATCACCACTATTCAATATAGAAAAGATTTCCAATTATATATATATATATATATATATACTGTGTATATATATGTGTATATATATATATAAATATATATATATATACAATCAGAATCAGAATCTTTATTATTTGCCAAGTACCAGATGTACAAGGAATTTCTTTTGGTGCAGGTGTCAACATATATACATCTAATTAAATAATAGAAAAAGGAACATTATATATAAACATATAAGCAAGAAGCAGTATTGAATAAACAATACAGCAGCGACTATATATATATATATATATATATATATATATATATATATATATATATATATATATATATATATATATATATATATATATATATATATACTGTATATATATATAAATTGGAAACATTTTTATTTGCCCTTATTCTTAAATTTACAAAATGTCAAAACTTTGTTGGGAAGTTGATGGGAAGTATGTCAATCTTGTTTGACATCAGTAGAGAACTCAAAGTCTATTTTATATGAAAAAAAGAAATGTAGACTCAGATGACCACAACACATGTGTGTTCACGCTTTTATCTATTTAATATGACCAGAGAACTTTTATATGACTTTCTTTCTGTTATACGGCGCGGTGGTTAAGTGGGTAGCACTGTCACCTTACAGCAAGAGGGTGGTCCGGATCCTTTCTGTGTGGAGTTGGCATGTTCTCCCCGTGTCCGCGTGGGTTTCCTCCGGGGCTCCGGTTTCCTCCCACAGTCCAAAGACATGCACGTAAGGTGAATTGGAGACGCTAAATTGTCTACGACAATGTGTTTGATATAACCTTGTGAACTGATGAACCTTGTGTAATGAGTAACTACTGTTTCTGTCATGAATGTGACCAAAGTGTAAAATATGACGTTAACATCCTAATAAACAAACAAAAATGTTTCTGTTATAGAGCTTTAAATTGCAGTTTTTGATGCACTGGTAGACTGTGTCAAGTAACAATGTATTTTAGAAGTACTTCTGGCTATATTTATCACAGTAGCATAACGTTTTGTCAAGCAATGCTGTGTGATAGCTCAAAGGTCACACACGTTTAATGTTGGTTTTCAACCTTGCTTTACAAATACAAATATTTCCCTAATCTTTTTATTTGTATGTTTTACAATGGAGAAAGACAAATTATTTTCAATCTTGTAATATTCCTTTTAAACTAATTGACAATTTTCTCAAGACGTGTGGAAGTGGTGAGACGCAACCCATCTTTGCTTGCAAACACTAAGCTTTTGGTGGTTCTCTTATTATACCAAATTTACCTGCTTACAACAAAATGTATCAGAACGGTGTAATTTGTTGTGTAATTATTCTACAATGTTTTCTTACTTTTTCCCCGGCCTAACTTTTTTCTGTTAGAGGCATCAAATACAAAATTCTTCATAATTACAAAATAAAATCAGGTTCAAGCAAGTTAATAAACCGCGCGTGTGCAGATTTTTTTTTTTTATGTTCTGTATCACTATATCTCATATCTTACGTGTGCCACAACGCCACCCCCACCTCATTAGTTTGCTAGGTAATAGGTACATATAGACGATAATAACTATGGAAAGGCACTGTGAGTGAAATGGGGTTTTTTTATTATAGGTGCAAATATTTTGCAGACATGTCTTTGCGTATAGCCTCAATAAGTACTTAATTCTAACAGTTTTATTAACTTGTTACTCTCTTCTGTATTTACGCAGCAGATAGCTGTTCTGGAGACAAAAGCCCGTCCAGCTCCAGCTCTTCAGCATCTAAGCGCGCGCGCACCGCCTACACCAGCGCACAGCTCGTCGAACTGGAAAAGGAGTTTCATTTTAACCGCTATCTCTGCCGCCCGCGACGGGTGGAAATGGCCAGTCTGCTAAATCTAACCGAGCGTCAGATCAAAATTTGGTTCCAGAACCGACGAATGAAGTACAAGAAGGATCAGAAGGGACTCGGGATGATGCCATCTCCTGGGGAACTGTCTCCAAATAGTCCGGTTCAACCGACTTCCTGTGCTATGGCCAGTGGAGGCGGAGGATATTTAAGCTCAGTGCATTCTTTTGGTAACAACGTGCCGTACGACGCATCCTCCCCAACAGCTTATAACAAAGCTCAGTCAAACGCCTATAGCCTTCCTACGTCATATCCGCCATCCCTAAATGGTTCTCTGAGCAATTGCTCGCCTACCCAGAGGGCGTATCCGGGGACAGGCTCTGCTACGCCTGAGTACGACACGCTCCATTTTCAAGGAAACAGTAACTACGGAACGCATGCGCACGGTACTGCTGTATATGTCGATGGCAATGGAAGCTATATGGATAGCATAGGAAACACTGGAAGTTCAGTTTATCGCCTTTCGCAACTGCCGCAACATTCACATGGCAATGCAGACTACAAAGGGGCCATAAGCATGGGTAACAGCCATCATCATGGAACAATGGAGCAGACACAATGCACATACTCAGACCACTACTCTCAGGGAAGAATTCAAGAAGCGCCTAAACTGACTCACCTGTAACATAATATCATAATTATTATCCCCTACTTTTTTATTCATTGACACAATCGTTTAACAACCACGTGTATCTGTCGGATCTGATAAATTTGTTAAGTAAGTGGTTAAGTCATTTTTTTTAAAGATGTAAAAAAAGATCTGCCGCTTTTATAGCATGCAAGGGCACATATAAGACAACAGGGTATGGCAAATACATTTTGCGTCCGTTTTGAATGTGAATTGAAAGTTCTGTCAGACTACATAATAGAAATCAAGAATTGTTCTTTTTAATTGTATCTTCTTGTAATTGCATTTTCTTGCACTTAAGGGAGAGGAACCCACGAACTGGACTTTACCCTGACATAACAACTCAAAATCACAACGCGCAGGACTTTCAACCTTATTTATTTTACCTCAGCAGACTATGAATTTTTAGTATTAAGGATGAATAAAGATTATCATTGTTTTCTAGTTACGTGTACACTGAATAACAACTTACCAACTGACTTTATAGATGTCAATTATTTTATGGGGATGGATAGCTGGATAGCATCACAATCATACATCATTATATAATCCCCACAATTCAATATAGAAAAAGTTTTTAATGAATTTTATATATATATATATGTCAAAACAAAATGTCAAAACTTTTTGGAAATAGGATTTTTGTGAATTTTGTATTTGATGGGACATATGTCAATATTGTTTAAAAAAAAACAATAATAAGATATTCACCATTTTCAACTTCTGTCTGAAATTAGTTTTAAGATCATTCCAAGCTTCAGTTGAAGAAGAAAATAGGGCAAACTGAAGTATTTTTATTGCATTTAATTTAGTAGAAACTTTTAATATTGTGTGTATATATATATATATATATACTGTATATACTATTCTATTAAATATCGCAATGATATCTAAAAATAATAACTACAAGAGAATGAAGACGAAGATGAATGTTAAACATTTAATAGTTACAGCAATACTCGGACTGAAATAAGTATACAAAACAGCTTTTTTAGCTTGTTGTCACAAAGTGAGTAAATGTAGTTTAAATTTTACATTGACAAAGTTATAAGAGTGTGTGGTGTTAAGTTACATGCATCTTGATGTATATTAAGATCGGAGGTCTTGTTTCTTCGAGCAAACCCATCCATTATACTGTATGGCAGCTTTCCAGGCCCCGAGCTGTGCTTGAGCGGAGAGAAGCGTTTAAGATCAATAATTCTTAAAACTTTCGAACACATATGTGAGTTCCCTCCACACAAATTCACTACCAAACACACCAAACAATAAAAAAAAACAATCGGCGATGACTGTATTATTGTGTCACGAGCAATTAAAAGATTTGATTTGATTTGATTTGATTTTGATTTGTTATAAAAAAAAATTGACACTCATTACCGATAAAATTGCTGTTTAAAACATATGTTTTATAGTTTTTAAAGTAAATTGATAATTAATAAACCAATTTAAAAAATATTTGTTTAAATGAGTCAGATTTTGCTAGCTTAGTTTTTAATTAAAACACAAATAAAATTAACTGGTTACAATGTAATATTTCGCTGTGTTTGCAATTAAAACTGAATGCAGTATTACGAAGGAAGATACATGCTTTACACTTCTTTATATTTACAATATTTTTAAAATTCATCAACCCGACAAGGCTAAGACAAAAAAGTTTATTGATCAATCAAGAAATTGTAAACGTTTTTATTGGTTTCCAAGAGAAGATTATAACATATGGTAAGCAGTGCATCACATATGTAAAGATATAACAAAAGACACATGGGACATTTAGTCAAATTTAAATAAAGAATATTAAAAGCCAAATGTCTTTTAAAAAATGCATAATTCCGCCACGATTTTAAATGCACACATCCAGTTTTAAACCGCTAAAATAAAGTTAGTCTGATAGTTTTTTTAAATAGTTTTACTTGGGTCTTTAAAAGCAATTTAGCTGCATAAAAATAAACAGTAATTAACACAAAACTAAATAAAATATGATAAACATTCTATTTCGTCTACTCACCGATTGCTTTTTAAAACAATTTTATCCAAATAAGAATTTGGTTTAGTGTAGTATATGAGAGACCGACGTGAAGTGAACATTTGGACTCTCTTCCTTACTGAGGCTTTAAATGTGTTGGGGGTACGAGTTTGTCAGACTGTTTAGTGAAAAAGATTGATCGCTTGCATGCTTTAGTGACTCTTTTTATATATAAGCAATGAAACTGCAAGAAGCCCTCACACTTTCCTCCCACGTTTTAAAACACAAAACACTTGCCATATACGGGTAAAATGCCGTATATGCGGTATATTTTTAATTGTGCTTGCTAAATATTTGGTTTTGGTTATACAACGATAGGTACAAGGCACATACGTTAATCTACAATTGCACTGGATAACCACACAACAAATCGAATCCATAGTTAAAATAATAATTGTTGTATATGTTTGAGCCTGGTTTTACAATGTAACCAGATTGCATAAAATTTACATCAACTACTCTATAAGTGTACAATTGTACAAGTGTACAATTTAGAAAATAAAACTTAAATGCAGTTTAGTACTCAACAGTTCCGTCAGAATCGAAATTTTTTTTTACGTTAATTGTGGTTCAGAACTGGTCCGTTTAGTCCAGTCCAACTTGTACGTTCATTAACTTGTAAAGAATTGTTTATAGGTGCAGTGATGATTTTTTTCGACCGATATATTATGTTTTGCTTAAACTACGAAAGAAAGCCCACGCACTGGACTAAATTATCTCTTTTTGAATTATTTTGTATGGCGATACCCATTAATATGCTACAGCACTTTGTTCAAGAGTTATGGTACCCGTGCTGGCATAAGAAAGATGAATAAGAAAGATGAATAGCTGACTTTTCTAATCGGAGCAGGCGTGGCGTGGACTGCTCAGGCTGATGTGTGGTTGCATGACTTTTCATAAGGCTTTTCTTTTTTCAACAACAAATATGTCCGTGCAAATATTGGGGGGATGGACATTTTAACTTTGCAGCCAAACAAAATACATGAGAAATTAACTTAACTATGACAGCAAATCACTACACCACTGTGAATAAAAACGTGTTTTTACATAGGCTAACTGTTACAAAACAATCTCACAAATTCTAGCTTATTTTGATTTGGCAGCGGCAATCATGTGAAATAACTTGTGTTTCTTTCATTAGGGGAACAGAATGTTTACACTAAACAATTGTACAGTGGAAAGACTCAACTAGTCCTACATTCAGTATATCCCAAAATAAATAACTTATAAAATAGCCCCCTGGTTGCCTTTTGATCAAAAGCACATTTTAGAAGTCTCGTATAAGTGGGATTATTGTTTTTAAGGCTGGGCAAGGAAAGACATGCATTACCAGTCCAAGCGTTAAACTGGCTTCATCACTAGTCGACCGTCGCCTGCCGAGTGCCTGACGTATTTTCCTCCTCTCGACGACTCTTTTCAGAGCTCATCAATCAAGGGTTCGACTGTAGCGTGGCCAATCTGCCCCCCTCCCTTCGAGCATACTATTCCTAGCCTGAGTCCCTTAAGATAGCAGCGTCATGGCCGAACCCAACGCGACGTGGATGGGGGCCAGATGGCTTACCGCCGCTTCAGTGCCTAGAACATACCCGTGGATGCGAGAAAAGAAGGCCTCCAAGAAAGACTGTTAACCAAGAAGCTACAACGGCCACCAAACCTGGCGGCGTCTCTCCAAACGGTGAGTAAAGAATAGACTGCAAGCTTGAGGAAAGCTAAGGCGATTTCACGTGTACTTTCAGTAAGTAGGATAACTATACATTTCGCATCTTGACCCTCTCAAAGCATCTTTGTTCTCCCATGATCCCAGGGACTTTTAAATATTCGACAGCAATGAAGCATGATTGATTGCTGTTGTCTTCTGCAGCTGTTGCTGCTGCATTCATTACACCCACTGTGAGTTGATTATGTTTCACACAGCTTAAAGGTTTTCGCCGTGGAGGTGCGGTTTTCCCCCCCAGATTGACCTATTACACTGTGTTTTTATGAGAATTGTAATCACGCATGGTGACATAGTAGAGAAAATTCATAGAAGCAACATAATTCTTGTGACATTTTTATCAGTGCTTACAAACACTCCTTCTGTGTCAGGTTTTCCCGAGCTCTGCCAGATCAGCCCGACTAGTGACGGAGGAAATTTGAGACGTCTGAGGACTACGTATAACAACACACAGCTTCTGGAGCTGAAGAAAGAGTTCCACTTAAACAAGTGTTAATTTATGTCGGTCTCGGCACACGAAGACAGCGCAGCACTACTAAACCTAAGTAAACGCTAAGTGAAAGTATGGCTCCAAAACCGCCGCACGAAGATCTGTAAAGAGAAATTCGCGATAAGTTGAGAAACACCGCCACTGACGAGGACAGGACATTTTTTCCGGAATAGGAAACTGGGAATCAATCTGTGCCATTCACAGTTTCGCAGTTAAGCCACAACGACCCACAGACCATTAATTTTTCAGCCTTTGGTGCTAACTACATAAACTGCAGAGATTCTTTACCCACGTATACGGACGAAACGGTCTGTAAATTACACTCTGTTGGTCCAGAAAAGTGTAGCTCTACCAGGGATCTGTACTGGACTCCGCAGTAGATTCAGAATGTTCCGACAGACTCTATTTTGTTTTTGTCCAACTGCGCTTTGCCAGCGCTGTTCGAGTCGTTGGGTGGCCCAGAGGATCTTAGCGCACATAATTTTTTTTTTTTTTTCTGGATCCTGCAAGATCGATTTTAATTTTTTAAAGAAACAATGGTGAGATTTGAGGTTCAATTGTTTTAAACGTATGTTTAAAACAGTTTTTATGGACACAGTTGACAGATTTGACAGGTTATAATTAAATGAGTTAAAGTAGGTTGTCTTCTGGTTGTAATGTACAACTGTAGTCCATAATTCACAACGATTAGATTATAACCATAATAAAAACACGAAATTGGCTTTGTAGATTTTATTTTTGTATTACATATTGTGTAGAAATAAATTGGTCCCAAATAAAACGTGTCTGATTCTATTGCAAATAATGTAAAGTTAACGTAGCCAAGAAATGTTTTAAGATCGAGAGCAAGTTATACAGATGCAAGACAGTGTTACTGCATTTACAACTTATTCATTTTAAAACGCAACGTATGGTATTTATGAATACTTATATATGATATTTATTTATTTTATTTATGATATATATTTATAAATACTCAGTTGTAGTGCATTTTACTTTTTCCTAGAACCACCAAAATTGAAGCAGTCACATTCATAATTTTTTTTATAGAATATAAGTGGGCGTTTACAAAAAACTTTTTTCAAAATTTCAAAATGTGTAAAATAGATGCTTCCTTGTTTGTTTGAGCCTTCACATTGGGCCCTGCATGGGGAAATACCGGAGATGGTTTGTTGCTGCTTAACCCATTAATCAAACTCTTTCGTGCAACCTGACAGCAGTAGACAATAGCCGTGACTGCACCACATATTTTGCACGTCCGCATTTTTGTCTTGTTTTGCGAAATTTTGGAAGGGTGTTCCAATACTTCGCAAAAGATGTAGGACCTGCAATAACTATAAATTAATTAAATCTCATGATAAACCTATTATGATCTTAATAAATTGTGTTAAATCTGCTATTAGCAACAATATAAAAAACATAAAATAATAATAATTAAAACAACGCAATACATAACAACAATACCAACAGCAATAATAATAATAATATGCCAAAACTGTCGTCACAGCCCAGATAGCAAATTTGATATGGCCCGAATCTGGGCCACGTCCGGCACTTACTTGCGGCCCACATACCACATGGAATGATGGCACAGATGAGGGCCAGATGCGGTTGCCGGAACTCGGCCGTTTTACAGCCATAAAAGGGCCACATCTCAGCCACCTTTAAACCAGCAGGGCCAGAAATGACCCACAACTCAACCACATGTAAAACAACTGGGCTGTTACCATGCCATATGTGGCCCAGATCCAAATTTTACTGATGCCCCTCTCCCAATCCCATTAATCATCACACCCTGTGATTTAATAATCATCACTTAATCATGTTTTCCATCAATATAACAATACAACAAACATTTAAATGTCTCACTTTATTCATTGTTTCAACTTGATGCACTGAGTCAAAATAACTTAATATGTTTATTTTATCCATTTTAGAAAATGAACTATCTAGTCAAACGTACAATTCCTCACTATTTTAACACACACTTTTAAGTTCATAAAACTTCAGCTATATTCACATAACTTATTGTCTAAAGTTTATGTTCGTCATTTCTAGACTTGACTAATAAATGTTTCCCAGTTTATTTAAACTTTATAATGAATCAACTTACAACTTCTGTTTATAAATAACATTTATTTAAACAACAAATATTTCATAAGTTTTCACCTTGGCTCTTGGTACATCTTTTAAAAACAGCAATGTGTACCCAAAATAAAAACAGTAGTATTCTTCCTTGACCATTTCCACTTCATGAAAGGGATCTTCAGAACTCTGCAGAGAGAAAAAACAAGAATGCTAAATTGTGTTCTCAAAAATGTATGTGAATAAAATTATTATCTGGAGATATTTAGCTCTCTTCATTCATCCCTACATAGGTCAATTAAACCCAATTACAACTTTAAAAAGAAAACCAAATTCTTTAACGCTCAGCAGATCAACACAGTGTAAAAACGCACATTATTACAAGTCATTATTTACTTTTGAAAGTGGATGGCTAACAATCTTTTCCACTATTAGCTTACCCGAGCACGCATGCAGACGTTTCGTTTAAAAGCAAACCAAAGTTTATTTCACCACAGTTAACGTTCCGTTATACTCATTACAGCACAAACCAACACAACCATTATTTAAAATATCTGCCATGGACCCAAGTGGTGTAGTAGCTAACTGTTAACCTAATGTTAAGCGTTCATGGCCTCGGTAAACATAACGAAATGAGTAAATCCGTCAGTTCTGTCACATTTAATGGTCGACGTACACAATTTCACTTTTTATCACACAGGTTTTAAACTTTGATAAACTCACCTGCTTCCCGCCATTGATGCTTTCAGTAGTAAACGCTCCAACTTGCCAAACTCCACTCGGTGTATTAATCCGCCTCAAACTGTAGTCCAGAGTCAGGTGTGTCCCTCCGCCGCTAAATGTAGTCCACTATCGTATAACGTGTGTTATTCTTGTTTTTATCAGTATTAATATTAATGGCTCTTCGTCTGTGAAAAAAATTGGTTAGCCCCATGTTCCCATGGTTTAAACGTTTTAAAAAATATTATTGTTCTGTCTAACTCAAAAATGGTCCCACCTATAGGAATCGCCCACTCTTTCCCCACCTTTTGTTTAACTGATAACTTACAGACATGAGTTAAATGAACATTGACAACATAGAAAAACTCACAAGTAGTCAAGACAACTGATTATTTTACGTTAGATTTTCTGAAAACTTAATAACCTGAGTTCAAAATACAAAAATTGTCGTGACAATTTAAGTTGAAAAGAAGAAATGAGTTCACATAACTTATTGAGGCTGAAATGTTTTACAGTGTATCTTATTATTCTTAGTTACAGTAGTAACATTAATTTTCATTAAATTTGCAAACGTTTTTGTTTTATTTATGTGCAAATTAATGCATTTGAATGCTTTAGAAAGTGGGACATTACCATTTTTAATATAAGAGCCAGTATTACTGGCTCACTTAGTTTGCCAGTGGTGCCATGTCTTTGCCAGATGTGGCCCAGATCTGTTTTGGGACATGTGGGCCATATAAGCATTTCCTATATGTGGGCCACTTTTGGCTCATATGCTGTTTGCCGATGCCGGCAGTGAACCGGCAGTGCCGTAACGTTGCCAGAAGTGGCCCACATCCGTATGCTATCTGGGAGTAGTCCTAAGTATTATGCTATAAATGTTTAATTAGACAATCCAATGTTTATTAGGGTGATTTAGGGTCAATTTTGTCGTCAACTTACATAAACAAAACTATTTGATTTGACTAATGTTGCTATGGGGGGCATATTTCTTTGAGAGACTGGTAAGGATTAACTGTTATATACTTAGGCTAAAATGATCTACCTCATTAACTCAGTTTTGATTTATTAGTACTGTACACATTATTAAAATTGCGAAAAACTTAAAAAGTGAGTCTTGATTTGTCATTGAACACATACACACACACACGTAGGCACGCACACACACACGTACACACACACACGTGACCACAAAACGCCAACACGCATACACCTACCCAAATCACTACAGGGCTACAAATAATTACTGAAACACGTACTTTTCATGAATTCCCTTAAGGCTGCACAGAATGTAAATGAAATAAAAATAAAAATTAAAAAATTAAAAATAAAAATTAAAGTTACATTTCTAAATAATTTTTTTTTTTTTTTTAGTTTGGATCTCGAATTTGAATGTAATTTATTTTTTGATTTATGTTCATTTTATCCAAGACTATGGTATTTTAGACCTATTGTAAGACCCAAAAATAAATCCATCACACCGACAAAATATTAACTAACTTTATCTGAATACAGTGGTATTGACTTGGTGTTGGATAACTAACATTAAACAGCTCTTGAAAATATGTAGCCAAAAGTGTCATATGATATGAAACTGCCCACTGATAAAAGATTAGAGGACGATTAATACACAAAGTAAGTAAAAAAAAGGGCAGTAAGTTCAAACAGCATTTGTAACATCACAACAACATTGCTGCACAAGCAGTACCTACCATAACACCCAAGGCCCTCTCTGAGGTTCTGCTCTGCCAGGTACAGTAGGTGTGCTGTACTTTATAAAGTGCTTAGTGAGTGTATGTACATCTTCCTCCCATCCAGAGGGGGCGCAAAATTAATTCAATACTTTATCTCAATACTCACTCCATTTTTATTTGGCTAGTCAAATATTTTTAGTAATAGATCCTTGTGTATAAACCGTAATCACAACAATGCAGAGAAATGCATGAAACTCTGAGCCTGCCCTGATCAATGTGTTGCCCTAAGCAGGATTTTGGCTGATGCCCCTTGCATTATTCATTTATTAATTATTGTGTCTATAAACCCACAAAGACATTGCATAGCTTTATGTCTTTCATATTTTCTATATTTTAGAAACAAAAACAGTAAAAACCGAATTAAAGAAAGTAGTTACTTTGAATGAATCATAAATTCAATATAAATACAGTATAAATAATATATACAACATATAAATAAGGCAATACACAAAATACTATATTGATATTATTCCTGCCTTTGTTGTTCATATGTCAAATTCATAATGGTCACTTAAAATATCATTTTTGCATCCTAGAAACTTGGCACTTGCTAGGCACATGTTAACTATAAAGGGCTTAGGCTATATTAATAGATTATGAAGCGTCTTTGAGTATCTTGAAAAGCGCTATATAAATAAAATTTATTATTATTGTGATGTTGTGGGTTTTTGTAATAAAATAAAACTGTGGCTCTAATAAAACAGCACTACTTGTTTGGCAGTTGAAGTGAAAAATAGCATGGCCAAAATGCAAAAAAGGTATGAGTTCAGAGCCTTTGCTTCATTAGCTAGCTTGCTAGGTTAGCCAGTTTGTTCAGTCTGCCATTTGAGTGGATTATTTGCCCTGTCTCAAATAACTATAACTATATCTATTCCCTACTTAGGACACTACTTTAAAAAGAAAACATTTTAATAAACAGTCATTAGATCTGGCTTTAAATATATTTAATTGGACTCAGATATAGTCAAACTATATTATTGGCAATAACAACTAATATCGAATTATGTACTATTTTGGTGGGGGTTCTGCTATTTCATGTCCAACATGGACTACATAGGGTGAAGGAAGTCATTTGAGATGGTGCCACTAGCCTCTGCTCCTCAGAAAAAGTAAACACTGTCCTGGCCACTGTTTGTAAAACGGAAAAGAAAGCTCAAAGTTTTATTTAGGATGTAAACACACATTTTAACACTGAAATACATCAAGAACATCAAGTTGTTACAGGGACAAGTTGTCATTCTGTGGCTTTATTGATGTATAGACAGTCACAGAAACATTCACTGATTGGATTGCAGAGACAAGTGGCCTGGTCACAAAACTAATCATTTAATAAGATATATGTATGGTCATTTACATCTTCAAATCTAATGAAGTTTTGACAATATGGAAAATGCACATATGTAACTTTTATCAAATAGGACTTTCACTTCATGTTTTACACAATGTCAGACACAGTCATGGACAATTTAGTACCACCAATTCACCTCACTTGCATGTCTTGGTGGACTGTGGGAGGAAACCAGAGCTCCAAGAAAACATGCAACTCCACACAGAAAGGACCCGGACCACTCCACCTGGGGATTAAACCCAGGACCTTCTTGCTGTGAGACAACAGTGCTACCCACTGAGTTACCATGCTGCCCTAGAACTTTTATTAAATTGCAGATAATATGAACCCAAGGAATTTTGTCTGCTCAACTTTATTCCATGTGTTAATATACAGTGTATTACAAAAGTGAGTACACCCCTCACATATTTTATTATATCTTTTCATGGGACAACACTATAGAAATAAAACTTGGATATAACTTAGAGTAGTCAGTGTACAACTTGTATAGCAGTGTAGATTTACTGTCTTCTGAAAATAACTCAACACACAGCCATTAATGTCTAAATGGCTGGCAACATAAGTGAGTACACCCCACAGTGAACATGTCCAAATTGTGCCCAAAGTGTCAATATTTTGTGTGACCACCATTATTATCCAGCACTGCCTTAACCCTCCTGGGCATGGAATTCACCAGAGCTGCACAGGTTGCTACTGGAATCCTCTTCCACTCCTCCATGATGACATCAAGGAGCTGGTGGATGTTAGACACCTTGAACTCCTCCACCTTCCACTTGAGGATGCGCCACAGGTGCTCAATTGGGTTTAGTCCATCACCTTTACCTTCAGCTTCCTCAGCAAGGCAGTTGTCATCTTGGAGGTTGTGTTTGGGGTCGTTATCCTGTTGGAAAACTGCCATGAGGCCCAGTTTTCGAAGGGAGGGGATCATGCTCTGTTTCAGAATGTCACAGTACATGTTGGAATTTATGTTTCCCTCAATGAACTGCAGCTCCCCAGTGCCAGCAACACTCATGCAGCCCAAGACCATGATGCTACCACCACCATGCTTGACTGTAGGCAAGATACAGTTGTCTTGGTACTTCTCACCAGGGCGCCGCCACACATGCTGGACACCATCTGAGCCAAACAAGTTTATCTTGGTCTCGTCAGACCACAGGGCATTCCAGTAATCCATGTTCTTGGACTGCTTGTCTTCAGCAAACTGCGGGCTTTCTTGTGCGTCAGCTTCCTTCTGGGATGACGACCATGCAGACCGAGTTGATGCAGTGTGCGGCGTATGGTCTGAGCACTGACAGGCTGACCTCCCACGTCTTCAACCTCTGCAGCAATGCTGGCAGCACTCATGTGTCTGTTTTTTAAAGCCAACCTCTGGATATGACGCCGAACACGTGGACTCAACTTCTTTGGTCGACCCTGGCGAAGCCTGTTCCGAGTGGAACCTGTCCTGGAAAACCGCTGTATGACCTTGGCCACCATGCTGTAGCTCAGTTTCAGGGTGTTAGCAATCTTCTTATAGCCCAGGCCATCTTTGTGGAGAGCAACAATTCTATTTCTCACATCCTCAGAGAGTTCTTTGCCATGAGGTGCCATGTTGAATATCCAGTGGCCAGTATGAGAGAATTGTACCCAAAACACCAAATTTAACAGCCCTGCTCCCCATTTACACCTGGGACCTTGACACATGACACCAGGGAGGGACAACGACACATTTGGGCACAATTTGGACATGTTCACTGTGGGGTGTACTCACTTATGTTGCCAGCTATTTAGACATTAATGGCTGTGTGTTGAGTTATTTTCAGAAGACAGTAAGTCTACACTGCTATACAAGCTGTACACTGACTACTCTAAGTTATATCCAAGTTTCATGTCTATAGTGTTGTCCCATGAAAAGATATAATGAAATATTTGCAGAAATGTGAGGGGTGTACTCACTTTTGTGATACACTGTATATCTAGTTCTGCCCTTAAGGCCTGAAACACTTTCCAAAGAAAAAGGGACAGGGCAAATAATTAGGTAAAAAAAGAACTAAATATTTATGTGATTTCAAACAGATGATGTTAACAGGTTAATTAGGATTTGGAATAAAAGCAGTACACATAAAAGGCTGAGTCTTTGAAGAGCAAAGATGGGCAGAGGATATTCAGTTTGTCAACAAATGCTTGAAAAAATTATTGAAATGTTTAAAAACAATGTACCTTAAAGAAGGAATTGCATATTTCTTTCTTTAGCGTGCATAATATTATTAAACATTTCAAGGACTCATGGAGAAATTTTAGTATGTAAAAGGGCAACAGCTCAAGTCTAAGCTGAACATTGTAATCTCTGATTGCTCAGATGGCACTGCATCAAGAACCAACATTTATCAATAGCTGTTTACTCTGGCAAACCTTTATCAAGCACTAGAGTATGAAACATCTTGGGTTCATATTGTTGACAAATAAATAGAAGTCGATGTAAATCTAAGAAACAGTGCACTGTTTAGCATTTTCTATACTGTCTTAACTTATTCTGATTTGGGGTTGTAAAGCAACTATTATGGAAACAGATGATGTGGTTAATCATTAGCAAATGCAGCACCTGTCTTGGATGATGCTACAAATAGAGCAAGATATGTGGACTTTCTATTCAAGAAAAACAGGTACAGTAACCAGTTAAATAGTAAAATCAGGAACGTGTTTCTAGGATTGTCTTAATATTTCTTTAGATAAGGATAAAAAATGTGCTTATTAAAAAAGTTAATAAAATGAATTATTAATAAACGTCAAAGGTCTAACAAAGGTTTTATAAAGGTCAAAAGGCTTTACTCAAGATGTGCTGCTGTTTACATCAGCACAGCAGGTGAGCACTGTACTCCCAGAATGCAATCCACAACTGGCTGAATTTTTTATTAAACAGTGTAAATATTGCATTTAAATGGAAATTGTGTGTAATATTAATTTGAGATGTTTTGTCATTTAGTGTAGCTTGTTTATCAATTGGTGTGTATTTGTTTATTAACCATTTAGATGTGTTGCAGTGTTTTTGGTTGCCCTAGCCCTCTTGTGAGTGTAAAATACAGGGTCAAAAAATAGAACATATTCAAAGGACTTTTACATAAATGCACATAAATTAAATCAGTATTTGGAAAGTGTGCATCTAGTATCCAAAACAACCTATATAATAACAATAACTCAGAACAATTACTTTAAAGGAGTATTTAGTTACTTTGGGCAAAACCCTCACAAACTCATTCATATCAAGGCTGATGTCATGGGCCAAAATCACATTTCACAAAATCAAATTTTACAGTTGTAATACCTGACTAATAATGTTGTTCCTCGGAGAGATGTAGTTTTTGATTGGTTATTTATTCTGCATCTGTCTAATTTAGGCCAAGTAAGCCAGTGAGATGCTTTTCTGAAACAAAATTACACATGAACCTGTTAACTAAAGAGAGATTTTCAACATTACACCTGACTCGAGTTCCATCACTCTTTATAAAAAAACCTGCTGTGTCTGCCTTTGACCAATTTACGTTTAATCTTTTTGGGCTCAAATCTTGCTAGCATGTTGATCATCTCATATTGTATATCTTTTGCATTCTGAGCAATGTGTTTTGTTATCTCTATCATTTCAGGGTTCTTGGAAAAATTTAATAAGCTTGAGAAAAAGACCAACTGATGACGTCACAGTGAGTCGATTGCAGGGTTCCACAAAGAGGCAGATCGTTTACAGATACATATCGTACCACATGACATGTATTCTATAGTAGTAGCATTTATCTGTCTGGGTTGGTGCTAACAGAGCAGCCATAGTGTCACGTTCTGATTTTCTGCTTTATTTTTGCTCACATAGAAGAAGCTCATACAGTTCTGTGAAAAAGTTAGAACACCCCATGAGAACCTTTGTCTTTTTGAACATATTTAAACATATGAACATTTGAACAGTATTGAGAAATGGAACTTATATCATTAAACAAATAAAACTGAAAAAAAAAAATGAAATACCCTCAATTAGAAGTTTCCTATAACCATCTACCAGTCTCTGACATCGACTGGGGGAAAGTTTTTCCCGCTCCTCCATGCAGAATTTCTTCAGCTGTGTGAGGTTTGAGGGGTTTCTTGCATGCACAGCCTGTTTCAAATCACCCACAGCATCTCAATAGGATTAAGATTCGGGCTTTGACTTGGCCATTCCAGAACTCTCTATTTCTTTCTTTTGAGCCATTTGCTGGAATGTTTGGGTTGTTGTCATGCTGCATGGTCCACTTCCGCTTCAGCTTCAGTTTTTGGACAGATGGTCTTACATTTTTCTCAAGCACCCTCTGATACAGTGAAGAATTCATTGTAAATTCTATAATGGAGAGCTTGCCAGACCCTGCTGCTGCAAAGCAGCCCCAAACCATGACATTTCCACCTCCATGCTTCACAGTTGGTATGAGGTTCTTGTGCTCAAATGCTGTGTTGGGTTTGCGCCAAACATGTTTTCTGTTACTGTGCCCAAATAATTCAACTTTAGATTAATCTGTCCAAAGCACATTGTTCCAGAAGTCCTGGTCTTTGTCTAGGTGTTCTCTGGTAAACGTTAGTCTTGCCCTGATGTTTTTTTTTACAGCAAGGGTTTCCTCCTTGCACACCTCCCATGTAAATCAAACATGTGAAGTCTCTTTCTGATGATAGATGCATGTACCTTGACATCAACTGTGGCAAGAGCTACCTGTAGGTCCCGTGATGACATTGAAGGATTATTGGAGAATTCTTTACACATCTTGCGGTCGACGGCCTGACCTGACCATGTTGGCAGTTGTTTTAAATGTTCTCCACTTGTTAATGATTTTCCGGACAGTGGAATGGCTGATTTCTAATTGTTTTGAGATCTTTTTAAATCCTGTCCCAGACTCATATGCATCTACAACCTTCTTTCTAAAGGACTCAGAGAGCTCTCTAGATCTCACCATGGTGATAACACTCACTTCAATAATCAAAAGCAAACCAAACTTATGTCTGAGGTTTAAATAAAACTCCAATGTCCTCTAACGATGGCCTAATTATTACAGCTGATGTGGTGCACCGGATTCTAATTTTAGACATTTTAAGTAGTAATAAATGTGGGGGTCTCCTAACTTTTTCATCACAATAAATTTTTAATTTTTGTTCATTACATTTTACAACTGGTGTTTAAAAAGTATTTTTAACATTTTTTTTGTTTAGTTATATAAGTTCCATCTCTCAGTACTGTTCAAATGAAGCTTAAATGTTCATATGTTTAAATATGTTCAAAAAGGTTTTCATGGGGTGTCCTAACTTTTTCACATGACTGTATATGCATCTGACTGCCGCTTTCCACTTTGTAAATCCTTGTTTGGTAAAAGCTATGTCGTTGTCACAAAAATATGCAACAAATAAAGAAAAAGCACGCATCAACGTCTAAAAAATACTTAAGCCATTACTTAGACTGATACCAACCCAGATTTAAAGCCCATGATGTGTTTCCATGTGTGTTTCCATCATTCTCCTGTGCAAAGTCAAGGCCAGAACCTGTCTGCCGAGCTGTGATCCACCAGTTTATATGACTCACAGAGCCAATCAGAAATAAATAAAGAAATACTGTTACAGTGAATAGTAAATTGTGATTGGTTCAAAGAGAATGGCACAGCTTAAAGTGAAAATAGCATTCACTTGCTTTGGGCTTGGGTGTGAGATTTGCCAGAAAAATAATCTTGATGGGATGTTATACCAGCACAACATTTTTTCAATGAATACTTGGACATTACTGGCCAGTAGGTACTAATTGCAATTTCCTCCCACATTTCATAATGATGAACTGGCTACTTTTATTTGCCTCTATGTGAGTTTGTTTGTTTGTTTATTAGGATTTTAACGTCATGTTCCACAGTCTTGGTTACATTCACACCTGCCACACACGATTTATCATTTCACAAGGTTATATCAAACACAGTCTTGGACAATTTTGTATCTTTTCAATTGACGTCACTTGCATGTCTTTGGACTGTGGGAGGAAACCGGAGCTCCAGAGAAAACCCACGCAGACACGGGGAGAACATGCAAACTCCACACAGAAAGGACCCGGACCACCCCACCTGGGGATCGAACCGAGGACCTTCTTGCTGTGAGGCGACAGTGCTTGATGGGCTGCTTGATGGGCTCCACCGTGCCGCACATATGTGAGTTAATCTGTAACTTGGAATTCGTGATGGATTGGGGTCCTGTATAGGGTGTAGGCCTAGTCTTTTGCTGACCCAACAAGTTCACACGTATCATCACTACCAAGCCTAACTTAAGTGATATATTTAAGCACAAGATTGTTTCGATACCTGCAAACTCGTCTTAGCTTATAACTACGTCCTACTTTTGTGCTTCAGTTTTTCATTAAGTGTTTAGTAAGCAGGGCTCGGAGTGTATACGTCACTATGATCGACAAGGGGTCGACATTTACATAAGCTTACTCTTTAACGACTACCTGTCACCGCATGGCTACTGAGACACCCAGTAAAGCCAACAGTCACTGGCTGACCTGGCTCACGTGGCTGTCACTGCTCATTCATATTAGCCCTACGCATCTCTCTCATAACTCTGCTGATTAAAGAAGGCGGAAGGTTGACGGTTAGACCGTGGCTGTAGCAATAAACCATCTAGGCGTGGCAGTTGGAGAGACGCTCAGGACGATGCCAGAATGAGTACATTCTTAGATTACTCAGGGATGAGCGGCGGGGACGGAGCTGGCGGGGACTCGTGCTCTGTCAGAGCGTTCCATGCAGATCACGGAATTACAACTTTCCAGTCTTGTTCTCTCACAGTAAACAATTGCAACGGGAGCGAACGATTCTTGGCCAACAGAGCGTCATCTGAGGCAGTTTCAAATAATTCACATCGAGCCGGGTCGTACCAATCATCCGGGACACTGTCACTCGCCTATGGTGCCCATCCAACGTACGGAACTCAAAGTTTTTGTGCCGGTTATAATCACTACACCATAAACCAAGATGCTGATTCAACTCCAGCGTTATCTCAGTGCGGTCCGCTAGTTTACACTGGAAATATTTTGCAATCCCATCATAATCATCGCCATGGCTACAACAGCAGCAGTGCGCACTTACATGGCCAATTTCAGTACGCAACATCTACATACGGGCACGGCCAGGAACAGGCAAATTTAACGTTCGTGGCAGGATGTTCAAATCCTCTGTCCCCTTTGCATGCAGTGAATCACGACACGTGCTGTTCACCTTTATCAGATGGTGCATCCAAGGCGCAGACGTTCGACTGGATGAAAGTGAAACGGAATCCACCAAAAACAGGTGACACAGTTGGTGTTATTTGCAAAGGGTTTACTGTTTGCTGTAGATTAGTTTTATTTCAGTTAATTAAATTAGATTGGTCTGAGATCACCTTGCTGGTAAGAAATTCTGAATTGTTGTGTTTTACTTTTACAGGAAAAGTGGGGGAGTATGGTTATGGTGGGCAACCCAACACAGTTCGCACAAATTTTACCACCAAACAGCTGACAGAGCTGGAGAAAGAGTTTCACTTCAACAAGTACTTAACGCGAGCCAGGCGTGTGGAGATAGCTGCTGCTCTCCAGCTAAACGAGACTCAGGTGAAGATCTGGTTTCAGAATCGTCGCATGAAGCAGAAGAAGCGTGAAAAAGAAGGAATTCTTAGCAAAACTGTGCCGGAATCAGGGGACGGTCCGGAAAAAACTGAAGATGCATCAGAACAGTCTTTTTCTGCGCCGTCAACACCATCTCCTGCATCCTTGGGAACTGATCCCTTTTCCTCTGGATAAAAAGTGTAATATTACGTTATACTAAAAGGAGATAAGTATTGCACTGTGACTGGCCACAAAGTCAGAGAAATGGGGTGGTCGAGGGATGTAACTGAACATGCCTAACAGCCACCGTCAGTTACCATAATGCACTAGTTTTGACTAATTGCTGTGCTGTCTTTTATGTATTACTACTAAACGTGAGGAATTCATAGTTTATTATGTTAGTTTATAATTAATGTAAGTGACTAAAGCATTTTCTGGAACAAAATGGCAGATGTAATAATGTTAATAATTTACTGAGTCTGACTACTGAAACCTATTTGTAACGTCTACCTCATGTAGCAAAACAAATACTAAAAAGATACAAGTGCCATAATTTGAAACAGAGAAAGCAAATTTGAAGTAAAAAAAATGTACATACACTTCTAAGGAACGATGATTTTTGCAAACATTCTTTTGTGACAAAATCAAAAAGTATATTAAAATAGGCGTACAGCAAATTAAATCATACTATCATACAGGTTTTATTTTATAAGAGTTTTTATATTGTTTTTAAACTTTGTATCATGGTTTCCTCATTCCTTGTAACTAATAGTGATTGACTGTTAATCATGTCTAACATCTGGTACATCTGACAATACAAACAATACAAAGTAAAAGGTCTAAAAACAATTCAATCATGCCAAAAGTAAACTGTTGTCCATGTAGTTTTAAACTGGTGCAGCCTAAAATGCCGTAAATATATGGCCATAGAGTAGTCACCAGAGGGCCTACCATGACATTTAGTACATGTTCCCTACAAGTGTATGTAAACGTTGCCCTGATCATAATGATTGAATTGCCTTCAATGGTAAAAGATGCTAAGTAAAAGAAGGCTACCTCCCCTTATCAACATCTGTTTCCCAAGTTGTAAGTGATGTCAAGGTTTGGCTGTTTTAGTGTTAGTGTGACTCCTGCATGATGCACAACCCTCATGTTGCACTGAGTTTTATCAGTCAATGATTAGGGATTTACATTTAATAATCACGGTTTAACGGGTAAAAATCTGTATAATAAAGTTTTTGTTACAAAAGGTTATGGCCTTTTTATATAGTACATAGTTCCACACTATTATTCCACTGCAAATTTGATTTGCCTGAGCAACATCATATCACACTCAAGCTATAAGACCAAAGGTATCCTAATCATTAAGTTCAGGTGTTTTAGCCAGCTTTAACAAACAGGTTTATAAAATTAACTAACATTCTTAATGCATCCAACTGTGTGTGTAATTTGAGAAAGAGCATTTCCTGTTTCAGCACTGTGCACTTTTGGACAAAACTATGTCATGAGGACATGGTTTGACAAGTCTGGGGTAAAGGAACAATCAAGGCCCACACAAAGCCCTGACTTTAACCTGAACGAGCAACTTTGAAATAAATTAAAACATATATTTTAAGCCAACACATCTTAGCCAACAGTAGATGTGTGTCATACAGACTCATTCCAAGTCATTATGATATCAAACACAGAGAAGATGAGGCTGTTGTAACTGCAAAGGGGGAAAACTCAAAATTTATGCCAGTGGTTTTGAAATGCAATGACTAAATTTCTAATTTTTTGGTGCCCATATACATATGATCATATGATGTATTAATTTAAATAAGCGTTAGTCATCTTTACCTGTTCAATAATTTAGTAAGCCACGTGTAAATCTAATGTCCTTATCCCAAATTTATTCTGCGAATCTGAAGCCCTGCCACCTGAGAACACAACAGTCTTGTTGATTAACGCTTAAATGTAGCTAATAAAATGTTACTGCATATATTTTGGAATCTATTATTAAAGGCGGTGTTAGTTTACTAAGTACTGGACTATTAACCGAGAGGTTGCTGGTTCAAACCCCACCACCGTCAAGCTGCCAGTGTTGTGCACTTGAGCAAGGCGCTTAACGCTAAATTGATTGTATTACATTTAGTTGTATGGTAAGCTTTGGGTAAAAGTGTATGTTAAACGATGTAAATGCAGACCCGAATGCTAATTCAAGCATTACACCCAACTTCTGGCCGAGATGATTTCGCATAGAGCATGACAGACATGTAAAGCCCCGAAAAAAGTGAAAACCTGGCCATTATTAATGATCAACATTTAGTTTGAATGCACCTGTATTTGAGGGCAGTGTCCTCGTGGACTCTCAACGCCGCGACTATAACAGTATTTATGGAATTCTTACATTTATACTGAGATTTAAAGATTTAAAATTTTTAATAAGAACTTCAAACTAAACATATATTTTAAAATGTTTAAAAATACTTTTAATTCTTTGTTTGACAAAATTTAAATACATTTTAAGGAAGCTTCATTAAATATTGTGTTAATACTAAATGTTTTCATAAATGTCTAAAGTCTTCATTAATATTACGACTCAGTAGCCTATTTGTTCAACTCTAATTAGCCTATCATAGACCTAATTCATTTTATTATTGGGGATTCTAACCGAGACTTTGAACTAAACAACCTCAATGGTTTAACAGAGAGCGTGACTTGGAAACATGTGGTGGGATTAAGCATTTAAATGGTGATTATATAGGATTACATGCTTAATTCAAAGCATATTGCTATTTTGGAAATAAAACCCTACTCAGCAACAACACCACCAACAACAGCGACGATGATGATTATTATTATTATCATTAGTATTATTATTATTAGCAGTAGTAGTAGTAGTATGGGTATAGATTGTAATTGAAGCAAAACTATATTGTATTTTACCTCTAAAATTATTAATTAAAAGTATATTTTATAACCCAGTTTCAAACGAAGTTTTTGAACTATCTTTAAACATCGGTATTTCTTTTTATAAATACGAGGTAATAAACAGTTTGATTTAAATCCCCAATGGCATTTTTGCATTGTTGCATTTACTAAGCTGTCAGTTTAGTAAATAATATTATTACACTTATTTTTATTAACCGTTTTAATATATTTTAATTTACATTATTGAAAAACATACTGCTAAAGGCTCTACGTAATGTAACACTCCCTAATTAATGTGTTTACATGAAAGAAGTTACTTTACTTTACTTTGTCTGTCTGCAAAGCTTGCGTTTAAATATTACAAAAAAACGTGTAATGGGAATTCTTTACACGTAAAAATTTCAACTCAGTTAGCTCGTTATTGTAAATATTTTAGTTTCAATTAACAAAGTTACTTACAAAAAACCCTAATTATAGTAAACAGTAACTAATAGTAACCCTAATAAAATAGTATTAGTAATTAATAGGACTACCAAATAACACTATCAATATCATTATTAATATTAATTATATAATTAATAAAATGTTCAGCTGCCTAGTTATTCAGCTTTGCCATGAACGTAAATCATTTGATATGTGATAGGAATTTTGATTTGGTTTTTGTTGTTTTCTTGGAATTTTTGTTTTTTTTATTAAAAGACTAGATTTAAATTACTGACTATTGGGTGCTTAAATTTGATTTATCTTACTTTTCAGTGTAACATTGCAGAAATTAGCCTTAATATAAAATATAAAAAGTCAAATATATAAAATATACATAAAAATATGGATATTAAAAGTCTACACAACCCTGTAAAATGCCAGGTTTTTGAGATGTAAAAAATCAGACCAAGATAAAACATTTCAGATTCATTTCCACCTTAAATGTGACCTATAATATGTGCAATAAAATTAATTGAAAAACAAACAGAAATAATATAACTAAAATAAAACTAAAATAATGTGCATAACTGTGCACATCCTCTTATAATCTGGGATAGGGTGGTGGGTCAGTGGGTCCTGAAGGTTCTGGGTTCGATCCCCAGGTGGGGCGGTTCGGGTCCTTTCTGTGTAGAGTTTGCATGTTCTACCCGTGTCTGCGTGGGTTTCCTCCCACAATCCAAAGACATGCAAGTAAGGTGAATTGGAGATACAAAATTGTCCATGATAGCCATTAGACATTATGAACTGAAGAACCTTGTGTAAAGAGTAGCTATACCGTTTCTGTCATGAATGTAACCAAAATGTGTGAAACATGACGTTAAAACCCTAATAAACAAATAAATAATAATCTGGGATGTTAAATTTTACCCAGTACACACCTGTCATTAGTTAAAGTTACTTTTATTAACTCCATGTAAAGTTTAGCTGTTCTAGTAGTATTTTCTGACATTTAAGAAGCACACAAAGCATTAAAGGGATCTCATTGTAGGTATCAGTTAGGTACAAAAATGCCCAAAGCATTACATATACCATGAAACACAGTGAAGACATCAGCAACAAAAATGTTGCACAACTAACATTACCTAGAACTGCACGTGTTTTTAAAATGAATGAAAAGACAAGAGAAGAGAATGAACGGTTCTTAATATAAGTCACATTTGGCACAAATCCTTCAGACCTCTATTAAAAAGTTGAAGAAATTTCACTTGCAAGGGCTATGTACAGGAGATGCTCTTGCAATCTCATAAGTTTGGTCAATGCCCTACAATCTCACAGTAAACAACTACTCTACCAATTACAAAATTTCACATTAAAAAACATGGGAAGATGCATCATTTAATCCTTACAGCTATATCTAAGCTTTAGAAGTTAAGCAAAAACATAAAATATTTAGTATTCCAGAGGGTGAGTAGATCTCTGGAAAATCTGGAACTTATTAGCCATCAGGCATGTCCTGGCCTGTGAACTGTATGCACAAAATCACATCTCTGATACTAAAATCCTTCTTGTTTGTACCTACAACCAATAAAAAAGCACAATTACAGTTATTTTGCCAGCCATTAAGGAGGTACATCCCTGCTGTTGTGCTATGGATCCTAATAATATAATATGTTTCATAATGTATTTTACTTTTTTTTTTAAAGTTAGTGATTTTGAGTCTATATTTTTTTAACCAGTCTGGTAACTATAAGCTAATGTTACCCACATAAAAATCATCTTACTGATTGACTACTGCTCAGAATAGGTGTGTGTGTGTGTGTGTGTGTGTGTGTGTGTGTGTGTGTGTGTGTGTGTGTGTGAATTAAACATTATGCAATGGCTCCTTGTCATTACATAATGGCTTGTTTGTACAGACTAGGGTTGTTAAAATTGTTGTTTCAGATTTATGACAGATGAAAAGAAAGCTGTTGGTTCAGACTAATGTTAGCACAAGTGAATCATTTTAAAATTCAGTGAACTGAATACAGTTTAACAACCCACTTTCTGTCATGTCAGCATTGTAGACCACCATTAAAACACACATGAAAAAGTATACATGAGAGAAAGAGAGAGCAAAACAAAAAACACAAAAATTGTGAGCAAGAATCATGAAGCAGATAGCAAAGCAGAATCAACTGAGCAAAGAAAAGCCCATCCATCACAGTGGCGTGACCTCAATGTGACCTGAACCAGTTAGCCAATGAAGCACCACCCTTCTATGCAAGAAAGATCAGGTAACCGTAGAGATAGGCTAAATGTTTTTTTAGTGTGTTGTCTTTGTAATGTCTATCAACTCCTTTTAGAATGCATAGCACAAAAAGAACTTAAATATAAAGTGAGGTTTACTTAACAGAGCAAAAGCTCTTGCATTCATTAAGGTAAATATTTGTAAAGTGGAGCATCTAAAATTTCACATTCCTTATCCATTTGACCCAAAGTAAGGAATTGTTTGTTTGTAAACAATCCGTCAGAAATTTTTAAACACCAACATCAAAGTAAGAATGATTTAAAGAATTAAAGTTTTAATTGTGTATTATTGTCAGTTTACAAAACGAAAAGTGAATAAACGAAAGAGAAATCTAAATTAAATGAATATTTGGTGTGACTATCATGCTTATTTTCCTTCAAAAGCGGAAGATGTCCATGAGTGCCATCAGTGGTCTGGCCAGAAGTGGTCTTTATGGAAGAATTGTGGCCAAAAAGTCATACCTTTGATGTGGAAACAAGGCCAAGCGACTCAACAATGCAAGAAAACATAGGAACTTGGGAGCAGAAAAATGGCAGCAGGTGCTCGGGAGTGATGAGTCAAAATTTGAAATATTTGGCTGTAACAGAAGGCAGTTTGTTGCCAAAGGACTGAAGAGTGGTACAATAATGAGTGTCTGCAGGCAACAGTGAAGCGTAGAGGAGGTTTATTGCAAGTTTGGGGCTGCATTTCAGCAAATGGAGGTGGGGATTTGGTCAGGATTAATGGTGTCCTTAATGCTAAAAAAAAATACAAGCAGATACTTATCCATCATACAATACCATCAGGGAGGCTGATTGTCTGATTGGCTTAAAATTTATTCTGCAGCAGAACAAAGACCCCAAAACATACAGCCAGTGTTATTAAGAACTATCTTCAGTGTAAAGAAAAACAAGGAGTCCTGGAATTGATGATGACATCATCAAGTCTGTCTGGGATTACATGAAAAGACAAGAAGGATCTGTGGTTAGCTCACCAAAATGTTTGGAACAACCTCCCTGTCATGTTCCATTTAAAACGGTGTGCAAGTGTACGTAAAAGAATTGATGCTGTTTTAAAGGCAAGGGATGGTCACACCAAATATTGATTTAATTTAGGTTTCTCCTTTGTTTATTCACTTTGCATTTTGTAAACTGACAAAAATAAACAATTATATTGATGAAATCATTCTTATTTCTAGCATTTCTCCTCACCTGTCTAAAACGTTTGCACAGTAATGTATGTATGTATGTATATACAGTATACACCAATCAGGCATAACATTATGACCACTGACAGGTGAAGTAAATAACACTGATTATCTCTTCATCACAACACTTGTTAGTGGGTGGGATATATTAGGCAGCAAGTGAACATTTTATCCTCAAAGTTGATGTGTTAGAAGCAGGAAAAATGGGCAAGCATAAGGATTTTAGCAAGTTTGACAAAGGCCAAATTGTGATGGCTAGACGACTGGGTCAGAGCATCTCTATGCAGCTCTTGTGGGGTATTCCCGGTCTGCAGTGGTCAGTATCTATCAGTGGTAACCCGGCGACAGGGTCATGGGCAGCCAAGGCTCATTGATGCATGCGGGGAGCGAAGGCTGACCCGTGTGGTCTGATCCAACAGATGAGCTACTGTTGCTCAGTTTGCTGAAGGACTTAATGCTGGTTCTGATAGAAAGGTGTCAGAATACACAGTGCATCACAGTTTGTTGCTTGTGGGGCAGCAAAAGAGGGACCAACACAATATTAAGAAGGTGGTCATAATGTTATGCCTTATAGGTGTATATGTATGTATGTATGTATGCATGTATATGAAAAGGAAATTCACTTTGCATTATAATGAAACAAAGCACACCTGCACAACAGCAAAATAATGGCTTTAGAGGAAGTAGATTAGAGTTATGAAGTAAATATAAGAAACACTGTTTTTTATTTGCATTTTCCATACTGTACCAACTTTTCTGATTTGGGTTGTACATACAGTGTATCACAAAAGTGAGTACACCCCTCACATTTCTGCAAATATTTTATTATATCTTTTCATGGGACAACACTATAGAAATAAAACTTGGATATAACTTAGAGTAGTCAGTGTACAGCTTGTATAGCAGTGTAGATTTACTGTCTTCTGAAAATAACTCAACACACAGCCATTAATGTCTAAATAGCTGGCAACATAAGTGAGTACACCCCACAGTGAACATGTCCAAATTGTGCCCAAAGTGTCAATATTTTGTGTGACCACCATTATTATCCAGCACTGCCTTAACCCTCCTGGGCATGGAATTCACCAGAGCTGCACAGGTTGCTACTGGAATCCTCTTCCACTCCTCCATGATGACATCACGGAGCTGGTGGATGTTAGACACCTTGAACTCCTCCACCTTCCACTTGAGGATGCGCCACAGGTGCTCAATTGGGTTTAGTCCATCACCTTTACCTTCCGCTTCCTCAGCAAGGCAGTTGTCATCTTGGAGGTTGTGTTTGGGGTCGTTATCCTGTTGGAAAACTGCCATGAGGCCCAGTTTTTGAAGGGAGGGGATCATGCTCTGTTTCAGAATGTCACAGTACATGTTGGAATTCATGTTTCCCTCAATGAACTGCAGCTCCCCAGTGCCAGCAACACTCATGCAGCCCAAGACCACTATGCTTGACTGTAGGCAAGATACAGTTGTCTTGGTACTTCTCACCAGGGCGCCGCCACACATGCTGGACACCATCTGAGCCAAACAAGTTTATCTTGGTCTCGTCAGACCACAGGGCATTCCAGTAATCCATGTTCTTGGACTGCTTGTCTTCAGCAAACTGTTTGCGGGCTTTCTTGTGCGTCAGCTTCCTTCTGGGATGACGACCATGCAGACCGAGTTGATGCAGTGTGCGGCGTATGGTCTGAACACTGACAGGCTGACCTCCCACGTCTTCAACCTCTGCAGCAATGCTGGCAGCACTCATGTGTCTATTTTTTAAAGCCAACCTCTGGATATGACGCCGAACACGTGGACTCAACTTCTTTGGTCGACCCTGGCGAAGCCTGTTCCAAGTGGAACCTGTCCTGGAAAACCGCTGTATGACCTTGGCCACCATGCTGTAGCTCAGTTTCAGGGTGTTAGCAATCTTCTTATAGCCCAGGCCATCTTTGTGGAGAGCAACAATTCTATTTCTCACATCCTCAGAGAGTTCTTTGCCATGAGGTGCCATGTTGAATATCCAGTGGCCAGTATGAGAGAATTGTACCCAAAACACCAAATTTAACAGCCCTGCTCCCCATTTACACCTGGGACCTTGACACATGACACCAGGGAGGGACAACGACACATTTGGGCACAATTTGGACATGTTCACTGTGGGGTGTACTCACTTATGTTGCCAGCTATTTAGACATTAATGGCTGTGTGTTGAGTTATTTTCAGAAGACAGTAAATCTACACTGCTATACAAGCTGTACACTGACTACTCTAAGTTATATCCAAGTTTCATGTCTATAGTGTTGTCCCATGAAAAGATATAATGAAATATTTGCAGAAATGTGAGGGGTGTATTCACTTTTGTGATACACTGTACATCTACCATCAGGTCTTAAGATATTTGCCCTGCCTCCTCACTTAAAAAAATTATTTGTTCTTCCTTGCTCAGAGTTGCTCTGAGATTGGGGCGAATTTATTTTTAAGATAAAACTCCCAGTTAGAATTTTTTTTACAAAGTTGGGAACTCTCTGAGAGGATTCCTAGAATCTTTATGAATACAGCCCATGCATTTCTGGAACAATATGCTTTGTACAGATGGGCACCGTAACAGAGGACATATTTGGCATAAACCAAGCACAGCCATTGAGCACAAGAACCTGAATACTGAGGCTCACTATCATATAATTCATGAATTATTTTATTGTATCAGAGGGTGCTTGAGGCAAATGTAAGACTATCTGTCCAAAAACTAAGGCTGAATTGGTGGTGAATCATGCAACATTGCTATGACCAAAAATATTCAAATAAATCCACCAAGGAATGGCTCAAAAGAAAGAGATGGAGAACTGTAGAGTGGTCAAATCAAAGCCTGAATCCTAATCCTATTAAGAGGCTGTGGGTGATTTAAAACGGTCTGTTAATGCGACGCCTCAAATATCACACAGATGAGAGATTGTGTGACATGTTGAACACACTGCACAGGTAGATGAAAACATAAATTTCATATATATATTCATATATATATATATATATATATATATATATATATACACCAATCAGCCATAACATTTACACATGCCACAACTTTTTTTTCCAAATGTTATCCAGTATAAATTGTTCATAATTAATTCCTAAACTGTTCATAAACATTTGCAGTTTTTAACAGATTGCCAAAGATGTGTTTAATTTTATGCACTTTAAAAAACTTCAAAATATTTAATTTTGCCAAGGGTTGCTATTTTAATATAAAAAACTGCATAATTTTTTTCATTTCGTTTTATCCTGGTCAATGTTGCGACAGGTCTGGTTTCACAGGGAAATACTGGGTGCAAGGCAGGAACGCTTTAGACAGGTGGCCGATAACACTGCTGAGATTTGAATGCAGATCTCATTGGTATTGGTCTCGCATAATAGACTTCTCTGCCACCCTAGCATCAGACAACTGCATAAGCATAAAAAAAAAAAAAAAAAGTAATTAAAAAGCATTCTCAGTATAAGCGTTAAAAACAAAGTAATTAAAAAGCATTTTCATAAAACAGATTATTAAATTATAAACATTACCTTTTTAAAATGCACCTTGTACTAAATACAAAGTTGTTGCTATGATACTTGAGTACTCAGGTTCCTGAGATGCAAAGGGGCCATAGGAGATTTTTACAAATCATTCAGGCAGGCAGAAAAACCTAGCTTAATTTAATTCAGTCTCATGGTCATGGAAATATCAACTATGCAAACAGTACTAAAGGTTAATTTTACTCTTTAAATGAAAATAAAAACTTTAAGTCAAATGTATGCACCTATTAGCAGATTATATAGTGACAAGTGGGGGAGGGGGTTGTCAGAATTATATTCTATAGCCAGAGAAGGCACTGTATGTTAATGTAAGTATCTAGCTCTCTAGCTTGTTTAATACACTTCATTGCTTTTTGAGTTTCTGATTTAGGTTGTGTTAATTGCATATTGATGAACGCTAACATTAGCTCGTATCTAAGTTTTGCCTGAAGTTACAGTTTAGCTAACTAATAACCCCATGAACTGTTGTTTTTGTGTCTTTTTGGGGCATCCAAGAATTAATTAGGGTTGACTGTTCAAAAAGGGCTGAGAACCCCTGCTCTGTCAGTTAAAATGTCACCTCTAGATAAAACAGTCACAGCACAACTGTCACAACTGCATATTTCATAATGTATAATGAACCTAATCAACATTTTATAATGTATTTAATGCAGTGGTACCTTGTAACTCAACGTCCCCTAAACTCAAAATCTTTGAAACTCAGCGCCCTTTGTCAAGAAATGTGTACCCTTAAACTCAACGTTTCCCATAAACTTAATATGTGTGCGACTGCTGCTTTGTTTAGCACTTGGCTTGAGTGGTGCGGTAAAATTTCATCAAAGTGCGGATACGAGGTGAATCTGCATTTGTGTGGAATAACCATTAAAGCCACTCTGAAAGCTCCAAATGTATCTGTGTTTAGTTGGATTTTTCTCACTGTTTCACTTTTAATGTTGTGTTACAGCTCGGGGTGCTAAGAAATGGTGAGAATCAGCTTTTCCGAGAGAATCTAAAACACTTATCATCAAAAAAAAAAAATTAATGTGACTTAATGTATTTAAAGAACGACATAGAAAAACTAAACCTCTCTTAATTATTACAGCTCATAAGTTCTCTCCTCTAATTAAGAAGCATAAGGAAACAATAAAGAACTAAAGGTAAAGTGCAAAAAGGTGAAGTTTTATTGTATTTTTATTTTTATTTTTAACTGTTTTAAATTATATTTCAGTGTTTTTTATATTATATTTGTGTTATTTTTAGTGTATAAGTGTCAAAAACAACCCCATTATTTTACATTAGCCCAAAATATATGAATTTCCACGTGACCATAGAACACATTAACAGGTTTTCCATACATCCTTATGGGAAAAATATCTTAAAACTCAACGCCTTTCAAACTCAACGCCATTCCCAGAACCAACTGACGTTGAGTTTCAAGGTACCACTGTATTTGCTATCATTTACTTTAATTTTATGTACACTCACACTCACTAGTGCCCCTAATTTGTAAAGCAGTGGGGTTTGGTAGAAAAGGAGCAACTGGTTAATGACAGATTTGTCTTTATTGTAACTGTCACTGCTTTGCTTTGTCACTGCCATTCAAGCACTGTGTGACACGTCACCTGTGCATCCTGACCACGATGACATGATCTTTAGTCCCCTTCAAATCTATAGACTGGCATTTTGGCCGCTCAAGTGCTGGAGCCCTGCGTGCATGCTAAATGCCCAGCAGCCGATATCCTGACAGGGACTTAACGCAGCCGTGGCAATATTCTGACAGTGCACAGTGAGGCCTGAGGTTTTTAGACAAATGCGCCAATACATAGACAGGGGGCTAACTGTTTCAGGAAACGGCTTGCACAGAGGTCAAACAAAAAGAAAAAAATTGCTACAATAGTGAAGGGTCAAATATTACAAACTGGACAGTAAAAATGTAATACCCTTTTTATTTCTTGTGGCTGTTTCAACGTCTGTGTGTTCAAAAATCTTTCCTTTTTTGTTTGGAGATTTCCTTTTCCTTTTCCTTTTCTTTTCTTCCAGTTTTGGATATGCTAATTTTTCTTGTTCACTCTGGCAACCTCTTCATGTTGCATGACGCCCACGATGGTTAAGGAGGGTCAGAGGCTCTTCTAACACTTGCAAAACCACCAACCACATTTTTTCACCAGCCAGCAACAGATTCTCACACAGAGTCTTAGAACAAAACATGGACCACACTCATTCCTCCATATTCTTCTTCCAGCTGTGCCAGCACCTCTACAAGCCAGGAGGGGTCATCGTTCCTGCAGTGGATAGGTGATTCTCCAATCGGCCTTTCCCCCTCAGACACAGCAATTTGTGTTCAAAACAATCTTAATACAAGATATTTTGGAGAATTATTGGATTTTCTGGATTTATTTATGTTTAGAGTGTTTATGTTTTTGTTAGGTTTATTCATTTTCTAAAACTGTCTTAAGTGTTTGTATTTGTTTAAGCTTAGCCTCGCTGTGTCTGTATGCAAGTCAGCAACACAGAGAGATCGTCTGTATGTGTATCTCTATGTGCATGCGTTTATGTGTGCTCATGCTCTTCCCTTTGGGACCATCCGTCCATCCTTGCATTGACACATTTATGGGCCTGGGAGGTAATCTGGATGCACGGTGGTGTGCATGTTTGCGTATGTCTGAGCCGTAGGTCAATAGAGCCCTCATCAGGAATTCCTCACTCAAGCTTTTACCTAAACAGCCGCTTAGAGGGATTAGTGAGGTGTTAGCCTGTTAGCTTAGTGGAACAAACAGCCCTTCTATCCATGAGCACTCTAGCAAGAGGCTGGCTAAACAACCTTTAAGTTAGAGAGTGATACTATAAATTGTTATGATAAATGCACTATCTGCACTCTACTCATTCTAAACCTTTAAGAATCTAGCATGGGATTAATCAATTGCTTTTTTTATTTACAAGATTAAAATAGTTTGTATTGTTATATATCCACATCACTGCATAATTATATGTACATGTACAGGCTGTGGACAAAATAATGGAAACACAACATGATTACAGAAGCTTGATTTGAAGGGAACTACATCACAATAACAAACAGCTACACATGTAAGCTTAATAATTAAGAGCATGAATCATTTGTAAAAAGGTTCTGACAATTAGTACGATGGTGTGGGAAATTTTAAAGCAACATGAGTCAGCAATAATTCCAAACAGTAGTCGCATAAATTGCAGGTACATAAGCAACAAAAACTGCCAGTGGACAAGAGGAACAGTGGTCTTAAGCTGAAAGTCACTGACAGGGATAGACAAACAGTGACCAAAAAGCACATCTGTGAACCAGTCTCAAAAAATCTATATGCTGTAATGTGTAGGTATGAAAGTTAAACATTCATTACATATGTTGAGCATTTTTGTTAATATCTTAAGCTGTTATTCCTCATTTAAACCAGGATGTAATTAATTATAAAATGGTCTATATATACCGGTGTCATTAAAGTAATAAAAATAATGTTTATAATGGCGGTGATGCCACCCGTCGACTGGGCGCCATCTAGCGGGCATAATTGGCAGTGCCTGCAGCGGACACGTTTCTGCTAGGGCGGAATAACCGGACTATATGGGTGGGGTCTTCAAACACTGTGTAAGGACCCTGATTAGCAGATAGAGAGGTGCCTGTGCAGAATGCATGGGTGAAAAAGGGTTCGGCTGGGGGCTGTGCACGGGTCGGAGGAGGCGTGAGCAGCAATATACCCACCTTGACTGCAATCAGGAATTCCCCAGCAGCTAAAGACAAATTGACTAAGCTAAATTGGGAGAAAATGCATAAATAAAATAGGCAAAAATAATTTAAAAAAATGTTAATAAAATAATAAAAAGGCACATACATCTTTGTACATCTTTACCCTCTTTAAAAATGCTAGAATATATAATAAACATCCTAGTGTCCACCTTTTGGAGTGCTTGAAATGACATTTACCTTTTCAGTTCTGTCCCAGACCATCTACAACAGGACTAAAAAATACGTTGGTTGCACTTTACATTACAGATCGGTAATTATACACATCCTTGTAGTTTTAGCAACTAAAGATTAGTGCAGTTCTACTATTAGAATCTCGTAACATTAATAAACATTAAACATTGTGTACTTTCATCCTCATAGTAGGTGCAATTCGGCCATGTTTTGCCCAGAAAGGTGGGTGATTTATGAAAGTTGCACTCAAGCCTAAATAAAGTTTACATGGCATGTTAATAGCAAGAAGCAGTGTCCAGTTTTCACTTTTCTTCTCCCTCTAACAACCTGGTGTAAACAGTGTTGCATAGTGTTGCCACGTCTCTGTTTTGACAACTGAAATTTGTTTTGAAACTGAGTTACTTTGTAACTGTGAACTGTGATTTTTGTTTTTGCTACATAAACCAGTAGCTGTGTGAGGTAGTATACACATTGTCATTCTAATTAAATACTTTAATCTACTTATTTTCTATATATTTCTATTTGTAAAACAATATGTTAATAATACACAACCAAATAAAAACTTTTGTTGTTTTAACATCACTTGTCTATTGAGCTGCCTTTTATGAAACTTGTAAAACTTATCTTTGGCAAAACTTAACTTAACTGCTTATCCAGTTAGGGTCGCGGGGGATGCTGAAGCCTATCCCAGGCGCAAGGCACACAGTAACACCCTGGACGGGGCGCCAGTCCATTGCAGGGCAGACACACATACACACACCCATTCACCTATAGGGCAATTCAGTGTCTCCAATTAACCTGACTGCATGTTTTTGGACTGTGGGAGGAAACTGGAGCTACCGGAGGAAACCCAGGCAGACACAGGGAGAACATGCACACTCTGCACAGAAAGGACCCGAACCGCACCGCCTGGGGATCGAACCCAGGACCTTCTTACTGTGAGGCAACAGTGCTACCCACCAAGCCACCGTGTCGCCCCCATAAACACTTGTTTATTACATTACGAAGGTTATTCTGCACATGGCTTTTTACAAAAGTTTTTTACAAAAGTATTTAGACCTTTTGCACTCCAATTGTGAACAGGTGCTTCCTTTTCGCTCAACTATGCTTAAGATGTGTTAAGAACTCAATTAATTTATTTTACATAGTTTGGAAATGCACCTGCATCTAAAAGAGCCCACAAGTTGCACCACATCATCAGAACAAAAACCAAGCCATAAAGTACAAAGAACTGTCTTTGGATCTCTGTAATCAAATTGTGGCAAGGCACAAATCAGGGCAATAATATAAAAGAGTATTTAATGTTTTGATTGTTACCAGCACTACAGTTCTCTCAATAATTTTAAACTGGTAGAAGCTTGGTCCAACCTTGAACCTTCCCAGTGTTCCCATCCAGGCAAGAAGGGCCTTAATCAAATAGGAAAGATAAATAGATAAAATAGTAAGAACGATATTAACCATCACTATCAAAGAGTTCCAAAAGTCCTGTCCAGAGATTGGCGAACCTGTTGAATGGACCACCATCTTTGCAGTACTATATACTCCAATCAGCCATAACATTAAACCCACCTACTTGTTTCTACACTCACTGTCCATTTTATCAGCTCCACTTACCATATAGAAGCACGTTGTAGTTCTACAATTACTGACTGTAGTCCATCTGTTTCTTTACATATCTTTTTTATTGCCAACACCTGCCTATATAAGGTCCCACAGTTGACAGTGCATATCAGAGCAAACTCCAAGCCATGGGGTCAAATAAATTATCTGCAGACCTCAGAAACAGAATAGTGTCAAGGCATAGATCTGGAGAAGGGTACAGAAAAATTGCTGCAGCTTTACAGGTCCCAAAGAGCACAGTGGCCACCATCATTCGTAAATGGAAGAAGTTTTGGAACCACCAAAAATCTTCCTAGACCTGGTCGCCCGGCCAAACCAAAGCCCGGCCTTGGCCAAAGAGGTGAGCAGGAACCCAAAGGTCACTCCAGTTTATCCTTGTGGAGATGAGAGAACCTATCATAAGATCTTCCATCCAGGCAGCACTCCACAAATCACACCTTAATAGTAGAGAGGCCAGACGGAAGCCACTCCTTAGTAAAAGGCACATGACAGCCCGCTTGGAGTTTGCCAAAAGGCACCTAGAGGACTCTCAAACCATGAGAAACAAGATTCTCTGGTCTGATGAAACCAAAATTGAACTTTTCGGCCTGAACACCATGTCACGTCTGAAGGAAACTAGGCACCGCTCATCACCTGGCTGATGCCATCCCTACAGTGAAGCAGTGAAGCATCATGATGTGGGGATGTCTCAGCAGCGGGATCGGGGTGACTAGTCCTGATAGAGGGAAAGATGAATGCACTACACCAAGATCCTTGAAGAAAACCTGCTCCAGAGCCCTCAGACTGGGGCGAAGGTTTATCTTCCAACATGACAACGACCCGAAGCACACAAAAGGGAGTGGCTTCAGAGAAAGTCTGTGAATGTGCTTGAGTGGCCCAGCCAGAGCCCAGAACTGAATCCAATCGAACATCTGTGGAAGAAGCTGAAAATGGCAGTGCACCGATGCTCCCCATCCAACCTGACAGAGCTTGCAAGGATATGGCAAGAGGAATGGGCAAAAATGTCAAAAAAACAAGTGTGCCAAGCTCGTAGCTTCTTTCCCAAGACGCCTTGAAGCTGTAATTGCTGCCAAAGGTGCATCAACCAAGTATTAGGCAGATATGTAACCCCTAAATGAAGGACTTTTGTCAGTAAAATAAAATTGCATATTTTCTAAACCCTGTTTTCACTTCATAATTATTGGTGATTGTGTGTAGATGTTTGAGGCAAAAAAAGAACTTAGTCTATTACAGAATGATTCTGTAATGTAATAAAATGTGGAGAAGGTGAAAGGGGTGTGCAGACTTTCCGGCTTGACTGTGTATGACTTCTTCGAAAGCCTATAGTACACAACATCACTATAAGATAAAATGCAGATAAGTTATGATTATTATTTCTCTGATTAACACAAACACAGACATTGTTATCCCCCTTAAGAACATGCTCCACATAATCATACAGATCCAGGATTAAGTACAGGATTAAGTGACAAGCAAAACGATAAAAAGAAAGCTACGTAACAGGGAAATAGTCCATTATTGAATTGGTTAATGAAACTGACTGCTGACTGAGAGAGCAACACTGCCCCCAACGTTCACACAAACATACAAGTTTGTGGCTTTTACTTTCGACTGGTAAAACTCAACAAATTATGGATTTTTAAATCAATACAGTTTCCTTATTAAATAAAAATAATAATAATAAAGAATAGTAATTGTGGCATGTATGCTTAGATATTTTGTAGTTATTGTTTCTTCAGTTTAAAGTTATCTTGAATTATTTCTAAACAGGATAAGACAATTCACCACCTAACAGAACTGGTGCAATGTCAGGTAATGCAAACCCAATTATTATTATTATTATTATTATTATTATTATTATTATTATTATTATTATTATTATTATTATTATTATTATTATTATTATTATTATTATTATTATTATTATTATTATTATTATTATTATTATTATTATTATTATTATTATTATTATTATTATTGTTATTATTATTATTATTATTATTATTATTATTATTATTATTTACCACTTATAACCTGCATAACACTAATCTTGTAATATGCACACTGTATAAAACATTGTAAAATTCTTGAAAAATAATAATTTAGACAATTATTTCAACATACTGTCAACTCTGAGCTTATTATCTTTGTGGTGAAATTTGAGCCTAAAAATATGCAATTAACAACCATATCAGCATGACCCAAATACATCATCACAGAGGAAACTGGCCAAGGTCATACACAGTTAGAGAAGATATTGAAAGATGAAAGCCCAAACAGTAGAAACCACACACAGAGTAAAAAAAATATCACAGCAAAATGTAAATAATGATCATTCGTAATGCAACCCTAAACTTTATAGCCACAAAAAGCTAGGGTGCATTTAGAAAATTATATTTATTATGTTAAAAAAGTGTGTAAAAATGGTCAGGTTTCAGTGTTCTGTAATGGCATATCTGTGCAGCATATGGGTCAGCTCACAATGGGAGTGCATGTGTGTATGTGTGTGCTGCAGACATCACATCACACACTCCAGGTTCATGCCGAGGTCAGGCCCCACACCACAAATTTATCACAGCTGGTGTAGAACTGCACACAGCATCTCCATGACAATCTGCCACTTCCATCCCAACATGCGCAGACAAAGGCTATTTTGGCTCGGCCTGTGTGTGTGTGTGTGTGTGTGTGTGTGTGTTTTATTAGTTTATTTCCACATTTTATTTCTTATAAACAATGTGTATTATACAAAATTTTAAAACAATTGTAAGGAACAATATTCATGTTCCTAGAATGATAATGATGATGATGTTTGTTCGTTTTCTTACTTGGACAATACAAACCTGCTCTTTATATTTGAGGTTCACCAAGTTTGATAAAGACCACAGAACAAATAAAACACTAGATGAGATCTAAAATTGATACAAGATTGATACTTAAAGAAAATTAAGTTCACCAGTAGAGATAATATAAAACTCTGCTTGTCTAAAAATAATGCGACTGACAATAATGGTTCATAGTTTCAATCATAAATGTGCAAAACCAAAGTTAAATGTAGAGGTTGCAAATAAGAAGAACTTACTAAAAAGACAAATGCATATTCTCAATAAATACAAATTATTTGCATTTGACAAAGCATTTCAGCTTAAGTACCAAATGGTGTGTCTGGCATAAATCTATCAAAGCACATCCACCAGTACAATATGTGTAAAATGTAGTGGTGGAGGTAGCATCATGGAATGCAGATGCTTTTTAATAACTAGGACTCTCAAACAGATCAGCACTTACTAACACTTACAGAATATGTTAACTATAGTTGTTTTTCCACCTAGTGGATACAATTTCTGCCATCAAGTTGATCACTAATCATTTAACATTATCTAGGGTTTTTTTACACTGGGAAAACCCAGACAAGGCAGGGATGCACCTTGGACAGTATGAAAATCTATTGCAGGGCTTCACTTATTTACTCATTTAAACCTGGACTAAGTAGCCAACTACTGGTACATTTTTTGAAAGATGAGGGAACCAGGATGCCTGGAGGAAGCCCATGCAGATACAAGAAAAACATGTGAAACCTGTTTTAAACAGTATGGATTGTTTGGCTCAGTATTTACAGTCACTCTAAATCTAAATGGCCAAAGCAGTAACACCTGGCTATGCAAAAAAGTATTAACAAAATGTGGAAAGGTCATCCAAATTTAAAACAATGAATGAGGATGTACATGGTTTTGTCCTGTCTGTATGATGAAAAAATGAAATGATGTTTTCAATGTTTAGCTGCGGGTGCTGACCCCTATAGGCCATTTATTAATCAAACCAATAGTGAGCAAAAGCTTTAATAAATAAATTACACAGTATGTAATAAATCTGAGAATCTAAGAATGTTTGCTAATGACATTTACCTGAATGTTAATCTTTAAGACTACATTTATATTAAAAAATTTTCACAGTTCTAATTCTACTACATATAGACAGTCTAAGAATACAGTCAAGGAACACTACATTTAAATACATTTAAAATAAGAAAATAGCATGGCATTTCAAACAAATACACGTGTGTTTAAAACCTAATGATCTCTCTACATAGACAGCATTTTACGTCATCCTAGAAGTAGGCTTTTCAACGTCCTAGATGCCTTAAAATGCTGCCTAGCATCTTAAATCTGAACGGTATTTTGAGTGAATAACGAGGGAGCATCATTCTGTGTGGCACAACTTTTCCCACATAAAAATAACAAATATGGCAGACGATGTGGAGCATTGAACGGATTGTAAATAATTCAAATTGATTTTTAATTTGTATAAACGTGTACAAGTGTATTTATTTGCAAATAAAGTCAGTGACAATTTAACCGTTTTCGGTACACAGAGGGAGATGTTAGTTGACATGCTAGCGCGTTGTGCCACCTCATCCCATTGGTTTGAGTGGCATGATGCTAACTGTGTTAGCTTAGTAAGCAAAACCTGATGTAATTGCTGTCTAAGTAGTGCGTTTGAATAACCTGACTTAAAAGTCGATGACTTATTAGTATCCTCTCTACTTAGGAAGCTGTCTATGTAGACAGTAAAAGAGCAAGGAAGCTCACTAGGTTTTCAAACACACCCTATAACTACTCTGTTATTAGTAGTAGTAGTAGTAGTATCACCAACGTCATAACACATAGTTACACATTTATTTATACACTTATATTCATATAGTACATAAAACAAACATGCTAAACTCCTAACAGGCAGTGACCTGTATAAATTATAGGGACCCCCCCTGACCATGATCTTTTGAGCTTGTCTTTGGCAATGCAGACACATTTCATTTTGGGGGGGAGGGGGGATTTAATGCATTTGCAAATTGTTAAATTATTACTGATACAATGGACAGTGCAGCTCTTGCATAAATCCATTGTTAATTTTGTTAAATAGCAGAGATCTGTATCTCCTGTATGTGCCCCCTTTCATGTTGTTCTTCAATGGTCAGAACTCTCCCAGGACCGCTATAGAGTAGGTATTATTTGGGTGGTGGGTCATTCTCAGCACTGCAGTGACACTGACATGGTGGTGGTGTGTTAGTGTGTGTTGTGCTGGTATGAGTTGATCAGACACAGCAGCGCTGCTGGAGTTTTTAAACACCTCACTGTCACTGCTGGACTGAGAATAGTCCACCAACCAAAAATATCCAGCCAACAGCGCCCTGTTGGCAGCGTTCTTTGACCACTGATGAAGGTCTAGAAGATGACCAACTCAACCAGCAGCAATAGATGAGCAATAGTCTCTGACTTTACATCCACAAGGTGGACCAACTAGGTAGGAGTGTCTAATAGAGTGGACAGTGAGTGGACACAGTATTTAAAAACTCCAGCAGCGCTGCTGTGTCTGATCCACTCATACCAAAACAACACACACTAACACACCACCATCATGTCACTGTCACTGCAGTGCTGAGAATGATCCAACACCCAAATAATACCTGCTCTGTGGTGGTCCTTTGGGGTCCTGACCATTGAAGAACTGCAAGAAAGGGGGCGAACAAAGCATGCAGAGAAACAGATGGACTACAGTCAGTAACTGTAGAACTACAAAGTGCTCATATAGATAAAATAGAATGGACAGTGAGTATAGAAACAAGGATGTGGTTTTAATGTTATGGCTGATCAGTATATATAAATATATATATATTCGTGTGTGTGTATTTTAGATGAGGTCAAACTTTCACTTAGAATCTTAAAATATTCATCTCTGGCTGCATCTTATGTGGATCACTGTGGAAAATGATGATCAAGTAATTTTGCTCATCCCTTAGGTCTCTCTCTCTCTCTTCTGATGTGTTGACATGGAGAAAAGAGGCCAAAGGGGAGAAAGGAAATGAAGAAAGTAGGGCAAATGGAAAATAGGAACGAAATAATGCAAAATTGACCCAGGGATGAGACTGTAGCCTGTGGAGCACGATAAAATCCTTCACATTCTCCACCCCTGCATCTGTGTGTATGTGTGTGTGTGTAAATGAGAGAGAGAGAGAAAGAGAGTGTATAAGCATAAGTGTAAGAGAGAAGTGAAAAAGAGAGAGATGCACTGCGAGACGAATCACCCATGTGTCTTAGTGTGTGTGTCTATGTCTGTGTAGGTGTGTCATGGGGCTAGTAAATCTGACATGGCTCATATATCACTACTCTTGAGTGTGTCATTACAGAAGGAGGTTCGGAATGATTTATTGTTGGGCTTAGTGTCCTAAGCTTCACAGACCTGCATTTTGAATCCATTTATACGAGCCCCCCCACCTTCAGATCCACCTGTCCAGCAACACCGCAGACCACCAGACTTCTCTGATGCTCAGCACACAGCAGTACAGGCATGCATGCCTATCCAAGGATAAAAAAATTAGTAAAAAATTACACAGACATACATCATGCTTTTGGAGGGGCACATGGACAAGATCATGGTTTTACACTGGATATAAAAACATAACGTTGAATATTATGGCTTGCGCTAAGTAAGAAACAGAATTTTATTATGCACTGGTATAACACAACATAGTGGAAATACTACATGGTATTTAAGTACAATTTGGGAAAATGTGTCCCATACTCAGATAATTGACAAAATTTTTAAAAGCAAATAACTACACACATTCTCACATTATTAAACTGTATGCACTTTTATTTACAGTTTCACACAGATAACCATTTAGCACTACCATATTTCTTACCATTAAGAGATTTTTAACTAGGCTTAACTCTTAACTTTTTATTATACAACCGCAATCAATAAAAATAATAAAATTGTCTGGTTGCAAGATTGCAAATAATTTAGGTCTTTTACAATCTATCATACCAAATATTGTGAAAAGATTCACAAGTCTCAAGTCTGCATGGGCTACAACAGCATGGCTTTGTATACACAGAGTGAGTGCTGTTGACTGGGCTTTCTGCAGTCCAGATCTGTCTCCTATTTAAAATGTATGACAGAGAAGTATCAGACAACCATGACCATGAACTGTTGAACATCTTCTCCAAGTCCTGAATCAAGCAAGCATGTTGCAAACCTACAACAATTAGTTCCTAAACCATTAAAAAAGGACAGGTGATGTAATACAGTAGCAAACAGGCCTCTATTCCAACTTTTTTCAAACTTTAAATTTAAACAGATTATTATGTGAAATTATTGCTTTTATTGAATTTTACAAATTGTCACAACTTTTCTGAAAATGGGTTTTGAACATAAACTATTAAAATTTCTTGGTCTAATAATTGATACCTTCTCCTCAGAAACTTTTTATTAGTGTGCCTTTGAGTATCTGTTTGTTCATACATTTTTTTCAAATGTTAATTCAGCTTTCAACTTGATAGCAGATACTACACTGATAAGCCAAAATATTAGGAGTACCATCTGTAAAGGTACCTGGCAATGCCTATTTCATGACAATTGAGCATGTCATGGTCAGGGTTTAAATGTTGAGCCAATGGCAGTTAATTGTATTACTCATGTTGAATGCAGCATTTTGTGGCAGAAATGAAGACCTTAGTGACTTTGATGAGGGCTGAATCTTTATGGCCAGAAAACTAGTTTGAACTATCTCTGAAACAACAACGGGTTCTCACAGGCAGCTGTGGTGAGTAATTTCTGTCAATTGTCCAAGAAAGGACAAACCACAAACCACCAATGGTTTTTTGTGTGGTCAAGAATTGACTGATGCCACAGGACATGAACCCTATGGTGTCTGGCACAGATCAACAGAGAAGCAGCTGTGGCTCAAATTGCAGCTTTTTTTAACACTGATAATCAGGTGAATCCTATTCTAATTATGGGAGGTGAGGTGAGTGCTCATACTAACTATGGTCAATTTTAAAAGCACCTACAATGGGCACTAAGATCGTGTGGACAGCCAGGACTGTGTGCATTATTTACCCACTGAAGAAAGGGCACCACGATGCACTGTAGGACAATCCACTTCACTACCAACAGAAGTCGAAGGATCTGCTGCTAATGCCTCAGTACTAGATACCACGGGAAACCTTAATCTCCATCCATATCTCGGCAGGTAAGAACCTATTTGGACAACATAATTAACAGGTTGTCCAAATGTTTTGGCTCATATTTGTAGAAGTTGTTATAAACTTCAAAACTAGGCATAATTTGATCAAATATGGTATTAGTTATATGCTTTTCTGCCTCAGAGACAGCTGTAACACCAAGTAAATTGTGTCAAAGGCAGTTGTAACAGCCCCCTTATTTTGTTTTGTAAAAAAATAAACAAATAAATAATACTGAACAAATCATTCCTGAATCAAGTGGTATGTAAATTATGTTGATGAGATATAATTTATCTTGTTTAAAATTATTACATTTTTTATAGTGCATGTTTAAACACTCACTCTCTTAAGCACTTATCCAATTACGGTCGCGTGAGGGTGTGGGGGGGTGTATAAAGTACCTGAAGTCCATACTTGAGTAAAAGTACAAGTATCTTACCAGAAATTTACTTTGATAGAAGGAAAAGTCACCTTTTGGAATATTACTTCAGTAAAAGTCTAAAAGTATTTGATGTTTAATGTACTTAAGTATCAAAAGTAATTTGATATTAAATGTACTTAAGTATTAAAAGTAGAAGTAAAAGTAAATGCTGTTAGTATAAACAGAAGCAGTCATTTTGAAAAATATGAAGATTATTCTTTTAAGCCTGTAAACCACCTTAACAACCTTTTTCTTCCTTCCATCTGAACATGATTTGTGCCAATTCATGATTATAATCAGCTGTTCACATCACCTATTTGAAATCACATCATTATTTAACCTTATTTAACCTTATTACTAGCCCTAAATTGTCCTGTTCCAACTTTTTAAGAATGCGTTGTGGGCTTAAAATGCATGTTTATGTATGTTAAGAATTGTAATGTAACGAAGTATTATTACTTTGTTACTATACACCACTAGGGGTGGGTTGGTTGCTGGAGCCTATCCCAGCTTTTCAATGGGAGCAAGGCACACTGTATGGGGCGCCAGTCCATCGCAGGGCAGACACACATAAACACACACACATCCATTCACTTATAGGGCAATTCAGTGTCTCCAATTAACCTGACTGCATGTTTTTGGACTGTGGGAGGAAACCGGAGCTCAAGGAGGAAACCCATGCAGACATGGGGAGAACATGCAAACTCCGCACAGAAAGGACCCGGGTTGCCCCGCATGAGGCACGAACCCAGGACCTTCTTGCTGTGAGGTGACAATGCTACTCACTGAGCCACCGTGCCGCCCTATGTGACGATAGACAGGTATGTTTAAATATAGTTTTCCAGTATGACATTAGTTTACTAAATGTACTTTCAGTCTGACAAGTTAGATTTTAGTAGTTATAGGTACATTTTTGTAGTTATAGTTTCTACAGGCAAAAGTCAGTAAACAGTAAAAAAGCAATGATTATAATACTTAATAAAAGTTAATTAACACAATACTTATATTATATATTTATAAATATACAGTATATATATATAATTACTTATATTAATAATTATATATAATAGAAATAATATACAAATATAACAAAAAAAATTATATTTATACATTTACAAGCTGAAGCTAAATATGTGTTCCACAATGATCCACTCCTTTACTAAGATCCCTGTGCTCTGTCGCTAATGAACACTGGAGTAATTAACAAGCCTTTGGACTAAACTGCAGTGTGGCCTGTGTTTATGTGTTCTGATGCCCTAATTAAACCCAAGGGGTTTCATTAGCTGATTCGCCAACAGCAGCATATTCTGCAGGAAATATTTTGTGCTAAAATCTGCACATTTAGATTTTTTTTGTTATTGTAAGTGTTTTATATTCACTTTATATCCAAAACTGACATGTTTAAATATTTGGATTTTAAAAGTGGCACAAAAATAATATAAAACACCCATAAAAAATAAAAACACTTAGTTTATTTTTATGCACAGGGCAATGAAATCCGTTTCTTTGCTTATCCTAGCTTGTTTCAAAGGTAGGGGGAAAGTGCAGGGTCAGCCATTAAACGGTGGCCCTGGGGTCAGAAGGGTTAGCTCAAGGACCCAACAGTGGCTGCTTGTCAGGGCCAGGATTTGTACACACAACATTCTGAGTAACCCAGATCTACCCATCTATCATCTGTGTTATATATTACTGTGAAAAAAAGTATTTGACCTTTCTCAATTTCTTCTATTTTTGTTAATTTATAACATTTAAATGTTTTATATTCAAACTAATTTTTTGTTTTATTAGTTTTATATTTTAACATAAGATGAAGACAACACAAGTAAACACAAAATGCAGTCTTAAAATTATCATTCCAGTTATTGAAAATAAAGATTTATTCAAAACCATGTAAAAAAGTACAACCCCAAATCATAAAAAGTTGGGACAGTACGGAAAATGCAAATAATAAAAAAAACCCACAAAGTTTCTTACATTTACTTCGACTTTTATTTAATTGCAGACAGGATGAACCTGAGATATTTCACATTTTGTCTTGTCAACTTCATTTCATTTATTAATAAACATCCATTCCTGCATTTCCAGTCTGCAACACATTCCAAAAAAGTTGGGACAGTAAAATATTTACCACTTTGTAATGTTGCCATTCCTTTTCACCACTTCGTTTTGGCACAGAAGGATACCAAGCAATTTAGTGTTTCAGCTTTTATTTTGTCCCATTCTTCCTGCAACACGTCTTAAAATGTGCAACAGTATGGGGTCGTCGTTGTCACATTTTTTTATTCAAAATTTTCCACACATTCTCTATTGGGGACAGGTCAGGACTGCAGGCAGGCCAGTCCAGTACCTGTACCCTCTTCTTCCGCAGCCATGCCTTTGTAATGTGTGCAGCATGTGGTTTTGCATTGTCTTGTTGAAAAATGCATGGACGTCCCTGGAAAAGATGACGTCTTGAAGGCAGCATATGTTGCTCTAAGATCTCAATGTACTTTTCTGCATTAATGCTGCCATTACAAAAGTGTTAATGACCTTTGCCAAAGGCACTGACACAGCCCCATACCATGACATACCCTGGCTTTTGGACTTGATGCTGATAACACTAAGTTTGTGCAAGATTTGTCCAAAAATGCTATTTACACGTCAGTCACTGTTTACCTTTTTAAGCCTTTTCTTCACTTTACATGCATAAATGTACAGATAGATCCGACCTTTCTATATTTCTTAATTTCGTTCATTTGTTCATGAGCTTCATAACACACATATTTCAATGTACACTTGCTACTGCTGTTTGAACAATTGACAAACTTGAAATTAACAATGATTTACTTCACATTGATCTGGCTTTGGTAGGTCGAGTAAATGGGAGAAAAGAGAATGAAAAGCATGAAAGGATAAATAAATGAATGTAGATCAAAACAACTTTACATTTGTGGTGGTGGGCCTGTCCTGAGATAGCACATTTAAAGCAGTGTCTACTGGTTGGGCAGAAGTACTGCAATCTGATACTGCAGTCACAGAAGACAAAATGACTGGGGAAGACACATAAGCAGACATTTTATATACATGTTTACTGACAAAATACAGATCAAGAACAGAAAACAATGACTACAGAATAAGGAACATAAACAAGAGGTAATACAGACAGTGTAAACAAAAACTATGACAAAGAGGCAGGGCAAAACTGGGATGAACAATGACTAACTATGGCTATGCTATGTTAAAGGGAAATGCTAAATGCTAATCTATCACTAAATCAGAATCAGAATCAGAATCAGGCTTTATTGGCCAAGTATGCTCACACATACAAGGAATTTGTTTTTGGTTACACAGATGCTTGCAGTGCACGAAAAATACAGTAAAGACAATCTTATTCACACAGCTCACACTCTCCTTACACACACATTCATACCCGTAAACATAGAAAACATTTGTAAACATTTAGCATGTGCAATTTACAGTACATTGTGGTTTTAAAAAAAGGTGCAGTTTTGTGCAATATAAAAACTATAGAAAATAGAAAAAATATATAAATAAAAAATGGAAGTAAAAATGAAAATCCTGTGTATGCTATTACATAAATTAAATAGGTAGTTTAGATATAACAGTTCCCTGAACTAAACTACTCTAACCATTGGCTAGGAATCAACACATATAACCTGAACCATGGATGAGCTAACTCACAGACAACCTCTCATACAGTAACACAATAACATTCACATTGACCAACCAGAAGGACTGCAAACAGAGGGACCTATATACATGGAGCATGCTTATGAAGACAAGAGGAACAGCTGGGGTGCTTATTAAAAGGAAAGATCAGGGAAAAGCAACGTAGAGGAACGTGCTCTGATACAAAAACAAGCACCATGAGACCATGTGCTGTACAGATTGACTGTGATTGTGATACACACTACTACTGCTATTAATAAAAATAATAATAATCATAGAACTATAGTGTTACTACAGTCATTACTGTTTAACATTAGATGGATCATGTAAAATCCTGTAGGGCAGATGTGGACTTTTTAAACTTTTTCTAAGAAAGCACTAGCAACTCAAATAAACCATATATAAGTCACTATAAATAGTTTAAATATAAACCAGTACATACACCGATCAGCCATAACATTAAAACCACCTCCTTTTTTTCTACACTCACTGTCCATTTTATCAGCTTCACTTACCATATAGAATCACTTTGTAGTTCTACAATTACTGACTGTAGTCCATCTGTTTCTTTGCATGCTTTGTTAACCCCCTTTCATGCCGTTCTTCAATAGTCAGGACTGTCCCAGGACCACTACAGAGCAGGTATTATTTAGGTGGTGTATGATTCTCAGCACTGCAGTGACACTGACATGGTGGTGGTGTGTTAGTGTGTGTTGTGCTGGTATGAGTGAATAAGACACAGCATTGCTAATGGAAGTTTTTAAACACCTCACTGTCACTGCTGGACTGAGAATGCCCTGCCCTGTGGGCAGCGTCCTGTGACCACTGATGAAGGTATGGAAGAGGACCAACTCAAACAGCAGCAATAGATGAGCAATTGTGTCTGACTTTACATCTACAAGCTGGACCAATTAGGAGTGTCTAATAGAGTGGACAGTGAGTGGACATGATATTTAAAAACTCCAGCTGCGCTGGGTATGATACACTCATACCAGCACAACACACACTAACACACCACCATGTCAGTGTCACTGCAGTGCTAAGAATGATCCACCACCTAAATAATACCTGCTCTGTGGGGGTCCTGACCAAGAACAGGATGAAAGCAGGCTAAAAGGGTATGTAGAGTAACAAATGGACTACAAGTCAAAGTGCTTCTATGGTAAGTAGAGCTGATAAAATGGACAGTGAGTGTAGAAACAGTGAGAGCCGTAGCCCTGTAGGTCAGCCTGTTGCTATGGAAACTTACCGAAAGACATGACACCACTGCTCTTTGGATTTTTTACCTATACTGTTTAATGAGTATTCATGAAAAAAATCATTTTATGCTCCAACATGATTATCATTATTGTCTGTAGTCAACTTATATGTTTTTAAGGGTCAATGCAGATATCACAGAGCAGTCAGGCCGATAGCCAGTATAATGACAATATTGGACTGTAGCAGAAATGTCATTGTTGTAAACTTTAACAAAGGGTATAACACTTAAAGCAAAGGTCTTTCTTATTATAAAATGGCTTAAAATTTAGTGAACTTTAATCACCCAATATATTAATGCACAAATAATTAATTAATTAATAAACACAATATTATCCACTCATCCACTCTTATCTATTTATATACAAAAGCAATCCTAAATACCAACCATTAAATAGAATTTCATACATTATATCGCCAAAAGTATGCTGGTTTGATAAAGGCCTTTCCAGCATGATTATACTCCTGTGCACAAGGCAAAGTTAATAAATATGTGTTTTGACAAGTTTAATTGAATAAAGTTCCAGACTCTATTTTGAATCCCACTGAACACCTTTTGTATGAATTAGGAAGTTAATTGTGAGCCAGGCCTTCTCATCTATCTTTAGTGTTGCAAGAGATGGGGCGACTACATATTATTGATAATGGTTTTGAAATATGGTGTTTAACAAGTTCACCAAGAACTTATCAGGTACATCTACCTTATACATATAATCACATCTACCATATCTACCATAGAGATGAACTTTTTAGTATACAGTTATTAAATACAGTGGTACCTTGTAACTCAACGTCCTCTAAACTCAAAGTCTTTGAAACTCAACGCCCTTTTAAGAGAAATTTGTACAATTAAACTCAACGTTTCCCTTAAACTCACTGTGTTCAGTTTCTTTTTAAATAAAAATATATTTATTTAATTTCAAATTAACAATAACCAACCAATAGTTCAGCGCTTGGTTTGAGCGGTAAAACATCATCAAAGTGCATCAAAATTTGAATTTGTGTGGAATAACCGTCAAATCCACCCTGAAAGCGCCCACATGTATCTGTGTTTAGCTGGATTTTTCTCCTGTTTCACTTTTAAACTTGTGTTACAGCTCAGGGTTCTGAGAAATTGTAAGGATCAGCTTTTTTTCGAGAAAGTCTAAAACGCTTATCATTAAACAGCAGCACAAAAGCTAATGTGCTGCTTCTGATGTGAATGTGCCTTTACTGAATGGAATACAGTATTCCAGGATCAAGCATCTCCACGATTAAAAAGCAAAAGGAAATATATTATATTTGTGTTATTTTCAGTGTATAAGTGTTAAAAACCAACCCCATCATTTTACATTAGCCTAAATATACTGTATATGCAGTTCCACGGGACCACGGAACGCATTAACAGGTTTCCCATACATCCATATGGGAAAAAATATCTTCAAACTCAACGCCTTTTAAACTTAGTGCCACTCCCAGAACCAGTTTCAGGGTACCACTGTATAGCCCATCTGTTTCTCTGTAATCCCCCTGTACCCTGTTTATATGATATATTATAGGATATATATCCCCACTGCATGTTTGGGTGGTGGATCCTTCTCATAACATGGTATGGTGTGTTAGATGCAGTAGTGTTGTTAGAATTTGTAATTACTGTTTTAACTTTCTGGCCTCTTTATAAGAAACACATACCCAGTTAGCACTTTTTAAAGGTGTACAATTTTAGATTAATTTTAGATTTTTTTTTAAAGATTAAAATCCGACTACTGTTATTAAGTCTAAATAGACAGATCTAGGACATGTTATTTCACCTAACAAATTTTGTAAATATGTTAAGTTAGCTTATACAGATTTTAGGGTAATATTGTTGCAATGCCAGTGGCGTTTCTCGGGGGGGTGCCCCTGTGACAACCAGCTTGGCCCTCCTTACGTCCACCCTAGAAATACAGTATATGTAACTCAAATTGAATATGAAAAAGAAAAGGACTGAATAAATGACATTTAAGCAGAGCAAATGCCTTAAATGGTGATTCTTTGTTGATCAAACTCAAGAAAATGTAGACTGAAAACTGCATAAATAAAATATTGAATTCTACTGAATATCGACTGTTTCCTCTTAATGCCCACAATGCACATTTGGGCAGAAAGTAATTGGCCCCTCTAACATAGCCTCTGGCCCCTGCCTGCCCCCCACCTCACATGGTCTAGAACCACCACTGTGCAATGCTCCAACTATTCATCACTGCTAATGAAATGCGCACTTCAGAATATGTGCAAATGTTTTGACATGCATGCAGATCACATTTTTTCCCCAAATTTAAAACCACACGAGAACAGAAACGGACAGCTTTTCTCTACCAAGACCCACAGAAGAACAAAGATCATGCATTAAATCTCAAATTAAATCTACAACTTGCACAAAATGCAACCAGAGTTGTATACTTTAATCCTAACTCATTGGACACACAGGCACACACAAACTGCCAGTTACAGGGATTGCAGTGAAAGCATTAGCCATGCAGGAAACATCTTAATTAATCTGGATGATGACAGTGAATCTGAAGTCCACATTGATTCATAAACAGGCTATTGAGCTGCATGATGAATGAGGCCAAGTATCAAAAATTAGCTACAGCAAAAGGTAATTAATTCATTAATCTGTTCATTTGTGGAATAAATAAAGAAAAATTTATATTTCCAGAAAGTTGACTTGTTTGCTGATTTGGCAGATATTATATATATATATATATATATATATATATATATATATATATATATATATATATATATATATATATATATATATATATATAATGATTTAGTCCCTAACTATGTAGAGAAACATTTGCCTGTTAACCATGAGTGAGTGTGTGAGTGAGTGAGTTACAAGCCAGGTCCAGGTCCATATCTAAAAGAAAATCATATAACGTTTTACCATTGGTTTATCATCCAGAAGTAGCAAAACAGTAACACATTCCAGGTCCAGCCATCCGTCTAAATCTAGTAGGTGTTCAAATGGAACACTGTTTAGGATGGCCCCTAATACACAAAATAAATCCAAGCCCTTATAGAGGAGTTCTTTCATCAGTAAGCCCCAAAATTAAAACCACTGACAGGTGAGGTAAAAAAGAACACAAGAGTATCTTGTTATAATGGCATCTGTCAAGGGGTGGGATACAGTATGCAGCAAAGGAAACCAGTTTTTATAGTTGATCCGTTGAAAACAAAAATGGGCAAACATAAGGAACTAAGGGACTTTGACAAGGGCCAAACTGATTACAAGGCAACTGGGTCAGAGCATCTCTAAAATGGCAAGTTTGTTAAGTGTCCCTAGCATGCATGTGGTTAGTATCTAGCAAAAGTACTGTAAGGAAGGACAACCAGTCAACCAGTAAGGTCATGGTTGTACAGTGCTTATACACCAATCAGGCATAACATTATGACCAAATATTGTGTTGGTTTTCCTTTTGCTGCTCTATACGCAACCAACTGCGATGCATTGTGTATTCTGACACCTTTCTATCAGAACCAGCATTACCTTCTTCAGCAATTTGAGCTACAGTAGCTCGTCTGTTGGATTGGACCACACTGGCCAGCCTTCACTTGCCACGTGCATCAATGAGCCTTGGTTGCCCATGACCCTGCCGGTTTACCAATGTTCCTTCCTTGGACCACTTTTAATAGATACTGACCACTGCAGACCGGAAACACCCCACAAGAGCTGCAGTTTTGGAGATGCTCTGACCCAGTTGTCTAGCCATCACAATTTGGCCGTTGTCAAACTGGCTCAAATACTTACACTTGCCCATTTTCCTGCTTCTAACACATCAACTTTAGGGATAAAATGTTCACTTGCTGCCTAATATATCCCACCACTAACAGGTGCCATGATGAAGAGATAATCAGTGTTATTCACTTCATCTGTCAGTGGTCATAATGTTATGCCTAGTCGGTGTAGATGCATGTGGGGAGTGAAGGCCAGTCTGTCTGTTCATGGATGTTACATAAGGATGTAACTGTGACATGTACAACCTTGTTGCAGACCAAGTCACTCTGAGGTCTAGGTCTAAAGACACTGTGACAATGTATAGCGTAAATCTAACTAGGCACATAAGCCATGTAACATCATCTTCAGGGTAAAACATGGTAGTAGTAGCATAATGTTATCAGGATGCTTTTGAACAGCAAGAACTGTAAATCTGTAAATATAGTTTTCCTTTTGAAGAATTTATAAATAAATAAAGATCTGATTGTGGTTCAAGTCATGGTACAGATTGCATCAAACATTTACACAGTGTGGTGGAAAAGGCTGATGATGAATACTTTTTTAATACATTATATATTCCTCAGTAGTGTATAGTATATAGGAAAGTATATAGTGCAGATAAAGGGATCCAGAGTAACAAGTGTGAATATGGCACTGCAAAGACATAAGCCAGGATTTATAATAGACATAACCTATCTTATCCTGAATTAGTGAGTAATAACTCAATTAGCTTTTATTTTTGCACCAAGGAGATTTAATGGCATAAATTAGCTGCTGCTCATTGGCGAAGTGTCACAGGCAAAGGACAGCTTACAAATAAAGTGTCTAGTCTCTGTCACTGTGCAAGAGTGCAATATAGACATCCGGCCAGACTTTGTGTTTGAACAGAATGGACCGGTGTCGCTCACACCGTGACAGCAGAGAAGCTGGGAGCTCAGGGGACAGCGCGCTGACGATGCCCTGAAAAGGTCAACTTGACACAAGCAAGCGTCACATCGACCTGGCCTCCATCGGCCCATTGGAAAATCAGATAAAACTTAAGGCCACTTATTGATCCTCAGACATTCGCAAATCTCTCCAGCCATGCACAAACCATTAGCAAAGCACACAAATGAAGAGAGGGAGAAGGAGGTGTGGGGGGCAGCAAACAGAAACTTGGAAAGAAGTGTTAATGTTAAGAAGTGGTTTGATGAAAAGTGAATTTTATTCTGATTATCTTTTATTATCTATTTTAATCCACTGCAAAGTATTTGTTTTCTCTTGCTGTTAAAAAAATAAATAGAGACAGAATATGAACAGGAGAGGTGCTTGATTAACAACAAAGGAAGGATGTTGTTATGACAGGAGATGTGCAGTCCAGCAGCAGGAAATAAACTGTGTTTTGGTATAGCCACCATTCTGCTCTGCCAGAGTATTATCAGTGCTCACACCTTGACTCCCAAGGCTACATATGTGTGTGTGTGTGTGTGTGTGTGTGTGTGTGAGTGTGTGTGTGTGTGTGTGTGTGTGTGTGTGTGTGTGTATTTAAGCTATTATTTTTTGATGTTTAAGTTCATACTTGTACTTCATCCATTCAACATTATATTAAATATGTATTAACATCAATCTATCCCATAAACTAATATCTATCAGCCTTTAGATTGGTTTAAGTTCAATATAACATATGTGATTGAATATGTGATTGTCTTATACATTTTATCAAGCTTTCAATAAATAAATAAAACAGTAGGACAAATACAGGTGTTAGAACCAACAGTATGGAAAATGCTAATCAAATAAAAATGCAGTGTTCCTTACATTTACTTTAACTTTTATTTGATTGCAGAAAGTTTGACCCAAGATATTTCATGTTTTGTCTGCTTAACTTCATTTCATTTATTAATAAACATCCATTCCTGCGTTTCAGGTCTGCAACACATTCCAAAAAAAGTTGGGAGGGTGGCAATTTAGAGCTAGTATTGAGGTGAAAAAAACTAAATAATGATGTGATTCCAAACAGGTGATGTCAACAGGTGATTGTAATCATGGTTTGGTACAAAAGCAGCATCCAGGAAAGGAGCAAAAATGGCCAGAGGATCTCCAGTTTGTCAACAAACGTGTAAAAAAAATATTGAAATGTTTAAAAACAATGTACCTCAAAGAAAGATTGGAAGGGTTTTGCATATTTCTCCCATAATATATTACACAGTGCATAATATCATTAAACGATTCAAGGAATCAGGAGGAATTTCAGTGCGTAAAGGCCAAGGGCAGAAGCTTAAGCTGAACGCCTGTGTCAGTGCCCTTGGCAAAGGTCATTTACACTTCTGTGATGGCAGCATTAATGCAGAGAAGTACATTGAGATCTTAAAGCAACATATGCTGCCTTCAAAACGTCATCTTTTCCAGGGACGTTCATGCATTTTTCAACAAGACAATGCAAAACGGCATGCTGCACACATTACAAAGGCACGGCTGCGGAAGAAGAGGGTGTGGGTACTGGACTTGCCTGCCTGCAGTCCTGAACTGTCCCCAATAGAGAATGTGTGGAGAATTTTGAAACAAAAAATGCAACAATGACGACCCCGTACTGTTGCACATCTTAAGACGTGTTTGCAGGAAGAATGGGACAAAATAAAAGCTGGAACACAAAATCACTTGGTATCCTCTGTGCCAAAACGTCTTTTAAGTGTGGAGAAAAGGAATGGCAACATTACAAAGTGGTAAATGCTTTACTGTCCCAACTTTTTTTAAATGTGTTGCAGACCTGAAATGCAGGAATGGATGTTTATTAATAAATGAAATTAAGTTGAGCAGAAAAAACATGAAATATTTTAGGTTCATTCTTTCTGCAATGAAATAAAGTCAAAGTAAATGTAAGAAACTCTGTGTTCTTTTTTTATTATTTGCATTTTCCATGCTGTCCCAACTTTTTCTGATTTGGGGTTGTATATATTTATGTCACAGGTAACAATTTAAATTAAAAAGTTTATCTGAAAGTGTGAGTATGTTTGTTTTCATTCACCCCCCAGACTGTTTCCATGAAAGGAAATGCAGTATGAGTTCAAATGATGACACAAAGACCTGACTCATCTGACTCAGCATGTGTGAGTGTGCGTGCATGTTTAGGGTTATTATTCACCATTGTTTTCCTTTGTGTATTCTTTATGATATGTCATCCTCCTTTAAGATAGACGAATGGAAACATAATCACACGTGGTAACACAGGGTCACAGTGTCAAAGTCACACTCCTGCTATAATACTCGTATCCGTGCAGGCATATCCCGACCACTGCTGGAAATATCTCATCAGCCATATCAATGTCATTTCTACACATTTGTTATAACCAAGGTACAATGCACACATATATAAAAGATAGCATTTAAATAACCAACTGAAATAGTAAAAGAGGCAGTTGCTTTTGGGCCCCAAGCACACCCACCAATACAAATTTACCAGTTTTAAAATGCAGCAGCCCACATTAAAATCTGTAATGGGAAATGTACAATCTATTTGCCCATATTGTGTGTGGAATTTATTCTTTGTGTCTGTGTGTGTATGTTAGCTGTAGATAAGTAAGAGCTAACACATTAGCAAAATGTGATCTACAGATGGTTTAACAGATACCTTAATACAGGTTTCTGTTAAAGAGACCACTACTATGATGATTTTTAGACATTTTCTTTAATATAGAAACCAGATAATCATATAGGTTTCACTGAACCAGTGGTAAATGGTTCAATAAGTTTGATGTGTCACATGACCCTCTTCCCATTGAAAAAACTAAAGTTGGATCCAAAATGGCCGACTTCAAAATGGCCACCATGGTCACCACCCATCTTGAAAAGTTTTCCCCCTCCCATATACTAATGTGCCACAAACAGGAAGTTAATATCACCAACCATTCCCATTTTATTTAGGTGTATCCATATAAATGGCCCACCCTGTAGTTTTTAAATCCTGAAATAGTAACTTTGCCTGATTAAAGTCTTTATAGCTGAAGAGCATTATTGTTAAAAAATATCTGGCCCGTTTCATTTTAAGAGGTTAGAAAAATAAAACATTTTAACATGCTAAAAGACATAACATATACAACCCCAAATCAGAAAAAGTTGGGACGGTATGTAAAATGCAAATAATAAAAAAAATAACACAGAGTTTCTTACATTTACTTTGACTTTTATTTGACTGCAGACAGGATGAACCAGAGATATTTCATGTTTTATCTGCTCAACTTCATTTCATTTATTAATAAACATCCATTCCTGCATTTCAGGTCTGCAACACATTCTAAAAAAAGTTGGAACAGTAAAGCATTTACCACTGTGTAATGTTGCCATTCCTTTTCACCACACTGAAGGGACCAAGTGATTTAGTGTTTCAGCTTTTATTTTGTCCCATTTCTCCTGCAAACACGTCTTAAGATGTGCAACAGTACAGGCTCGTCGTTGTTGCATTTTTCCTTTTAAAATTCTCTATTGGGGACAGGTCAGGACTGCAGGCAGGTCAGTCTAGTACCTGTACCCTCTTGCCTTTGTAATGTGTGCAGCATGTGGTTTTGCATTGTCTTGTTGAAAAATGCATGAAAGTCCCTGGAAAAGATGACGTCTTGAAGGCAGCATATGTTGCTCTAAGATCTTAATGTACTTTTATGCATTAATGCTGCCATCACAGAAGTGTAAATGACCTTTGCCAAGGGCACTGACACAGCCCCATGCCATGACAGACCCTGGCTTTTGGATAACAGTCTGGATGGTCCTTTTCGTCTTTGGTTTGGAGCACACGGCATCCATTTCTTCCAAAAAAGACCTGGAATGTTGATTAATCTGACCACAATACACGTTTCCACTGTGTGATGGTCCATCCTAGATGCCTCTGAGCCCAGAAAAGTCGACGCCACTTCTGGACATGGTTAACATAAGGCTTCTATTTTGCACAGTAAAGTTTTAAGTGGCATTTGTGCATGTAACTCTGTATTGTAGTGCTTGACAAAGGTTTGCAAAAGTATTCCCCTGCCCATGTGGTTATATCAGATATTGTTGAGTGGCGGTTCTTGATGCAGTGCCATCTGAGGGATTGAAGATCAAGGCGTCCTTGGCCTTTACACACTGAAAATCCTCCCGATTTTTGAATTGTTTAATGATATTATGCACTGTAGAGGGAGAAATATGCAAATCCCTTTCAATCTTTCTTTGAGGTACATTGTTTTTAAACATTTTAATCATTTTGTCACACATTTGTTGACAAACTGGAGATCCTCTGATCATCTTTGCTCATCAAAGACTCAGCCTTTCCTGGATGCTGCTTTTGTACCAAACCATGATTACAATCACCTGTTGACATCACCTATTTGGAATCACATCATTATTTAGTTTTTTCGCTTCATTACTAGCCCTAAATTGCCCCCGTCCCAACTTTTTTTGGAATGTGTTGCAGGCCTGAAATGCAGGAATGGAGGTATATTAATAAATGAAATGAAGTTAAGCAGATAAAACATGAGATATCTTGGGTTCAAACTGTCTGCAATCAAATAAAAGTCAATGTAAATGTAAGAAACACTGCATTTTTATTTTATTTGCATTTTCCCTACTGTCCCAACTTTTTGATTTGGGGTTTTGCATATTGCATATGTTTTAAGTATGTATTTGTGACACTGATGTTGTATTTATATATGATATTTATACACACAATGACAAGCTCTTTAGATTCACTGGTGATGGCTTAAAATTTAATACAAACTAGTAAATGAGTTATGCAAATTATATGACTTTTTTTCCCTAAACTAGGAATAAAGCAGTTCTGTTTTCATAGCGCATTTTTTATTTATGTAATATAAACACAGGGCAAACACACACACATTCACAAACACACTCACACACACACACACACACACATTCACAAACACACAAACACACACACACACACTCATACAATGTAAGCAGCAGTTAACCTTTTATTTAGCATTTTATTCCATTTTGGAGTCACAAAAACCTCCACAAAAGTTGTCTACAGTTATTGCTTTCAGAAATGAATTTAACTGTCTAGAAGATACATTACTCTGTAGAATGTCTTCCTAAACATAACTGTGGCATTGCACACAAAAATCTAAGTGCTATTAATGGGAACATAATGTGGTGTACAGTAGATACTGGTGCAATATGTTTGATCACTCTCTTGACCCTTTATTTAACTGACAAAATGATTTTGTCAAAATCAACACATTTAGAATTTAATGCCGGCACACTTGGGACAGAGGCATGTTCTGACAGATCAAGATGGTGATGTGGCAGTAGCACACAGTGTTCTCTGAAGATCCAAAATGTTGCTTTTGTTTTTTAAATCAGCTCTTTCTTTAATTGCCTTCTGCACATGGACTTCAAAATGGTGTACATTTATATCACTGCCTGACACTCTTACACTTCGCAACCTTATAGATGCAAACCTTTTTATTTACCACAAGAATTCAACACCGTTTTTATCATCTAAGTTTACATTCCACCCAGTGCTTAAGACTGTGCTTCCTATATTTTACCACCATGCGGACTTTGCAGCGAACACACTTTGAGGTGGGATAACACTGGATCTTGTTTACACATTCCCGGCCTGTACAGGACAGAGCACTGACCCCATGTCTGTTACTCATACCACATCTCTGTTATGCTATTTCCAGCATACATATTTCTCATCTTTAAAAAAAGTACATACATGTTTGAATGCTGTTCATAGACAGCACTCAACACCATCATTCCTTAGCACCTGATTGGAAAGTCGAGCTTGCTTCAGCTCCACCACACTGGGCACCGAAGCTTGTCAGGGCTGTGTGCTCAGTTCATTGCTGTTTACTTTGCTGACTCACAATCGAATCATCAAGTTTGCAGATTACATGACCGTGGTGAGTCTCAATAAAAAGTCAGCATACATAGAGGTGCACAACCTGTCTCTGAAAGTGAAAAAACTAACGAGATGGTTGTTGACTTCAGAAGAACAGAGTGAACACTCTCTGTTTAACATATATATAGACGGCTCTTCAGTGAAGATAATCAAGAGCACTAAATTTCTTTGGGTTCACCTGGTGGAGAACCACACCTGGTCCCTCAACACCAGCAAGCCTCACCTGGTCCATAACCAAGAAAGTCCAGCTGCATCTCTACTTTCTGTGAAGGCTAAGGAAAGCTTATCTCTAACCTTCCATCCTCACCACATTCTACATCGAAACTACTGAGAGCCTCCTGGGCAGCTGCATTACTGCCTGGTTTAGAAAATGCACCACATGCTGCATCCACAAAGCCATCAACATAGAGAATGACACCACACACTCCTCACACACACTCTTCACCTCTCTGCCATCTGGAAGAGGTACTTAAACATTCGGTTCATCATCTCCAAGTTCATCTCAAATGGACTACAAGACAGTGAAAACGTGCTGCGGCCAGATGAGTCTTGTCTGTTTGATAAATATTCAAGAATATTAACAAATCACAGAATATTCTTTTTATTGCAATGGAATGTACAGCACCACACTCTAAAAAGTTGAAACAGCAGCGAAATAAGACTAAGGTTATACGAGTAATGGTTCCACAATTAGAAAATTGTTAACAGCTGAGGTAATCAAGATTAAGAGATAGAGTAATCAAGATATAGTATAAAAGCAGCGTACACTAACGGCTTAGTCTTTGTAAACAGTTTATAATATTGTAAAAAAAAAAAGATCCAGGAAGTCCAGGTGCATAAAGGCCAAGGCCAGAAACCGCTACTGAATGAGCATGACCACTGAGCCCTCAGGTGGTATTGTTTGGGAAACCGTCATGCTGCTGTGATGGACATACCCAAATGAGCCCACAAGTTCTTTGTTAAATCATATCATTGTTGCTTAACACAGTCTATCACTGTATCTAATGCAATCTGAAACTGTATTAAGGAGAAGAAGCCATATATTAATCATGCACGCACAGAAAGTCATCTGAGATAGACTGAAAGACTGTGGAAATCTGTTCTGTGGTCAGATGGGTCCATTTTTCAGCTTGTTTTTGGGGAAAAGAGACATCTCATATATGTGGAGTTATCATTGATGTGGAGGCTTATATTGGTATTTTGGTGAGACATATGCTGCCGTCAGGATGACATCTTTTTTCCAGAAACTCCATGTCTATTTCAGCAGGATAATGCCAGGCCTCATTTGGCACAAGTCACAACAGTGTGGCTTCATAGACATCGTGTGTGTGTGCTTGACTGGCTTGCCTGCAGTACAAACCATCTGCTGTTAAAAATGTTATGTGCAATATTATGTCTGCTGTTAATAACATTATGTGCAAGTTATAAAGAGGAGAATAAGACAATGGCTCCACAAGCTGTTAAGCAGCTCAAGTCTTGTATACAGCAAGAATGGAAAAAAATCCACTTGCAAAACTGCAACAATTAGTATCTTTAATTTCCAAATGATTAAAAAGTATAATTAAAAGAAAAGGTGATGTGACTTAGTGGTAAAAAAATTTTTTTATATTTAACAAATATAATTAATTTTGTCATTGAAAACACAGTAAATCATTTATTAGTTTTTGTGCCTGTGTACCGTGTGTGTGTGTAAAAATATCAGAGCTTTGGCCTATGGGTCGATATATAAATATGGGCAGGCCATTTACAACACTCGGACCTTGTATCGGGAGTGCGCGACGCGTTCAGGCGACAGCCTCTTTGTGTTGTTTATCTGTTCTGTGTGGTGTCGCGACATCTAGCGATCAGTAACGAAAACCCACAAAGCATTTGATTCACTCATTTACCATGAATTCGTTGAGGATTAACATGCATAATAATCCAGTCCAGTCATATAAGTCATCGTGTGCATAGCTCCAACCAGAATGCTAGTAAACAAAGAGCTGACAGTTACTTCAGGGTTCTAAATATCTCACACTGTTCCATCATTTTCATCATGGCATCGGGCCCGAAATAACAAGCGCTGTGTTTCTCACTTTTGAGAAACATTAAAACCACCTCCTTGTTTCTACACTCACTGTCCATTTTATCAGCTCCACTTATCATATAGGAGCACTTTGTAGTTCTACAATTACTGACTGTAGTCTATCTATTTCTCTGCATGCTTTATTATCCCCCATTCATGCTGTTCTTCAATGGTCAGGACTCTCCAGGACCACTACAGAGCAGGTATTATTTGGGTGGTGGACCATTCTCAGCACTGCAGTGACACTGACATGGTGGTGGTGTGTTAGTGTGTGTTGTGCTGGTATGAGTGGATAAGACACAGCAATGCTGATGGAGTTTTTAAACACCTCACTGTCACTGCTGGACTGAGAATAGTCCACCAACCAAAAATATCCAGCCAACTGCGCCCCGTGGGCAGCATCCTGTGACCACTGATGAAGGTCTAGAAGATGACCAACAGCAGCAATAGATGAGCGATCATCCCTGACTTTACATCTACAAGGTGGACCAACTAAGTAGGAGTGTCTAATAGAGTGGACAGTGAGTGGACATGGTATTTAAAAACTCCAGCAGCACTGCTGTGTCTGATCCACTCATACCAGCACAACACACACTAACATATCACCACCATATCATTGTCACTGCAGTGCTGAGAATTCTCCACCACCTAAATAATACCTGCTCTGTGGTGGTCCTGTGGGGGTCCTGACCATTGAAGAGTAAAGAGTAAAACAGAGTAAAAGCAGGTTTAAAAAGCATGCAGAGAAACAGATGGACTACAGTCAGTAATTGTAGAACTACAAAGTGCTTCTATATGGTAAGTGGAGCTGATAAGAAGACAGTGAGTGTAGAAACAAGGAGGTGGTTTTAATGTTATGGCTGATTGGTGTATATTAAAGGTGAAACCTCATTAAATAAGAAAATGTCACATGTCTTAACGAAAATACATGCAAACATATTATATGAATGCAATACACTTTAAAAGTCATACAGTAGTGTTTGAAATGACCCCAGTATGATTAATTAGTTTGCATTTCTTAAGCACTTCCCCTTACAATAATTTCCACGTAATCGCTCTAAAGATGCATTAAGCTGTAAACATGCATTTTTAAATCATTTTACGTGTATTCCATAGGTTTTTAATTCATGAAAGTTTCTAATGGGAACATTTCAAATGGCTTTTTCACATAAAAATATAAACAATCAGGATTTTAGTCAAACAGAAAAAGTTGATTTAATTCTATACTAGAAAAGTATATAGCTGCAGTCTTATCCAAAACATTCCTGGTACATTTTTGTTTTGTGAAAGTCAGGTGAAGTGAATAAAGTAAAAAGTTTACACATCCCATACAGGGAACACACTTCTGCATATTTTAATGAAAATTTGCGGTTTATTTGCTGAATTTACAAACTGCATTAAATGAGTCATTCTATAATTTGGGGTACATTCCATGTCCAATGATAATAATTATATTTATATTTATTTTTAAACTATGTTCTTTAAAAATGTCATATTTTACCTATTAATGGAAAACATGTTGTAATATCACAAAAACATTATGTGCATCCTATGCTTCATTTAGCTTGAAATTTGTCATGATGTTCCTAAATGAAGAGTTTTTGCTGTGTCAATTTTTTAAGTTGAGGATGACTTGGTTTTAAAATAATGAATAAAATCATTAAGGGCAACAACATCTATTTTTTTATTTATTTCAAAACTTTAAATACTAAAGAAAAATAATATTTTTTAAATTGAGTTCCTCTTTTAAATAATTTAAATATATTTATTTATTAATGTCCGCAAAAGTTCTGTCAACTATGTTACTAACAGAACTCCACTCAGCAACTTTAAAATGGTTTGTTCTAAAACTATGTGACCAGCATTACATGATATCATTTTTCTCTGTGGAGGGCATATTGAACAAACTGTGGTAAGTGTGCTCTTATTTTTTAAAATATTTTATCTATAATAGAACATTGTCAATGAGTATATTAATTGACCGTCAACTATGTTACATACCTTGTTATGGTTACAATTTTTTAAATAATTTTAATTCAAATATATGTTCAAATTAGACATTATTCTGTTCAAGAAATGACATGTGGTCAGCCAGGCAAGGTCTACCACTGAAGTTATGGGTCAAAATAGGGAAACTGTCAACTATGTTACCTGTCAACTAAGTTACCTAGTAGTCTACATCTACTTGCCCTTTTAAATAAAATAAAAAATAATTATGTTTAAGCTTTGCAACTAGTGGATATGTTACACTAAAGGAATATATGAACTTGAACCACTGATTGTTCTGTTGAGAAAGAACATTGTTTTTGTACTTTTTTGGTGATGTGAAATGTACCCCAAATTATAGAATGACCCAAATAAAAAAATAAAGCAAAGAAGACATTTGCTAATGTGTGAAATGGAATGAAGCTGACCAGACAGAACATGAAATATCTTGGGTTCATAATGTCTGCAATAAAATAAAAGTCACTGCATTAATTTTTATTAGCATTTTATACTGTCCCAACTGATTTGGGGTTGTTATAATGCATCTTTATTTTATCAGAAGTGTACTGCAATGTAGCTGTTTTTTACAGTGTAGAAGTTTTTTTTCTTCAATACCTTCTCTGCAATAATGCATGTAATCTTTTACTAATTTTATAGCTTCAACATAAAAGAAACAGACTTCTCAGTTATGAGTATAATGTTAGATGTCACGGTGCCAAACCCGTTTTATTGGTGTTTGTTAAATTGCTAACTAGGTGGCGCCAGAGATCTTCTGGTGTGAGCAATTACTTATAGACTTTTAAAACCAAAATACTGTAGGTTAACAAAGAACCTTTGCTTCGATCCACTATCAATTAGTTGATCATTGATAAGAACTGATAAATATACAGGTCCTTCTCAAAAAATTAGCATATTGTGATAAAGTTCATTATTTTCCATAATGTAATGATAAAAATTAAACTTTCATATATTTTAGATTCATTGCACACCAACTGAAATATTTCAGGTCTTTTATTGTTTTAATACTGATGATTTTGGCATACAGCTCATGAAAACCCAAAATTCCTATCTCAAAAAATTAGCATATCTTGAAAAGGTTCTCTAAACGAGCTATTAACCTAATCATCTGAATCAACGAATTAACTCTAAACACCTGCAAAAGATTCCTGAGGCTTTTAAAAACTCCCAGCCTGGTTCATTACTCAAAACTGCAATCATGGGTAAGACTGCCGACCTGACTGCTGTCCAGAAGGCCATCATTGACACCCTCAAGCAAGAGGGTAAGACACAGAAAGAAATTTCTGAACGAATAGGCTGTTCCCAGAGTGCTGTATCAAGGCACCTCAGTGGGAAGTCTGTGGGAAGGAAAAAGTGTGGCAGAAAACACTGCACAACGAGAAGAGGTGACCGGACCCTGAGGAAGATTGTGGAGAAGGGCCGATTCCAGACCTTGGGGGACCTGCGGAAGCAGTGGACTGAGTCTGGAGTAGAAACATCCGGAGCCACCGTGCACAGGCGTGTGCAGGAAATGGGCTACAGGTGCCGCATTCCCCAGGTCAAGCCACTTTTGAACCAGAAACAGCGGCAGAAGCGCCTGACCTGGGCTACAGAGAAGCAGCACTGGACTGTTGCTCAGTGGTCCAAAGTACTGTTTTCGGATGAAAGCAAATTTTGCATGTCATTCGGAAATCAAGGTGCCAGAGTCTGGAGGAAGACTGGGGAGAAGGAAATGCCAAAATGCCTGAAGTCCAGTGTCAAGTACCCACAGTCAGTGATGGTCTGGGGTGCCATGTCAGCTGCTGGTGTTGGTCCACTGTGTTTTATCAAGGGCAGGGTCAATGCAGCTAGCTATCAGGAGATTTTGGAGCACTTCATGCTTCCATCTGCTGAAAAGCTTTATGGAGATGAAGATTTCATTTTTCAGCACGACCTGGCACCTGCTCACAGTGCCAAAACCACTGGTGAATGGTTTACTGACCATGGTATTACTGTGCTCAATTGGCCTGCCAACTCTCCTGACCTGAACCCCATAGAGAATCTGTGGGATATTGTGAAGAGAAAGTTGAGAGACACAAGACCCAACACTCTGGATGAGCTTAAGGCCGCTATCGAAGCATCCTGGGCCTCCATAACACCTCAGCAGTGCCACAGGCTGATTGCCTCCATGCCACGCCGCATTGAAGCAGTCATTTCTGCAAAAGGATTCCTGACCAAGTATTGAGTGCATAACTGAACATAATTATTTGAAGGTTGACTTTTTTTGTATTAAAAACACTTTTCTTTTATTGGTCGGATGAAATATGCTAATTTTTTGAGATAGGAATTTTGGGTTTTCCTGAGCTGTATGCCAAAATCATCAGTATTAAAACAATAAAAGACCTGAAATATTTCAGTTGGTGTGCAATGAATCTAAAATATATGAAAGTTTAATTTTTATCATTACATTATGGAAAATAATGAACTTTATCACAATATGCTAATTTTTTGAGAAGGACCTGTATATGTTTCTCCTAAAATTGCCTGAATGTTGGAAAATGTTTTTGCGTATTGTATAAGCATATGTATGTTGACGTGTATATACTATATATATATAAATTTTTAGGAGAAACAAAGGTGTAAGAGTAACCCTAAGAATAAGGAAATTAACGTATATACAGCTTAATGTAAAATAATTGTGTGTTGTTTATTTGTTTCAAAATCCCAAACAGAGCAATTCATCTCCACAATCAGAAAAAAAGTCTAAAACCACCATGCATTATGCAATAAAAAGTTAATATAAAGTAATTATTTATATCAATTCTTTAATAATAATGTATTATCTATTTTAAACACTGGATTCTTTAGTTTTACTGACCCCCATTTTGGTCAGTGAAATAGTCCCATTTTCATGTTTAATAAAATTTCATTTCAGAATTTTATGTTGAAAACTGTAAGTTTTCCTTCTATCAGAAGAAAAAGAAAAAGTAAAAGAATGCTTTTATTTGTCGTATACATATACATGTGTACAGTACACTTACTATCTTCTTGCTGTGAGGAAACAGCGCTACCATGCACTGCAACTCCGTCAAAGGTTTTATTATTGTGGTTGATTCATTATGACGCCAAACTGTAAAACCACCAAAGTTTTCCTCAAAGGCACACAAACTGAATAAACAATATACATGGAAATCTAAGCAATGCAGTGCATGGGTGAACAAAAAAATCAGTATTCTCCAAATATTCTTTATTTGAAAGCAACACAGGTGGTGGTTGTTTTCAAATACTTACAGGCATTGTTTACCATTTTATCTTGACTTCTTGTTTACTTTTTTCCCGGTGGCTGCTTTTTTTGAAGCCCAGATATCTCACTCGGTAGAACATCTGACTTTTAATCTGAGGGGTTGTTGGGTCCTTGAGCAAGACCCTTAACCCTCTCTGCTCCAGGGGTGCCGTATGATGGCTGACCCTGCGCTTTGACCCCAGCTTCCAAACAAGCTGGGATATGTGAAGAAAGAATTTCATTGTACTGTTCACCTGTATATGTATATATGATAAATAAAGGCATTCAAATCAATTAAATTATTTTTCAGTTTGTGTCCTCTCTATGCAATTCTCACTCCATGTGACGTTTCCCTGCCCCTCTCTATCTCTCTTTTTTTTAAACATATATGGTCATTTAAGTTAGTCTAATAAAAACTATTCAAATGTATAGCTAATGTAACAGACTTCTCCAAAATGTTGTACACTTAAAAGGTTCCCTAGGTGTACATGCCTACTAAATGAATTTTGTCCCTCTGGGGCTTCTATAGGCTGTTGCACTGGGGGAAGAGGGGAATTGTCATGGCTCTCATACAGGGCCTAAGATATTCTAAAAACAATATTTTAAAAGTGAGCATTCCCAACATTCAAACACACTAAACATGTTTAATAATGTGTATGAATGAGGTACTGGTGGTGCATAGCATTCAAACCTTGCCTTCAGTCACTCTGAGGATTTGATATGTTCTCCCAATGTCCACATAAGACTCTCCACTGTAACCACCATCCAAATGCACACAGAGATTGGCTGGCTGCTCTACAGTGCCCCTGGGTATGAGTAAGTAATTGAATGGTTAAGTTTGTCATCTCTGCCTTTTGTCCAGTGTTTCCTTGGTGATGCTGGACCCACTGCAACCCTAATAAAGATAAATAAATTGCTAAAGACAAATGAATAAATAAAGCTTTGTTAAATTATATTTCAGGCAAACAATTGAGATAATTCAGTAGTGCTGTCAGGCTGTTTCCTCATCTGGCTGCTGCTGGCCTACGTACCCAGATTATGGCGATTTTAATTTATCTCCTCTGCTGTATTTTTACGCTTATAGATACTCCTTCACTTATTCAAATTATCTAGTGCAAATGAATTTTTTTTTTACAAAAACAAACAAGAGTCATACTATGAAAGGCACAGACTAGCATTAGCTGCTAAAGTTAATTTATATGGCCCACTACTGGTCTGTATTTTGTTTAGGATTGGGCAGAGTTTGTTTTATGCTGAATAAACTGGCAAATATGCACTGCAAGCAACTAAAGCTACTGTATAACAATTTAGACTTAACGGTTTAATTACCTACATTAGTGTAATAGTTCTTCTTATAGCTCAAATCCGTGCTGCAAAACAAACAGCAGAGACCAGCTGGTCTTGGCGGCAACATTCTGCATTACATTCTGCTCATCAAAATGGCCTTCCGGCATAATCCAGTGCCCATTACCCACCAATCCATCTTAAAAAGTCACTGTTCCATTACAGTAAACTAGTACCTTTAAGCATAGAAACAGTTGATGTGATATCTGCTTTATGAGGTTTAAATAAGTAAGATCTGATATTGAGTTTGTAAGGGTTGTAAGGCATCTTTATTCTGATCAGGGGTCTGAAACAGTGGGTCTGAAACCATCAATATTAGATGCAAAATAGTATTACATACAGAACAAGGTACAAGTCCATTGCAGGGCATCACATACTAACCCACCCTTTGTTAGTATTTGACAAACAAAATAAAAAATTTTGGAAACACTCAACTTTACCAATATGCATGTGTGTGTGTGCGTGTGCGTGTGTGTGTGTGTGTGAGCACTAAATGGCTCACACTGAATTCACATTAGGCTATCAATTTATGGGGAATAATACCATAAACAATTAGGGTATACTTTTTTTTTAATTGCTTTTTTTTAAAACATATATGGTCATTTAAGTTAGTCTAATAAAAACTATTCAAATGTATAGCTAATGTAACAGACTTCTCCAAAATGTTGTACACTTAAAAGGTTCCCTAGGTGTACATGCCTACTAAATGAATTTTGTCCCTCTGGGGCTTCTATAGGCTGTTGCACTGGGGGAAGAGGGGAATTGTCATGGCTCTCATACAGGGCCTAAGATATTCTAAAGCAATATTTTAAAAGTGAGCAGTTATAATTGTTCTTTATCTGCTCATAATTTGACATTATGACGTTATCAACAGTTAATCAACATTAACACAAATACAAATCTATACAAATAAATCCTTCCTATTCAATCTGTGTTGAATGTGAATGTTTAAATTTAAAAAAGCCCCTTTGTCTCCCTATCAGAATTTTGACACATCTGCTGTTGCTAAAAGGAATATTGGTTACTGATGGTAAAGTGCTTAATCCTGGTCAGGCTCATGGTGGGTACTACCACTCACAAACACACAATGCAAGGTTCTTGAAAAAACACAGTCACACTTTCTTTAAATCTTGCCAAGAAACAGTGAAAGTCAATTTATCTTATGCATGTTTTTGGAAAGTGGGAGGACACTCACACAAACACAGTAAACATGTGAAACTCCACACAAATATTAATGAAAGGCAAGGTTTAAACCTCCTTTGTCATAAATATATACACATGTGTACAGTACAATGAAATTCTTTGTTTCTTATTTTGAAAGCTGGGGAAAGAGTGCATGGTCAACCATTGTACAGCACCTGGAGCCAAGAAGATTAAGGGACTTGCTCAAGTGCCCAACTGTGGCTGCATGGCAGAGCTGGGATTCAAACCCACAACCTTCCAACTGGTAACCCACAGTTTTACCACTATCCCACAGGATACCCCGATTTTATAGTATTTATGGGGTATTAGTTATACCTCATAAATTGCATGGTGGCTCAGTGGGTAGCACTGTTGCCTCACAGCAAGAAGGTCCTGGGTTCTATCCCGAGGTGGGGCGGTCTGGGTCCTTGTTATGTGGAGTTTGCATGTTCTCCCCGTGTCTGCGTTACCTAAAAACATAAGGTAACAGCTATCATGTTACCCTGTTAATTAATTGTATTACATTTACATTGGTACGTTAACATTTTTAGCCTGTACAGCTAAAGCACCAGCAGCTGTCGTTTTATCAAGTAATAAGGGTTTAAAAATTGAACTAATGTAACTGATATGGCAAATAGAAAAAAGCTGATAGAAAAATAGAAAATTTTAACACCTCTTTGATGTAAACCTATATAGGATTGCTTAGTCAGCATGGAAAACTGCAAGGTTGAGACAGCCATTGAGTAAATGGCATATGTAGTTCTGCTAAGAAAGCTTTAACATCGATGTAACTTCTGCAAGGAAATGCAAGGACAATGGGTTTTTAAATACCTTTGTTGCTTGGATTGGACAATTTTAGCTAAGAAACATTTGCAAAATACATCTAGCAATACACATCAGCCTGGTAACACCATCCCCACATTAAAACATGGAGGTGGTAGCATCATGTTATAGGAATGCTTTTCAGCAGCACTAACTAAAGTGGTTAAAAAAACAAAGTAAAGTGTTATTCTTTTATTGTGCATGAAACCTCTATGAAAATATTATGTTTGGAGGGACAGCCCAAGTTGTTGGTGGTGCCATACACTTTCCACTTCTTGATAATGCCCTGGACAGTATTCAGAGAAATAGTTAAAGCCACTAAAATGTTTTTGTATCCTTCTCCTAACTTGTGCCTTTCCACAAATGTATCACTAAGCCTTCTGAAAGTACCTTTTCTATCATGGTGAATATTTGCGTTATCATGCACTACTAGTAGGGGAATACTCAAGGAAGTAATTTTAAAGAAATCAAAATCACTACAATTGATGTCAGGTGTGGGCCAACTAAATAGCCTGGTGTGTTATATGGAAGGTGACTGGTTGTACCTGAGCAAGTACAGGTATAATAGTTATTTTAAGAAGCCTGTTACTTAGACAAGCCAGGCATTTTACAAATGAAATGATAACAGTTTATCAGATTTTTTTTTATCAGAACTTTTATTGTAGGGGTTATAATGTGTAAATAGAGCTGGAATAAAATGTACAACACTTCATATGTTGTTCTATTCTCTTATACTTTTAAAGAAACAGAATAGACAGTTAGAGCGATTGTCTTTGCTTACCTAATATATCTTCACTAAATACAAGAACAGCCATAACTAGCAATCCTTGTGTGACTTCACTACACTCAAACTGTTGTTACACTTAAACATATCTGTGCTAAACTATCGCGATTAACAATTATGTATTAGAACTGATGACACACACTCACACACATATATACAGACATACAACTGTATGAGAAAGGTGGTGAATACTGTTTTCAACACACTGTATATAATGATGCCATGCTAATAAGTGTGTGTGTGTGTGTGTGTGTGTGTGTGTGTGTGTGTGTGTGTGTGTGTGTGTGTGTGTGTGTATGTATGTGTGACAGATGGATCGAGCTAAAGGCAGGTCATTCCCTCCTAAATGACAAAGGAAGATGTAATAGGGTTGCTACAGAAACTGCAACCACGTGACAAGACACGTCACGCCTGATCTCTCTCTCTCTCTCCTCTCTCTCCTTTATTAATGCTGTAAATCAATTTGAAAGCTTTCTCGATGTAATATGAGACATTTTTTCCATTAGTATTCACACAAAGCAGCACAGTAGGGTGGGTATCGCTGCAGCCTCCAAGCAAGAAGGCTGGATGGCAAGGGACCTTCCTGGGTTTCCCTGTGTCCATGTGGGTTACCCCTAGGTGCTATGGTTTCTTGCATTTCTCCATATTTTTTTATGAACAATTTTTGCACTGCACTTTTTTTTTAATCTGCCACTAGTCTGTATATGTTGAATTTGTATTTAATTATATTTTAAATATTTTTAAAACAATTTCACTATATTTTCTATTTTTTCTTCATCTGACATATGGAACACACAAAAATATGGGGTATTTTTTTATTACTTTTTTTCAAGATTAAAGTATTTTTTTAATACATTCTTTCCTATTTTATCATTTTAATAAGTCAAAAAAAATCCAGTAATGGAAAACCTGCAGCAGTCTATGTGTTTGTTTGTTTGTTTGTTTGTTTGTTTATTAGGGTTTTAATGTCATGTTTTACACTTTGGTTACATTCATGACAGGAACGGTAGTTACTAATTACACAAGGTTCATTAGTACACACAAGGTTATGTCAAACACAGTCATGGACAATTTTGTATCTCCAATTTACCTCACTTGCATGTTTTTGGACTGTGGTAGAAAACCGGAGCACCCGAAGTAAACCCACACAGACACAGGCAGAACATGCAAACTCCACACAGAAAGGACCCGGATCGCCCCACCTGGGGATTAAACCCAGGACCTTCTTGCTGTGAGGCAACAGTGCTACCCACTTAGCCACCGTGCTGCCCCAGTCCATATGTACATTCAACTAGTCTTTGCAGTGTTTGCCAGAACCACCACACTAGTTTTGCTGAACATGCAAAATACATTAAGCATATAGCTAAATCATGAACAATCCCAATTAGCCAATACATACTTTAGCTAAGACAGAGCATAGACAATGTTTTAGGTTGGTCCTAACCCTTAGGGAGACCTAAGCACTTTTGTTTATATGTGCTATAGCTTTGATTGGCAAACTGTACAATAATTAATATTAACACAACAGTAAACAATAATATATTTATATATATACACCGATCAACTATAACATTAAAACCACCTCCTTGCTTCTACACTTACTGTCCATTTTATCAGCTCTACTTACCATATAGAAAAACTTTGTAGTTCTACAATTACTGACTGTGGTCCATCTGTTTCTCAGGACTCCCACAGGACCACCACAGAGCAGGTATTATTTGGGTGGTGAATCATTCTCAGCACTGCAGTGACAATGACATGGTGGTGGTGTGTTAGTGTGTGTTGTGCTGGTATGAGTGGATCAGACACACAGCAGCGCTGCTGGAGTTTTTTAAATACCGTGTCCACTGACTGTCCATTCTATTAGACACTCCTACCTAGTTGGTCCACCTTGTAGATGTAAAGGCAGAGACGATCGCTCATCCGGCCCGCCGCGTCATTTGATCCGGCCCGCGAGAGCTTAAACGACTGTATGATTGTTGTAATGGTTCGAGTCGTTACAGAGACGCGCAAATAATTTAATGCGCTCCTGCGCCTTTAAGAGACAAGTGCTGACATCGTAGTCATGGCAACTAACTTTAACCTTTCCTCAGAAGCCATGTGACTTTTACTGCAAAAGAACGCGGGGTAGCGTAGTCAGTAATGTAAACAATAATAAATAAATACAGATAATTATATTGCAATATAATACAGAAGCATCGTCTGTAAGTAGTGGCGTTTATATTCTCATTTGTTAGTAAATGTTTAGTGAGTATATCACAGCGTTTTAGTTACAAATTTACCGTCATTAAATACAACTGTTACCGTTACTATATAAATTAGTATCTTTACACAAAATTTTAACTCGTTATTTTACTTTTGGTTAAATCTCATATTGTACCAGATGTAACACTTGAATACAGCTGTGTACTTTTACTGTATTAAGTTCTTTATTGTTTTTATTGTTTGTATTTTTATTCTATTTTGATGCACACAGTGTATCACACAGCTGGGGAGCAAATAAAACCGACTGTATTCTGAAGAGAGCTGTCTGTCTGTCTGTCTGTCTGTCTAGCTGAGAAAGGGGGATAAACTATCGGTGAGGGCAGAATGATTGTCTTAAAATACACTACATAACCTGCAGTTCTCAAAATGCATGCTAATTATACGATCAAAGTGACACATTCCACCAGTAGATGATGTTAAGAAATATTTACACATGATCCCAAAATGTACAAGAAGATAAGTAAGAAAATTAAGCATAAGGAGGAAATGTAATGAAAGTGAAAACAAGCTTGTGCTTCAGGAAGAAAAAACGGTGTGTCTCTTGTGTTATGAGGCCGTGTCTGTGGTAAAGTAGAACAATATAAATGCAGAAATCAGCCTCCAAGAAAAACAACAGACTGCAATCACAGCAGGATACGTTACAATCGGCCCTTTGAGGGCCACCATAATGCCGATGTGGCCCTCGGTGAAAATGAGTTTGACACCCCTGTTCTAGACCTTCATCAGTGGTCAGAGAACACTGCCTACAGGGCGCTGTTGGCTGGATATTTTTGGTTGGTGGACTATTCTCAGTCCAGCGGTGACAGTGAGGTGTTTAAAAACTCCATCAGTGCTGCTGTGTCTGATCCACTCATACCAGCACAATACACACTAACACACCACCTTCTTTGACTGTCAGTGTCACTGCAGTGCTGAGAATGATCCACCACCCAAATAATACCTGCTCTGTAGTGGTCCTGGGGGAGTCCTGACCATTGAAGATCAGCATGAAAGGGAGCTAACAAAGCATGCAGAGAAGCAGATGAACTATAGTCAGTAATTGCTCCTATATGGTAAGTGGAGCTGATAAAATGGACAGTGAGTCTAGAAACAATGAGGTGGTTTTTATGTTATGGCTGATCAGCATAGGTAGATATTTTGTTTTTCAGATGGTACAGAAAATAAGTACATGTTAGTTATTAACTTAAGTGCTTAGTAAAGAGGTGGGCCTTCTATCATCTTTTAAATGCATGCTGTGGTTTTGAATTTATTGTGTTTATGTAAATGTCACTGTAGATTCTGTGTAAAATCTCTGCCACTTCTTGGCCCAATGTTACAATAAAACACTATTAAAATAGATTTTATTTAATGGCTTTATTATGCATGTAGTAGTGCATGTCCCAACTCCCCAGCAGGTCAAAAGGCAACAGCCATGGATTGATAAATTTTGCATGAGCTTAAGGAGACAATTAAAAGTCATCTGCTGCCTCTGCTATCTGTGCCTATGGCACACTGGGCCTTCATTTAACATCCATTTGTCTCCATGATGAATTTCCTATTTTTACCATCAGCGGCCAAGTAGTGAATTATAGATGCGGCCAAGCAGGAAGTGAAATAGTGTCACTCAGCATTTGCAGAGAACAGAAGAGGGAGAGAAAAATAGTGAGCAGTATTAGGTCATAGTCTTCTTGAGAGAAGCGTTTATCACTGAGGTCAAAGGGGTGATGTATCGCCGTAACAGCAAGAAAAAAGAATGGCGGGATAATTACGGTGTTCAAAGGAAGTCTGGTTACAAAGCGGAAGGGACGTGATTTAAATTGTTTTGTTTCCCTGGAGCTGGAAGCTGGCCCTTGAGTGACAAGTTGAAATTGGAAGCAGTTATTTATGTCTTCCAGCTAATTGGAGAATTTAATAAGGTTTCTGTGGAAGCCAGCCTCAGTTTCAGCTATTCAGTAATAAATTGGATGTCTTGGCCTTTCTCATCTGGTTAATTTTTCACTCCATCATCTTCTTTCTTTTTTTATTGTCTGTTTGGCTCACTTCTGTTTTCTTCGCCTGTACTTTTTATCATTTTCATCTACTCTTGTCATGTTTATACATTTATTCATTTATCTTTAGTAACCTCTTAATTCTTATAGGGTTGCATCTGGTCTGGTGACTACCCAGAAACACTGACGCAAAGTGGAAATGAAACAATGGCTTAATACTTAATTCCATTGTTAATAAAGAGCAATTAATAAAGATTTTAGCAAACCCACCTGTTTTGTGTAATATAAAACACATCTACTATACACTATTGTTAATTACAGACCTTAAATATTACTGTTATGTGTTTACACTGATCAGCCATAACATTAAAACCACCTCCTTGTTTCTACACTCACTGTCCATTTTATCTGCTCCACTTACCATATAAAAGCACTTTGTACTTCTACAATTACTGACTGTAGTTCATCTGCTTCTCTACATACTGTTTTAGCCTGCTTTCACCCTGTTCTTCAATGGTCAGGACTCCCACAGGGCCACCACAGAGTAGGTATTATTTGGGTGGTGGATCATTCTCAGCACTGCAGTGAAAATGACATGGTGGTGGTGTGTTAGTGTGTGTTGTGCTGGTATGAGTGGATCAGACACAGCAATGCTACTGGAGTTTTTAAATACCTTGCCCACTCACTGTCCATTCTATTAGACACTCCTACCTAGTTGGTCCACCTTGTAGATGTAAATTCATAGACGATCGATTATCTATTACTGCTGTTTAAGTTGGTCATCTTTTAGACCTTCATCAGTGGTCACAGGACACTTCCCACGGGGAGCTGTTGGCTGGATGTTTTTGGGTGGTGGACTATTCTCAGTCCAGCAGTGATATTGAGGTGTTTCAAAACTCCATCAGCGCTGCTGTGTCTTATCCACTCATACCAGCACAACTCACACTAACACACCCTCACCATGTCATTGTCACTGCAGTGCTGAGAATGATCCAAATAATAATAACATCCAAATAATACCTACTCTGTGGTGGTCCTGACCATTGAAGAACAGGGTGAAAGCAGGGTAACAAAGCATGCAGACAAATAGATGGACTACAGTCAGCAATTGTAGAACTACAAAGTGCTTCTATATGGTAAGATGAGCTGATAAAATGGACAGTGAGTGTAGAAACAAGGAGGTGGTTTTAATGTTATAGCTGATTGGTGTATGTGTAACCTTAGGGGTGGCAAGGTGGCTCAGCAAGCAATGTGACTCACAATTCCAGGGTCCTGGATTCAATCCTCTCATGTTCATGTGATTACTGTATGTAATGAACAGAAACAAGACATGAAAATTGAGCTTTTCTTTGAAATGGGTAAATAACAGTTACAAACACAGCTGCAAAGGTCAGTTACGTTGATTAACATAATCTCATCTACAAAATAGTGCTAACAATTAACACTCTGTGAGCTACTTTATGTTGCTACAAAATCTCATGTATCACAGTATAAAAGAGGGCAAATGGCCTGTACCTGAAATTTAAGTGCCCAAACTGAAAGATAATTTACTGTTTTAGGAGAGTCATAACATGATACATCAGGAATGGACAAGCATCATTAGTAAAAAGGAACAAATCATAATAAACAAGTCAAACCTTTTTAACAGTAACAGACAGCATTTTCAAACCAAATATTCCTGCAGAATTGAAAGATGGAGTCTATACAGTAATGAATATTGTGAAAAGCCTATGTGCATAGCGACACATGTAACCAAGGACCAATAAAAAATCTAATTTGGTCTAATATGTTATTTTAATCACATTGTCTACATCTAAAGAAATTCATATTTTTAGGTAGACAATTCCCACAGTGCAGCCATAATGGTATGGGCTGCAATTTTATGTAACAGTGCACCATATGGTTCAAACACTAATAATAAAGTCTAATAATAACAAAGCCTCTATTCAATTGTTTAATATACACCAGGATGAAGTCAAGTATTTTGATGGCCTCATAAACCACTACATTTGAACCATATTAAAGCTTTATTAAAGGTCCTAAAGCCCAGACTGGGACTTGAGTTCCTTTTGCACCAAATGTGGTAAACCATGTCTTTTTAGAGCTTAATTAGTTCACAGAGTTACAATCTATACAATAACATACAAAAGTAAGTAATTTATAGAATTAACCACAACTGTAACCACAACTGCATTAAACTGCCTGTAATAAATAAATACTGTAATTGAATACTTTCACTTCCATTTCTTTTCTCTTCATCTTTGTTTAAAAACAAACCCCATTTTCGGAAAAGTTGGGACATTTTGTAAAATGCAATAAAAAGAAGAATCTGTTAATTATTCATTCTCTTGAATCTTTATTTTTACTGAGTAGAAGGCAAAATTTCTGCTGTTTTCACTAATCAACTTCATTGTGTTTTGTAAATATACACACCCAAATAAGTTTTAGGTTGCATTTTTTTTAAATGCATTTTCTCCCCATTTTCCTCCCGATTTAGCTCACTCAATTTTGTCTTCCACTGCTGAGGGATACCCGATTGCATCTAAGGAGAGCACGTCGCTGCACCCACCTCTTCCGACACGTGCACAGCCTTTCTCTTCTCGCCCCTGCATTCTGCACAGGCGTCTCCTCCGCCAATCGGGGTCCTTACTGTCACAATGAGCTCCTGTGTGTCATGCCCCCTTTCCATGAGCACACACTGTCTCCTGCCACACCCCTTCACTGATTGGTTCATTTGGACTGATTAGCTCCAGCTGCCCTCTATATAAGAGGTGAGCCGGGGAACAGACTTTGGAAGCTATTTTCCTCTGTGACTCTTGGTCAAGTCAAGTCAAGTCAACTTTATTTATATAGCGCTTTTTACAATATACATTGTCTCAAAGCAACTTTACAAAATCCAGGACCAACAGATACAAAAACCCCTGTTGAGCAAGCCGAGGGCGACTGTGGCAAGGAAAAACTCCCTGAAAATTACAGGAAGAAACCTTGAGAGGAACCAGACTCAACAGGGCCCATCCTTCTTGGGTGGTCTGGAGGATACTTTAAATAAATACACGATTTACACAAATCATACAAACACAGAATTGAATGATCTAAAAGTCATACAGTGGTAATAAATAGATAAATAAACAATTAAATAATAATAGAGTTGTTATCCGCTCTAGTCTTCAATAAAGTCTGTAGTGATTTCTTGTCGTTGCAATTACTCCAGACCCGTCACATCTGACAGGAGCAGCATCGTTGTCCCGGCAGTCTCGACTTTAATCCTTAACCTCGGCGGGTAAACAGGTTTCCATCAGAATGCCCTCGGGGTAAAACAACAGAGAATGTAGTTAATAATGTACAATGCTAGTTGACAAACAGTTTTACAGAGAGTTTTAGACTCCGGCAGCCCTAATTATTACAGCATAACTAAAAGGGAGAGCGAGCAGGTAACAAGGTCATGAAGGCTTTCACAGGACATCAGCGCCCACCTCTCCTACCCAAACCAGAGTGATTGGACAAGAGAGGCAGAACGACAGCGACCCAACATCCCTGATCACCACAAGTTTCTATGACCAAGAACCCCCAAGCTCTGCGCCTTTGTCTATACTAATCAAAAGCCTGAGAAAATAAATATGTTTTCAGTTTAGACTTAAACATTGAGACTGTGTCCGAATACCGAACAGAGGCAGGAAGATTATTCCAGAGTTGTGGAGCTTTGTAAGAAAATGCTCTTCCACCAGCTTTGGTCTTTTTAATTTTAGGAACTATAAGTAACCCTGCATCTTGTGAACGAAGTGGACGTGCTGGGTTGTAGTAATTAATAAGCTCACTCAGATACTGTGGAGCCAGACCATGTAGCGCTTTATAGGTTAGTAAAAGTATTTTGTAATCAATGCGAAATTTAACTGGCAGCCAGTGTAGAGATGATAGAACAGGAGTGATATGATCAAATTTTTTAGTTCTAGTTAGCACTCGAGCTGCTGCATTTTGAACTAACTGGAGTTTGTTTAAGGATCTACCAGAGCATCCAGTTAGAAGAGCATTACAATAATCTAACCGAGAAGTTATAAACGCATGGATCAGTTTTTCGGCGTCATTAACAGATAGTATATTTCTTATTTTAGAGATATTACGCAAATGATAGAAAGCAACTCTAGTAATATTATTAATGTGTGTATCAAAGGAGAGATCTGAATCTATTGTGACACCTAAGTTTTTTACATCTGGGCTGGGAGTAACAGAGAACGTGTTTAAGTTTAGCACCAGGTTAGACAACTTGTCTCTTGCAGCTTTAGAGCCAACAAGTAAAACCTCAGTTTTATCTGAATTAAGTAAAAGAAAATTACACGACATCCAGTTTTTTATGTCGTTTACACAATCTTCTATCTTACTGATTGTGTCAGTATCATTTGGTTTGGCTGATATATACAGCTGTGTGTCATCTGCATAGCAGTGAAAGTTTATGCCATGTTTATGAATAATTTCACCTAGTGGAAGCATATAGAGTGTAAATAATAGCGGTCCAAGTACCGACCCCTGTGGAACACCACACTTTACTTTTGTAGTTTCTGAGCATTTATTATTTACATAAACGAATTGAGAGCGGTCAGTCAAATATGATTGAAACCAAGAGAGTGCGAGTCCTTTAACACCTACTGTATTTTCTAGCCTCTCCAGTAAAATGTTATGATCGACCGTATCAAACGCTGCACTAAGATCTAATAGAACAAGAAAAGAGACACATCCATTATCAGAAGACATTAACAACTCGTTAACTACTCTAATTAATGCGGTTTCGGTACTATGGTTGGGTCTAAATCCTGATTGAAATTTTTCATGAATACAATTTTCATTCAAATAAGAACATAGCTGTTTGGAAACGACTTTTTCTAATATCTTTGAGACAAAAGGAAGGTTTGAAATTGGCCTATAATTAGATAAAACATGTGGATCAAGATTAGGTTTTTTAATCAGGGGTTTAATAACAGCACTTTTAAACAATTTAGGTACATACCCAAGGCTAAGGGATGCATTGATTAATGTAAGCAGGGGCTCTACAATAGCTGGGAGTAAATCTTTAAGTAAACGAGTTGGAACAGGATCGAGTATACACGATGATGACTTCGATGATTTAATCAACACAGTTAGTTCATTTTGGGAGATTGGATTAAAGGAATTTAGTTGGATTAACTCGTTACTATTATCACCAATGCTGCTCGGAGTGAGTCCATACTTAACATTGGCAAGTGACACACTCTGACTCTGAAGTCGTATTTTTTCTATCTTGTCATTAAAGAATTTTAAAAAATCATCACTGGTACAGTCGGGCGGTATATTAGATTCAGTTTCATTGACGTTTTTAGTTAATTTGGACACTGTCTCAAAAAGGAATCTAGGATTGTTTTTATTTTTCTCTATTAGGGATGAATAATATAAAGATTTAGCTTTTATAAGTGCATGTTTATACTCAGTTAGAGCATCTTTCCAAGCAATCTTATACACCTCCAGTGTAGTGTGACGCCACTTACGTTCTAATTTCCGTGCTGCTTGTTTAAGTGCGCATGTGTGGTCATTGTACCAAGGAGCAAGTTTTTTCTCCCTAATCAGTTTAGTTTTGAGTGGGGCTACGTTATCTAAGGTTGTGCGCAGTACGGTCTCTAGGTTTTGAGTTGCCTGATCTAGTTCTTTAGGTTCTGATGCTGATATATTTGGTAATTCTGGTAGGCAGTTTATGAACGCTGCTGCAGTTGCAGATGTAATAGTGCGCTTACATTTAAAACGATTTGGTTGCTGTATATTATTGGACAGGGACACTTCATATATTAGTAGGGAGTGATCAGAGATTAAGTCATTCTGTGGTATAATTTCCAGGTTGTCTATGTTTATACCATAAGTAAGTATTAAATCTAAGGTATGTTTACAGCGGTGAGTGGGTCCTGTTACATTTTGGGTGATGCCTAAGGATTCTAAAATAGAATCAAACGCAATTTTGAGTGGATTACACTTATCCTCATAATGAATATTAAAGTCACCAACAATTAAAGCTTTCTTAGTTGATAAGACTAATTTAGAAAGAAAATCGGCAAATTCGTTAAGAAATTCTGAGTAAGGACCAGGGGGTCGATAAACAGTAACCAGTTTAAACATACTATTTTTATCAGATGAACATTTATTGGTTATGTCAGAGATAAGAACTTCAAACGAGTTTGTTATGGGAGATGATTTTACAGTAAGACCTATGTCTTTATCATAAATTGCGGCTATTCCTCCACCACGACCGCTAAGACGTGGCTTATGTTCATAACTGTAACCCGGAGGAGATGCTTCATTTAAACTTAGATACTCATCAGGTCTAGCCCAGGTCTCGGTTAAACACAGGGCACTAAGACAATTATCTGTAATTATTTCATTTACAATTACTGTTTTGCATGCAAGTGACCTGATGTTTAGAAGTCCTAACTTTAGTTTAACTTTACTAGGGTTTTCATGATGCTCATTTAGATTAATTTTAATTAAGTTATTATGACATACTTTTTGATTTTGTTTTGGCTTACACCTGCCACGGTAAACAGACACAGTCTCAATGGTTTGTGACCTAAGGATTCCGGGTGACGTCCGATGGCGACTCGCAGACAGTCGGTTAGGCCTGTTAGTCTGCTGCCTGGTCTTGGCTCTGGATAGTCATTTAACACTATCTGCCGCTACACTAACGCGGTGGTAAAGCCTGTCACCTATGCTGCAAGAAATGCGAGCAGCACCCTCCCACGTGGGGTGGACACCATCCCGCTTCAAAAGACCAGGCCTTCCCTCAAAGGTGGACCAGTTATCTACAAAATCGATGCAGTTTTCTGAGCACCATTTAGACATCCAGCGGTTCAGCGACAACAACCTGCTGTAGGTTTCGCCACTGGGTCGAATCGGTAAGGGGCCAGAGCACACTACTGCCTCAGACATCGACCTAGCTAACTCACACACCTCTTTAACATTACTCTTAGTAACCTCAGACTGCCGTAAACGAACATCATTAGTGCCGACGTGGATAACAATCTTCGAAAATCTACGATTAGCATTAGCCAGCACTTTCAGGTTTGCTCTGATGTCAGGCGCCCTGGCCCCCGGAATACAAGTGACTATGGTTGCTGGTGTCTCTATGGGGGTTGCAATACGCACGTGTCGGAGCTGAGAATCTCCTATAACCAGAGCACTTACATTAACAGGCTTCTCAGCGGGTGGCTCACTGAGTGGGGAAAACCTGTTGGACACGTGCAACTGAGATGGTCGGTGCTTTTCCCTACGACTATGTCGCCGAGACGTCACCCAGTCGCCCCGCTGTGAGGGCTCTAATGCCGGAGTCTGGGGTTCTGTACCTGAACTGCTGGCATTCGGGACTGCTACAGCTGAATCTAAGCCCTCACTAGTAGTAGTCTGTTCTAACGCCCGAATGCGCCCTTCTAACACTGAGATCTTCTCCGTTAGACTAACCACTAATCTACACTTATCACATGTAAAGTTATCACTAAACACGGAGAAGGAATAACTGAACATATTACACTCGGAACATGGATACAGCGCTCCTGCTGGGGCCATAACAACAAAGAAATATACTTAGCTTTACAAGATGAGTTGGAGATGATGTTTATGTTGGATTCACCGGCGCTTCTGCTGGTAGTCACAGAAGAACGGCTTTAATTCCGGATGAAACAGGCGATGATGAGCTGGAATACAAAAACCACCAACCAAACCAACACAAACGTGCTTCGTTCGGACAAAAGCGGCTGTAATTCTAAAGGAAACTTGTCTTGGTGTGGTTTGGAGTCTGACCTGGTTTGTTCTTGTCTTGTTTCTCTTGTTTTGTCTTGTATCTCTTGTTAGTCTTGTTTAGCCTAGTTTGACTTGTTTAGCCTAGTTTGCCCTGTTTAGTCTAGTTTGCCTTGTTCACCTTGTTTAGTCTAGTTTGCCCTGTTTAGCCTAGTTCGTTCTGTTTAGTCCCCGTTAGCCTGTTTAGTCCCTGTTAGTCTGTTTAGTCCCTGTTAGTCTGTTTAGTCCTTGTTAGTCCTTGTTAGCCTGTTTAGTCCATGTTAGTCCTTGTTTAGTCTTGTTAAGTCTTATTAGGTTTTGTTTAGTTTCGTCAGTCTTGTTTGCTCCGTTTGTCTCGTGCTGTGTAGTTAATAAAATCTTAGTCTATTTGTACATCCCTGCATGTGTGTCCGCCCCTTTGTCCCGTCTTATCCCCACGTGACACTTACACAGTGTATGAAGATCCCACCCACACATAGTCCGACCCCCACCCCGCAAATACGGTGCAGTATCTGCTGCAGGCACTGGCAATTATGCCCACCAGATGGCGCCCAGCCGACCGATGGCAGTTTCGAACCGAGGAGTTCAGAATCTGCTAGCGGAATATCCCGCTGCGCCACCTGGGCGCCTAGGTTGCATTTTTGATGCAGAGACTGACTTTAACAATGTACCCCCAAGTCCAGGTGGAAGTCTCATGGAATACCATCGGAGGGCTCAACGATCATGCACATTTATTTTATTTATTTATTTATTTATTTGTTAGGATTGTAACATCATGTTTTACACACTTTGGTTACATTTATGACAGAAATGGTAGTTATTTTGTTACACAAGATTCATCAGTTCACAAGTTTAACGCCAAACACAGTCATGGACAATTTTGTATCTCCAGTTCACTTCACTTGCATGTCTTTGGACTGTGGGAGGAAACCCACACAGACATGGGGAGAACATGCAAACTCCACACAGAAAGGACCCTGACTGCATGACCTGGGGATTTAAGCACATTTACTTTTCCTCAGACACTAGACAAGCAGAACAAGTGCAATGCCCAAAATGTCTGGTGACAGAACATATAAGTAAACAACAAGAGACAATCTAAACATGTGTTTGTGCTCATTCTTTGGAAACAAAATAGAGGCAGGCAAAAATTATGGTTAAGATTAGCAAACTGAAACCAAGTCATGTCTCAGACTTCTTAGTCATCCTTAAATGCTTAGAAAATATGAGACCCAACTGCTTTTTTCACAAGACAGCTAAAGATATTAAATTATGTTTCATTATAATGTTTGACATCTCTTTTTATTTATCTCTCTCCAGCACTTCATTGGAAATTCTGGAGAAAGTGCAGTCTGGTTTATCCTACCTGCCAGTGCAACCTCTGTTCCCTCATTGCAGGCCAGTTGTCATAGCAACAAAACCCCCATCTGCTCAGTAGCTTTCATGCCAAGGTTAAAAAGCCAATAAAACAGTGTAATACACCAATTACCATACACACACACACGCACACGTGTGCACACGCGCAAACCCGCACATACACACCTTTATATCATTGTGCATTATGGCACGCTGTTTAAAGGAAACAAAAATTAAAAGGCAAAATTACAAGTATTCACATGCTTTTGTAGGTTTAACACCATTATTGTGTAGTATTGTGAAGGTTAAACACAATACTTTGCCAATTAATCTCTTAATAATAAAGGTTTGTATCAGTTATTTTCAATAAATTCAGATAATTAGGTAGTTTCTTAGTGAGGTCTTTCAGTATGGAAGTAAGAAAGAACGTAAGAGCTTTTATCAACCAAAATAACTCCTGATCTTAAATTGGTTTCATTTAGGCTTTATAGAACCTTGGTGCTATTCAAAAAACCAGCCCAAACCAAGGATTTGTCAACAACAGGAGGCATTGCACAAAGCACAACAGAAGTACACAATAGTAACAAATCTTCCATCAGTTCTGCATAGAGCCTTTTCTTTCTGGTGCTGTTTTTCAGTTTCTCTTGAAACTACAGAGAACACCAAACGCATAACAAATGCTGTGTTTCTTCATCAGCCACTGCATGCTCTTTCAGGGTGTCGCCATTGTTGTTTTTGCTTCCTTTACGTCATCATGGTTCATGATAAAAAACCTTCTATTTTTTGGTTCTAGCTGGGAACAAATGTTCCCGGTTTGAAATTAATTTATTTTTGATGAAAATGCACTGACCGGAACCCATTCCTGGTTGGTCAAAAATGGCTATAAAAGAGCTGTGCAGAGATGGGAGTTTGACATTAGCACTAAATAAATAAGGGCTTAATGGCAGAGTGGCAAGAGTGACCACTGTTGAGTAAAAGATTTACAACAACCTACTGGATGTTTGTATTTGCATGATATGGCAAGCTTTAGCCTAGTGGTTAAGAAACTGGACTAGTAATCAGAAGGTCACTGGTTCAAGCCTCACAACTGCCAGGTTGCTGCTGCTGGGCCCAAGAGCAAGGCCCTTAACCCTCAATTGCTCAGACTGTATACTGTAACTGTAATGTAAAGTCGCTCTGGATAAAGGTGTCTGCTAAATGCTGAAAATGACATGTGAACAATTCAACATGAGGAAAACTATTTTATGGTCTAATGACATGAAAATTGTACTTAGTAGTCTCTTGCAGTGGTAAGCATGCCTTCGTACCAACTTTTTTGAGTGTGTTGCCAACCTCACGCACAAATCCACCAAAGTATGGGAGAACAAGAAGGGATTGGTGAACTGTGCACGTGTCTGAGGATGCATGTGTCAGGTGAATATACACCATCTGGGTCCCCAGCAGCAGATTGGCTAAAACAAGACTTAATTACTACAAACATGAAATGTCTTCTTTGGACTGTTTATATTGGAATAAAGGTTAAAATGTGCAAATAATTTCTATTAATATCAACAAATGAAATTAAATAAATACACACAACTTCAGGGGTCTAAATACATTTTAAATATTTAACTGTACTGATTTAACTGTATTGGCTTATGTCTTCGTCAAGACAGTGTTAGAGATAAAAAATTGTTGGGGTAATTTTGTTTTTGTTGGGTTTTTATTTGCCCTGTTTTGGGTTAATGTCTTGTTGCAGGAGAAGTTAAATATTTATTTTTTAAAAATGTACAACCCCAAATCAGAAAAAGTTGGGACAGTATGGAAAATGCAAATACAGTGGACCCTTGACTTACGAATTGAATTGGTTCCGAAGGGCTGTTCTTAAGTCAAAATATCCGTTAGTTAAACCTATTCTTTCCATAAGAAATCATGTAAACAGAATTAATCCGTGCCAGACCTCCCAAACCACCCCTTACATAACCTTAATCAAATGTCTTAAATGGTCTTTTTTGTTATAAATACAAGTATATTTTCATTTAAATCTTAAATTATAGAATAGACATTACTGTAATAAACAATAATAAACAACCATTCACAGTAGTACTGTACATAAAAAACACACATTCAGTAAAGTACAGTGTGCAGTACGGTGTGCAGTACATGTGTGTAGGGCAGTTTTAACCCAGCGGTTAAGGTACTGGACTAGTAATCAGAAGGTCACTGGTTCAAGCCCCACCACTGCCAGGTTGCAGCTGTTGGGCCCTTGAGCAAGGCCCTCAACCCTCAATTGCTTACACTGTATACTGTCATTACTGTCAGTCGCTTTGGATAAAGGCGTCTTCTAAATGACGAAAATGTAAATGTAAATGCTGTACTATACACCATAATGCATTTCCTTCTTTTTATATAAATGTGTCTACCAGAAACAACAATAACTCTCATATTTCTCTATTATTTCCTTCTTTATTTCGATAGTGTTGTATTTTGTAGGTGTAACTGCATGAAAGAAAGAATACTTTACGATTGCCTTCTTCTCTCTCACTCACTGTCCCCTCTGTCTGATACACAGTGACAGCTACTGGCAGGAGTAATTATACAACACAACAAATGTAATAGATTTGTTCATTTTCTCACCACTACGCTTCCTCTGCACATTCTTTGAGACCATTTTAATATTGAATTTTACAAAATATAAAGAAAACACTGGAAAAACACCGTCCGCTGTCCGAATGTTCGCTCACTGTATATATAGAGAGAGAGAGACGGTTGGAGTGAACTTGTTCGTGACGTCACGTGTTTCGCGAATTTCTGTTAGCAATCCGAAATTTTTTCGTACGTTAAGTTGAAAAAGATCGTTCGTAACCCGAAATGTTCGTAAGGCAAACCGTTCGTAACTCAAGAGTCCACTGTAAAATAAAAATGCAGTGTTCCTTACATTTACTTTGACTTTTATTAGATTGCAGACAGTTTAAACCCAGGACAGTTTAAGCAAGCTTAAGCTGAATGCCCGTGATCTTCGATCCCTCAGACGGCACTGCATCAAGAACCGCCACTCAACTTAAGCTGATATAACCACATGGACAAGGGATTACTTTGGTAAACCTTTGTCAAGCACTACAATACAGAGTTACAAGCACAAATGCCACTTAAAACTTTACTGTGCAAAATACTGTAGAAGCCTTATGTTAACCATGTCCAGAAGCGGCGTCAACTTCTCTGAGCTCAGAGGCATCTAGGATGGACCACCACACAAAGGAAAAGTGTATTGTGGTCAGATGAATCAGCATTCCAGGTCTTTTTTGGGGAAAAATAGACGCTGTGTGCTCCAGACCAAAGACGAAAAGGACCATCCAGACTGTTATTAGCAACAAGTCCAAAAGCCAGGGTCTGTCATGGTATGGGGCTGTGTCAGTGCCCTTGGCAAAGGTAATTTACACTTCTGTGATGGCAGCATTAAGGCAGAAAAGTACATTGAGATCTTAGGGCAACATTTGAAATTTTTAAACGAAAAATGCAACAACGATGACCCCGTACTGTTGCACATCTTAAGAGTGTTTGAAGGAAGAATGGGACAAAATAAAAGCTGAAACACTAAATCACTTGGTATCCTCAGTGCCAAAACGTCTTTTAAGTGTGGTGAAAAGAAATGGCCACATTACAAAGTGGTAAATGCTTTACTGTCCCAACTTTTTTTGGAATGTGTTGCAGGCCTGAAATGCAGGAATGGATGTTTATTAATAAATGAAATTAAGTTGAGCAGACAAAACATGAAATATCTCAGGTTCATCCTGTCTGCAATCAAATTAAAGTCAAAGTAAATTTAAGAAACTCTGTGTTTTTTATTATTTGCATTTTCCATACTGTCCCAACTTTTTCTAATTTGGGGTTGTAGATATTTTCCACACGAATGCACTCTGGTGTAGGTACAGTTAGCTTGTACATGATGTCAGATAGATAATGTATATAAATCAGGGTCTAATTTGGTTAGTAAACATTTTACAATTCCCAGATGGTTTTTGCTAATTACCATTTTTAATGATTTAGTGTGAAGTGCACAGGTCTGAAACCATAATTCTAACAGGATCAGACAGTGATGGATAAGTTGAATGGGAAGAACTAGCATAAGGTGTTGTTGAAGTAGCTGAATATTGAGAACAAACCTATATGAGGAATGAGTAGATGGCATTATTGGGCACAAACAGTCAGGCTCATTCCGCTGCTTAATCCATCAGAGAGAGCGGCGCTCTGATCAAAGTATTGATTGACTACAACAGACTGAAAGGTGAAAGGGGATTGTTTGGATTGTTTTGTGGTGTTTAGGTTGTGTTTTCATATCTGCTTGTTCACATTTTAGAGTTTAAAGAATTTCTCTTGTAGTTTTTTTTGAAAGTCATTCTGCAGAAGAATGAAATCTCAGGTGAAATGGTTAAACATTTCTTTTAAAAAAAGCTTGGAGTTCTTAAAAGGTTTTTATTGCATTTAACCCTAATCCAGTAAAATTCTAAAAGTATTAACAAATACATTTAACACCCACTCTGTTTGCTACATTTAACATTGGGCAAGAAAAAATACCTTTAAAACAGTCAAGTTCATGGCAGTACGGTTTTATCAAGAAGCAGGAAACATTCTTTATGGATTTTTGTCCACGCTGAAAACCATTCATTTTTATTTTTAATGCACTTGGTGAAGATTAAGGTACAGTGCAATCTAATAAAGTAGACTGATGTCAATGGCATAGCTATATGAATAGCTTGAGGTGGTTTAAGCAAAATATTACTGCTATAAAGTAAATACTGCGATACAACCATAAAAACTGCAATTGCTAAAATACTGTGCAGCATACATGGGATGCTCAGTCATTTGTGTAGGGCCTAATAATTGATGGCAAAGTTTATGAGTTGCTTTGTAGACTAACAGGACAAATCCAAAGGAGGCAACAAGCCCAATAATCAGTGTTGCAACTCTATCAATCAATCAATACCACTAAGTGGTGCTTTTTTAGAACTTTTGTTTGTGGTACCATATAAAAACTTTATATACATTCATAAAAATACAATTGTAAACACAACTTCAATCTAAAGACACCCTTACCTAACACTTAGGGTTATTTATTTATTTATTCATTAGAATTTTAATGTCATGGTTTACACATTTTGGTTACATACATGACATGACAGGTTACACAAGGTTCATTGGTTTAAGTCTTTAATGTCAAACACAGTCATGGACAATTTCGTATCTCCAATTCACCTCACTTGTATGTCTTGGGACTGGGAGGAAACCGGCGCTCCCAAAGGAAACCCATGCAGACACGAGGCGAGCATGCAAGCTCCACATAGAAAGGACCTGGATCGAACCCAGGACCTTCTTGCTGTGAGGCTATAGTGCTTCCCACTGAGTTACCATGCCACCACTGCCAATTGATATGTACTGTACTTCATTACCCTTGCTAAAATTGATTACCTTTTTTGACTAGGGACCAATGCCATCTTCCAATTAAACATACCCTATGGTACGGTACATTTTTAAATACATGGTAACACATTTAGTGGTTGTTTTCATTGCCAAGTTGCTCATACAGTGCTGGCTAGCAGTAAACTGCTCTGAATAAGGACTAAGGCATCATGCCTCATTTTCTCATTAGCATAGTTTTCTCATTATCACGTGTGTGTGTCTGTGTGTGTGTGTGTGTGTGTTTGTGTTTGTGAAACACCGGTAAATAGTTCCCTCTGTGTTTTTTTTGAAGGAGTTTAAATAAAAATAAAAATTATAAAAGTTTAAAATGTAACATGTAATATTAAATTGCTTAATACTGTAATGTTAACGAAGACATTTTATAATACAAGGTTCATTCTAGTTGGCTGCATTTGTCTGTCCCACACTTCTTTCTGTCCCTGCTATGGTGAAACACCCTAATAGCATGGTGCTGCTACCATCATGGGGTGGGGATGGTATTATCCAGGTGATGTGTAATGCCCGTTGTTCACCACACAGTTGTTGTTGTTCTGCCAAAAGCGTTTGGTTTTCATCTCATCATGTTGCCAAATTCCTCTGCATTCCGTTTAGCAAAATCCATGCAGGGTGCCATATGCCTTTACTGTTATAAAGGCCTGATTTATGGAAATATTGTTGTAAATCCATTAGGTTCTCCCATTTCTGTGCAGGACTGCCATGTGTGAAGCAACACAATTCAAATGAATACACACACAGGTACAGTGGGACTAAAAGAAAAAGCCCAGCAAGCAATAACTGCTCAGCAGTGAAGTTACCAACAAAACTATGAACCTTATCCTAGCTGCTGTTACAGGTGCTGAATATGAAAACCCTCACTACATAGCATCACTGTTATCAGTAATCTCATGTTCTACCTGCATTTTGATGTAATTCTTTAATAAAGCTTCCAAAAAGTTATATTATATCCAATCTGAGCAGAATCCTTATGATGCACTGGCATTACAGTTAGGTGTGACAACCTTTTAAAATTATAATTCTTTTAATTTGCCAGCCAGCAAAGAGTGGATTGTGGCTGTGCCTGACCACCAGTTCACACTTAATACTTTTGTGAATGAAAGATTTCAGTTTTTAATTTTTAATTGAAAAAAACCTATAAAACATGTTTTCACTTTGCTAATTTGTCACATTAAAATGTTACAGATCTTCCATCTTATTTTAATATAAGGTAAAGACAACACATCTAAACACAAAATGCAGCTTTTAAATGATTATTCCATGTACTAAAGATGAAGATGTATTCAAAGCCTATATTACCTATTAGAAAAAGTAATTGCCCCTCCTGAACCTAATAACTGGTTCTACCAAATCTTCCCAGCAACACCGGCAATTACAGCTGTGTTCAAAATAATAGCAGACCTACATCACTAACCAGATCAATCACTATTTTTGGTAACAATTATATTTATACATGGCAAAAAATTTACTATTAGGTGTAGTAGAGTAATAAAAAACCAACAGACCCAACAATCATGACATGCATGCTGCTGATTCTGTGTAATTAAATAATTAACTAAAAGGGGCATGTTCAAAATAATAGCAGTGTGAAGTTCAATAATTAGTGAGGTCATTCATTCTGTGAAAAAATGGGTGTCAAACAGGTGACCCTTATTAAAGTATAAAAGCAGCAGATGTTGTACATGCTGGTTATAGTGCATTTCTCTCTAAAAAACAGAGTAAAATGGGTCGTTCCAGACATTGTTCAGAAGAACAGCTTACTTTGATTAAAAAGTTGATTGGAGAGGGAAAAACATATAAAGAAGTGCAGAAAATTATAGGCTGCTCAGCTAAAACGATTTCAAATGCTTTAAAATGGCAACCAAAACCAGAAAGATGTGGAAGAAAATGGAAAACTACCATTCGAATGGATCGAAGAATAGCCAAAATGGCAAAGACTCAGCCAATGATCAGCTCCAGGCTGATCAAAGAAGGTCTAAAGTTACCTGTGAGTACTGTGACAGTTAGAAGACGCCTATGTGAAGCCAAGCTATCAGCAAGAAGCCCCCGCAAAGTCCCATTGTTGCAAAAACGACATGTGCTGAAGAGGTTACAATTTGCCAAAGAACACATTGACTGGCCTAAAGAGAAATGGCGCAACATTTTGTGGACTGATGAAAGCAAGATTGTTCTTTTTGGGTCTAGGGGCCGCAGACAGTTTGTCAAACGACCCCCGAACACTGAATTCAAGCCACAGTACACTGTGAAGACAGTGAAGCATGGTGGTGAAAGCATCATGATATGGGGATGTTTCTCATACTATGGTGTCAGGCCTATTTATCGCATGCCAGGGATCATGGATCAGTTTGAATACATCAAAATACTTGAAGAGGTCATGTTGCCTCATGCCGAAGAGGAAATGCCCTTGAAATTGATGTGTCAACAAGACAATGACCCCAAACACACCAGTAAGCGTGCAAGTAAGCGTGCAAGCGTTGGTTCCAGACCAACATGATTAACGTTACGGAGTGGCCAGCCCAATCTTCGGACCTTAATCCAATACAGAACTTGTGGGGTGACATCAAAAATGCTGTTTCTGAGGCAAAACCAAGAAATGCAGAGGAATTGTGGGATGTGGTCCAATTGTCCTGGGCTGGAATACCTGTTCACAGGTGCCAGAAGTTGGTTGACTCCATAAAACACATATGAGAAGCAATTCTCAGAAACAATGCTTATACAACCAAATATTAGTTTAGTGATTTTCAGTTTACACAGTAAATGTTTGAGTTTGTAAAGAAAAATGCAGACACTGCTATTTTTTTGAACAGCCTAATATTCCCTTTTCTTCTCTTTCTGTAAAGTAATAACTAATTTGATAAATTTTAATTCATGTTTTGATTTGGAAAAGAATGTGCAGTGTTCTCAATGCATTTGTGTGTATGAAAAATTAAAGCGATTATAAGAATTCTGAGCTTTATTTACTTTTTTAAACACACTACTATTATTTTGAACACAACTGTAAGTGTTTGTGATAACTGAATTGCAGTGTAAGAATTCTGGCCCACTCTTCTCTGCCAAATTTATTTTAATTTGGCTTCACTGGAGGGTTTTTGAGCCTAATGTCATATAATTGAAGGTTTCTTCAATTATGATGGGTCATCCTCTTGCTGAGGAAGCAAAGCTGCCCCGCATCGTCACACTACCACCATGTTTGACTGTTGGTATGATGTGCTTATTTTGGAATGCAGTGTTAGCCTTACTCCAGATGTAACAAGTCTTCCAAAAAGTTCCATCTTTGATTCATCAGTCCACAGAACATTATGTCAAAACCCTTGCAAACCTCATATGGATGTCATTTTTACCCAGTGTCTTTCTTATTGTTCTTATAAGTCATGTACATATACTGTGTACTATACTGAGGCAAGTTCTTTAGATGTACATCAGGGCTCTTTTGTGACCTCCTGAAAGAGTTGTCCATGGATTCTTACATTCACTGTTGGTAGGCCGACCACTTCTCAAAGGGGTTCACGACTGATCCAAGTTTTAACATTAAATTAAATTTTAAATGTATATTCAATTGAACTAGATCTAAAGGTGTTTTTGTTTGGCTGTCTCTGGCCCACACTTCCTGCTCTGTTTGTCTCTCATTGGCTATAGTGAGAATGATTAATTCTCTTTATGGTCGGTCATTTGTCTGCAGGGCAGGGGTCATCTCATTCCCTCACTTCACTCAGAAGCAGTCAGTGATAAATGACCATTTTCCTTCCACCTCCACCAAAGCAACCTCTGTTCACCTAAGTACTTCTGATTGGTGACCCCTGACTTAAAATTTGGAGCTGATACTGCTAGACAGTGTAAAACAAATTGGGCAGATATTTTTATGTTTAAAAATAATACATTTCATTCTGGCAATTGTTGTATAATTTTTATTAAATCATTAACATGCATAGAGGATTTGTTAACCAAGTTCTAACAAAGAAACATACTGAACATTGAAAAAGATAATATTACTTGAGATTATTAATCTGAGGCAAGCCTAGATAACATTTTGCAAAGTTTGACTGTGTATATTTATGTTCCCTAAATAACACAGGGGACAATCTGCAGGTTAGATGTCTCAGTTAAAATGTGAAATGTTAAGTGGCAGAGATTGGCAAAGGCTTATGGATGTAATGATGGTTCCAACAATCCTGAAAACCCTTATTGGCTTTTCTCAGACAGTGATGAATTGGCAGTCACACAGATCGAACACTCGCCCAATCAGACCACTACCACTAAGGCAAACGACAACATTTTTCAGTTTTGTCTTAACCAATACTCTGTGGCAAGTCCCCTGTCATGCCCCGTTTAGAAGGTCCTTGGTCTTCTTGTAGTGATTAAATGCTGGGATTAGAGGGACAATTTCAAAATTCAGAGAGCACATTGAGTGAGAGTAAGTGTGTGTGTGTGAGAGAAAGAGAGAGCGTGCAAGACAGAGAGAGAGAGGGGGAAGGGGGGGTTAGAGAGTGAGAGAGAGGAGAAAAGGTATTGTTAAAGCATGAAGCTGCATAAGGACCTGAAACTATACAGAAGAAAAATCATTTCTTTACTTTTTTGTTGTGCTAAATTAAGGGTTTTTAGGTAATTCCATAATTTGTTCATTTTTAGTGGCGGCTTCATTCTAATCAGACTCAAGTGTCTAATGGAAATACACCCTGTACAAGGCATCATTCCATCACTCATACATACACCGATCAGCCATAACATTAAAGCCACCTCCTTGTTCCTACACTCACTGTCCATTTTATCAGCTCCACTTTGCAGTTCGACAATTACTGACTGTAGTCCATCTATTTCTCTACATAATTTTTTAAAGCCTGCTTTTACCCTGTTCTTCAATGGTCAGGACCACCACAGAGCAGGTATTATTTAGGTGGTGGATCATTCTCAGCACTGCAGTGACACTGACATGGTGCTGGTAATAGTGGATCAGACACAGCAGCGCTGCTGGAGTTTTTAAATACCGTGTCCACTCACTGTCCACTCTATTAGACACTTCTACCTAGTTGGTCTACCTTGTAGATGTAAAGTCAGAGATGATCGCTCATCTATTGCTGCTGTTGAGTTGGTCATCTTCTAGACCTTCATCAGTGGTCACAGGACGCTGCCTACTGGGCGCTGTTGACTGGATATTTTTGGTTGGTGGACTATTCTCAGTCCAGCAGTGACAGTGAGGTGTTTTAAAAACTCCATCAGCACTGCTGTGTCTGATCCACTCATACCAGCACAACACACACTAACACACCACCACCATGTCAGTGTCAATGGAGTGCTGAGAATGATCCACCACCTAAATAATACCTGCTCTATTGTGGTCCTGGGAGAGTCCTGACCATTGAAGAACAGCATGAAAGGGGGCTATCAAAGCATGCAGAGAAACAGATGGATTACAGTCAGTTATTGTAGAACTACAAAGTGCTTTAATATGATAAGTGGAGCCGATAAAATGGACAGTGAGTGTAGAAACAAGGAGGTGGTTTTAATGTTATGGCTGATCAGTGTACATACTATATTCAGAGCAGAAAATTTTTCTAGTGCCATGTTTATGGAAGTAAAAATACAAACACACTCTTCTTTGTTTCATATCATTGAACTACTTTTCATTTTAGACAAAGATATCCCAGGTAAACACAAAGTGCTTTAAATGATAATTTCCTTTATTCTGAAAAAAAGCTGTTTAATACTTTTTGTTATATTCATGACAGGACAGGTAGTCATGTTACACACGATTCATCAGTTCATCGTCAAGCAAAGTCGCTCTGGTGGCAAAGCGATGTATTACACTAGCCCACTACCACTGAGATCATTGTTCAAAGAATCTCAGCAGTACTATTGGCTGAGCGGCCATCTACACAGACATGATTGGCTATGTCTGGGGTAGAGGTGGGATTAACAAAACCCTTCAATGAATTGGCACCATGTCTGGGGAGAGGGGTGGGATTGACGAAACCCTTCGATGGATTGGCACCATGTCTGGGGAGAGGGGTGGGATTGACGAAACCCTTCGATGGATTGGCACCATGTCTGGGGTAGAGGGGTGGGATTGACAAAACCCTTCAATGGATTGGCACCATGTCTGGGGAGAGGGGTGGGATTGACAAAACCCTTCAATGGATTGGCACCATGTCTGGGGAGAGGGGTGGGATTGACGAAACCCTTCAATGGATTGGCGCCCTCTCCAGGGTGTTCCTGCCTTGCACACTGTTTCCAGGTCGAACCAGAAAGAAACATGGGCACAAAAGGCTCACACACTGTACATACAGTAGTGTTAAAAAAAATAGCAGTGATTTAAAAAAAGTGAATAAAGCACAAAATCATTATAATAACTTTTATTTCCATAAATGCAAATGCACTGAAAATACTACACTTTTAATTCTAAATCAAAACATTAACAACATTTAGCCAGTTTGTGTTAATCCTTTACAGAAAGTTAAGAAAATGAATATTAGGCTGTTCAAAAAAATAGCAGTGCCAGCATTTTTCTTTAAAAACTCAAAAAATTTATCTATAAACTGAAAATGTTTGAGGTTTCACTTTACTTTAAATTACTGAACTAATATTTAGTGGCATAACAATTGTTTCCGAGATCTGTGTTGCATGGAGTCCACCAACTTCTGGCACCTCTGAACAGGTATTCCAGTCCAGGATGATTAGACTACATTCCACAGTTCTTCTGCAATTCAGTTTCAGATATCAGCCCACAAGTTCTCTATGGGATTGAAGTCAGGGGATTGGGCTGGCCACTCTATTACCTCAATCTTGTTTGTCTGTAACCAAGATGTTTTGGGTCATTGTCATGTTAAAACATTTATTTTAAGGGCATTTCTTCTTCGACATAGGGCAACATGATCTCCTCAAGTATTCTGATATATTTAAACTGATCCATGATCCCTTGTATGTGATAAATAGACGTAACACCATGGTATGAAAAACATCCCCATATCATAGTTTTGTACCACCATGCTTTACTGTCTTCACAGTGTACTTTGGCTCGAATTCAGTGCTCGAGGGTCATCTGATATACTGTCTATGGCCGCTTTCACCAGTCCACAAAATGTTGAGCCATTTCTCTTTGGACCAGTCAATGTGTTCTTTGGGAAATTTGAACCCATTCAGGACATGTCTTTTTCTTAACAATGGGACTTTGCAAGGAGTTCTTGCTGGTAAATTGGCTTCACTTAATCATCTTCTGTACTCACTGGGAACTTCAGATGTTTCTTGATCTTTCTGGAGGTGATCACTGGCTGAACCTTTGCCATTCTGGCTATTCTTTGATCCATTCAAACAGTAGTTCCACGCTTCCTTCTGCATCTTTCAGGTTTTGGTTGTCACTTTAAGGCATTTGAGATCATTTTAGCTGAGCAGCCTAGAATCTGCTGCACTTCTCTGTATGTTTTTTCCCTCTAAAATCAACTTTTTAATCAAAGTACGCTGTTCATCAGAACAATGTCTGGAACAACCCATTTTACCCAGTATTTCAGAAGGAAATGTGCTATGACCAACCTGTGCAACATTTGCCACCCTCCTACCTTAAATAAGGGCCAAAATTGACATCCGTTCTTCTGCAGAATGAATGACTTCACCAATTGAACTCCTCACTGCTATTATTTTGAACAACCCCCTTTCAATCAATGCTTCGATTACTCAGAATGAGCGGCATGCATGTCCTAATTGTTGGGTTTGTTTTGTTTTCAATACTCTACTACACTTTCAAGTAAATTTTTTGCTATGTAGAAATAGCATTTCTACTAAAAACATTGATTTATCAAGTTAATGGTGTTGGACTGCTATTTTTTTTAACACCACTGTACTATACAACTACTCAGATTTTCACTGTACCCATTTTGTTTGTTTATTTGTTTGTTTATTAGGATTTTAACATCATGTTTTACACTTTGGTTACATTCATGACAGGAACAGTAGTTACTCATTACACAATATTCCTCAATTTACACAAGGTTATATCGAACACAGTCATGGACAATTTTGTATCTCCAATTCACCTTACTTGCATGTCTTTGGACTGTGGGAGGAACCGGAGGAAACCCACACAGACACGGGGAGAACATGCAAACTCCACACAGAAAGGACCCGGCCCGCCCCCACCTGGGGATCGAGTTGCTGTGAGGCTGCTGTGAGGCAACAGTGCTACCCACTTATCCACCGTGCCGCCCTCACTGTACCCATTTTAAAAGTATGCATTGTTCTTCAAAGCCTGAAGAAAACTAAAAGAGCAATTTACTGAAAATAATGATAAATCTTATGTATGGTGCAGACTTCGGGGAAAATGCAGTATTTTTAGATACATTTTACAAGATTTTTTAAAAATATTGATTATATTGATTTTTTTTTAATCAAGTATCTATTTATAAAATTATGGATGACATTTTATCAGGACTTAACCATGTTAATGTACAAGAAAATACTTTACAGGAGAAAATTTGCTCAAAACTAACATTTATTTATTTAGAATTTATAAATTTAAATCACAATAAAAAAGTAAATGCTTAAATAATTCTTTTTAAAATCAGTGCCTTTAGTTTCCTTTACATCTCTGGTAACTATGAACAATGTAAAAACAAGCAAACACTAGGAAGTCTTCTGAGAACTAGAACATTGCTGACCAGAGCAATGCTTTACAGGGTTAGTTATTAATTCTGCCATTACATTCATTTTTTTCTCAGTTCATATTGCACTTGAAGCTAAACCTAAACATAAAATGTCTTCGACAGCTTGCAACAGCCATCAGGAAAGAACATTTTTCTAAAACAAAACAAGAAACATTTAACAGACTACATAACAATAACAGGATTACTTTTCTTTCTGTCGTAAACATTATACTGGAGGATGTGTGCAGTAAAAAACTTCCTTGTATGTGTTCTGTAGCTGGGTTTGTTTGTAACTGAGTGCATTTTACAATTGCAGGTCCTGTTGGCTGTTAGAAGCTGTAGATAAACATTTAAAAAGTTCAGGCTGTGATTCCATGGCCAAGACATGGTGGGCAAGTCTACCATCTTGAGAGGACATTTCTATAGGAGTGGCTGGGTCAACCCTAAAGGCGAGAACCGAAGAGGAGCTGTAAAACACACACACAAGTTATGTCTTAATTCATTGCATGTTATGTATGCATTAATTTTAACTGTTTAAATGTTTAATGTGACTAAAAGTGTGTCCTAAAAGACGTGTTGATTACAGATATGAATATAGCTGATAAAGCATAAGAGTTTCTAAGTTATCTCTCCACAATAAGACAAACATTTGTGAAAATTGATGTGCAGTTTCTGTTTCTCATGCTATGCAAAATTAAGACCAAGAGCACAGGATCCAGGTAATCCCGCCACTATAAGATGCCTTTCTTCAAGAAACCTGCTCATTCACCCAAATCCACCCCAACTTTCACTGGAAAAACAGAAATTTACAATGCTGATTTCAAGAAAAAAAATTAAATCCAAATTGTGAGGCATGTGCTTTCTCCCGGATCGTTGCTGTTTCTTAGGTAATATGTGCAAATAATTGGCTTAATGAGTTATACTTAAGGCCCTACCTAAATCACTATTCCCATTAGAATAGTGTCATGAACCGTGAAACGGGCAGTTTCCCGAGAAATAAGCCATTTTGGTAAAATATGCAATTTGTGGAATTCAAATTGTAACGTTTGTGTTTAGTGATTTAACATTTTTCATTTGTGAAGCAAATGGTTGATGCATGTGTTAACTTATTAAGTGCATTTTGTGCCATTGTCATTGTTAAAGTGCTTCTCTACACACATTTCTGTAGTCTGTGCTCAAAGGAACAAGCCAGTAAAGTATTATTCTCCCAATAGTTTGTCTGTGTACAGTTTATTTCTTTCTTTATAAACTCTAAAGAAGCTCGGTTACACTAGCAATCAGTTAGACAAAATGTCCAAGATGTCAAAGTCTAAAGCAGCTAAAAACACTACTCAGGTAACTGAGTTTAGAAAACTCCCAATCAATTCTGTGGACGCGGGGGGTGTATGAAAAGACGAACATCATTCAATTTATGAGTGTTATTTAATGACTGCCGTAAAATGTGGCACTTTTCTCAAAAAATCAGTAAAATCTATGATTTTTGAAAAACGAGGTCCGTGAAATCAAACAAATTTCCCAGTGAATTCAGTAAGGCCCTAGTTATACTGAATTTATTGCAAAACACACACACCTTTCAGAGTCGGAGTCAGAGAAACTTTTGCTCTCATCCTCCAGAGGGAACCGCGTGTCACACACACTGCGCTGGATGGCCTCCGCCACAGTATAACGTGTCTGGCCTTGTACACATGCCTCCATTTTGGTGATACTCAGCTGGGACTGAAGGAATAGGTGCAGATGACTGTCTGATAACAGCAGGGGCATGTGCAGCACCCTATACAAACACAGAGTCAATAAACTACTACTGATACCAAACATAAACCACCTACAACAAAAAAATTACAGTTTCAATTGTAAATACCAAATCGATGTCTTAGATTTGCATTTTTCACAAAAACTGAAAATATTACACATTCCCCCAAAAATCTAGTCAAAAGTTTATTGTAAGGTCAGGTACTGATGTTGGATTAGTAGACCTGGCTCGCTATCAAAGTTCCAATTCATCACACATTATTTAATTGAGGGTAGGGGTCTGTGCATTGGAGTTCCTCCATGCCACACTCATCAAAACAAGCCTTTTTGGATCTTATTTTGTGCATTAGGTTACCATTATTATCATTAATTAGGTTACCATTAATCATGGTGTATTATGGTTTATCATCTGGTGCAAGATATTTTTATAACACAGTATCTGTAGACTCCAACTGAAATTTTAATATGGGACAGTTCAAGTCAAATTATTTTGCTTTGAATAAACTTAAATTAAAATCTTCCAATATATTATCATGTTTTTTTATTTACAGGAAAGACACAGCGCTTGCAGCAGCCAAATAGAACACACTGTGAGTTATTTTTGAAGCAATCTTTTGTAATTGTCTGGAATAGACCGAAAGGGTTGCAATAGGTATTAGTTCTAAAAAGTAGCTTATAGCTTCAAAGGAATCAAACCACTGAAACAAGAGGTCAAAAAATGAAAATGAGAGTGCACAAAGGTGAAAAAAGCTAAACAAATGACCAAAAAGAATGGATCTAAAATAGGATTAAGATGACCAGGTACAGCAGAGTAGTGGAGACATAAGAGATTGGGATGAGCGTACTCTTCCAGAAACTTTTGCAGTCCCTCCATTCGCTGGGTCACCTGCAATGTGTTGTTGAGGCTAAAGAAAGGATTGGCGGGGGGCAGTTTAGGCACATGGCTGGGAACACACAAAGAAACAGCATACAAATGAATGGAAGTGTTTTTATTTCACTCTTAGATACCAAAATGAAATTAGGCGCAATGAGTGTTGCGTACATTGCGTAACAAAGTAGATTCGCAAAATGAACTTACATGAGCAGAGCATTGTCCTGCAACCTCTGTCGAAGCCACACAAACTCACTATATCGCCTTCTCACACAGGATGTCTTCTTACGAAAACACATGCTATTGGTCTAAACATCAGAAATGATAGACTGATTAAGCTTTTGAAATAAGCTGTGACTTGTCTTCATGATATATTTATTTATTAGGGTTTTAACGTCATGTTTTACACACTTTGGTTACATTTATGACAGAAACTATAGTTACTCATTATACAAGATTCATCAGTTCACAAGTTTAATGTCAAACACAGTCATGGACAGTTTTGTATCTCCAATTCACTAACACTAATTAACCACACTAAAGTTGCATAAACGACAGTAATAATCAGGGATGTTAATGATTAGTCATTTAACTGATAACCACTTTAGGATAAAAATGACATTTAAATTCCACCAGCTGAAGCTTGATTTGAATTGAGAGCAGAACTATAGTGAGAGTTCAGACTGTTGATTTGAGACTCACCCCACCCACCCTCAGTGCACATGCGCCAGCAAGGTGTTCAAACAATTTACATAAAGTGCTGCACTTACAATCCAAACAGAAAACGTTGTTTACAAAATGTATGCATTTATCATCTTATAAAAATTACAATAATCCTGTCAGAAAGAGCTTTAATATAATATACAGACTGCTTTTTAATTATGTTTAGCATGTTTAGTTAGCACTTATAACAAATTGTTCACAACCAGCTACTGTTTAAGACCTACATTATGAGTGCAGAGCTAATTCTGTTTACGGAGATTATATTCATCTTACTGTTCTACGTTACTACTCCATTCAATGCATTTGAAACTTTGTGATGTATTTTTTATTGTAATAAAATGTTAGATGCTTTTTAGTGAGCAGTTCATCACTGACTAAGGTTAGGGTCAGTTATCGGTTAAAAGAAATTGGAAAATTTTGCATCCCTAGTAAATATTTTTTACTGCTTATATTCTGTACATGAAGTGGGTGCAATTTAAGGAAAAATGATCTGTAATTTATTAAGACTGGCTATTGCTGATACTCACGTGAAGACAGATCTCATAATCTGTGTGCGTGTGCCAAAAATCCTCTTTGTGAAGGCGAGGATCACGTACCCACACAGTTACAAACTCCTGCAACACAACAGCAAGACAGCAGTACATACATTTATTTGGGGGGTAACTGAATCATATATACAACCCCTGGCAAAAATTATGGAATCACCACTCTTGGAAGATGTTCTGTCAATTGTTTAATTTTGTAGAAAAAAAAAAAAAATCACAGACATGCCACAAAACTATCATTTTTCAAAATGTCAACCTTCTGGCATTAAGAAACAATAAAAAAAAGAAACAAATATAATAGTTGTGGTCAGTCACAATTGCTTTTTTTAGATCAAGTAGAGGAAAAAAAATATGGAATCACTCAAATCTGAGGAAAAAATTATGGAATCACTCTGTAATTTGCAGTTTAAAAACAAAACATCTGCAGCAGATTAGATTTGCTAATTATTCTTCAGTTTAAAAAGAGTGCTCACACCTCGGAGAGCTGTTGCACAAAGCAGATTGTCATGAATCATGGTTCCAACACAAGATATGTCAGTTGAAACAAATGAGAGGATTATAAAACTCCTTCAAGAAGATAAATCATTGTGGAATGTCGCAAAAGATGTTGGTTGTTCCCAGTAAGCTGTGTTTAAAATCTGGACCAAGTACAAACAAAATGGGAAGGTTGTAAAAGGGAAGCATACTGGTAGACCAAGTAAGACATCAAAGCATCAAGATAGAAAACTTAAAGCAATATGTCTTGAAAACAGAAAATGCACAACAAAACAAATGAGAAACAAGTGGCCGGAAAGTGGAGTCAATGTCTGTGACTGAACTGTAAGAAATCACCTAAAAGAAATGGGATTTACATACAGAAAAGCCAAACAAAAGCCATCATTAACACCTAAAAAGAAAAGAACAAGGTTAAAGTAGGCTAAAGAAAAGCAATCGTGGACTGTGGGTGACTGGATAAAAGTGATCTTCAGTAATGAATCGCGAATCTGCATTGGGCAAGGTGATGATGCTGGAACTTTTGTTTGGTGTCTGTCCAATGAAATTTATGAAGATAACTGCCTAAAGAAAACATGTTCATTTCCACAGTTGTTGATGATATGGGCCTGCATGTCGGGTAAAGGCACAGGGGAGATGGTCTTCAATAAATGCCAAAGTCCACATTGAAATTTTGGATGCTTTTCTTATTCCATCAGTTGAAAGGATGTTTGGTGATGATGACTTCATTTTTCAAGATGATAATGCATCTTGCCATAGGGCAAAGGACGTGAAAACTTTCCTTCAAGAAAACATATAATGTCAATGGCATGGCCTGCAAATAGTCCGGATCTCAATCCATTTGAAAATCTCTGGTGGAAATTGAAGAAAATGGTCAATGACAAGGTTCCAACCTGCAAAGCTGATCTGGCAACAGCAAGAGACAGTTGAAGGCAGATTGATGAAGAATACTGTTTGTCATTAGTTAACTCCATGCCTCATAGAGTTTAAACCATTATAAAAGCCAGAGGTGGTGCAACAAAGTAATAATGGTGCAGTGTTTTCTAATGATTCCATAATTTTTTCCTCAGATTTGAGTGATTCCATATTTTTTTCCTCTACTTGATCTAAAAAAAAAAGCAATTGTGACTGACCACAACTATTATATTTGTTTCTTTTTTTTATTGTTTCTTAATGCCAGAGGGTTGACAGTTTGAGAAATGATAGTTTTGTGGCATGTCTGTGATTTCTTTTTTTTCTACAAAATTAAACAATTGAAAGAACATCTTCCAAGAGTGGTGATTCCATAATTTTTGCCAGGGGTTGTATATGCTAGTAAGATTCTGTTAACTTTCTTTTATGGGATTACAAAATTCCACTGAAATAGACACACAGAATAACATTAAGATAAGTTGGAGAATTTATAATGCTCACAACAAAGTACAACAAAGGAGAGTAAGAACATACAAATACCAAGTTCAAGGTCCATTAAAAAGTTTAGCACTTTGTGTTTATTCATGGTGGTGAAAATGTAATTGGCCCTTTTATTATTGCCTTTGTTACTTTATATTTGTCTTTAGTTCAATGACTGATTTCATTAAAGTTTTTCTAATTGCTGTAATGAATGTTTTTGCGCAATTTTTTTTTTTTACTACACAACTTGGTTTCAGACATGAAATGATTTTTAAATCAAGTTTCAGCTCTTTAACTAACATATCTATTGTGTTCACACATAGCATTTTGACCCATTACAGTACGGAACAGCCAAGGGCGGCACGGTGGCTTAGTGGGTAGCACTGTCGCCTCACAACAAGAAGGTCCTGGGTTCAATCCCCAGGTGGGGCGGTCCGGGTCCTTTCTGTGCGGAGTTTGCATGTTCTCCCCGTGTCCGCGTGGGTTTCCTCCGGGTACTCCGGTTTCCTCCCACAGTCCAAAAACATGCCACCAGGTTAATTGGAAACACTGAATTGTCCTACAGATACCCAGTTGCTAGATGCACTAGTGCATTGTAGTGCCGGTCCCAAGCCCGGATAAATTAGGGAGGGTTGTGTCAGGAAGGGCATCCGACGTAAAAATTGTGCCAAATCAATGAGCGATCATGAGGATGACTCGCTGTGGCGACTCCTGAAAAAAGGGAAAAAGCCGAAAGAAGAAGAAGAAGAAGATAGTACGGAATAGCCAAATTCCACCTCAGCTCCAGCTCATGAACTTGGGTGAGAGAAACACATGCTGGAAGTCCATGGTTACTTCAGCAAGACAATGCCAGGCCTCATTCTGCACACACTACAACAGAAGGACCTGACAGGCACAGAGTGCATGTGCTTGACTAGCCTGCCTGCCTGAAGAGAAGAATCAGACAATGTTGACCATGAAGTGTAGAGCAGCTAAAGTTTCACATCAAACAAGAACAAAGAAGAATTGAAAAGTCTCATTTATGGCAAATATGATGGAAAATGGTGCTAAAATCACCTCTGTCCAAACTATTTTAAATGTGTTTTAAGCATCAAACTCTAAATGTGTGGCCTATTTACAAAACATTTTAAGTTATTTCAAAAAGAAAAACACATCTGCCTTACCAAAGCCATTTGATATCTGTTAAAGAGGATGGTTTTGATTTTGACTTTTTGACTGAGTAGGATATTTGACACACCACAACTATTTTTGTTAATAATAAAAAATTAATAAAATAACTTTGCCTTAACATTTACAGATTAAAAAAAACATTTTGCTGCAGATGTGTTTGCCTGTTTTAAACTTTAAAACTCAACAAAATATCTGCAGTGGTAGCTAAATTTAAATGTTGAAGGTTTAAATCCCAGCTTTGCCAAGCAGTCAATGTAGGCACTTAACCCTCAGCTCCAAGGGCAATAGGGTCTAGCTAGGATATGAAAATAAAAGCATCCCATTGTACTGGTTATGTATTTATGCAGATGCCAAATAATATCATCCTTATTCTTAAATACAGAATATTTAACACCACAGGATTTTAGCATATTAGCAAAATTAGCATAAGGTTTTACTAAATGTAGGGAAACCTATAATTCATTTACAAACAAAAATTCAGTGTCACTATATAAATAACTTAGAATTTGACTTGTTAAGCATCTTTATGAATAATGATTTTAGTACAGCTGTGAATTATTAATAATGTCAATTCAAATGTTTGCCACATATAGATTGGTGTGTACATAAAAATATTTATATAATGTACATTTTTCTTAGACTTCCATTTGTGTGGAAATCTAAAAAAACAGGTAAACAGTACACATTTTTCTTGAATTCTACAAACAGAATGCCTAAATCCATTTGTGTTTAACTTCTACAGATTCCAGTAACTAGTCATTAGCTTTACGACTGCTACTATTCCAGAGCAAGGCTACAACTAAAGACATTTATATAATTATAAAATAATACATAAATCATATTTTTAGGTTTAGCTTTCCTTACTGTGATAGGGGAAGTTTCATTTTCACAATTAAATATGACAGGAAAATATGATGTTGGGAATTTTGTAAAAATATTTAAAGGTACCTTCTTGTTAAGGCTGTCGATCATGTCATCCATCTCACAAACTTCACTAAAATAAAATTTAAAAAAAAACAGAAATTGAGTATTTCTCCAAATAAGGTAAAGCATCTGGTTTAGATCACTATTATTGTGCAACAAACTCTGTGGTTGTAATGAGCAATGGGAAACATTAAAAGATTAGGATAAGTAAGCTTTTAATATGAGAGAGAGTAAGCAGGAAAAACATGTTAATGCAGTACTGGATTTAAGAGGGCATCTGGACCTGAGATGATTAGGCCTGTGTAGAAACAGTGTTTAGATCATCTTAATTTGAGTATGTGGTTGCTCAGGATGAGCTGAATATTTCTTTCACTTATCTTTAACCAAATTGTCATTCAAATAATGCAAATAAAATAACAAGTATCAGTAGTATAAGTTGCAGGTAGGAACAAATAAAACGTATGTAAAAATCCATTTAAAAAAGTTTTGGCCACTTTTATCTTAATTTTCTAAATTATTTTTGCATATTTGGCAAACTAAAGAATTTCAGATCTGCATATAACATATAACACAAATACGAGACCCAAAAACATGCTTAAAACCATCATTTAACAAAGGAAGAAATGTATGCAATATCTATATAACCCATGTGAAAAGTAATTCCTCCCCAAACTTCATCAAATTAATAATAAGTTCCTAATTTCGTCTTTGCAGAATCCTTTTAAATCCACCAGTCCTAATGTGGTTTATATCAAGGTTTGGAATTCTAACGTCATGTTTTACACTTTGGTTACATTTATGACAGGACAGGCAGTTACTCGTTACACAAGATTCATTAGTTCAAGTCTTTAATGTCAAACAGTCATGGACAATTTCGTATCTCCAGTTCACCTCACTTGTATGTCTTTGGACTGTGGGAGGAAACCGGAGCTCCCGAAGGAAACCCACGCAGATACAGGGAGAACATGCAAGCTCAACACAGCCGCTCCACCTGGGAATCAAACAGAGGACCACCTTGCTGTGAGGCGATAATGCTACCCACTGAGCCACCGTGCCACCCAGGTTTGGAATAAGCCACAGATATATGTTTATTTGGTTTTCAAGCCATTCAGAGGAGGACTCTACCATTGTGCTCTGGCTCTTCTTACTGCATAACCAAACTACCCTTGAGCTTTAGCTTATAGACTGATGACCAAATTTGGTAATTTAGCATTTTCTGGTAAAGTGAAGATAATAATGCAATAATTTAATATATTACAATTGGAAAAAAAATACTTAAATATAAATATACAGAATAATTACATTGGTACATTTCACAAGTAGTAAGTGATGTTTTTATACTTTTGCAAACTAGAATTAATGATGTATTTTTGTATTTTAATGATATAAATGACTAGTAATGTATTTTATTTAATATTTTTAGAGGACTAGTCTTGTTTTCCATAATCAACACACCACAATTATTCTGGTAACCAAATCTAACAAACCAGATGACCTCTGTGTGTGATTACACAAGGCTATTAGTGAGCTTATTTATTTGCATTTGCCTCCAACTTTTAATGCTAAATTCCTTTTGTATGCCATGCAAATGCTACTTTGGCATCTTTTCAACATCATATGACTAACAGGCTACCTCCAATCTACTGTTTAATATTATAACGTGCTGTGGATCATTAAAAAGAGAAGATGGAAAACATACATTTCCAAACAATAAAAACACAGGAAAAACAAACAAAATGCTAACTTTGGCTTATTAAATAAAAGCTTTATAGGAAACATAACTAACTAACTAAACATAACTAGTCTGACTCTTTCATAGCCAGATTCATGTTATCATTAAAATACCAATATCCATTGTAGACCTGTTATTAGAATGGAGATTACAATGTAGGCACAATGCATATATTTATTTATGTGATTTAGTACTGGAATTAGTAGTTGATGCATTAATTAGTGTACCTATACTATCTAGATGATGGTTGTTTAATCTATTGGATTTCTAAATTTCTAATTTCAAAATCAGCAGCTTACCATAAAGACAACAACAACTAAAAAATCTGAGAACACACACGTGCATCCCCGAATTATAAGAAGTAAATATTTTGGTGGCACAGTGGCTTTTACACTGTTTGGCTTAACCTGGTCAGCCAAAGCCTGTCCACCTGGTCTATCTATTCCATTACTGCTTTACAAACTCCCAGGACAAATCAAAGTTCTTCCCAGGATGCCATTCTTGCAACAAGTCTGTATGTAAAATCAATCCTCTAATCCCTCTAATCAACTGTGAGTGGTATTATGGAAGAGTGGAAGCATTTAAGAACCACAGTAACTCAGACAAGAAATGGTGGACCACTTAAGGTTAAAGGGCCAGGTCACCAAGTGCTGAGGTGCACAATGCATAAAAGTTACAAACACTTTGATGACTCAATGACTGCACAATTTTAAACCTCCTGTGGCATTAACATCAGCACAAAACTGTGCAGCTGTATTCCATGGCAGCCTTTCATCACCAAGCACAATGCCAAGCGGCAGATGGTGTAAAGCACACTGCCACTGAACTTTGTTGCAGTGGACACATAACCTGTCTCACTGCATTGTGCCAAACGTAAAGTTTGGTGAAGAGGAATACTGATATGAGGTTGTTTTTCAGGGGTTGGCCTAGGCCCCTCAGTTCCAGTGAATGTAAATCTTAATGTTTTAGCAAACCAGGACATTTTGGACAACTTTGTGGGAACAGTTTGGGGAAGGCCCTTTATTGTTTCAGCAGAACTGTATACCAGTGTACAAAACAAGGTCCATATAGGCATGGTTGTGTGAGTTTGGTGTAAAAGAACTTGGCTGGCCCACACAAAGCCTCAACCCCATCAAAAACTTTTGGCATAAGCTAGAAGGGAGATGAGAACAAGGCCGACTCATCCCACATCCATGTCTGACCTCACAAATGCTTTTTTGGATGAGTGGACACTCCCAAAAGAGTGGTAGCTGTTATAGATGCAAAGGGACCATATTGTCAAATTAATGTGTATGGATGTATAATGGAATATCATAAAAGCTCCTCACGGTGTAATGTGTATGTGTCCCAATACTTTCATCTATATAGTGTCTGTACTGAGGCAGGAAAGTAAAGGTGGGGCTAGATGACATAACTACTTGTTTACACAGCAATGTCTTGAGCTCTTCCTGACAAACCCAATAATTTACTCTTGTAACTGGATTTTTTTTTTAATGGTTTTGAAGGAAAAATAAAGTGATTTAATAAAGTGTGAAAACTATACAGCATTTTCCTACTAAGGATTGCCAAATGAAACAGGCTTTCTTTGATGATTTGCTTCCTGACATAGGGGAACTTGATCCACACCAGGATTGGGTCTGGGTAGTAATAAATAAACTTAAAGTAGAATTAATCTACTTGTTCTCACTAAAAGCTTCATTTTAATTATTCATTGTGGTTCCAAATCCTGCCATAGAAACAGTGGGAGCAAGGTCGAAATATATCATGCACATGACTGTTTCAGTCTATTGCAGGGCATCACACACTTAGCCATCACTGTCATGTAAAAGCATTTTATAGTAGACAGCTAAAATAATGATTCTAATAAGATTTTATGATTCTGATGATACTTATAAGATATTTTACTGTATTGGAAAAATGTGAAATATACAGAATTTTATGCCACTATCTGTTTGTTATGCAATGAAAAGTATTCACTCTTCCTGATTTCCTTTATTTTGTAATGTTATACAGGTATTTATATATGTTGAGTATTTACTATTTTTAAATACAGTAAAAATGATGCCCATACACTAATGTGACTATCTGACAAATTTAATTCTGGCTGGGCATTTTAATCCTCTACTTCAAAGAAGTGTTCAAAAAAACTGCCAGATAATACCAACATCTAAATTATACACTATATTTACAAATGTATTGGGACACCCCTTTTAAGTATAGAATGTATGTGTTTTAGCCACAGCAATACACACACCAATGAGTGTAACTTTGCGGCAATACTTTAGGGAAGCCCATTTCTTGTTAAACATGACTGTGCCCCGTGAACAACGTCTATAAAGACATGAGGAAAACAACTTTTTTTTTTTTATGAGACAAGTTGACGCTTGATGTTATTTGAACCCCTTTTGAAGCAAATGAAGAGGGACATCTTCGCAGTCGTGCTTACAGAATAATAAAACACTTTGTTGGGTTTGTTTACACTACTTACCATGTCCAAGCCACGTGAACATCACGCGAGAAACTGGTAATAGCGTTTTAGGAAAATATCGACTGTAAATATTAAAACGTGTAAGAGACACTAAGTTTTCGACACATACAGTAAATGAAACACCAGATTAGTGTAGCAGCATGACTGAAGGACCAAACAAGTGCACGCTTTCCAAATCCGGCGGACTCGCCAAATAAACAAAAAATACTATTGATCTCCAAAAGGTTCACCTCATTGTTCTGTATCAGTGAAATGTCTGTAAAAAACATAAACATATATCCTGACCTTTAATCAAGTGTTTCTCCAAACATATGCTAACAGTCGGCGTCACGCGCTGAAGATCCCGACCAAGCGTGCGTGAGGTGACAGACACTTCCGTCAGGAAATGAGATAAGCTTGGTAGAAACGTTGGTAGAAACTTATAAAATACCAACGGTTTATCGTCGAGTTTTATAATACAAACACATACATATAATACAAACAAATACATACACTGAACCATTTATCTGTCTCCTTTATCTAACTCTGCAGCAACGTTCTCTAACAATCAATTTCACTAACCGTTCCCTTGTATCAGGGATGGACTGGCCATCGGGAGGGTCGGGAGTTTTCCCGGTGGGCCGCTCTGTATGTGGGCCGCTGAGGGAGTGAAAAATAAATTCTGTTTTAAATATTCCTGAATAATAATCCTGAAGTGTGCATTGGCCCACCACAGTATCCTCACTGCATGTCCATTGGCTAATCACAGAAATGTCCCTCCCCCAGGATAAACCGTAATCACAACCACCAGTACAAAAAAAATTATGAATGAGTGCGAGATGGAGAAAGGGTCGAAGCCCGTGATAAAAAACAGAAAAAGCTGCAAGCAGATGCAGAAAAGTGCAGGAAACTGGACAACCTGTTTGGCAGTGAGGAACTACAGCATAGCCAAAGAGCAGAAAAGGAAAAGTTAGTGTTCAGTGACTCGCTTCGTTAGTAACGCCGTTTAAGAAGAGACTGTGGGCCCACCTCAAATGTCGCCTATGCCCTACTTAGGGTACTTCCTAACAGTACAAAACATTTCTTTTAACAGTCACTGAATGATTAATAAGTAGTTATCTACTACTTATTAATAATACCAGGGACTTTAAACCAGCCGTTTTAAGGACGATTTTTGTAAAAGTTCTTTGATGTCATGTCATAGTGCACTACATAGGTCGGTGGATATAATTTGAGATGGTACCATTAGTCTCTGCTCTTCAGAAAAAGTAAACACTATCTTGTCCTCTGTAATACAGAAAGGAAAATGCAGCTGTTCAGGACATTTTTTTGAGTGATTATGTGCATAGCTCACATGGTTAATTTCCTTTGTCAACATGTAAAGTATTTACACATGCGATTTATTTCTTTGCTCATCGGAGCAATGCACTAATTTGGAACAAACGTGAATCACGTGTGAATAAAAGTGCGGAAAAAAAGCATATTTACCAGTCTTAAAGGTTAAATGAAAGAAAGGTTTAATTTTATTTCTTGCGGTTTAATGAAACAGGATGGGGAAATCCAATAGAACCATTTAAGAAATTGTAAATTGTATGTGTGTGATAGATGGATAGAACTATTAATCCCAAAGGAAAGTGTTGGAAATATATATAATTGTTTGTAGTTATTTTTTTATTATTTAAATTTTTATTATAGTGAGTTAATAACTTTAGTGGTAAGATAGATGAAAACTATTAATATCAATCATCTAACATCTGAGTAGGGGGTGATATGTGTGGCGCGATGTGTGGGCTGGTGAAGAAAAAAGTCCAGGGCTGAATTTTGTTCCCAGTCCAGCCCTGCCTTGTATATAACTAAGCTTGTATATGAGTCATTCTATAATTTGGGGTACATTCCATGTCCAATGATAATAATTATATTTATTCTAACTATTTTCTTTAAAAATGTTTTACCTATTAATGGAAAACATGTTGTAATATCACAAAAACATTATGTGCATCCTATGCTTCATTTAGCTTGAAATTTGTCATGATGTTCCTAAATGAAGAGTTTTTGCTGTGTCTGTTTTTTAAGTTGAGGGTGCCTTGGTTTCAAAATAATGAATAAAATCATTAAGGGCAACAACATCTATTTTTTTATTTATTTTAAAAGTTTAAATACCAAAGAAAAATAATATTTTTTAAATTGAGTTTCTCTTTTAAATCATTTAAATATCTTTATTTATTAATGTCCGCAAAAGTTCTGTCAACTATGTTACTAACAGAACTCCACTCAGCAACTCAAAAATGGTTTGTTCTAAAACTATGTGACCAGCATTACATGATATAATTTATCTCTGTGGAGGGTATATTGAACAAACTGTGGTGAATGTTCTCTTATTTTTTAAAATATTTTATCTATAATAGAACATTGTCAATGAGTATATTAATTGACCGTCAACTATGTTACATACATTGTTATGGTTACAATTTTTTTTATAATTTTAATTCAAACGTATGTTCAAATTAGACATTATTCTGTTCAAGAAATGACATGTGGTCAGCCAGGCAAGGTCTACCACTGAAGTTATGGGTCAAAATAGGGAAATTGTCAACTATGTTACCTGTCAACTAAGTTACCTAGTAGTCTACATCTACTGTCCCTTTAAAATTAAAATTAAAATAAATAATGTTTAAGCTTTGCAAATAGTGGATATGTTATACTAAAGAATATATTAACTTGAACCACTGATTGTTTTATTGAGAGAGAACATTGTTTTTGTACTTTTTTGGTGATGTGAAATGTACCCCAAATTATAGAATGACCCATTATAACAAATCAAAAATCAGGATAAACACATTCAGCCTTCATCCTTCACCTTTTTACATACCTAATACAAACTATCTTAAAAAAAAATCCCACTAGCCTTCAACTTTTTACATAACTATTATTAAACAATAAGGATAAACAGATTTAATTTCATGTTCTTAATCCTTCATGTTACTAATACCAACATTCTTAAACAAATGAGATACAGATGTAACTGTCTATTTCTTACATTTTTACATAACTAAAACAAACATTATTAAACAAAGAAGATACACATGCAACATTCTATTCTTCACATTTTCTTTATAACTAATATCAACATCTTAAACACTTATTTACAGGTAGTTCAATTAACAACACTAAAGAAATATTTCATGTTTATCCTTTCACCTTATTATTATTATTTTAATTTACTGTAAATCCTAATTCATTAATTAGGCCTATCAGAGGCAGAACTCAAATGGCACAGCAGTGTATTATGCTAGCCCACCACCACTGAGATCCAGATTTGTATCGCAGTGGTGTAATATTTCTGGATTTCCCAAATCTTTTCTCAATATAATATATGGCAGATGGCAAAATACCTGAATTATTTGCATTGAAAATATTCTTTTTGAACTAACTGACGATTCTCTCATGAAATTTACCATGAGCAACACTGATGAGCAACAACCCATCTTTGCTCTTATTTTGCCCCTGTTCTATCCAGTGTGTTACAAGCATAAAATTCAAGATTTATTTATATTTACAAAATGCAATCCAGTTGGTCAGCCAAAACATTAAAAGTCTTTTTTTCTACTTTTTAAATAAAGATTCAAGCATTTAAAAAAAATTTGGATTGCTGTTTTACCGCATTTTACAATACCAAATCAGAAAAAGTTGGGACATTATGGAAAATGCTAATAAAAGATAGTATGAACCCAAGATATTTCATGTTTTCTCTGATCAATTTCATTTTAGGCTAGTGATGAGGTATAAAAAAAAGTAGTGATGTGATTTCCAACAGGTGATGTCAACAGGTGATTGTAATCATGAATCTTGCATCCACTTATTCAGATAGAAGTAAATGTAAGAAACACTGATTTAGGGTTGTACAAATGTCAGGACTTTTCTGGAAATATGATATGTGCAATAAACTGTATACTTTGTACACCAATAATCATTACATAGTTATGTAGTAAATCAATTACAATGTTTCACTTACCTTCTCTCCAGTTATACCAATTATGCTGTGCTGGCTTGTAAAATATCACCTATGACATACGTACATATAATCACATTCAACACACAAAGCATCCTTTTAGAAGACCAATTCGCCTCATATAGTTAGAAGGACTCCTACAATAAACCTCTATAGCTTAATTTGAAAATGTATCATACACACATCTTCCATTTAAAACAGAGAAGTTTGTGGCATTGCGTTGACATCTGACATATTTACTGAGGAGAAAACTGCTACGCATGACGTACTGTTGACAAAGTATATCTGGGAATTAGGGTTGTTTCGAGGAATTCAGACTGCAGAATTCAGACTTCTAGCAGAGTTTTAACCTTCACTAAATTCATCACAATTCAAACTAAATAATAGCTTACAGAATAAGTGCAAAAAGCATGAATGACTGATATAGACAGTTGGCTTATTGCAGAGTAATACTGCATTGTTATTTACACATTGTGTTTAAGTAGTCTTGCCCAAGACATACTAGTGATTTTTTAAACTACACTAATCAATATACTGTACTGCCACAGACCCAGAGGAAGTCAACAGTGAATAGAACTAATTAGTCTTGTGAGTTCCCCAGACTGACAGAGATAAAATGCAGTGTTTTTCTGTAAAAAAAAAAAAAAAAAAAAAAAAAATTATTGTGTTGTATTAATGTTAAAAATGTACACTTCTCTGCTCTGCTACCGGCAGGCTGGGCACCTATACAGACAATGATTGGGTCGTCTGTCATGTTGGATGCCGGAGGTGATTCCTCATAATAACTGATGCAGTTACGACCTCTGCTGGCTGATCGATGGCGCCTGCACAGGGGTGGGGGATAATGAGGCTCAGTGCTTGACTCTCTGCGAGAGACTGAGCCCGTGTAAACTCACCTTACGCAGGCAAAAAAATGCAATCATCTCCTGCACACTTGTCGGAGGGGGCGTGTTAATCACGAAGCGAAGTGCAATCACAATGACTAGAGTGGGAGAAATATCTTCCACAGTTAACATAGATTTCTTAGCTAGAACGTAGGAACTGGTCTAAACCAGCTAGAACTGGGTTTTGAAGGTCATACAATGCAATTGACACACTTCTTGTCACATACACCACTTTCCAGTAGCAGAATTATTGGAATATTGGAATTTATACAATAGTTAGTTCCTTACAATCTGATTGGTTGAGAAGTGTTCTAACCGTGCTGATATTCGTGATAACAGCACGGACTTTTCACACCACAACTGTATTACTCCGCTGACGCGTTGCCAGTAACGACAAGCTTCATGCACACAAACGCGCACGCAGGCGACACAGACTTTTTTCCCGATCGCGTTTTAAATCCGTTATCCGATATACAATCTAGCGCACTGTGTAGGGAACATAAATCAATTGTCTATTATATTGTCTAGTGCACTATGTAGTGAACATGAATGCGTTATCTCATACACAATCTAGTGCACTATGTAGGGAACATTAATGTGTTTGTAACGCGAACAGTTAGCTTAATAGCCCAGTTAACGTCTCCTAAAAGTTCTGTTATCACCCATATCCTTTGGTGTGTGCGAGAGGTTTTTCATTTCTTTTTTTTTTTCCCTTCGGAGGTTCTTGCCTTTTTCTTCTTGTTGTTCTTACCTCCCTGAAATGAGTTTTTGAAACTTGGGATGTCTGCTTTGTAGTGTTAAACTTTATATTTGTTGTGGAACTTCGGCTCGTGCCTGCGACCGAATTACAGCCGTGATGTTATTAAGCAATAGAACACGAGAGGGAGTGTGTTATCGCGAATAACATCATGGTGATATCGCGATAACACACGACCTCAAGTGTTCTATTGCTTTTATACAACAGTTTTTACAAAATAAAGAAAAAAAATAAATCAAAGAAGCCCTGAATTTCATAATAAATATGCTTTAATATTGACAATACCTTCCGCCAAAAAGTAGTTCCACAACGAATATAAAGTTTAACACTACAAAGCAGACATCCCAAGTTGCAAAAACTCATTTCAGGGAGGTAAGAACAACAAGAAGAAAAAGGCAAGAACCTCCGAAGGGAAAAAAAAGAAACAAAAAACATCTTGCACACACCAAAGGATATAGGTGAGAACAGAACTTCTAGGAGCTGCTAACTGGGCTATTAAGCTAACTGTTCGCGTTACGAACACATTAATGTTCCCTACATAGTGCACTAGATTGTGTATCGTATAACGCATTAATGTTCACTACATAGTGCACTAGACAATATATTACACAATTGATTTATGTTCCCTACACAGTGCGCTAGATTGTATATCAGATAACGGATTTAAAACGCGATCGGGAAAAAAGGCTGTGTCGCCTGCATGCGCGTTTGTGTGCATGAAGCTTGTCGTTACTGGCAAAGCTTCAGCGGAGTAATACAGTTGTGGTGTGAAAAGACCGTGCTGTTATCACGAATATCAGCAGTTAGAACGCTTCTCAACCAATCAGATTGTAAGGTCGGAACTACCTGTTGTATAATTCGCGATAACACACTCCCTCTCGTGTTCTATTGCTTAAATGACTACTGGCAATCATGCTTTAAATATAGCTACACGTTCTAAGTAAGACCTTCAGGTTTTTGAGTGACAGCCTGGCAAATTCGACATTTTCCAACAGGAACTGAATGGCAGAATGTTTGTAAATGCAATATTGTCACTTTCACAGAACACATGCACAGACCATCTTCTCTCCCTCATCCCCCCAACCACAACTACATAACTACCCCACAGCCAATTATCCCTCAATCATAATCACCCCAACAGCTAAATAATCCCTCAGCCTCAACTACCCCAGAGTGTATTATGCATCAACAAAAATAACCCCCACAGCCTCTCAACAACTAGCCCATCAGTTACATTGACCACAACAGCTACCCCACTGGCCTAATAGCCTTCAACCAAAACTACCCCAACAGCTAAATACCCCTTCAGCCTCAAATACCCCTCAACCATAACTACCCCATCAGCCAAATTGCCCTAGACAACTACCTCCACAGATATATAACTTCTCAACAACAATTATCTCAGTAGCCTAATAGCACCTACACCAAATAACTGCTTGCACACACATCACATACCTGAGCAATAGTATTCACACCTCTCCCACACATGCATACTTGCATACACCCTAGTAACCACCTAGAACACCATAGCAACCACCCACCAGCACCCTAGCCACCACATCAAACATCTTAGCAACCAGCTATCAACAGCTGTAAAACCCAGTACACCTAGCATAACCTTAGCAACCACAAAACTACACCTTAAGAATCAACCCATTACCATAACCACCCCCTGTATTCTACCTAGCACCTAGCAACACCTTAGCAACCACCTGGTAACAGCTTTATAACCACTTGATGCACCTTGGCAACCGCCTAGCAACACATTTATAACCACCTCGCAACAGCTTAGCAACTTCTATATACCTGAGCAACCATCCAGCAAAACATAACACGTTAGCAATTATCTCGCTACCGTAGCAACCGCCTAGCAACACCTTGGCAACCACTTGGCAGCATCTTCATAACTGCCCAGCAACTTTTTAACAACCTGTTACCATAGCAACTGCCTAGCTATATCTTAGCAAAACCTTAATAACCAATGAATACACCTTGGTAACTTGTCAGCAACCAAACTAGCATGCCAACAATGCTTGTGTGCATGCACCCAGTCAATCACCTGTCTAAGCAAATGTATTCACACCCCCACCAAATACATGCTTGTACACACAATCACCTATAATTGTACAGTTTTTAGGATTTCAACAGTATTTAAGAATATTATTGTACTTTACATAATTCCACATTATTTATTGGTTTATCAATGTTAAAGCAGCCAAAATGTCTGCTTTTTAATATGCATTTTAGCTGCTTTGTCAGGTCAACATAAAGTTTATTCACAAACGTTGCCTTTTTTAGTTTTGGTTAAAATTCAAATGGGAAACATGAAGTATATCAATTCCTTGCTAAACCACAAGAGTGATTGGGATTATTGAGGGTCAGCCTGAGACAGACCCAGCCTTCCCAGAGGTCAAAAATATAATGACATTACTTAAGGCACTGCTGTTTAGTAATTAGTCCAGTACAAGACATACACAGAAAAACTGGTAGCGGACCAAAGTCATCATGTGGAATATACAGCTTATGTATGTTCATAGAATAATAGTTGATGTTTTCTTTTTTAGTAACATAAACATTAAAAATAGGTTTAAAGAATTGTTATCAGGGTGCCTTGCAGTAATCCTGAGGCTAGATGAAATACTTTATAGCACCTTTTAGTACCGTTCAGCAGTGACGGCTCGTTCCTTATGGCGATCGGCGATGCATCACCAAAAGGCCGAAGGCAAAGATTTTTTTCTGTCACATTCTACCAGTGTTTAACTAGCTGTGACTGTTCTAGACAATTTGTCTTGCCTCTGAATATCGGAGTCTAATTATTTGGGTCGGACTCCATCAACTCAGACCAACTCAATTGTGTCTTTAAGAGAAGTGCCATTCAGTAAGTCTTTTACTCATTGCACATCGCCAATGCCACTCTTTAATCTGGATCTGCTGCCTCAAAAATAAAATGTTATCTGATGAAGACTGAATTAAATTATTGTGAGTGTGAAGGCTGTACTTAATTTTATTTGATTTATGGTAAAGCTGGTCTCTCTCCATGTTCAAACTTATTTGTGAGCGCGTAGTACGGTGGCCCGCTGAGTCAAAACACGATAACATTTACAAAACAAACAAAAGCTGACAACACAACAACATTAAGGAAAAACGCAAATACAAAAAGCACAACACAACAACATTAAGGAAAAACACGAATACAAAAAGGACAACACAACGAAATTAAGGAAACACGAATTCAAAAGGACAACACAACGAAATTAAGGAAACACGAATACAAAAGGACAACACAACGAAATTAAGGAAACACGAATACAAAATGACAACACAACGAAATTAAGGAAACACGAATACAAAAGGACAACACAACGAAATTAAGGAAACACGAATACAAAAGGACAACACAACGAAATTAAGGAAACACGAGTACAAAATGACAACACAACGAAATTAAGGAAACACGAATACAAAATGACAACACAACGAAATTAAGGAAACACAAATTCAAATCCTACAACGGAAATGCTCCCGGTCACTAGAGGGCACCTCTATCATTTTTTATCTGTATGAACATTGCAGCAAAGAAAGCAAGAAGCAGAGCAGCGTAGTGCAGAGAATCTGGATTCGGTTTAACTTTAATGTTCAGTGATATAATTCTTAATAAAATTGAGCTTTTGATCAATTTATTTCAAACCATTTTCATACAAACACATTAATGTTTCTCACCTACTACAAACTATTTTATATTAATTTTAAATAAAGATCAATAAATCTGATCATTTTATTTTGGAGATGAATTAATCTATGCAGGTCTCGTAATTTTATTTATTAGTATAAACCTCAGTGTTTCCCATTTACTACAAACTTTTTTTAGTTACATTTTTAGTTATATTTTCTTTTAAATTTATAGTTAAGATAAAAAAATTTATGCTCATTGTACTGTACATCTGTATATGTATACATGACAAATAACGGATATATTACCTTATTTCATATAGGATAATTGTAAATTATAGAATTATTTGACATGATTACATTTATTAATGTAAACTATTTTATATATACACATACAGTACATACCCCTCACCTACAAACTTCTTTACATTATTAAATCATTTATTTTAATTTCTAGTTAAGATCAATAATTGTATGATAATTATATTTTACAGGTGTGTCCATTTGTGTCTAAAAATGGTTTGACATTAATCTAATTAAATAATACAAGATTTAGATGTATTTATTTATTTTTTTTATAAAAGAAATAAATTTTTGTAATGCTTTGTACAAGGTTTGTAATAGGTGAAAGAAACCGATGTGTATATAAAAATTTGTTTGACATTAATACATCAAATTATATGACACTTTAATGGATTCCTTTTTCTGAAAAAAATGCACAAAATGTTATGAACACGACTCAGTTTTTCCATTAGTTTTTTTTTAAGTAAATAGACGTAATCTTAAAATTAAAATGAAATAACTTTTTAAGTATGTTACCTATTTTCATGTGTAAGAATTCATAAAATAAGTCTTAAGTGTTTTTTCAAGCACTTATTTAAACCAGAATGCCGAATGTCAAAAGAATGTTAAATATTAAACTAATGGGCATGAATACATACGCTTAAAATGCTTACTGATAACTAACTAATACATTGTAAATATACTGTTAAAAGGTTTATGACATTAAAACATGTTAAACTGTAAAAGCGTGGCACAGTCTGGTTAAAGCTCAAGTTAGTTGATTTTGCAATTATATTAAAACATTTGGCAAGCTAATTGCTGCCTGATGTTTAAAAAACAAAAAGGTGCTATACAATCAAACCACCGACACTAAAAAGCTCAATTTTATTAAGAATTATATCACTGAACATTAAAGTTAAACCGAATCCAGATTCTCTGCACTACGCTGCTCTGCTTCTTGCTTTCTTTGCTGCAATGTTCATACAGATAAAAAATGATAGAGGTGCCCTCTAGTGACCGGAAGCATTTCCGTTGTAGGATTTGAATTTGTGTTTCCTTAATTTCGTTGTGTTGTCATTTTGTATTCGTGTTTCCTTAATTTCGTTGTGTTGTCCTTTTGTATTCGTTTCCTTAATTTCGTTGTGTTGTCCTTTTGTATTCGTGTTTCCTTAATTTCGTTGTGTTGTCATTTTGTATTCGTGTTTCCTTAATTTCGTTGTGTTGTCCTTTTGTATTCGTGTTTCCTTAATTTCGTTGTGTTGTCCTTTTGTATTCGTGTTTCCTTAATTTCGTTGTGTTGTCCTTTTGTATTCGTGTTTCCTTAATTTCGTTGTGTTGTCCTTTTGTATTCGTGTTTCCTTAATTTCGTTGTGTTGTCCTTTTGAATTCGTGTTTCCTTAATTTCGTTGTGTTGTCCTTTTTGTATTCGTGTTTTTCCTTAATGTTGTTGTGTTGTGCTTTTTGTATTTGCGTTTTTCCTTAATGTTGTTGTGTTGTCAGCTTTTGTTTGTTTTGTAAATGTTATCGTGTTTTGACTCAGCGGGCCACCGTAGGCAAACCGATAGATGACCATTTCTGTTGATGACCAGAGCTGACTGTTCATTGTACTGTACAGTAAGTAGCTAAAAGAGAAATATTGCGGTCTAGTGGTTACTGGAGGTAATGCTACATGAGGTGACCAGAAAAATACTATTTGTTCAATGCAAGGAGACAATGTCAGGTTAGCTAGTTGATTAATTAGCACAATGCAAATTAACTATTGTCTAATTAACTAGTTGTTAATTTACCTTTTGAATAGGTCACCTTGCCCATCATCACAACCACTGCTTCCCCTGAGTTTGTTTGTTTGTTAGGATTTTAACGTCATGTTTTACACTTTGTGAAATGAATGTAACATGACAGGAACAGTAGTTACCCATTACATAAGATTCATCAGTTCACAAGTTTATATCAAACACAGTCATGGACAATTTAGTGTCTTCAATTCACCTCACTTGCATGTCTTTGGACTGTGGGAGGAAACCGGAGCACCCAGAGAAAACCCACACGAACATGGGGAGAGCTTCCCCTGAGAGATCTGGCAGAAGCCACCACTGCCCTTCAGACATAAGACTAAATGTTATGTTATTTTTTAATCTAACTACCATTAACAACCTTGTCCTAGTCAGCATTGCAGCAGGTCTTGTTACACTGCAAAACACCAAGCACAAGGCAGGAATACCCTGTACAAGGCACCAATTCATTGCAGGGTTTGGGCCATCCCCTGCCGACAGCCAATTATGTCTGTGAAGATGCCTAGCTGGTAAGATCAAAGAGATCAAGCTGATTTAATGATGAAACACCATCCTTATGATAAAGTTAAAGCTAAACTAAATCCAGTTGCTTTTGGTATAGCCCTCAGAATAGGGGCATCAGTCACACTGGTGCAAAACATTAATGCATCACACGTTGAAGTATTTTTCATTGTGGTACATTGCATAGCCTATGATGTAGGTAAACCACCTCCGTGCAGCTGGCCCCCCATGTGGTCAAAAATGGAATATAAATATTATTATTCGTTTGTGCTGCGTTTGTGCTGGTTTGTGCCGTAGGAATCATCGTTTGTGCTGGCACCGTTTAGAGCCATTATTAGAGCCATTAAGCATTATATTTTATTGCCTGTGACGTCACTCAGCCCCCCATCAGAGCCCAAATTGCACCAAAAGCATCTCGTTCGTTTGTGCTGGTTTGTGCTGGTTTGTGCTGCTAAAAGAAATATTTGTGCTTTTTTTATTTTAAAGTTATAAAGCTATGAATATTACACCCGTGACGTCCAAATTGCACCAAAAGCATCTCGTTCGTTTGTGCTCCGTTTGTGCTGGTTTGTGCTGCTAAAAGAAACATTTGTGCTTTTTTAATTTTAAAGTTATTACGCTATAAATATTACACCTGTGACGTCACCAGCCCCCCATTAACGTCCAAATTGCATCAAAAGCATCTCGTTCGTTTGTGCTCCGTTTGTGCTGGTTTGTGCTGCTAAAAGAAACATTTGTGCTTTTTTAATTCTAAAGTTATAGGCTAAATTCTCTCTTTATTTTTTTATTAAGTGAGGACACTTAGCCCCTAACAATGTTAAAATTGCATCACAGAGTAAAATTTATTATAATCAAATTACCTTTAAAAACCTTTAACCTTTTAAATGTTAAAATGTTATCCATAACATTATCCATACACATGTTACACAGCTAAATTGATTTGTGAATTCCAAATGTTAATGTTATTTCAAAGGTTTTAAATGCTTGTGGGCCTTCAACAAGTATATTCTACCTACAGACTCACCACAGGAGTGTGTAGTGTGAATAATCAAAATGTAACATAGCTTAAAAAAGTTTTGTCACAGCAAAATTTCATGCTTTGTTTTATAGTTCTAATGTCTTTGTTATTCTATTTATATAGGTCTTCAAACCAGAGTAAGGAGTAAAGGCCTTAACAAGACCACCCAGAGGCAAGAGAGAAATCAGAAACAACTTCTTTTGGTACAGATGCTCCTCCTCTAAGCCATTCTGAGACCCAGCTTGATATGGCGTTCATGTCATGCCACTCAGACAGCATTTGCACCACTGGGATGTGAATAGAAGAGGACAGAACTCCTTGATATGGAAATATATGTCCTGATGTTTATGTTGGTCTAGTGAGCCTTTTGACTACTGTACCTGTAGCATCAAAACTTACACTTGAGTCTTTACTAGTATTTTGTAGACTAGTAGTTGAGAGGGGGTCCAATGTTGGCATAAAAAAATGGTCAAGGCCGATGTCATGAATACTGCCCCTATGAAGAACACTGTATTTTATTAGATGAGGGGGAAAGGATGGGGTGTTTGTGTCCTACCTCCCTATCCCCTCTCTCTTGTTTGGCTTTTCTTAATGTACTCAGGCTTGGTAGGTGGGTAGGATCTGGGTTACCGAGTGGCATTATCTTGTAAGCCTCTGTGGCTTGCCACAGTTTTTTACCCTGCCAGAGTTTTTCAGAGACCGGCAGTCTTTTCTCTCCAGATAGCATGTGCTTTGCCTTTCCAGTATGAAGACTGTCATCAATGTAATCAATTCTGCATTTTAGCACTGCTGGTGTGTTCACCTCTGGTAGACTCTCACTGGAAATGCACAATTTTGCGTTGCACTCAGTACAGTGGCCAGTGATGTCAATGCACTTAGATGCACTGTGTGGGTACACTTTTGCTCTCTTGAAACTAAGTGTGCAGGCTAATCTGGTCATGTTCCAGATCTCTTCATTTAGGATATGAGACCATGTGCCAGAATCAGAGCTGTCACTGTCTTCATCTGCCTTTACCTTCATCTATATTTTTGATGCAATCATTTTCAATTTCAGTTGATTTGTCTTTTATTGTGTATGTACAGCATATGTTTGTTTTAGATTTTTCACAGAACTGTCCAATCTTGTTTTAAATGTCATTGATATGATTGAAATTCTCAGAGGACTATCACAGGGTTTTATTAGAAGCAATAAATTACCTTAAAATGAGAATTATGTGTTTATGCACTATAAAAAGTATTTCCTGGAATGTCTCTTCCAACAGTCGCCTGATGAGAGGACAAAAGAAAAGTATGCTCAGACCTTAGTCAAACGTGACTATCAACTTTTTGTTGCTAGGACAATGGTCTTTCTCATGTGTGTTTTTTTTAAATAAAGCTTGCATAAAAATAATGTTTTATCATGCCATGCCTTCATGCCTTGGGTTGTTGTAGCCCAATTTACTGGCCAGTGAGCGTAATTAAAAGGTAGGTCTTCATAATAACGTGGTAATGTGGTGTATAGTGGAGCAGAATGACATTCTGCTAAGGTTTTGGTGCAGCATGCTATAGTGAAAGGGAAAATACAAACAAAATGAATGAGTGCAGTGTAATTAGACAAGACAGTGCATCTTAATACAATAAATATGCAGGGCAGCATGATGGAAAGTATAAATGTGTAAAGTATGCAGATGTGTGAAGACCTAACAGAACTGACAACAAGTTGCACAGGGAGATGGATAAACAAGTATAACCTTAATGACTAATAAGACGTTATATGGTGAGGGTTACAAATTTTTGTGTTTTGTAAGTGGATGCTGCAGTAGATTCTTGCAAACAATGTTTATGAGCGAGGATGCTTTGGGGTTACTTCTTTACAGTGTGATTACAGTGATACACATAATGGAATCCATTGCCCCAACCATGAAAACCTGATAAATTCCCAGTCTAGCGAACCATTTGCTGATCACCAGAAGTTGTGTATATTGCAGGAATATCAATTAAAACATGAAAACCAATTAAAACTGCGTGTTCAGTTTCAAGAGGATATTGAAGAGGATACGCAGTATGGCTGAGTGCTTTGACATATCTGTGCAAAGTGGAATCCACATCCAATGATGCCACCCAGATGAGATGACGTCAAACAAAATGATGTCAAACAAATGAGAGGGTTTTGATGCAATTTGAACACTTTAATGGGCTACATGTCCTCAATTTATAAAAAAAAAAAATTATTTAGCCTATAACTTAAGAATTAAAACAGCACAAATATTTCTTTTAGCAGCACAAACCAGCACAAACGAATGAGATGCTTTTGGTGCAATTTGGGTGTTAATGGGGGGCTGGTGACGTCACAGGTGTAATATTTATAGCGTAATAACTTTAGAATTAAAAAAGCACAAATGTTTCTTTTAGCAGCACAAACCAGCACAAACGAACGAGATGCTTTTGGTGCAATTTGGACGTTAATGGGGGGCTGGTGACGTCACGGGTGTAATATTTATAGCTTTCTAACTTTAAAATTAAAAAAGCACAAATATTTCTTTTAGCAGCACAAACCAGCACAAACGAACGAGATGCTTTTGGTGCAATTTGAGCTCTGATGGGGGGCTGAGTGACGTCACAGGTAATAAAATATAATGCTTAATTTCTCTAAAACGGTGCCAGCACAAACGATGATTCCTACGGCACAAACCAGCACAAACGAATAATAATATTTATATTTCATTTTTGACCACATGGGGGGCCAGCTTCACGGAGGTAGTAAAACCTCCTCACCCCACAATCTAGAGCAAGTTGCAATCAATAGCAGAACCAAATCAAGTGCTTTTAGGCAATTTTTGCAATTTCAATGCAATGTTTTACGAAACTCTTTATGTTATACAACACCAAAATTACCAGCGACAGCCATGTCAATAAGTGAAATTACAAAAGTGATGCTGTAGAAAGGACAAGCCTTGGTCGTATTTCCTGCCCTCATTTTCTTTCCTCATACCCTTTCTTACACCCTTGAAGAGAGGAATTAGAAAATAAAATCTGAGAATAAAACATGAAAGAAGACACGTTGTTACCCATGCAGTCAACTGTCAACACTAACAATATTGGAGAAAATGCCTATTAGGCTTGAAATTAATGGAAAACAATGTGATTTGATCAGATGCAATTACAAGGCCAAAAGATTAAGAGCACAGATTCTAATAATTAACTTAGTGTAGAATATCAAATTTTGCATCAACAGTATAAGACTATATTGTGATGACTATGCAATGGGTTTTAATGCTACGGCTACAACTCTGATTAAACACAAAAACCTAAAAACCAGCATTTATTTAATCAGCAGTCAGAGAAAAGTTGAGTCACATTGAGTCATCTCACATAAGATCAATCACCAGTAACAGCAAAATAAGAGAAAGGCACATAACTTTTATTGAACCTTTTGTTTTTCATTTTTTGAAAAAATATTTACAAAAAAAAAAAAAAAAAAAAATACAGCAAAGCTGTTCAACACCTAGTGTGAACCAAACAATGGACTAAAACCAGGACGCTGGACAAAGGATAGGGGTTGGTAAAAGACTAAAGACACAAATGCAGTGAAAAAGCACGACAAAGGTTTACATTTTCATTTTAAAAACCAAAAACTCTTTTCACTGGCCTTTCAACCCAATTCAGCCACTAATACATAGATCAGGTTGTACATAAGGCAAGACAAAAGTAGGGAAGCATTCAGGCCCTGAGATGAACAGGGTAGCTTGGCATGGGAAAGAGCTTAAGGGTCAGAACAGTGGGATGCTGTGTTGTTGAACACTATTGCTGCTCATCCTCTGGGCATGAGTGCCAAGTGAGTCTTTCCTCATAAAAAGCAATTACCACTTGTGGGCATCGAGTGTTGGCCTCACGTGCTGGCACCAGGTCTGCCTCATCTGAATCTTTCCTACAAGATAAAAGAAAAACTCTGATTTGTGTTTAAACCAAGATAAGTCAAGGTAAAACTCTGGCAAGAAGTAAGCTATGTAAACATTCAATTTTCTTACACTGATGAGCCAAAACATTAGGACTACCACCCACCCAAAAATGCCCACAGGAAAGCTTATTAGACCATGAAATAAGTCATTTCCTGTGAAATGTGGACTTTGCAGTGAAGTTTAAAATTAAAGGTTAGTGTTTAGCATTTTAACATTTAGGTGTAGTGTAACAAACTTTTCTGTGGTGTAGTGTGCTGACAATGTTTGATGTAAGTGTTTACATATTAAGTGCATTTTGAATGCTTTAGGGGATTCCATAATCCATGGAAAAGTGTGCTTCTCTAAACATGTGATCATCTCTCTGTGCTGTGCTCAGTTACATTAGCAATCGGTTAGACAAGATGTTGAAGTCAAAAGCAGCTAAAAACACTACAAAAGTAACTGAGTTTGGATTTTTGTGCGAATTTTGAAAATTAAGCACATTTTCCTGTGAATTAAAAGTAAATATAAAGTCTATACACCCATGGTAAAATGCCAATTTTTTGTAATGTAAAAAAAATGAAACCAATTGGTTGGAATAAAATAAACCTGGTTACTTAAATATGCACACACAAACTACTACTTTGTTGTAGCACCTTTTAATTTTGACAGCATTAAGTCTTTCTAAGTAGGAGTCTATCAGCATGGTACACAAGTGCTCCAAATGTCAGGTTGTGAGAGTGGAATCTGTGCACAGCCCTCTTTAGGTCACTCCACAGAATTTTAAATTGGATTCAGGTCTGAGCTCTGGATTCCAAAACTTTAATGTTCTACTGGTGGAGTCATTATCTTGTTGATAGGGAGGTATGATTTGGGTTGTCATGCTGAAAGTTGAAATTCCTCATCATCTTTAGCTTTTTAGCCAAGGTCTGAAGGTTTTGTGCCAAAACTGACTAAAACTGTTCATAATTCACTCCACCGTGACGGGAAAAACAGACCCAAAGCATAATGCTGCCAACACTACGCTTCACTGTGGGTATGGTGTTCTTTTGTTGATTTGCAATGTTGTTTTGTGTCAAACATACCTTTTGGAATTATAACCAAAAAGTTCAACCATGGTCTTAATAGACCATAATACACTTTCCCACAAACGTATTAAATTTTTGCAAAATGTAGCCGAGTTTAGATTCTTGTCTTTGTAGAAAAACGCTTCCATCTTGCCACCCTACCCCACAGCACAGACAAACAAAGAATACAGGAGATTGTCACATGTAGTACACCACCAGTAACTGCCAGAAATTCCTGCAAATTCTTTAATGTTGCTGTAGGCCTCTTGGCAGCCTCCGAGACCCGTTTTCATTCTTCTTTTATCAATTTAAAGGGATGTCCAGTCCTTGGTAATGTTACTGTAATGTCCATATTTTATCCAATTGTTGATGACTTTTGCTGTGTTCCATGGTATACCATTTTGTACCACTGTTGATACCTTTCAACTATGAGATCTCGTTGATATTTTGTAAGCTATTTGCAGACCATGGTTTTTGCTAAAAGATGCAACTAAATGTCCTACTAGTAGGAAGATTCTACTAGAACAGTTGAATTTAAAAGTAATCAGTCACTTTAGTTAATGGCAGGAACTGACTTCTATGTATGAGTTTTAATGTTACTGGTTCATTCTAAACACAGCCACATTTACTTATTTATCTGTTTTAAGGCAGGAAGGGTACTTTATTCTTACATCAGCCCTTTTAAGTAAACACAGCCACATCCTCCAGTTCTAAGAGGGTGTGCACACATATGCAAGTACAATATTAAATTTTTTTTAATTTTGCCCTTCCAAATGATTTAAGTTTGCTTTTCAATTAAATTGCACAGGATTATAGCTCACATTAAAGAAGGAATTGTCTGATTTTTTTACATAAAAAAACCTGACATTTAAACATGGGTGCGTAGACTTTTTATATTCACTGTATTTAGGATTGGCAAACAATATGAAACATTTCTTTTTAATTTGGGATTATACATCAGGATTTATCCCACTGTTGCGCAAGTGCAGGTGAACAAGCTTCCACCAGTACATGCAACAACCAGTGTTCTAAGTGAATCACAAACTGTAAGCTGCTGAATGCTGGCTGCCCCCTGCTGAACATGTAGAACATTTACAGCATGTCTATTGAACTTGTAGTATTGTGGGTATTCTCTTTCTGAAACAAACAGATGTGCATGCATATTCAAGTTATGTGCAAGGTTTCTTCATTAGGCAACCAGAGAGTGCTTTAAAGAAACTGAACGAGAGTCACTGCAACAAAGCTGCCAGAAACCTAAATTTGAAACTATTTAATATATAGTTCATATTCTTAATTTATTAATTTTTTTAAATTCCTAATTTAAAACACACAGCATATGGATAAATGAAATACAGCCTGTGTGTGAATTTAAAAAAAATGAAGTGATGCAGCGAATATCTAAGCTGGACTGCTTTACTGTATAAAATAACATTACTGGGTACTTTGTGTAGTGTGATTTTTTTTGATAGCTGGCTAATGGCAATTTTACTAATGCAAAGCAATAAAAGATATCTGATAAAGTATCTACATTAAGTGGGTCATGTTTACTCAAATGTTCTGACTGTGTAATTAAATGCTCTTTGACGGAATGTCAGAAAGCCTGTTTATATTTTTACATGTTTAGTGTTTTACATGGCACTGTCACTTATTCACTAGTGGACTGTTTGAATCTGACAGCAGTTTATTTTTCAGGCTCAGACACTTTTACTTCCTATAAAAGAAAAAGTTTTTTTTCTGAATTTATTCACTCAAACTCTGAATACTTACCACTTCATTAGAAACATTAGTTCCCCACTGCTGTCTGTGGCACCAATAATTCGTTCTGGCTCCAGGTTCCGGGCAAACCCTCTTGGTTTGTCACTCTGCAAAACAGACCATATGTCAAGATCAACTGAAATAGTGAACAAAGTTAAAGGAGATTAACTCGTTTTGGACATTCACTTACCATTTCCTTTTTCCTCTTAGCTGCACTTTCCTCTGTCTCTGGTTCATCTGTGGAGGACTTTCTCTTGTTGCAGTCTGGCTTTTCAACCACACCTTTCTGTGACTCCAGAAAGGCAGAGATTAACTCCGGACAATCAAGATTTTCTTCTGGCTCCCACGTGTTATCAGAACTAAAGACAACATATAAAAGCCATTATGAATCAGTTGCACACACAAATAAACAGAAGAATCAGTCACAATCCCAGTGAATTAATTACAAAATAAATTATGTAAGTAGGTAGTCTGTATACCCCACCCACAACATTATCAGACTGGTTGAACTGTAGACCACAAGTAAAATATACCAATGTTTATCACATTCTGGCACCTAGATTAACTGTGGATGTCTTTTTGGGTTGTACTGTGAAATATCCTTCAATCAAAAAATCATTTCAAACAGACATGGGTTTAAAATGTCTAAGCCATACTGCCTAACCTTTACAGATGTACACCTTTGTGGGAATACTCTATTTTCTAAGAGTCACTGACTTATTACTCTCATTGTAAACAAAGCAGCAAAAGGTTTATACAGAACAAATGTACATTAAATGTGTTAAAGCTGCATTCCCCCTTAATTACTTTGCAATTTTAATCTAATTAGGTTTGGTTTTTAATATTAGTGTTCGATAAAACTGCCGTTACCTGATACTGTTTAAATGACTAGAGAGTTTTTAAATACTGAGTGATGACAGATATTTTTGATATTGTTAAGGAAAATGTAGCTCACATCACAAAAGCCATAGTCTGCAGAAAGAGACAGCAGAAATGGTCACCCTCTCAGGATATCAAGAATGGCAATTCTTCACTGTCCCTTCAGCTAACTTACAATGTTGTAGAAGTAACGGTCCATAGCAGGGCCTCTAAGAAAACCCACTGCTAGTATTCACTTTGTAATATGTGAGAGTAGATTTAATAAAGTATACTGTAATAAAATTTGAATTATCAGCAAACATTATACAGCAAATCAGGCAGTTTAAAGGCTATGTAACAATGCATCAGTGCTTAAAGGTCCATTTTTGATGCAACGGAACGATTTATGCTACAATAGTTAGTCTTCATACAAGAGTACTCACTCAGAGAAGCCTTTCCACTTAAGAAAAAACTCGACTTTGCCATTCACCACCCGCTGGTCCATCACCTTCTCTACCACAAACTCCTCTGGTTCCTCCACCTCCTTTTTGGACTTAGTGGCCTGTTTCTTTCCCATTGCAGACTAAAAAGGCAGATTAATATAAGATTAGATTTAAAATTTCTTAATGGGCTGAAACACCCTACAGCACTGAAATTGATCCAATGCAGTGAATGCTCCAAACATAGGGCATCTTCAGAAGTGTTACAAAAAACACTAATGTCATACATAAAACAATTGTCAGGTTCAATTAAAATCTTCAGTGGATGCTATATGATCAAAGTCTGGTAGAAAACCAAGACATTGATTCTTTGTTTAGATTTCAACTTTTCATAATTTATTATCCAACTTAAGATCACAGTGGGTACAATTCACTGGGTAAAGGTGGGACACACCCCAGACAGGTCACAACAAGGCAAACACACACACACAACCTGAGCAATTTTAGTAGATCTAATTAACCTGACTGCATGTTAGGACCTTGAACTGTGGGAGGAAACTGGAGCACCCAGAGAAAACCCACACAGGCACAGGGAGAACATACAAACACACACGAAAGACCCCGACTGCTTAATTTGGGACTCAAACCCAGTTCCTTCTTGCTGTGAGGCGACAGTGCTACCCACTGAGCCAACCAAATCTGGGAAATTGCTTTTCTAATCTTAATGTATAAGAGGTAGCTAGACATTAAGACACAAATAACCCCAATCCTAAATTTGAAAGGCTAATTTAAAATTGAGCAAATGTCAGTAACTGAAAATATTGGTAGTGTATTTTCTATAGGGGGAATGGCAGCAGTTGAATTTAGTATAAACTGGCAAATGTCAGCATGAGTAGATGTTGCATGAACTGAGCTTTTTTGAGTGATGTGCACTTGTTTGGGTAAAACTAAACTGTTAGTTCCAAACAAGTGACTGCATTTTACTTACACATCAGTATGCTCATTTTTTATATTTTGGTCAACTGTAATGTATAATTAAAGTACATTTAGCAGAAAATCCCTTTTGATTCTGGTGCACACTTTGTCCTTATTCCTTAATTATAAGGATCAGAAAGCTTTCTTAACATTGGATTTTTAAATTGTAATCAGCATTAAAGTAAAACCTCAATATTTGCTTTATAATGTTATAACTTCATTTAAATTGACGTGTAAAGTAAAATTAAAGTATGGCAGTGTATCACTTTAAAAAATAAAAGCAATGTAAACACCAGTTCTTCAGGACAACTTGAGTGAATCAAGCTTAAATCAAGATTTTCCCAAGCAAATATGTTACAAAGGTCCCTGTAACTGACAATTTCAATATCTTTAAAAAAAAATACATGCTAACACCTTTGCCTCTATTTAAGGTTTATTATTGGAGTTGTTGAAGCCTTCGTTCTCCAAACACGACAAATTTAGCTTTATCAAAAACAGTCCTAATTTGCCTGAATAGTTATATGCATTTGGATGTGCATCGCTTCGTTTTTCAACGCTGCTTTAAGATCATACCACAAGCATTTTGACGGTTGGCTTCTATCTAACTTTATTGAATACCATCGGACCAACGTATATACTACTGACCACATTTCATTAAGCCGAAACTATTATTTCTCCTGAAAAACATACATAAGACATCATTTGTAAAGTTAATTGAAAGCTATTGTATTAACCTGAACATCATAATAAAATAACTATTTGGAACACATCGTATGTGTAAAAACCGTGGTCTTACGTTATCAGGCAATGGAGGTTAGGACAAAGTGTTCCAATAACAAAAACAAAACATAAGCAGCGCCACAAAAGACCACCATAAATACCGTGTAGTAAAAACACACTTGATAAGTACCAGCATTCAATTTACAGATATTGTCGACAAACCTCATGTTGGTGGATGCAGTAATCATGGGTTAAATAACGAAGCAACGGGAGCTACACAGATGCTAAAAGGCTAGGCGGCTAAGCTTAACAGTATGCTGCTGTGGTTAGACTAAAACAACGTTGTATCAAATATTTAAACTAAAAAGAACAAGTAGAGTCTATGTCGTTGTTACTACATGTGTTTATGTAACACAACACTAAATAAAACGAGATCCAAATTATATCGACTATCTAGCTAGCAGGTTTGCTAAAGGCCCACTTAAAGCAAGACCGTATCTTACGTACGCTACCTTGCTAGTAGCTAGCGTGCTATTAAGTTCTGCACAGCAACTAGCATGCAACTTTAAAGACGGCCCGTGCAACTGAAAATAGGAAATAATAATCAACATATACACGCAATATGGTCAGTTACATTAGTTTTTATAACTAGGAAACGACATATAATCGTCATTGGCTAAAGAGAGCTAGCAAAACACACGACTCGGGTGGATCTGTTGCAGCTGCTGCGTATAAACTGTGAAGCCGCATGGGCGCGAAAACAAATGAACAAAAGCGGTAAACCCTTATAAACACACGATAAAAACAACTAGCATAAAACGTCATGCATAAAAATAAAGCGAAACATGCTACTGAAATGAACCTTGAAGATATCAGCGTGCAAGTGAACTTACTTTAACTTTTTATCTAAACGAATTGAGGCTCTGCAGGCTTATGTTCACTCTGCATAAAGCAGCGCCGAACCACAGATCCACTTAGAAACGTGCAGCCCCACACGGCCACGCCCCTCACCTACTGCCCTACAGCCAATAACATTACACACCTCGGTAGGACCTCGTGAGGCGCTTCATTCGTTTTCTTTAAATACAGTCTGAGGTAAACCTCACTCATTCATTCTTTTATCCTTCAAATAAGAGTTACAAAAGACTCGACACAAAAGCGAGCACACCCTGGGTATAACACCAATGATTTACATCACAAAAATATTCATAATTTTCATAAACGAAGAGAAATTCATAAACCGACATAATCCAAAACGATTTACAGTACTGTGACAATATATTGTCTACGCAATTGAGGATTGAGAGCCTTGCTCAACGGCCCAACAGTGACAACCTGGCAGTGGTTGGGCTTGAACCAACAACCTTTTGATTACAAGTCAAGTTCCTTAACCGCTAGACCACAACTCTCTAGCAAACAGCCTCCATAGATTTAAAGCACCGGTACCTTACAGTACAACACTATACACATCGAAATCCAGTATAGTACTATTTAGGCCGTAATGTGTGCTATTGTCCAGTTCCAGTTACATATGGGGCCCCATGAAAGGCTATTACATCGGGCCCACCACTTCAGGCCACGCTAACTCTGAAAATATAAAAACGTGCAGACATGCATGCAACTTTGTACATGCAGTGGAATTCACTATTTGATATAAGATAACTTCTACAACAAAAGTACTAAAGGCCCTTTTAACACTTTAAATGTAATGATAATGGTTAATTTCTTGAATGGAAAATTCACATCTCTTTCTTCTCTCTTCTGTCTTAGTTTCACTGGCAAACTCGGGCTGTTTGAAAGGCAGAATCGAAAAAGGGCACCTACTGCACAACTTGGGCCCCCAATAACACACCTAAAACTATAATGCATCATGTATTATAAACTAGTCTTCATTAACATTACAATATTAAGCAATCCAGATTACACAGTAAATTTTAAACTTTTACTATTTTTATTTTAACCGTGGTTATTTACCGTGGTTTCACAAACACACACACAGATGTGATAACGAGAAAGTTATGATAATGACAAAATGAGGCATGATGCCTTAGTCCTTATACAGAGCAGTTTACTGCTAGCCAGCACTGTACGAACCACTTGGCAATAAAACAACCACTAGATGTGTTATCATGGTTTCAAAAAGTGGAAACAGCCAATATATGTGGGACATGTATTGCAACATGTTACCATATTTTTATTTTTTAAAGCTTGTTCTAAAGGTTATGTAATAGGTGAGATAAACTAAAAGTTATTACATAACATACAACAGGCGTAACTAAACTTTCAAATAAATTGTACAGGCAGACTGAATTTTTTTGAGTTTTCACTCCTACTTCCATTTGTTAAAACAAAAAATGTAATTTTTAAATAAGGGCTGCATTCTGAATGTAAACATGTACTTGCAGCAATGTAGCTGAGTTATATTGTCACTTCATATTATGTATTACTATTGTATAACCTAAATGTAATAACAAAAATTCAGTGTGCACCCGCACACAGCCCTACATGCCATCTCAGGTGCTAAGTAATGAAAACCTAACAACACAACGACAATGTTTTTAGTAATATCACTACAACAAACACAACCAACGCAATGTTGTATTTAGGTTGTGAATTTGTTGGTGCTAACATAACCAAAACTAAATTGTCTTTACAACCCTTCCTTCTTTAACGTCAGCTCAGTCTTCACCTGTCTGGAGCATTTTGTTTTCAATGAGAACATAAAAAGTATTGTGAGTAAAAATTGACAGTTGGGCTGACTGAACAAAGGAACCTTTAGGGTTAGCAAATTTTTTACTTGACCAACCAACTGCTGCCACTCCACACTGTTTCTGTTTAGTTGTCACATACTACATCTAAATGCTTACTAGTTTGTACAGGCAGCAAAGCAGTCCCAGAGCATAATAATACCAGTCATGTTTGATAGTTTTTTTTTTTAATAAAAACTATTAGTCTTAGAAGTAATCAATCTAACCTAAAGCCTGCCTCAATATTTTTTAAAGAAATTATGTGATCAGTGTAAAAGAATGGTACATTTCACAATACGATTCATGTATAACTATGTTAAAGGGCATAGCCCAATCATTTTTTTTTTGATAATTGTGTAATATAATGGCATGATATAATAAAGACATGTAAAAGGGGCTAGGGGCAATAAGCAATTAGTTAATAAGAGAATAGCATGATCCACATGTAACAAAACCAAGGCCAGTAATGAATAAAAAACAGTGTTAGACTGAAAATAATGGGGATTTGAATACCTTTGGTTCACAAGAAAAATCTTAATGTGTCTAATGAATAATGGTGGCATTATGATGTCAATTAGAAAACCCTGGCTTGAACCCAGGACCTTCTTGCTGTGAGGCGACAGTGCTACCCACTTAGCCACTGTGCCGCCCTCCCCGTCTTCGTCATAGCCAATCATGTCTAGGTAGACGCCTAGCCATAGACATTTTCACTATATAAAATAAGCAAATATTACTCTTCATATTTAAACATGCTCTGCCCTGTTCTAAAATGAAAAACAAATTAAAAATAAAAACTCAAACAGAACAATAACATAAAAACTAAAACAGTGCTTCCAGAGAAACATTTTTGTATTTGCAAAACAGGTTTAGGTTTAGGCATTTTCATTTTCCCATTTAATCATAGTAGAGTTTTATCAATAGTTTTCTTCAAAGAGCCAGATCTCTTTAAGCTTAGAATTTTCAAAATACTAATGAAGGTATGACCCACAAGGACGAGAGCTGTTTACACATACAGTGTATCACAAAAGTGAGTACACCCCTCACATTTCTGCAGATATTTAAGTATATCTTTTCATGGGACAACACTGACAGAATGACACTTTGACACAATGAAAAGTAGTCTGTGTGCAGCTTATATAACAGTGTAAATTTATTCTTCCCTCAAAATAACTCAATATACAGCCATTAATGTCTAAACCACCGGCAACAAAAGTGAGTACACCCCTAAGTGAAAGTTCCTGAAGTGTCAATATTTTGTGTGGCCACCATTATTTCCCAGAACTGCCTTAACTCTCCTGGGCATGGAGTTTACCAGAGCTTCACAGGTTGCCACTGGAATGCTTTTCCACTCCTCCATGACGACATCACGAAGCTGGCGGATATTCGAGACTTTGCGCTCCTCCACCTTCCGCTTGAGGATGCCCCAAAGATGTTCTATTGGGTTTAGGTCTGGAGACATGCTTGGCCAGTCCATCACCTTTACCCTCAGCCTCTTCAATAAAGCAGTGGTCGTCTTAGAGGTGTGTTTGGGGTCATTATCATGCTGGAACACTGCCCTGCGACCCAGTTTCCGGAGGGAGGGGATCATGCTCTGCTCAGTATTTCACAGTACATATTGGAGTTCATGTGTCCCTCAATGAAATGTAACTCCCCAACACCTGCTGCACTCATGCAGCCTCAGACCATGGCATTCCCACCACCATGCTTGACTGTAGGCATGACACACTTATCTTTGTACTCCTCACCTGATTGCCGCCACACATGCTTGAGACCATCTGAACCAAACAAATTAATCTTGGTCTCATCAGACCATAGGACATGGTTCCAGTAATCCATGTCCTTTGTTGACATGTCTTCAGCAAACTGTTTGCGGGCTTTCTTGTGTAGAGACTTCAGAAGAGGCTTCCTTCTGGGGTGACAGCCATGCAGACCAATTTGATGTAGTGTGCGGCGTATGGTCTGAGCACTGACAGGCTGACCCCCCACCTTTTCAATCTCTGCAGCAATGCTGACAGCACTCCTGCGCCTATCTTTCAAAGACAGCAGTTGGATGTGACGCTGAGCACGTGCACTCAGCTTCTTTGGACGACCAACGCGAGGTCTGTTCTGAGTGGACCCTGCTCTTTTAAAACGCTGGATGATCTTGGCCACTGTGCTGCAGCTCACTTTCAGGGTGTTGGCAATCTTCTTGTAGTCTTGGCCATCTTCATGTAGCGCAACAATTCGTCTTTTAAGATCCTCAGAGAGTTCTTTGCCATGAGGTGCCATGTTGGAACTTTCAGTGACCAGTATGAGAGTGTGAGAGCTGTACCACTAAATTGAACACACCTGCTCCCTATGCACACCCGAGACCTAGTAACACTAGCGAGTCACATGACATTTTGGAGGGAAAATGACAAGCAGTGCTCAATTTGGACATTTAGGGGTGTAGTCTCTTAGGGGTGTACTCACTTTTGTTGCCGGTGGTTTAGACATTAATGGCTGTATATTGAGTTATTTTGAGGGAAGAATAAATTTACACTGTTATATAAGCTGCACACAGACTACTTTTCATTGTGTCAAAGTGTCTTTTTGTCAGTGTTGTCCCATGAAAAGATATACTTAAATATCTGCAGAAATGTGAGGGGTGTACTCACTTTTGTGATACACTGTAACTGGGTATTCCAGTAATTAACATCAAGCAAAAATGTTGCCAGATCATGAATCTTTAAAAAGCATGACTAGACAAATTCATTCTGACACAATTGCATTTAAATGCAATGAAAACAGCACTGCTCTTGACTAAACAATAACAAAAATACAGACAGATTTTTACTAAGGGCAGTATTAACGTGAATGTCAAGTTTTATTTTCTATGGTTTGTGTTGAGGTTGGGGTTGTGTCCGAGTTTCCCCGTTGTGTTAATAATGATGCTGAGCCAAAGATTTAGACGGACAAACGGGAGTTGGGAGCTGGCTGCTTAGAACTTGCAAAAGGTGTTGACTTTATTTTCAACACTGGCAGCACATTTAAACATCATCTAATACTAGAGATGTCAAAACTGCACTTACGCAACCTCCGAGCCACTGGTCTCGCTCGACTTGAGCCTCCACCCAGGACTAAAGGAAGACAAGCATCAAGGCTCTTCTCTGTTCTAGCACCCAAGTGGTGGAATGAACTTCCTCTGTCTGTCCGAACATCTGAGTCTCTTGCAGTCTTTAAAAAATGATTAAAAACCCACCTCTTTACTAAGCACTTAAGCTGACTTGTACTTATTTACTAACATTTTTTTCCATATTCCAAAAAAAAAAAAAAAAAAACAGATTTAGCAGATTTGTGTTCTTCGACTGTTGTTTAATAAAACTTGAGAAATGAAATGTTTACTATGGAAGCACTTCTGTAAGTCGCTCTGGATAAGAGTGTCTGCTAAATGCAGAAAATGTAAATGTAATGTAGAGCCACAGTGACAAAAAGGGTTAAATATATTCTCATCAACAAGTCACTAGACATGTTTGGTTTTAATCAGCCTGATAATCTATTCAGTTGTAGTCATCTAGGAAGAAACTTACCCTGTTCTGTTGGCCCTCTAGAAATGCATTTCAGTACAAATACAGCACTAAAATACTTCAAAAAGATAACAGAATTTTACTTTTATTGATCTTTTTTTTGTTTCATTAAAAAAATTTCAAGTATAACAAAACATGACTTGATTGATCCATTTGCATGAGGTGCACTCACAATTAAACAAACAGGACAGAAAGCAAGATGTGCTGATAACATTTGTTCAATGTACCTTTGGTGATTGTTACATATAAAGTACAGTCCTGCAGCAGCAGAGTTCACATACATAACAGAACTTGGTGACATTGTATAAGGTATAATAAACGACCACGATTTTTTAAAAGCAAATTTCAAGCACTTTAGCTAAAACCTGTAAGGCATTTCGGTAGCTATACGTTAAGGCTTCAATTTAACACCCACTTACATACAATATGTATTTGGCTGAGCAGAACACAAAGATCATTTCCACCTAACAGAAAGAGCATCCCACTTAACACTGTTACATTTCATTGTGCTTTTGAAAATAAAAAATAACAGACTTGTAGAAGATCAGCCAGTACTATAAAAAAAAACAACAGAAAATACTTTGCAGTGTATAGTATATGGACAGAAGTATTAAAACACTCCTAACTTTTGAATTCATGTGTTTTAGCCACAGTTTGCAGCAACAGTTTAGGTAAATTGTTCCTGTTTCAGCATGACTGCACCCCTGTGCACATTGCAAGGTCTATAAAGACATGAAGAAAAGCTTGGTTTAGAGAAACTCCAGTGCCTGCACAGAGCTCTGACCTCAGCTCCACTGAACAGCTTTGGAACAAACTGGAACATCAACTGAGGCTTTTTTTGACCAATATCAGTGCCCAGCCATGCAAACGCTCTGTTAACTGAATGGGCACAGATTCCCGCAGACATACTTTCAAAAATTTGTAAGAAGCCTTCTCAGATAAGTGGCTGTTATAGCAAATAAGATAGTTTTGAAATATGATGACCAACAAGGTCATGGTCAGGTGTCCAAATACTTTTGGCTATGTAGTGTAATTTTGCTACATTAGCAAAATCAAATTGTATTCTTTGGGGGGTATTTTGGTCAATGTTTTATATTTGTAAGAGCCATATAGCCATTTTCATATTTAAAAAAACTGTTAAAATACTAACAATTTAGAATGTTTTGAAGGCTAGACTGTGCAACTCTAAGTAACTTAGATGAGAATCTGTATATTCTTAATTAAAAGGATAAATGCCGAACACAAAAAAAACATTGCTTAAATAAACAATCATGAAATCAATAAGATGCAACATTGTAATACCCAGTAAAAGGCCTACTGAGGACTGTAGAACTTGGAATTTTATGTTAAACAGAATTGACACCAACATGTGGAAGAACTAAAGCAGCAAGACCAAGGAGTCATGGTGTGGTTTAGACCTGTACAACAAAAGGATTTCATGATATTATGCAGTCTGGTGACCGTATAACTACACATCTATTGTGTAAGACCTACCAATTAAAACACTGGGAGTGTCTGAAACAGACAGCATTTTGGCTCCAAACTCCCACGGCAGACATAGGTATCACACCTTTACATACAAGGCATGTCATTTACGTATAGAGCAGAAGTTATACACTGCAATTGTGCCATTTGCTTTTTTAAAATGTGGTCATTTTAAGCAAACAGTTTGAATTAAGTTCTAGCTCAGCTAAATGGCTGTAATTTAGTTGTTTTAAAAGCAAAACTATTTTAGTGACGTCAACCAGTGACCATCCGATGTCATTTTTTGTAACAAAAAACTGAGAATAAATCAACTTGGTAAATAAATTATTCTTGACCACAACAAATAATGTCTTAAAATACTCTTAAGAGATACAAATACATGTCCAGTGTTTTCCTTTTCAGCAAAGAGTTGTTTCTTGAATGGTAAGCTTAGTAGTCTTTCTGTCTGGAACAGATCATAGATATAGAAAAAATATGGAAATATTCCATGGCAGTTCAGTAGTCCTAGTTGAAGTAGCCCTTTAGAAAACACATACACACTTTAAATGCACACTGTAAATAAGAATAGTCTCTTAGGGCTTTTTTTCCTTCTTCCTTTTTGCTGCCTTACCCCCTGTTGTGCTCATTCTTACTGTATTTGTGCGAGGTCGGACCACTATGCGACCATTTGCACTGCTGTGGAGCGTGTATTGCTCTGGACTGAGGGGCTGGCCATTTTCATCCCTCAGCTGCCTTAGAATCTCATTCGAGAGTGCTTCAAAACGCTCAGCCGTGGCCGACAGAACCTTGGCAGTGCGTGTCCTCTCACGTAGGAGAGAGTCTCGCTGAGCAGCTAGTCCTTCTACTTCTGCCTGCAGGCCCAAGATTGCATGCATCTTTCTTTTCCTGCAGTTCTGTGCCGCTAGTTTGTTCTTTCCACGTCTGCGCACATCCCTCAGCAGTGATACTTCTGCCACAGACAAGCCATGACTTTCCAGCAGCTCCAGGAAATCCTCCACTGGCATGTTAACAATTTCAGGGGCAGAAAATGGAAGACCCAGAGCCTGCAGACGTCGTTCATCCCGGCTTGGCTCCTCAGACCCAGATTCATCCTCACTCATTACTTCTTGCTTGATTCCTTTAAGATGTGGGGTCCATCTCCATGTGGTTGTCTCTTCAGGTGGCTGTGCAGAATAGGTGTGATCGTGCCAGATGTTCTCATTAAGGTTTGGCCAACTGTAGCATGCTGATGCACAGGCCCCACTCTTATTAGAGAGAGACTCCACTTCACTGCTGCAGCCCATGGCTCCTCCCTCATCTTCACAAAATGATTCTGAGGATGAGGTGGATCTTGAGGCAGGGCTTCTGGAACAGCTCTCCAATGACAGGCCAGAGTCAGAGTCCAAACCCTCCAACCACGGAGAATCAATGCTACCTTCCAGTTGGTTTAGCAGTTGAGAGTCCTCACTGGCCAGGCCCTCCAGACCCAAAAGATTTATCTGCTCAAACACAGCTTCATCCAAAAAGCCACCCACTCTGGATTGTGAGGTTCCATTATAAGAGCTGCTAGTCAAAGAGAAGGGAAGCATTGCACCAGGCCCTGCTCTAGGCAAGTCTGAATTAGATGAGTTAGTAGATTCCAGGTGGAAGAGAGTTGCATCTTGGTGTGGTGCGTTCTGTGTTCCACCTCTGGGTGGATCTGGTCTATAACCCCCACCACTGTTAACCATGGCATCTTGAAGGCTGGCATTAAAACCGATTGGGTTTTGAAGGTCCGCATCCAGTTCAGACATGTGCTGAGAGACCAAAGAGTCAAAATCCTGAGGGAAAAAAGGTAACAGATCAGAAATTGTTCTACTGCACAGTCTAAAATACTTTAAAACAATTAATTAAACATATAAACACACATCAACCACTTTGACCATGACATAGCTAGCCAGGATGGATTATTTAAATATGTCGGAATCTGATGACCTTCTGAGATTTTTACACACAGCAGTCATTGGAGTATACACTGCATAGTAAAAATAAAATAAAACTTCCAGTAAGCCAAAGTAATTAATAAAGAAATGACTTGATGTAAGATTGTAAGAAAAATAATGAGTGGTTCAAGCTGACAAGAGCACTGCAGCAACCTGCCTAATCTATGGAGGATGGGCTAACAGCAAATGATCATATCAGATTACAATCTGGCCAGACAGTTATATAGGCTGACCAAAATTGAGCAGCTGAAGATTTGAAAAAAAAAAAACCTTGCTTGGTCTAATAAATCTCAGAATGTGGTCTGTCTCTGGTCAATCTGCATTGTTAAAATGTAGGTGTCTGATGGTGATGCATTGGTGTGAAAAATAATACCAATAGAGCATTGTTTAAATGCCACAGTTTATCTGTGTATTGTTGCTTCCCATGTGCATCTGGCCTTTTCACTCATCAAATCTAAATGCAACAGAGCACATTTGGGATGCGGTAGAACTGGAGATGCATGCTTACATGTGCAGCTGACAAATATAGAGCAGACACATCATACATTTATTTCAACACGGACCAAAATCTCAAAGGAACATCTCCAATACATTATGGCCTTTAAGGGTGTGTATTAAGGGAATATGTTTATAGCATTGTGAAATAGTCTGTACTTTCTCATTTTACAACTGGTGCATGTTTGAAAAGTGTAAAAATGACAATGTGTGCTGAGATTGTTTTATATAATTACAAATTATGTACAAACAAAATAACCATGCATTTCTAAACATAGTTATGTTTAATGCCTAGTTCACACTACACGGTTTTTGCCCCGATTTTCGCTTGCCGGCGCTAGATTTGCCGGCTCGGGAGCAACTTGGCGTTCGCCTGACGATCGAAGCTCGGCTCTCAATCGCTATGTGTGAACTGCTCAACAACTCGATCCGAGCGGCTCTGAAGAAATATATCTAGCATGTCAAATATCTGGATATGAGTCGCCCAACTGGCATGAGTGCTATGTCGAAAAGCCAATGAGAACACAAAATACAGGGTGAGGGGAAACGCAGGGGAGGAGTTGTAAAAAGGTGGGACGGGGCATAATATAGTTTATATCAGGATACATTGGCGCACACACACACGTTTTACAGTATTTCTGACCTTCTCATTCTCTACAAAACATAACACCAACGTTGTATTGCAAAAATTATTTATTTAGAAAAATCCATGCTGTTCGCGTAGCCAAATCCACTCATTCATTAATTTTTTCTTCTAGATTTAATGCTGCACATCAGCGCACAAACTTTGATCGCTCGGTACTTGTTGACGTGCATTTTTGGACGTGGTATCATTAAACCCCTCGTCACTTCTCGCGTTTGTTTTCATGACAAAATGTAGTTTGGGAGACCAGAGAAGCTCGCCTGTGATTCCAGTTGGTGATAGATCGTGTAGTGTGAAACCCCCCATCGCCGATCAGACGTGTAGTGTGAAAGCCACACTAACTTGAAAGACTCCCGATTACAAGAGATCCAGTTGTGTAGTGTGAACTGTACAGCAACCTGACAACTTGGAAAGTCGTGTAGTGTGAACTTGGCATAATCAGCATGCTATTTCAATGTGTTAAAGAGTTTGAGGTAGTTTTACTGTTCTGGTAGTATAGGAGGAATGATTTAGTTCATCATTTTATCTTTAACCACATGTCAAACTAATGTTTTAAATAAAGTGTTTTTTTTTTCTTTTTTTCTGCTGATCATAAAACTGTTCCATTTTTTGCATTAAGTATTATTTTATTTCACATCAGCTTTTTTGCACACCTCTGCATGCTACACTAAGCTCTCCTGGTGCAGTGACACAAATACATGAATGGGAATCAACACTAAAGCATAAATCTGCCTTTTATTGCCCTGCAATATTTATCTGCTGCTGCAGCAAATACACGAGGCTTTCCAGGATTATCTGTTTAATACTTAATCTCAAACAAACGTGGAAACAAATCAGGGTCACAATGGAGCACCTCTTAATTTGCAATTGTGTTAAAGTTTTGTCTCTCGGTATTTAGCATCTGCTCATCTGCTTTTCAGCACTTCTGGTGCTAGTGTTACAGCCAAGAACAAATCACATCAAGACAGTTATATAATCCTGTTGGAATATTATTTAACAGAAAAACTACTCACATCAAAATCTGACAGAAGGTCTATCCATGGAGAGTGAAGTTCATGTCCAGACAAAGGGGGAGGCAGAATACTGTTACCAAACTGAACCTTTAGAATAAAAGATTTACACACAAGACACATGTTAATGTTTTCTGAACTGACCATATATGAACTGATCAGCCATAACATTAAAACCACCTCCTTGTTTCTACACTCACTGTCCATTTTATCAGCTCCACTTACCATATAGAAGCACTTTGTAGTTCTACAAATACTGACTGTAGTCCATCTGTTACTCTGCATGCTTTGTTAGCCCCCTTTTGTGCTGTTCTTCAATGGTCAGGACTCTCCCAGGACCACCACAGAGTAGGTATTATTTGGGTGTTGGATCATTCTCAGCACTGCAGTAACAATGACATGGTGGTGGTGTGTTAGTGTGTGTTGTGCTGGTATGAGTGGATAAGACACAGCAATGCTGACACCTCACTGTCACTGCCAGACTGAGAATAATCCACCAACCAAAAATATCCAGCGCACTGTGGGCAGCGTCCTGTGACCAGTAACAAAGGTCTTAAAGATGACCAACTCAAACAGCAGCAATAGATGAGCAATTGTCTCTGACTTTACATCTATAAGGTGGACCAACTAGGTAGAAGTGTCTAATAGAGTGGACAGTGAGTGGACACAGTATTTAAAAACTCCAGCAGCGCTGCTGTGTCTGATCCACTCATACCAGCACAACACACAACACACCACCACCATGTCAGTGTTACTGCAGTGCTGAGAATGATCCACAACCTAAATAATACCTGCTCTGTGGTGGTCCTGACCATTGAAGAACAAAGTGAAAGCAGGTTAAAAAAGTATGTAGAGAAACAGATGGACTACAGTCAGTAATTGTAGAACTACAAAGTGCTCCTATATGGTAAGTGGAGCTGATAAAATGGACAAAGTGTGTAGAAACAAGGAGGTGGTTTTAATGTTATGGCTGATCAGTGTAAGTCATAAATAAAATCATATAATAAAATGAAATAGTTTGCCTCTTGCTCCAATGTTGAACTTTGAGTCAGCTGGTTTAGGGAATCAACAGTTATTTCATCTTCCTCATCTTTTACACCTTCCTCATCTTTTACACCTTCCTCTTCTGCTTGGATTGAAACCGCCTAGAAAATAAAGATATAGATTTTTTTTTTTTTTTAAATGGTTTCAAAATTACATTTCTTTAAGTAAAAAAAACTTTGAGTGCAGACAGTCCTTTCATACCATGGCTCAATTGAGCAATTTTAAACATGTGTAAAAGCTTTGTAGACTGCTAAATAGTGCCTTTTTACTTCCTTCCTAATTATCAATTAAGGCAAAGCCATTGCATACAGTAATAATGATTCAGTGTCTAATTGTCTTTACCGAGGTCGTCCTGTTTGGAAAAAAAACAAAAACTAAAAAAGTTTATCATCTCTGCTCTTTATCCACTCACTGCAGTTGACGACTGTTAATTAAATAGTGATTTAAAGAGGAAGTTACCTCTGTAGGTCTTATTAGTATGCTTGGTGAACTTTTCTGCCTCATGAACTTTATTTTAGCATCACATACGTAATACTTGTGCCCAGAGATTAAAGAAACTGTGTGTGAAAATTCCCATATTTTTTAATCCCTGACAGGCTGATGTACTGATTTAATTTCTTACCAATAATGGCATGGAAAACTACTAAAAGACAATTTAAACCTTGCTGGTACCTAGGTGTCAAATAGACAATATACTCCTAAGAATTTTTATTAATTAAAAAGGAATAATGTAAGTAAATCACCACTGAAAACCCTAGTTAAGCTTTACTACTGGTCAATAAAACCAGAGGATGTACCCCAAACCATATAATATGTACAAACCAAAATCAGAAAAAGGACAACATGAAAAACGCAAATAAAATGCTTTTATTTCATTGCAGATAATATGAACCCAAGATATTTTATGTTCTGTCTGAACAACTTCATTTCATTCGTTAATATACATCCATTCCTGCATTTCAGGCCTGCAGTATATTCCAAAAAAAGTTGGGATGGTTTGAGAAGCAACAATGGTTAAAGGATCTCAAGTTTTTTCAACAAATGCCTGAAAATTATTAAAATGTTCAAAAACAATGGAAGGGATTTGCATATATCTTCCTTTACAGTGCATAAGATCATTAAATGATTTAAGGAATCTGGGGATTACATGAGCAAACCTTTGTCAAGTACTACAGTATGGAGTTACATTCACAAATGCCCTTAAAACTTTACTGTGCAAAAAAAAACAAAGCCTTATGCTAACTGTGTCCAGAGGCGACGTCAAGTTTTCTGGGCTCCGCAGCACCTGGGATAGACCATCACACAATGCAAACGTGTATTGTGGTCAAAGGAATCAGTATTCCAGATCTTTTTTTTGTCAGAAATAGACTTCATGTGCTCTGGACCAAAGACAAAAAGGACCATCCAAACTGGTATCAGCAACAAGTTTAAAAGCCAGGGTCTGTCATACATTCAGATTTTAGAGCAACATATGCTGCCCTCAAGATTACCTTTTTTTTTTTCAGGGATGCCCAAAGCATTTTCAACAAGACGATGCAAAACCACAGGCTGCACACATCACAGAGGCATGGCTGCAGAAGAAGAGGGTACAGGTACTGGACTGACCTGCCTGCAGTCCTTATCTATCCTTATCAGTGAATGCATGCAGAATTTTGCAACAAAAAATGTGACTGACAACCCCATACTGTTGCACACCTTTAGACAGGAAGAATGGGATGAAATAACACCTGAAACACTTTAACACTTGGTATACTCAGTGCCAAAACATATTTTAGGTGTTGTAAAAATAGGTGTTGCTTTACTGTCCCAACTTTTTTTGGAATGTGTTGCAGGCCTGAAATGCAGGAATGGGTGTATATTAACCAATGAAATTAAGCTGACCAGACAAAACATAAAAAATCTTGGGTTCATACAGTCTGCAATGAAATTAAGTCAAAGTAAATATACTGTAGAACACACCATACCATCCCAACTTCTGATTTAGGGTTGTAAACAGTATCATTGGCTTGAATAAGTCCTCAGAGCAAATAAACCATCCCCGATTCAAATTACTTTATTTATTTTTTGTAACTGTTATTATAGTTGTGTTCTCTGTAAAGACAACACACTGTATCTGCAAGAATATTAGCAAATTGTCTTCAAGGCCAGGTTCACAATAGTAAATGTTTAAGAGGCAACAAGACAACTGTTTTAAGGCAACAACAGTACTGAAAGTAATCATTGTTTTCAGTAAGGCAAATTCAACATCTATACAAATACATACACTTATGGACCCACTACAGGACAGTTGTTGGTTTCCTAACCCCAATGTGAAATAAAGAAAATATGCTGTCTTCAGCAGTAAACTAAGAAGCTGCATTATAGTGATTGTTATGCCAACTAAGCAGTTTCTGGTGGGGCCTTCAAGCAATTAGGAAAGTGAAAGAGTATGGTATGGTATTGCATAACAGTGCATACTATGCCATTTTGCAGCCTGGTGAAGCTACATGAATCATTTGCCTACCTCTAATCTAGAAATATATAAACAGTTATTATGTATGAAGCTATGGTAGGTCTAAACTTAAAACAAGCAGTATATGCAGCATAAAACTGCTGTTAAGTAACTGTGTAATGACTTAGACATAGGGATTATTGCACAGATGCTATATGGCATCTGTGTTGCTGTTGTAACAATAAGCTAAACAGGTGTAGTAGCCAGCTTAACATAGGCTGCACACAATGCCAGCCACTGTTCTCAAGTAAGGACCAAAACAGAATGAAGAGTAGTTTTCTAACTGTGAAACATTACAGTTTTTGTGGTACAGTATTTCTTTAGAGACAAATCTCTACCTGTAGACACATCCAGTCAAAACATCATATTACCACCAAAAAGAAAACACAGCAAAAGTAAGTGTATTAAGTATTGTCTCAATGGAAAAAATCCTGTGCCATGCTTCCTTATTTTTATCACAAGGAAATGATCTGAAGCAAATCTGCCAGTTGATTAGACACTGGTGCCAACGTTTTATACGTTTATTGCTTTTTCATCCTTTTAATCTGTAAATAGTAGTACATCTCATGCTTTATTCTAAATACATTCTGTTGTCAGATCGAATACATCACGTTGCCCAACTACCTAGTAAAATAATAAATTTGTTAATATTACAAACTAGATCTCTATTTTTTTTATTTTAACTGTATGGAACGCAGTGACAAATATTTCAACCCTAGTGGATAAAAACACAGTGCATTTACTAGCATTAGACCATCAACAATAAATAAAATGATAATGGTATTAAGCGGAAATCTGACTATTGTTAACACGCTGTGCTAGTTATGCAATATATGTATTTATTTAATCAATCTTAGTTTAGCTAGCTCTGAAGAGTTGTGTTAGAGGGGAACAGGTGAATAACTCACAGCATTGCTTTCGATTTCATCCTGACGGTTTTCTTGACTGGGCTCGCCCTGGCCTGCTATTTCGGTACTGGTACTAAGGTGCTCCTGCTCCGGTTCGGCTCCATTCGGTACCAGTTGTACCAACCATGCGCTGAGTCGAGTGGGGAACCGAATGGGTGAACCGAGAGCGCGCACTTCGCTTAGCAGCCGGCGACTCGTGAAGTAATCCTCCAGCTCTGGACATTTAGGGTGCACATGGTAACCTGCTGCAGTGTCGCGGAAATGGTGAAACGGGGTCTGTATGAAAGCCGAGCTCGGGCCTCCGTCGATCTCTATCAACGGCGAGTTGTGGCCGTTTAGATAGGAATCGATGTCCACGCGAACTCCTATCAAACTCAGAAAAATCGTAAACTGAATCAGACCGTCCATGAAATATTTCTTGGTGTTTCTTTGCATGTTTCAAACTCGGATCCTGTTTGGGTGAAAGACTATTCTGGAAACGAAGACTAGGAGAAAAGCTGCCCAAACAAAAGAGCACGCGTTCTCTCTCTCGCTCTCTCTGCTCCTGTCAAACAAAGGGAACAGCCCAGGCCGGTAAATGTTTGCTCTAACTAGCTTACACACTATCACTAGCTCTTCCCAACTTCCTGATTGTACATACCTCACCGGCACGCCAACCTAATCCAGCGCACATACCACGCACCTAACCATTGCTATGCCAAATCCACCATGTTTAACGATCAGCCTCAAACTTTTATATTGTCAATCCGGCTATAAATTCCACTACAATCTGATCCCACCGGTCCCTCGTCCAAAAAGCACGAGGAGGAGGAGACTCATGTGCATCTATAATAATGACCAAAAGCTCGCTACAACTGCCATCGCAACAGGCTCTGATTGGTGCATTCACTGAATCTGCCATCCTGACAGCCAATCACAAGCGTTTCTGTTCGCCTTTCATTCTACTGCTAATAAAAATACATTTTAAAAATAATTGATCAGTAGCGATATGGAATTTACAGACTCCGCTAATAAACCTGTACAAAAAGAACAACAATACAGTAAAATTCAAGCAACTGCTTCAATAAAATACAGATCATTACCGTTGAACGGTTGGTTTAAACCAGAGCCGTAGATAGAGAGAGTTGCGACACTCCTTGATCTCGCCGCTACGCGGTCACGTGGTTCATGTAACCCTCCAATAGTTCCAAACAAACCCGGCGCTGTCATGTTCTCAAATGGGACAGGCAGCAGTGAGTGAAATATTAAACAGTAAATAATAAACATTTGTACAATTTCTGGGTATTTTCAACTGCGTTTACATTTACTGCATCTGCTTTAATATCAATTTGGTATATGAAGTGGAAGATTGATGTTTATAATGACTTAATAGGTCGTTCTTGTTAACACACAGTACATTATATTAGCATACATTACATAATGCGATATCATTAAGTAGTAGAGACAATATACAGTACAGAGATTAGACAGTTTTTTATGTTTTGTTTTTTACATAAACTAATCTCCCTTCACTTTCCTGAGGATTCATAATAATAATCATTTTGGTTAAACACTAAGCCATGTGGCTGGATTCATAAGGTTTACCTGCACTGAATGAACAGATTCATAAACACACTACCGTACCAATACCTTTAACATTATAGTGCAGGTACATGAAATAGCATTAATTCATGTCTTATTTCATGAGTAAGTAATAATTTATTCCTACATGTAATACATGAATTAATTCATAATTAATATGCACTAGTTCATTTTGTCTAATGTAAGTGGTGGACAAGGTACACAAACCATGTAGTTGAGTTGAAGTAGAGATATCCAAGGTAACATATTACTCCAGTAAAAGTAGTAGTAAAAGTAAAAATACTCTTTACCTCCACTAAAGTACTAAACTAAATTTACCTTCAAATGTACTTAAGAATGAAAGTAAAAGTATAATGATTTATTATGGCTCTGATGTTTTATTATCATTTCTGTAACAAGACTCTTGATTAATCAACTTTTAATTAATCAATTTTAGGTGAAAAGACTCTAGTGTCAATAATTTAGCTTAGCTGACTAAGCTAAATTCAGTTATACCTATTAATTAAGATAAACATGTAACATTTAGTGCTGAGCAAATGCTAAATAATAACAGTATTACGTATATTAATGACATCAAATTCATTATTTTTTTTAAAACAAAGCAACAAACAGCTAAAAATGCTTGATAAGTAGTGGAAATGAATGGGGCTCTATGGGATGTTTGGAACTATACAGAGCTCCACAACCCGGAAGCTGCACAGAAAATATGTCCCGCCCCCTTTCCAACGGTTCCCTATGGGAGTGTCGCCACTCTGTTCTCTCTACCGCTCTGGTTTAAACCATTTTGATGTCACATCCGGAAACCCCCTCTGTAGTTTGACCTACTAACCTGGTTTAGTAACGTGCTGTGTTAGTGGGGGAAATAAGTATTGAACCTTTTTTGTTATTTAATATCCCTTTAGCGCATACACAAAGACAGCTACGTGGTAACTACGTTGTTAAACGACGTCGTTGCTGTTTTTGCTATTTGCAAAGTGAAAAGAAGAAATGAAACACTTTTAAGGGTCGTAACAGTTGTTCTAAAATGTTATATAGAAAGCATCCAGCAACTGCATTGCAATGTTACACTGTTCACGTTCATCAGCACAATCTTAATTTTTGTTCAGCCATAACATTAATTTTAATAATTATTTTATCAGCTCCACTTACCATATAAAAGGATTTTGTACTTCAACAATTACTGACTGTAGTCCATCTGTTTCTCTGCATACTTTTTTTAGCCTGCTCTCATGCTGTTGTTCAATGGTCAGGACCCCCACAGGACCACCGGGTCCTACCGCAGGTATTATTTAGGTGGTGGATGATTCTCAGCACAGCAGTGACACTGACATGGTGGTGGTGTGTTACTGTGTGTTGTGCTGGTATGAGTGGATAACACACAGTAGTGCTGCTGGAGTTTTGAAATACTGTGTCCACTCTATTAGACACTCCTACCTAGTTGGTACACCTTGTAGATGTAAAGAAAAAATGCACTAACACACCACCACCATGTCTATGTCACTGCAGTGCTAAGAATGGGTGGTGGGTCATTCTCAGCACTGCAGTGACACTGACATGGTGGTGGTGTGTTAGTGCGTGTTGTGCTGGCATGAGTCGGTAAGACACAGCAATGCCTCTGGAGTTTTTAAACACCTCACTGTCACTGCTGGACTGAGAATAGTCCACCAACCAAAGACATCAAGCTAACAGCGCTACGTGGGCAGCGTCCTGTGACCACTGATGAAGGTCTAGAAGATGACCAACTCAGACAGCAGCAATAGATGAGCGATCATCTCTGACTTTACATCTACAAGGTGGACCAACCAGGTAGGAGTGTCTAATAGAGTGGACACAGTATTTAAAAAATCCAGCAGCGCTGATGTGTCTTATCCACTCATACCAACACAACACACACTAGATACAGTGGGGCCAAAAAGTATTTAGTCAGCCACTGATCGTGCAAGTTCTCCTACTTAGAAAGATGAGAGGTCTGTAATTTTCATCATAGGTACACTTCAACTATGAGAGACAAAATGAAAAAAAAAAATCCAGGAAATTACATTGTAGGATTTTTAAATAATTAATTTGTAAATTATGGAGGAAAATAAGTATTTGGTCAATAACAAAAGTTCAACTCAACACTTTGTAACATAACCTTTGTTGGCAATGACAGAGGTCAAAAGTTTCCTGTAAGTCTTCACCAGGTTTGCACACACTGTAGCTTGTATTTTGGCCCATTCCTCTATGCAGATCTCCTCTAGAGCAGTGATGTTTTGGGGCTGTCGCTGGGCAACACGGACTTTCAACTCCCTCCACAAATTTTCTATGGGGTTGAGGTCTGGAGACTGGCTAGGCCACTCCAGGATCATTGTCATGCTGGAAGACCCAGCCACGTTCCATCTTCAATGCTCTCACTGATGGAAGGAGGTTTTGGCTTAAAATCTCACGATACATGGCCCCGTTCATTCTTCCCTTAACACGGATCAGTCGTCCTTGTCCCCTTTGCAGAAAAACAGCCTCAAAGCATGATGTTTACACCCCCATGCTTCACAGTAGGTATGGTGTTCTTGGGATGCAACTCAGCATTCTTCTTCCTCCAAACACGACGAGTTGAGTTTTTACCAAAAAGTTCCATTTTGGTTTCATCTGACCACACGATATTCTCCCAATCCTCTTCTGGATCATCCATATGCTCTCTCGCAAACTTCAGACGGGCCTGGACATGTACTGGCTTAAGCAGGGGGACACGCCTGGCACTGCAGGATTTGAGTCCCTCTCGGCGTAGTGTGTATACTGATGGTAGCCTTTGTTACTTTGGTCCCAGCTCTCTGCAGGTCATTCATCAGGTCCCTCCGTGTAGTTCTGGGATTGTTGCTCACCGTTCTCATGATCATTTTGACCCCACAGGATGAGATCTTGCGTGGGGCCCCAGATCGAGGGAGATTATCTATGGTCTTCCATTTTCTTACAATTGCTCCCACAATTGATTTATTCACACCAACCTGCTTGCCTATTGTAGATTCACTCTTCCTGGCCTGGTGCAGGTCTACAATTTTCTTCCTGGTGTCCTTCGACAGCTCTTTGGTCTTGGCCATGGTTGAGTTTGGAGTCTGACTGTGGCTGTGGACAGGTGTCTTTTATACAGATAACGAGGTCAAACAGGTGCCATTAATACAGGTAACGAGTGGAGGACAGAAGAGCTTCTTAAAGAAGAAGTTACAGGTCTGTGAGAGCCAGAAATCTTGCTTGTTTGTGGGTGACCAAATACTTATTTTCCACCATAATTTACAAATAAATTCTTTAAAAATCCTACAATGTGATCTTCTGGATTTTTTTTTCTCATTTTGTCTCTCATAGTTGAAGTGTACCTGTGATGAAAATTACAGACCTCTCTCATCTTTCTAAGTAGGAGAACTTGCACAATCAGTGGCTGACTAAATACTTTTTGGCCCCACTGTAGATAGATAGATAGATAGATAGATAGATAGATAGATAGATAGATAGATAGATAGATAGATAGATAGATAGATAGATAGATAGATAGATAGATAGATAGATAGATAGATAGATAGATAGATAGATAGATAGATAGATAGATAGATAGATAGATAGATAGATAGACAGACAGACAGACAGACAGACAGACAGACAGACAGACACTTTATTTATCCCGAAGGAAATTACTAACACACCACCACCATGTCATTGTCACTGCAGAGCTGAGAATGATCCACCACCTAAATAATACCTACTCTTTGGTGGTCCTGTGGGGGTCCTGACCACTGAAGAACAGGGTGAAAGCAGGCTAAAAAGTATGTAGAGAAATGGACCACAGTCAGTAATTGTAGAACTACAAAGTGCTTCTTTATGGTAAGTGGAGCTGATAAAATGAACAGTGTGTGTAGAAACAAGGAGGTGGTTTTAATGTTATGGCTGATCGGTGTATACATGTATATATATGAAGTGAGTACTTTGCAAATATTTTATTATATCTTTTCATGGGACAACACTATAGAAATGAAACTTGGATATAACTTAGAGTAGTCAGTGTACAGCTTGTATAGCAGTGTAGATTTACTCTCTTCTGAAAATAACTCAACACACAGCCATTAATGTCTAAATAGCTGGCAACACAAGTGAGTACACCCCACAGTGAACATGTCCAAATTGTGCCCAATTGTGTTGTTGTCCCTCCCTGGTGTCATGTGTCTAGGTCCCAGGTGTGAATGGGGAGCAGGGCTGTTAAATTTGGTGTTTTGGGTACAATTCTCTCGTACTGGCCACTGGATTTTCAACATGGCACCTCCCTGAGGATGTGAGAAATAGAATTGTTGCTCTCCACAAAGATGACCTAGGCTATAAGAAGATTGCTAACACCGTGAAATCTGAGCTACAGCACGGTGGTCAAGGTCATACAGCGGTTTTCCAGGACAGGTTCCACTCGGAACAGGCCCCGCCAGGGTCGACCAAAGAAGTTGAGTCCACGTGTACAGTGTCATATCCAGAGGTTGGCTTAAAAAAATAGACGCATGAGTGCTGCCAGCATTGCTGCAGAGGTTAAAGAAGTGGGAGGTCAGCCTGTCAGTGCTCAGACCATAAGCCGTACACTGCATCAACTCGGTTCATTGAGGGAAACATGAATTCCAATATGTACTGTGACATTCTGAGCATGAACCCCTCCCTTTGGAAACTGGGCCGCATGGCAGTTTTCCAACACGATAACGACCCCAAACACAACCTCCAAGATGACAACTGCCTTGCTGACGAAGCTGAAGGTAAAGGTGATGGACTAAACCCAATTTGGCACCTGTGAGGCATCCTCAAGCGGAAGGTGGAGGAGCGCAAGGTGTCTAACATCCACCAGCTCCGTGATGTCATCATGGAGGAGTGGAAGAGGATTCCAGTAGCAACCTGTGCAGCTCTGGTGAATTCCATGCCCAAGAGGGTTAAGGCAGTGCTAGATAATAATGGTGGTCACACAAAATATTGACACTTTGGGCACAATTTGGACATGTTCATGTACTGTATACACATATATATAATATACATATAATGCTTTCCATTATTCTGCAGTTTCTTTTTTCAGTGTAAGCTTATACTTATTACAGATCTTACTGCTTTATTCCATCCCATTAAAATAAATCAATCAATAGAAAAAAACTGACAGAACTTTGACATTAAGCTAAACAATGCAGTGAATATATTCTAATACTAGTTCTAATATTTCAGTAGTATTACTTCCAATAAAAAGCTAATAGGTGTTTGCAACGTAAGGAAAACCCCCAAGTGACATTTTCTTTGAAAGATCAGCAGCTCTTTGCCAAATACACTGCTAAATACACTAAAATAAGGGATCACTTAATTATCACAGTATAACACCAAGTCAATTAAACTTTAGGGATATTAATATGTCCAGTTAGAAAACATAAGCGATTGTGAATTAATTTCACTTGCTTTGATGTAAAAAAAAGTGACAACAGATGCACTACAGAGGCAACAGCAAGACAACCACCGTAAAGAAAATGCTTTTGCAGGTGGTGGCCAAAGACAGTTATTCTCTCCTTATCCCTCTGACAGATTTTTCTCTAATTTTAGTGACCTTGTACTGGTAGCATGAGGCGGAACCTGCAGCCTATTTGGGTTGCACAGTTAGTCCAGCTCCTCCAGGATAGCACATCCAATGTGCCATTGCAAGAAGGTTTGCTGTGTCTCTCAGCACAGTCTCAAGAGCATGGAGGCGATACCAAGACACAGTCTGTTACACTAGTACAGCAGGAAAAAGTCGTAAATGGGCATCAACCCAACAGCATGACCAGTATCTTCCTTCTTGATGCAAGAAGGAACAGGGGGACTACTTGCCTACAAAATGACATCCAGCAGGTTAAATGGAGTGCATGTTTTTGACCAAATTGTCAGAAACAGGCTCCTTGAGAGTGGCATGAGGGCCTAACGTCCACTAGTGGGACCTGTGCTCACAGCCCAGCACCATGCAGCTTGATTGCCATTTGCCAGTAAAACACCAAAATTGGTGTCCCATTTTTTTCACAAATGAGAGAAGTTTAAACGGAGCAATGGGCAGATGTAAATGTGTTAGTGCCACTGCCTGGCCCTCACATTTTCCTAGACCTGAATCCAATTTAAAGTCTCTGGGAGAAGTCATTTATCAATGTATTTGATGCCGCCAAGTAGTACCACAGACTGTTTAGGGTACTCATTGATGCCCTAACCGGGTCATGAAGGAGGTTCCCCAGGAAACCATTCACTGTCTTATCAGAGGTATGCCCAGACATTGTCAGGAATGCATACAGGCACATGGCAGCCATACACACTAACAAGTTACATTATGAGTTTACACAAATTTACACAAAGTGGATCTGCCTGTGATTTTAATTTTACTTTGATTTTTTTGTGTGATTTTGAAACCAGGCCTTAATGAGAGTATGATTTTGGCGGTTGTTACACAATTTTTTTCTAACTTTTCCTCCTAATATACAACCCCAAATCACATTTGACTTTTATTTGATTGCAGACAGTTTGACCCAAGATATTTCATGTTTTGTCTGCTCAACTTCATTTCATTTGTTAATTTACCCCCATGCCTGCAACACATTCCAAAAAAAGTTGGGACGGGGGCAATTTAGGGCTAGTAATGAGGTGAAAAAACTGAATAATATGTGATTCCAAACAGGTGATGTCAACAGATGATTGTAATCATGGTTTGGTACAAAAGCAGCATCCAGGAAAGGCTGAATCTTTGATGAGCAAAGATGGCCAGAGGATGTCAAGAAATGCGTGAGAAAATTATTAAACTGTTTAAAAACAATGTACAGTGGACCCTTGACTTACGAATTTAATTGGTTCCGAAGGGCTGTTCTTAAGTCAAAATGTTCGTTAGTTAAACCTATTGTTCCCATAAGAAATAATGTAAACAGAATTAATCTGTGCCAGACCTCCCAAACCACCCCCCTTACCTAGCCTTTCTAATTTCTTAAATGGTCTTTTTTGTTATACAACTATATTTTCCCTTAAATCTTAAATTATAGAATAGACATTCCTGTAATAAACAATAATAAACAACAATACACAGTAGTAGTACTGTACGTGTGCTGTACTATACACCATAATAATTTTCCATCTATTTTTATAAAATGTATCTACCAGAAACAACAATAACTCTCATATGTCTCTATTATCTCCTTCTTTATTTCAATAGTGTTGTATTTTGTAGGTAATTGCATGAAAGAAAGAATACTTTACTCAGTGATTTCCTTCTTTTTTCTCAGCTACTGGCAGGAGTAATTATATGACACAACAAATAGTGATTTTTTAATTTTCTCACCACTGCACTTCCTCTGCACCTTCTTTGGGGACATTTTAATATAGAATTTTACAAAATATTAAGAAAACACCAGCAAAACACCGCCTGCTGTCCGAATGTTTGCTCACTGTATATATATAGGGAGAGAGACAGTTGGAGTGAACTTGTTCGTGACGTCACGTGTTTCGCGAATTTCTGTTCGTAATCCGAAATTTGTTTGTGTGTTAAGTTGAAAAAGATCGCTCATAACACGAAATGTTCGTATGGTAAACCGTTCGTAACTCAAGGGTCTACTGTACCTCAAAGAAAGTTTGGAAGGGATTTGCATATTTCTCCCTCTACAGTGCATATCATTAAATGATTCACGGATTCGGGAGCAATTTCAGTGCATAAAGGCCAAGAACCCAAACTTAAGCTGAATGCCCGTGATCTTCGATCCCTCAGACGACACTGCATCAAGAACTGCCACTCATCAATAGCTGATATAACCACATGGGCAAGGGATTACTTTGGCAAACCTTTGTCAAGCACTACAATACGGAATTACATGCACAAATGCCACTTAAAACTTTACTGTGCAAAAAACAAGCCTTATGTTAACCATGTCCAGAAGCGGCGTTGACTTCTCTGGGCTTGGATACATCTAGGATGGACCATCACACAGTGGAAACGTGTATTGTGGTCAGATGAATCAGAATTCCAGGTCTTTTTTGGAAAAAATGGACGCAGTGTGCTCTGGACCAAAGACGAAGAGGACCATCCAGATTGTTATCAGCAACAAGTCCAAAAGCCAGGGTCTGTCATGGTATGGGGCTGTGTCAGTGCTTTTGGCAAAGGTCATTTACACTTCTGTGATGGCAGAAAAATACATTGAGATCTTAGAGCAACATATGCTGCCTTCAAGACCTCATCTTTTCCAGGGACGTCCATGCATTTTTCAACAAGACAATGCAAAACCACATGCTGCACACATTAGAAAGGCATGGCTGCGCAAGAAGATGGTACGGGTACTGGACTGGCCTGCCTGCAGTCCTGACCTGTCCCCAATACAGAATGTGTGGAGAATTTTGAAACGAAAAATGTGACAAGAACGACCCCGTATTGTTGCACATCTTAAGACGTGTTTGCTGGAAGAATGGGACAAAATAAAAGCTGAAACACTAAATCACTTGGTATCCTCGGTGCCAAAACGTCTTTTAAGTGTGGTGAAAAGGAATGGCAACATTACAAAGTGGTAAATGCTTTACTGTCCCAACTTTTTTTGGAATCTGTTACAGGCCTGAAATGTAGGAATGGATGTTTATTAATAAATGAAATGAAGTTGAGCAGACAAAACATGAAATACAGTGCCTTGCAAAAGTATTCAGCCCCCTTGAACTTTTCAACCTTTTGCCACATTTCAGGCTTCAAACATAACGATATGCAATTGTAATTTTTTGTGAAGAATCAACAACAAGTGGGACACAATCGTGAAGTAGAACGAAATTTATTGGATATTTTAAACTTTTTTTAGAAATAAAAAACTAAAAAGTGGGGCGTGCAATATTATTCAGCCCCTTTACTTTCAGTGCAGCAAACTCACTCCAGAAGTTCAGTGAGGATCTCTGAATGATCCAATGTTGACCTAAATGACTGATGGTGATAAATAGAATCCACCTGTGTGTAATCAAGTCTCCGTATAAATGCACCTGCTCTGTGACAGTCTCAGAGTTCTGTTTAAAGCGCAGAGAGCATCATGAAGACCAAGGAACACACCAGGCAGGTCCGAGATACTGTTGGGGAGAAGTTTAAAGCCGGATTTGGATACAAAAAGATTTCCCAAGCTTTAAACATCTCAAGGAGCACTGTGCAAGCGATTATATTGAAATGGAAGGAGTATCAGACCACTGCAAATCTACCAAGACCCGGCCGTCCCTCTAAACTTTCAGCTCAAACAAGGAGAAGACTGATCAGAGATGCAGCCAAGAGGCCCATGATCACTCTGAATGAACTGCAGAGATCTACAGCTGAGGTGGGAGAATCTGTCCATAGGAGAACAATCAGTCGTACACTGCACAAATCTGGCCTTTATGGAAGAGTGGCAAGAAGAAAGCCATTTCTCAAAGATATCTATAAAAAGTCACCTGGGAGACACACCAAACATGTGGAAGAAGGTGCTCTGGTCAGATGAAACCAAAATCGAACTTTTTGGCCACAATGCAAAACGTTATGTTTGGCGTAAAAGCAACACAGCTCATCACCCTGAACACACCATCCCCACTGTCAAACATGGTGGTGGCAGCATCATGGTTTGGGCCTGCTTTTCTTCAGCAGGGACAGGGAAGATGGTTAAAATTGATGGGAAGATGGATGGAGCCAAATACAGGACCATTCTGGAAGAAAACCTGTTGCAGTCTGCAAAAGACCTGAGACTGGGACGGAGATTTATCTTCCAACAAGACAATGATCCAAAACATAAAGCAAAATCTACAATGGAATGGTTCACAAATAAACGTATCCAGGTGTTAGAATGGCCAAGTCAAAGTCCAGACCTGAATCCCATCGAGAATCTGTGGAAGGAGCTGAAAACTGCTGTTCACAAACGCTCTCCATCCAACCTCACGGAGCTCGAGCTGTTTTGCAAGGAAGAATGGGCAAAAATTTCTGTCTCTCGATGTGCAAAACTGATAGAGACATACCCCAAGTGACTTGCAGCTGTAATCGCAGCAAAAGGTGGCGCTACAAAGTATTAACGCAAGGGGGCTGAATAATATTGCACGCCCCACTTTTCAGTTTTTTATTTCTAAAAAAAGTTTAAAATATCCAATAAATTTCGTTCCACTTCACGATTGTGTCCCACTTGTTGTTGATTCTTCACAAAAAATTACAATTTCATATCGTTATGTTTAAAGCCTGAAATGTGGCAAAAGGTTGAAAAGTTCAAGGGGGCTGAATACTTTTGCAAGGCACTGTATATCAGGTTCATCCTGTCTGCAATCAAATAAAAGTCAAAGTAAATGAAAGAAACTCCTTACATTATGTGTAAAGCATCTTGAACAGACAATTCTAGCTTTTGGATAGTTTGTTTGTTTATTAAAGCAATAAGCCACGAGAGACTGTGCGTTACTGCGATTTTATCATGGGGAAGGTTGTCTTAAAACGTCTTTCCCTGTGATAAAATCATAGCAGTAATGCAGTCTCTCGTGGCTTATTGCTTTTATAAAATGGCGCTCAACATAAAATATAATAAAATACAACAATGTTCAATTTATTTATTTACAAAAACACTTACAAAAAGCATTCTTCCGCGACCCCAGGTAGTTCGTTAACAGTGTTGCTAGGCAACATGAGGGCGAACATAACATTCACTTTTTCTTTTCAGTGGCGTATTAATATGGAATGATGTGAGGTGGTCATAGGTGTGCGTTTATCGGGGATTTTACAACGGCTTCGAACGCTGCTCAGCCAATCAGATTTTAGGACCGGAACTATCCGTTTTATAATAGGATTTTAACATTATGTTTTACACTTTGTCAGACACAGTCATGGAAAATTTTGTATCTCCAATTCATGTCTTTGCACTGTGGGAGGAGACTGGAGCTCCGAAAGGAAACCCAAGCAGACACGGGGAGAACATACAAACTTCACACAGAAGGAACCAGGGCCACTTCACCTGGCAATTAAATCCAGGACTTTCTTGCTTGAGGCGACAGTGCTACCCACCGAGCTGCCCAGTTTTTGCTTAGACAACATGTGAAGACAGAATAGTCCCATTCCGTAACACCTGCTGCTTTTGCATCTTATGCTAAGTTCACACTACGTGACTTTCAAAGTGGTCAGATCACTGTACAGTTCACACTACACAACTTGATCTTTTGAGTCGTTGTGGTTTTCACATTACACGATTGATCGGTGATAGGGGGTCACACACTACACGATCTATCACCAGGAGGAATCGCAGACGAGTCTGTCTGGTCTCCCAAACTACATTTTATCTCGATCATGGAGCGAGCTGTAAGTTGTTTGTGTGCTGATATGCAGCGTAAAAACAAGGAGGAAAAATAAATTAAAAATAAATATTTTTGCAATGCAACGTTGGTATTATGGTTTGGCGTGGATTATAAGATCACAAATACCGTAAAGCTTGTGTGTGCCGATGTATTCTGACAGACACTGCCCCTCACATGTACAACTCCTCCCTCGGGTTTCCCCTCACCCCGTATCTTGCGTTCTCATTGGCTGTAGCTTGACTCTGCACTGATTGCTGGTCAAATCCTGATCGCAACACCTTTAATACTACAGGATTTTGGCTCGCCGATAGGACCAGATATTTAGCATGCTAGATATTTTTCCTGAGTCTGCGAGCGATCGGCGTGCTGCTTGGATCGAGTTATTGAGTAGTTCACACATAGAGATCAAGTTTTCTCCGAGCTGCCACATTTAGCGGCGACCTGTCGATTAGCGAAAATCAGGGCAAAAATCGTGTAGTAAGAACTAGGCATTAGCAGCTGTTGCTTTTACACGTTTTCACAGTACTAGCATCAGAAGTCCGGAAACCTGTAAAATCAGCGACGCACCGTTAGAGAATTATGTTCTTTGGGCAGCATCTGCTGGCCGCGGGTTGCAATTACACTCTGGATAAAAACAATGCAGTTTCAAATAACGCCACCTGTATTTTATCCATTTAGATCAGAGGTCACTAACAGGCGGACCGCGGTCCGGGTCCGGACCCAGAAGCTGTCCCATACGGACCCGGACCTATAGCCAAAACAGAAAGTTAGGATTTGAAACCTGACGCAGCGCTTCTATTTTAACCGGCGCAGCTTTTGTAGTCTTTACGGTAGCGGTTTAGCGGATGAGAACCAATCACGTGACACCACTCAGCCAATCAAGTCTGTGCATTCCAGCCGGTAAACACTGCGACTGCAGTGCAGACAGTTGAGAGAGTTAGAGGCGAGTTACATGTGAAAAGACGGTGGAAAGAAAAAGAAAGATAGCGAATGTAGAAAAAACGAAGGGAGAGATACAGACAACTGTGCAGGAGAAAGTTGAGAAAAAGACGAGTGAGACAGGAGACAAATGACGCTCTCCAAAAAAGAAACGTGTACAGCGAAATTACAGCATTTAATCCGTGATGGAGAGACTCATTTCTGTTCTTACTTCCCACTGGAGCACAATTTATTTTTATTTTCTCTTAATTTGATAAGAGAAAGGTTTGATAAGGTGGGGTGGTCCGGGTCCTCTCTGTGTGTGCATGTTCTCCCCGTGTCCGCATGGGTTTCCTTCGGTGCTCCGGTTTCCTCCGACAGTCCAAAAACATGCAAGTGAGGTGTATTGGAGATACTAAATTGTCCATGACTGTGTTCGATATAACCTTGTGACCTGATGAATCTTGTGTAATGAGTAACCACCGTTCCTGTCATGAATGTAACCAAAGTGTAAAACATGACGTTAAAATCCTAATAAATAAACAGACATTTGATTTGACAGTTATTGATAACATGCAGATGTTGATACAACTACTAGGCTACATTATACTATATTGTATATATGTTATAGTGGTTAAGGTACTGGACTAATAAACAGAAGGTTGCCGGTTCAAGCCCCACCACCACCAAGTTGCCACTGTTGGGTCCCTGAGCAAGGCCCTTAACACTCAATTGCTCATTGTGTTCCGCTCATTGTGTAAGTCGCTTTGGATAAAAGCGTCTGCTAAATGCTGAAAATGTAAATATCAATATATTTACATTATATATATATATATATGTATATATATATATATACTGTATATATATATATATATATATATATATATATATATATATATACAGTGTATCACAAAAGTGAGTACACCCCTCACATTTCTGCAAATATTTTATTATATCTTTTCATGGGACAACACTATAGAAATAAAACTTGGATATAACTTAGAGTAGTCAGTGTACAACTTGTATAGCAGTGTAGATTTACTGTCTTCTGAAAATAACTCAACACACAGCCATTAATGTCTAAATGGCTGGCAACATAAGTGAGTACACCCCACAGTGAACATGTCCAAATTGTGCCCAAAGTGTCAATATTTTGTGTGACCACCATTATTATCCAGCACTGCCTTAACCCTCCTGGGCATTCACCAGAGCTGCACAGGTTGCTACTGGAATCCTCTTCCACTCCTCCATGATGACATCACGGAGCTGGTGGATGTTAGGCACCTTGAACTCCTCCACCTTCCACTTGAGGATGCGCCACAGGTGCTTAATTGGGTTTAGTCCATCACCTTTACCTTCAGCTTCCTCAGCAAGGCAGTTGTCCTCTTGGAGGTTGTGTTTGGGGTCGTTATCCTGTTGGAAAACTGCCATGAGGCCCAGTTTTCGAAGGGAGGGGATCATGCTCTGTTTCAGAATGTCACAGTACATGTTGGAATTCATGTTTCCCTCAATGAACCGCAGCTCCCCAGTGCCAGCAACACTCATGCAGCCCAAGACCATGATGCTACCACCACCATGCTTGACTGTAGGCAAGATACAGTTGTCTTGGTACTTCTCACCAGGGCGCCGCCACACATGCTGGACACCATCTGAGCCAAACAAGTTTATCTTGGTCTCGTCAGACCACAGGGCATTCCAGTAATCCATGTTCTTGGACTGCTTGTCTTCAGCAAACTGTTTGCTGGCTTTCTTGTGCGTCAGCTTCCTTCTGGGATGACGACCATGCAGACCGAGTTGATGCAGTGTGCAGCGTATGGTCTGAGCACTGACAGGCTGACCTCCCACGTCTTCAACCTCTGCAGCAATGCTGGCAGCACTCATGTGTCTATTTTTTAAAGCCAACCTCTGGATATGACGCCGAACACGTGGACTCAACTTCTTTGGTCGACCCTGGCGAAGCCTGTTCCGAGTGGAACCTGTCCTGGAAAACCGCTGTATGACCTTGGCCACCATGCTGTAGCTCAGTTTCAGGGTGTTAGCAATCTTCTTATAGCCCAGGTCATCTTTGTGGAGAGCAACAATTCTATTTCTCACATCCTCAAAGAGTTCTTTGCCATGAGGTGCCATGTTGAATATCCAGTGGCCAGTATGAGAGAATTGTACCCAAAACACCAAATTTAACAGCCCTGCTCCCCATTTACACCTGGGACCTTGACACATGACACCAGGGAGGGACAACGACACATTTGGGCACAATTTGGACATGTTCACTGTGGGGTGTACTCACTTATGTTGCCAGCTATTTAGACATTAATGGCTGTGTGTTGAGTTATTTTCAGAAGACAGTAAATCTACACTGCTATACACGCTGTACACTGATTACTCTAAGTTATATCCAAGTTTCATGTCTATAGTGTTGTCACATTAAAAGATATAATGAAATATTTGCAGAAATGTGAGGGGTGTACTCACTTTTGTGATACACTGTATATATATATATATATATATATATATATATATATATATATAGTTAAACATTCTGGACCTTTGCTTCAAGAAATTTTCTCTAACTGGACCCCTTTAAATTTTAGTTGAATACCCCTGATTTAGATGATTTAAATGTGAAAACACTGACGAATTGAAGACAACTCAATTATAGTGTCCTTATATCATTGTATAAAATGTTACAAGAGTGCACAGTATCAATATTTTGTGACATGTTTTCCCATGTTTGCTTCCATCTACCATAACATATCAGTTAGAAAAATGGCTACTACGACAGGCTTATTACTTGTGTGATTAAGTAAATGGTGTGTGGCTGCGCCTTGTCCAGATTGTAACGCTGCCTTGTTCCCATTGTTTCTGTGGCCCAGCTCAAATCTACTAACAAATAATATTTTACTGCCATCTACTGGTAGAGAAGTGTACATGCACCAGATCAAATCAGAACAGGATTTTTATTATGCTGTCGTAGCATACTTGCTTTTATACAAGTTTTTACAAAATAAAGAAAGAAAATAAATGATCAAAGAAGCCCTGAATTTCATAATAAATATGCTTTAATATTGACCTTCCGCCAAAAAGTAGTTCCACAACGAATATAAAGTTTAACACTACAAAGCAGACATCCCAAGTTGCAAAAACTCATTTCAGGGAGGTAAGAAGAACAAGAAAAAAAAGGCAAGAACCTCCGAAGGGAAAAAAAAAAAAAAACCTCTTGCACACACCAAAGCATATGGGTGATAACAGAACTTTTAGGAGTTGCTAACTGGGCTATTAAGCTAACTGTTTGCGTTACAAACACATTAATGTTCCCTACATAGTGCACTAGATAGTGAATTAGACAATTGGTTATGTTCCCTACATAGTGCACTAGATTGTATATCAGATAACGGATTTAAAACGCGATCGGAAAAAAGTCTGTGTCGCCTGCGTGCGCGTTTGTGTGCATGAAGCTTGTCGTTACTGGCAACGCGTCAGCGGAGTAATACAGTTGTGGTGTGAAAAGTCCGTGCTGTTATCACAAATATCAGCACTGTTAGAACGCTTCTCAACCAATCAGATTGTAAGGTCGGAACTGTTGTATAAATTGATCATCCATGACATTAAAACCACCCCCTTGTTGCTACACTCACTGTCCATTTTATCAGCTCCACTTATCATATAGAAACACTTTGTAGTTCTATAATTACTGACTGTAGTTCATCTGTTTCTCTACATACCATTTTAGCCTGCTTTCACCCTGTTCTTCAATGGTCGGGACCCCCACAGTACCACTACAGAGCAGGTATTATATAGGTGGTGGATGATTCTCAGCATGAAAGGGGGCTAACAAAGCATGCAGAGAAGCAGATGGACTACAGTCAGTAATTGTAGAACTACAAAGTGCTTCTATATGGTAAGAGGAGGTGGTTTTAATGTTATGGCTGATCGGTGTATAGACTAGCTCTCCGACTGGGCTTCTGGGTGTGGCAAGCCGTATCAACAATATTATTATTTATCAACAATTAAATTTCAGACAGCAACAAATGAATTTTGTTTTGTATCAATTACATTTTGACTAGTCAGAATGACAACATATGTTTGCAATGCAAATTTGCAATTTTACTAGTAAGAACAGCAATTTAAGAAATTTACAATTATAGTTTGACGAGGCAAAATGTCTTTTATGATATCCCAATCCTACATTATAATTAAGTATTTATTATTTTGATGATGACATTCAAAATGACATTTTCAGATATCTGAATTATAGACGTTGCGTGCAACTGGCCCCGCCCTTTGTGATGCAACTGGGTCGTCTTAACTATAGTCTGCAGAATTTAGGGTGAGTAAAATGGGGTGTTCAAACACGAGAATATGAAGACTGTATTGACATTACATACAGACCTTTACACAGAAAATTCACAACGCTGATTAATTCGGTGAACTGGTATCTGACATTACTAACATTTAGACAGACTTTGAGTGGATATTTTGCTGGACCTGGCAACCCTGTCCCCTGTTCCTTCTCCAGGAATATGATGTGATTTTGCTACGTTTTAACTAGTTAGAATTATAATTCCAGATATCCACGAACACAGTATGACTAATGAGAATAATCATTCGAAATAGCCTAAGTATTTAGCTAAATATATTCACGATATATGTCATTAATTTACATTAACAATTCTGGACATCCTTGACTTAGTTTTGCGTAGTCATTACTTCAAGATATCATCAATTAAATATGCACTAGACATATTTTAGTTTTAGATATCTAAAATATATATATTTACGATATTTTAAATAACGAAAAAATTTAAGATATCTTAGATTGGAATTATGGCTAATCAGAACAAAAAGGTGAAATATTTCTCATTAACTTGACTAGTCATATTTTAATTATAGATATTCAACATCTACTTTTTAGATAGTAATTATTAGCAGATATCTTGAACTGGAGCTTTAATGCAACTCAGTGGTAAATAAATAATAGAGATATATCAAATTAAACGTTAAAACGGCTTTCCATACGATGGGGGGCCAACGATTGTATAAGAGTGCCCCCTCCCCCACATAGCGTCCTGTCTGTAACCGAGCTTTAGTAATACAAATGTCCATATTTGTCTTGCTAATAAAGCTACCTTTGAATTTGAATATGTGTGTGTGTGTGTGTGTGTGTGTGAGAGAGAGAGAGAGAGAGAGAGAGAGAGAGAGAGAGAGAGAGAGAGAGACCCAGCCTATTTTTTTGATTGGTCATGGGTAAATGACGTTTTTAACAAACACAGAATGCGAAACAGGCCGCCTGAAGCGCTTTAGCTGTTTTACTAACCCAGTTGTAAACTAAGTGATAATTTAATTTTCATATCGGTAATAACCCTAATGCTGTTTTACCCTTCACCATAACAAATCACTTACAGTCATGGTTACCATTATACAGTACTAATACTACTATTACTACAACTACTAAAAATAATAATTACAACAACAATGATAATAATAATAATTCTGTTATAATAAAAATAATAATAATTATTATTATTAGTAGTAGTAGTATAGTATTGCTATTGTTGTTATACTGTTGTATATACAAAACATGAGATATTGAATGTACTATGAAATATGAACAGTAAACTAAGTTAAAACTTAAATTCTAAATTAAAACTATAAATTTTTTTTTTTTAATACATGTAATTCCTTTTGCATATATTTCATTTTCATGCACCACTTTATAATGGTCAGGCCGCAATACAGGAATAATAATAATTAGTAATAATAGTAATAATAATAATAATAGTAGTAGTAATTATAATTATAATAGTAATATGATCAATTTAAGCCCAATGTGTTATTGTAATTACCACTGCTACTACTATTTTATTGTTGTTCAGGTTATTTTTAGTGTTGTATATAAAACACAAATTATATATTTGTAAATGTACTTTAAAATATCAAAATCATTAAATTGAGCAATTATCAATATTAATTCAAATTACTTGCATGATATAATTCTTAATGATAATATTGTAAATTATTTAGTTTAACTTTTTGCATTTTGTTATCTGTTAATATAAAAATTGATTATTAATATTAACAATATTATTAACAATATTATGTTATAATAACAATAAAATGCTATATTCATTATTGTTAATAGCAATACTATTGATCATTTTTGCAATTATGTAAATAATGTAAATGTATGCTATTTGTGCAATTGTTATTTGTGTCTGTATTGTAGTATAATTATTATTATTATTATCATTGTAATTGAATATTTTAAACACAGCACAGTGCAATGTTGGCTCTCGGCAGTGATGAGATATAAATAAGAAGCGGAGATGTTGCCTGTAGCGCTTCAGACCTTCATCTGAGCGCCTGCTGCTTTCCTGAGTGCGCCGCTCGTTGATTGACAAGCGTATCTAAGCCAATCAGAACAGCGCGATTTTAAGTTGCTGCCTTGGACTGCCCCCTTTTTGATCACGTGCATGGCAGGAGCGAATAGTCAAAAGTCCAATCGTGAAAGGACGTATAGTATGCGAGACGCAAAAGCGGTGACAACAACTAAACACGCCCCCCCAACACACACAGCGCCCTGCACTGTGCTGGAGGTGTATAACACACAGTCTCTCGTTACAATGATGTTTGTTTGTTTATTAGGATTTTAACGTCATGTTTCACACTTTGGTTACATTCATGACAGGAACAGTAGTTATTCATTACACAAGATTTATCACTTCTCAAGGTTATATCGAACACAGTCACTGACAATTTAGTATCTCCAATTCACCTCACTTGCATGTCTTTGTACTGTGGGAGGAAACCGGAGCATCCGGAGGAAACCCACGCGGACACGGGGAGAACATGTAGCCTCGAACACTGTCTTGGACAATTTAGTGTCTCCAATTCACCTCACTTGCATGTCTTTGGACTGTGGGAGGAAACCAGAGCACCCGGAAGAAAACCCACGCGGACACGGGGAGAACATGCAAACTCCACACAGAAAGGACCAGGACCACCCCACCTACGGATCGAACCTAGAACCTTCTTGCTGTGAGGTGACAGTGCTACCCACTTAGCCACCGTGCCGCCGGTGCTTTGTTTATAAACATATCAAAACTTTAACAAATTATCATTGATCGCTAAAAAAAGTCCATGTCACTGTGGAATACATAAGGAAACAAAAATATAGTTTTCACAGCTTTTCCATGTTAATGTTTTTGTAATGGTGGAGTTGGTGGTTGTGGATAGCCAGAAGGTGTCACTGCAATCCTGTGGCTGACAAGCAAATTCTCTCTCTCTCTCTCTCTCTCTCTCTCGCAGACAAGATGATGACGACATTTTTCAGCTTGGTTTCTGGTTTTGACAGACGCCCGTTTCAATGACTTACTCTATATACAACAATGGCAGTGCAGATTGGCAGGTCCATTTGTGCAAAGAAAAACAATGGACGTTTTGCCCAACCAGAGGAAATGGTGTAGAATGACAGACTTGAGACCCAAAACTCGCCTCAAATGTCATCAGTGTTAAGATCCATACGGCTATCTTGATGAAAAAAGAGTAAGTAGTTTAGAAATGTTTAAACAGAAAGTCTAAGGGCCATCACTTCCAAACATAATTTATTTTATTTTAGTGTTTAATAACCCCCACCCCCCACCCCACCCCCAAGTGCATTCCATTGGTTTAAATTGTTTGTGTGTAAGAAGAGATGAAAAAACAAAGAAGGAGAAAAAGCAAGAGTGAGAGAGAGGGACAATGTGAGTGTAAGAGAGAAAGAGAATATTATGAAATAGTGTGACGGCACATCTTAGGTTACCAATCAATACAGGATCCCTAGATCTTTCAGTAATGCTAATGTGTCTGCTATTGATCAGACAGAGAGGAAAAAAGACTTAAAGCAATAGAGTGAAGGGAAAAAACGAAAGAATCAAGGCGAGAGAGAAGTAATGAAAGAAGAAGAGAGTGAGATGAGTAAGAGGCCAAAGTAGACAAGAAAGCACAGATAATACAATGACAGTACATCTCTTACCATCTTACAATGCCATGATTGTAGCTATAACCCAATCTTATGTGAAATGCACACATGGCCATTGTAATTATTGGTCATTGTGATTTGAATATGGACCTGATCACCGGTTCCATTGCTATGGGCCGGTTTCAGTCGTTATACAAATCGGCTGCATATAAGATTGGGGTATTCACCACCAGCTCAGACTGAAGAAGTCACTGGGATGAGTGACGAAATGTATCTCCACACCAAACTTTGTGTCCAGATGAACTGATTTACCTTTGTGGATTTGTTGTACCTGGATTATTGAGCATGCATCAAGAGACATTATGTATAAATAATAAAAACCTGGAACCTGATAGCTCTGTTAATAAATCATTTCCTAACAGAGGATCACTCACAACATTGCAGGTCTACAATGTGTTTTTTCCTTCTAACTGAATTACTTTCTGTGACATACTGCACCTTAAACCACCCACAACCTACTAATTAAAAAAATAGTAATGTGACCCCTTCACTACTGGAAAATGTAATAATGTGTCTTTGCAGCTTGTATAGAACAGTACTGATCAGATTACTGACTGGCTCATGTAGTCAAAAATATGATTACTGGTTTTATTTACAGTTCATCCCTTAGATAAGTGTTTAAGCACTGGGGGAACAGCATGTTTTAGCAAGCTTCTGCAAAAAACATGTGGTAAGCGTAAAGCAAAGACCTTTCTTTGTTTTGGGTCAGAATTCAGGAGCTTTTTCTGGAGTCCTGGCTTGAGGAAGGGGGTTGGGGTCAGTAATAACTGACAGATGTTTAGCTGGAGGTAGGGTCTGTAATAGCAGATCCTTTTGCGTAAAGTCTTGAGTGTGTTATATGCATCTACAAAAGTCAGGAGCAATTCTTGACTTAACCTTGTGTATCCACAGACATTTTGATAACCTTCAGCATGTCCTGTCATTACAATGATTTTTCCCTTTAAATATCCAGAAATATAGACCATGGACCTGCTTCAGTAATATCAGCCAACCTGGCAATGAGTGAGGAGTTTAAGGGGAAACAGGAAACCATAACTTTCTTTTTAAATCATAAGTTTAAATTTGTCACACTGTTAAATCTAGCTATAATCTTTATATGTGATTTAAATGGGTGTTTTGAGGGTAGTAAAACACTTTTGTAGCTAGTTCCAAATACTGATTTGCTAATACTAGGACAGTGTTAAGAAATGCTTTCACATATATTTTAAAATGTGCAGCCTGGGATTGTAATTTAAAGCACCAATAAAATTGTAATTTTAATAGCCTTTAGCATAATAAGAGTAATAATAAAAAACAATAATAATGTAATGAGCGCATCTAATGACTATCTACCATTCTTAAAGCTTATTACATAAATATAGATTTTATTTGTTTATATGTTTGACTCCATAGCCTGTGTATGTTAAATCCCTAATATTGTGATATTATAAGGGTTACCAGTGGTTACTAAGGGCTTGGATTTCCTAAAGCGTACCACAACAGAACTGAGTAGTTCACTCCACACATACATTACACAACTGAACATCTCAATTCTAGTTCTTTCTGCCTTTTTATCTCTATCTCTCTTGGTCTTTCTCTGTCTCTGGAATGCTTCCTGACAGGTGTTCATTGAGGGTACTCTTTCAGTGGCATAAGCTGAAGAGGCTGTGAAAGTGCTGAGTGGGAGGAAAATACAAAGCCAAGACAAGAGCACAAAAGAGAAGAAAAGAAAAAGAGAAAAGAGGAGTGAGAGAGCAGCTGGAGATGGGGCCTCCTGTTCCCACTCCTGCTGCTCCAACTGAGCAATCAACCACCCAGACACCCCCACACACACACACACACCATACATAATACATGCTGGACAATATCAACAGGACACATTTTGCTTTAGGCCAAACCATGATGCAAAACAGGCTCATTTGTTTTTTTCATTTGCTGAGTTAAAATACTTGTGCACATGCCTAAATTTCATTTATTATCTGCACCCCACCTTTCCTTTTAATGCACATACTGGGCACCAAGACACACATACATATACAGTGTATCACAAAAGTGAGTACACCCCTCACATTTCTGCAGATATTTAAGTATATATTTTCATGGGACAACACTGACAAAATGACACTTTGACACAATGAAAAGTAGTCTGTGTGCAGCTTATATAACAGTGTAAATTTATTCTTCTCTCAAAATAACTCAATATACAGCCATTAATGTCTAAACCACCGGCAACAAAAGTGAGTACACCCCTAAGAGACTACACCCCTAAATGTCCAAATTGAGCACTGCTTGTCATTTTCCCTCCAAAATGTCATGTGATTTGTTAGTGTTACTAGGTCTCAGGTGTGCATAGGGAGCAGGTGTGTTCAATTTAGTAGTACAGCTCTCACACTCTCTCATACTGGTCACTGAAAGTTCCAACATGGCACCTCATGGCAAAGAACTCGCTGAGGATCTTAAAAGACGAATTGTTGCGCTACATGAAGATGGCCAAGGCTACAAGAAGATTGCCAACACCCTGAAACTGAGCTGCAGCACAGTGGCCAAGATCATCCAGCGTTTTAAAAGAGCAGGGTCCACTCAAAACAGACCTCGCGTTTGTCGTCCAAAGAAGCTGAGTGCACGTGCTCAGCGTCACATCCAACTGCTGTCTTTGAAAGATAGGCGCAGGAGTGCTGTCAGCATTGCTGCAGAGATTGAAAAGGTGGGGGGTCAGCCTGTCAGTGCTCAGACCATACGCCGCACACTACATCAAATTGGTCTGCATGGCTGTCACCCCAGAAGGAAGCCTCTTCTGAAGTCTCTACACAAGAAAGCCCGCAAACAGTTTGCTGAAGACATGTCAACAAAGGACATGGATTACTGGAACCATGTCCTATGGTCTGATGAGACCAAGATTAATTTGTTTGGTTCAGATGGTCTCAAGCATGTGTGGCGGCAATCAGGTGAGGAGTACAAAGATAAGTGTGTCATGCCTACAGTCAAGCATGGTGGTGGGAATGCCATGGTCTGGGGCTGCATGGGTGCAGCAGGTGTTGGGGAGTTACATTTCATTGAGGGACACATGAACTCCAATATGTACTGTGAAATACTGAAGCAGAGCATGATCCCCTCCCTCCGGAAACTGGGTCGCAGGGCAGTGTTCCAGCATGATAATGACCCCAAACACACCTCTAAGACGACCACTGCTTTATTGAAGAGGCTGAGGGTAAAGGTGATGGACTGGCCAAGCATGTCTCCAGACCTAAACCCAATAGAACATCTTTGGGGCATCCTCAAGCGGAAGGTGGAGGAGTGCAAAGTCTCGAATATCCGCCAGCTCCGTGATGTCGTCATGGAGGAGTGGAAAAGCATTCCAGTGGCAACCTGTGAAGCTCTGGTAAACTCCATGCCCAGGAGAGTTAAGGCAGTTCTGGGAAATAATGGTGGCCACACAAAATATTGACACTTCAGGAACTTTCACTAAGGGGTGTACTCACTTTTGTTGCCGGTGGTTTAGACATTAATGGCTGTATATTGAGTTATTTTGAGGGAAGAATAAATTTACACTGTTATATAAGCTGCACACAGACTACTTTTCATTGTGTCAAAGTGTCATTTTGTCAGTGTTGTCCCATGAAAAGATATACTTAAATATCTGCAGAAATGTGAGGGGTGTACTCACTTTTGTGATACACTGTACACAGACACACACACAGTTGAGTGTACAGTTTATTAAGTCAGGTCAGACTTCTTTTAGATACAGCCATCTATCATTTCTGTTGTCATGACGTTATGGATCATCACCTTTCATTTTTTGCTCATACAATTTATTTTTTACACACAGTTTTTAGGAAAGCACAGTCTCTCTCAGTCTAACCCTCTCTCTCTCTCTCTCTCTCTCTCTCTCTCTCTCTCTCTCTCTCTCTCTGTGTGTGTGTGTGTGTGGTGTAACATAAAATAGATCAAAATAGAGCAAATTACTAAAAATATAAAAATGAAAATAGCATGTATGCTGGATAGCTAGAAGTTTGGATAAAAACCTTCTCTAGAAAATAAGTCATGTTTCTTTTCTTAAAGGTTTTCTGAATTATAATTTGCTTTTACACTGTGCCTTTTGCAAAGGGGGTTTATGCCTAACTACATTTAATAACTTGACTGTTGAGTATTTTATATGGTTACCTAGTCTTGTGTAATTATACAGTATAGCTTAATTTTTAAACAGAATTTGTTATGATGGCACAGAAGTCACACAGACTTAATGCTACATAAAATGTTCTATTTAATGCATACTTTTGTGTAATTACAATAAAAAGAATAAAAAACCAAAACATGCAGAATAGCATGTGACTTTAATAATTAAGTCACTAACTTCTATACAATAGTATTAATATTTAGCCTGTTCTGTAAAAGACAGGTCTCACTCATTCCTACTACATGTTAACTTATTGTCTAGTTGTTAAATAGGCAGCTAACACCCTTTATACTGTTGTTGCATTCAACAATGTAAAGGTCCATTGCTAATGTTGTGCTAAATTCACCTTCATCAAGGTGTGGTAATATTTAGACACATTTGACTAAGTATAATCATGTCATTTAAAGCTTTGACACTAAAATCTGTATCACCTTAATCTACATAGCACCTTAATCTTTATCTGCACCTTAATCTGTATATCTATAGCAATCGATATATCTTGTTTATAGTACATTCAGCAATATATTCACCTGAATATCTTGTTCATACCACTGCCCGTATTCTGTAAATAATGGATATCTTAAATACCGTTTATCCTGCACTTGCTGCTTATTGCACTTCTGGTTAGATGCGGAACTGCATTTCTGTACTTGTACATGTGTAATCACAATAAAGTTGAATCTAATATCGAACTAATTTCAACTTGAAACCACTACAAGCAAGCGGGTAGCTAACTGACTAAGATTCAAGTCTGTGTACTACACACTGTCAGTCATTTCATTACTGGTGTATGTGGTTTGGTTGTGTAAGAGGAGAATGAGTAAACTTCCTTTCTATTCTTTTTTAATTCTGCCTAGTACATTGCAGTGATCTAGAAAGTAAGCAAACTGTACTGATTACTTTTAGATTGAAAACATATTTATTTACTCAGGCTTTTGATTAGTCTTGTCAAACTAAACAAGCAAACTTGGGTTTAAAATTGCATTAATGCTGCCATCACAGAAGTGTAAATTACCTTTGCCAAGGGCACTGACACAGGTGACAAAGTTTTGGACTTAATAACAGTCTGTACGGTCCTTTCCATCTTTGCTGCACACAGCATCCATTTTTTCCGAATAAGATCTGGATGGGTTCCTCCTAAGGTTTTTTCCTGTCATTTTAAGGGAGTTTTTTTCTTGCCACTGTCGCCCTCGGCTTGCTCAATAGGGGTTTTTGGTCTGCTGGTCCTGGATTCTGTAAAGTTGCTTTGAGACAATGTCCATTGTAAAAAGCGCTGTACAAATAAATTTGACTTGACTAGCTGCAGTGATTTATGCTAATGAGTGCTATAATCTTAATAGATGTAAACAACTGGCAAACAACAATCTGCTGTCAAAATGTGATTAATTACTTTATAAATTATAAAATAATTATAGGTAAAACACTTTTTTATTAATAAACAAAGAATTCTAGAATTTTGACAGTAATAAACGCATTAGCATGTTTTATTGTAAAAATGAAAGTATGTCTTTGCAGGTTTACTGTTAGTGCTATAACATTTAAACATGATCAAAGTTAAACCTTGTCTCTAATGAAAAAGTCATGAGGGATTTTGGCCTAAATAAAGGGTTATTAAGGTGGGACATAAATTCAAAGGGACTGGTGTATGATAGAGATAGAGAGAGAGAGAGAGAGATGTGTGTGGAGGTGTGTGTATGTCTCTGATAATCACTAATGAATGCCTGTGTACCTCCTGAAAAAAAATAAAAATAGAAATTGTATTGGAACTAAATGTTGGACTGTTACACATCAGTAACTCAAAACAGCAGAAAAAATTTAATCTAACTGGAGGCCGATTTATAGAACTTACATTAGGCTGTAGACTGGCCCAGGTTTTTTTGTTACTGACAGCAGAGGGGGACAAAGGGGCTTCTTTAACCCTTCACATTCCAACTCAAAATGAATAAAGTATGATGTATGTGTTTGCATGGGGCCCAGCTTGTTTGCAAGCTATCGTTAAAGTTATTACAGAGGGGACTCTGGTAATATCAAAATTTTTTAGATCAGCTTTGTTATCTGAATATGCTGAACTGTGTGCTTCCTAATAAGATGATGGATGTAGTTGTTGCTGCTGCTGTGGTAGGCCAGGGTGGTCGGGCTGGAGGGCATGGTTTAGGAGGTCAAGGTGCCAGATATTTTGTAGGTGAAACCTATGGCTCGGTGCCATTAAATAGCTCCATTATGTAAACGGAAAGCCATAAATCAATTCTATACAGAGAAATTAAGTGGTCATCTCAGATGGACTGAAAGATAGTGGAAATTTGTGCTGCTGTCAGAAAGGTCCACATGTTTTGGGGAAAAATGGATGACAACAACCAAACCGAGGATCTGAATAAAAAGTGTTTAGCTCTTGTAATGTTGTGTAACTTCTGAGATAAATTATTAAACCATGTTCTTTGTCAATCAGCAGAACTGTCCCAGGAAATAGGTGGCTAAAACTCATTGGTCTCATTTTGCTGTCAATCCCAGTGACAGGCAAACGACAGGGTCCTGTGTCATTGGGCGGGAACCTGTCAAACACATGACAGCTGCTGTGACATCAGTTGCCAGACCTGAAACACTCATCTATCAAGTTCTTGAAATCTTAAATGCCAAAAATAAAATAAAGCAGAGTGAAAGATGTCCTACTTTACTAATAATACACTAATATACCCAAATTAATAATACTTTGTTTACATTTCTGGATTTTTGTATACACTTTTATATACAATAATACACTGTCTTAATATTGTTTGTAAAATATTTAAGTTATTTGAAAATAATTTATATTCTTTTATGTATTTTAAACTTCTTACTTCTTTATTACCTAATCATGAGTTGGCTCGTACTGCTGTAATTTCACTAACAATTAGTTAATATAATCCTAGGTTTTTAAACTAAGTATGCTACTCCCTGGTAGTGACATCACAACCATAGCAGCTCTCCAGCTTGACCGACATTAAACCACAAGTATTTTGTTCTTTGACTTAATTTAAAAAAAGGTTTACCCTCTGTTTGTCTCTTAAATACCAATATTGCATATGTGCATGTGTGTGTGTGTGTGTGTGTGTGTGTGTGTGTGTGTGTGTGTGTCAGAGTGAGACTCTCTGTCTGTCTGGCCATGCATTAGGTTTAGGATTTCCGCTAAGAGCCCCAAACACTAAAATGTTTTAAATGTCTGATTCCTGGAACTCTCGCTCTCTCCTTCTCTCTCTCTCTCTCTCTCTCTCTCTCTCTCTCTCTCTCTCTCTCTCTCTCTCCTCTCTCTCTTTCTCTCCTCTCTCTCTCTATCTCTTACTCGTTCTTGATCTCTCTCACTTACTGTATGTGATCTGTTTCCCTGGACTAATGCTCCTGGAAACGACTACAATGACTGGCAGCTTTAAGAGACAAAAAGAAAGCATGGTGAAAGCAGAAAGTGTGAGACAGAGAAAAGCCCTAACTGCTCAGGGGTTTTGTTTGCATAATTCTATCAGCAGAATTGCGTTCTTTTCATCGAGATTCACCACCAAATGTAGTGTTTCCTACATTTACGTTGACTTTTATTTCACTGCAGACAGTATGAACTTTATTTCATTTATTAATAAACATCCATTCCTGCATCTCAGGCCTGCAATACATTCCAAAAAAGTTGGGACGGTAAAGCATTTACCACTGTTACCAACATTGCTATTACTTTTCAAAACACTTAAAAGACATTTTGGCACCAAGCAAACCAAGTGATGAAGTGTTGCAGGTGTTACTTTGTCCCATTCTTCCTGCAAATATGTCACAAGGTGTGCAATAGTACTGGGTTGTTGTTGTTGCATTTTTGTTACAAAATTCTCCACATATTCTCTGTGGGAGACAAGTCAGAACTGCCCCCAATACAGAATGTGTCCATACCCTCTTCTTATGCAGTCATGCCTTTGTAATGTGTGCAGCATGTGGTTTTGCATTGTCTTAAAGGCAGCATATGTTGCTCTAAAATTGCATTAATGTTGCCATCACAGAAGTGTAAATTACCTTTGCCAAGGGCACTGACACAGGTGACAAAGTTTTGGACTTAATAACAGCCTGTACGGTCCTTTCCATCTTTGCTGCACACGGCATCCATTTTTTCCGAATAAGATCCGGAATATTGATTTATCTGACCACAATGCACTGTGTGATGGTCCCTCATTACCAGCCTTAAATTGCCCTTGTCCCTATGTTGCAGGCTTGAAATGCAGGAATGGAGGTATATTAACAAATGAAGTTGACCAGACAAAACATGAAATATTTTGGGTTCATACTGACTGCAAATAAATAAAATCCAAAGTATGTGTAAGAAACACTCCCTTTTTATTATTGAACCTTTTTTACTTATTTGGGGTTGTAGTGTAAAAATTAAACAAAATTAAATTAATATATATATATATTATTATTATATATATTTATTTATTTTTTTTATTTTTTTTACCGGATTTCTTTGACAGGCTCTTTTTAATAATAATACTCTTTAATCTTTTAAACCTACAAATAGTTTTTATTTATAATGTATTTGTATTTTGTAAATAATCATCATGTGCAGGTGGCCTCTATATCCTCCTGACATTAACAGGCTGGCTTTGAACTACAGTTATACAAATACTAAAAAATGTCATGCATCTCACACATATCCACACACACACTCACATACTCTCTCTCTCTCTCTTTCTCTCTCTCTCTCTTTAAAACTGAGCCTCTCCTGAGGATGAGGATTACCGAAATGTACATTTGATCTGATGATAACAGAGTACAGAGGGAGGGCACTTTCCTCAATTTTCCTCTTGCAAATGAGAGACATAACCTGCTTCATAAAGCGAATTGGATTAAGCACTTGCCAGATTAACCCACATAAACTGTTCACAGATTCATTGAGTCAAACAGTGTAGCTTACATTTTGTTCTTGACTAGCCTAAAACACAGTAGTTTATAGTAGTACTGTAGAAATACTTTGCAAGAAATTACTGGTAACTTTTATTACAATTTTAAAAGTTAAATGGTTACATATTATACACATGTTACATATTATGCATTTTTGCCATTATGTTTATGGTAAAAAAAATTTGTGTAGGAAGAACTGAGACGATACCATAATGTTAAAGTTTTTAAGCCTTGACAGTGGTATTTATTCAAATTGTTTTTAGTATAAGACATCTCTTATTCAGCTGAGCCTGTCAATTTAGAATTAATAACTGTGTTAAAACTATGTATTTATTTATTTCATCTGATTGATTGCTCTTTTTGTAATAGCACCCAAACTCCTCTAACACAGGCAACATTAAAGAGGATTAATTTCTGCAGGTTTGTTAGTGTATTACTTAACACAACACTATTGTAAAACAATGATAGCACTCTGGAGTCCTTGTGTTGAAGGTATACAGGCAAGTTTGAACCACTATACAAGCCTTTTTCATACTTTATAAAATACTGCATCTTTTCTCCAGTGGGATGCTACAATTTTTTTTACTATTGTGAAAGGTCATACTCCCTTTTTATAAAAATGTAATAAAATGTATAAAAAGCTTTTTAGTATTACATAAGTCAGAATGTCTGTATAATGTTCCAACTTATATCTAAGACACACAAATACACACGGGTGCAGATGCAGAGGGTTGTGTGATTTTTTTTGGCAGGCCAGGCTAGTCTAAGAGTTGGGTTTCCTTCCGTTGACTGCAAGGGCCTCATGTATGATTAAAGAGCTATGGCTGATATAAACAAACAGCAATCAGAGACAGGAACATACACACACTCACACACTTGCACACACACAATCATAACGTCCACAGGAGATGAGCTGAAACCATTAAACCCAAACATGGAACGTCTGGTTATGTTTAGCCATTAGAAACATTTAACAAAGGTCAGAAGTTCTGCCCAAGATCATGAAGCTTTACACACACACCCACACACAAACACAAAAATACACACAAAACACACGTAGACCACATCCACATCAACACCACTAAATCCAGAACAACCACATGCTTTTCCTGCATTGGAGCCTCATAATGGATTACCGTCACCCATCTGGCAGCATCAGCAAAACACTTCATCCTGGCAGCAAGAGTCAGCCTGACCACAAGAACATACTAGTGCCAGGGACACACATACACATGCACACTTACACAACTTACTGGGGTATTCTTTTTTAATTTTTTTATTTGTTTTTTATTACTTCACTTGATTTGCTGTTGTTTGGTTTTGGTTAAAACAAATCAAAAGTGTTTCCTAAGTGCAATGTGGAATGCGGTTTGTTGCATAGCCACAAAATGTACTTGTACGGTAGGTGTAGCTTATGAAGTAATTAATGAATGTACGTACCAAATAGGTGTACCTAAGTGCTGGAGTTTTTAAATACTGTGTCCACTCACTGCCCACTCTATTAGACATTCTTACCTAGTTGGTCCACCTTGTAGATGTAAAGTCAGAGACGATCGCTCATTTATTGCTGCTGTTTGAGTTTGTCATCTCTAGACCTTCATCAGTGGTCACAGGACGCTGCCCACGGGGCGCTGTTGGCTGGATATTTTTGATTGGTGGACTATTCTCAGTCCAGCAGTGACAGTGAGGTGTTTAAAAACTCCATCAGCATTGCTGTGTCTGATCCACTCATACCAGCACAACACACACTAACACGCCACCACCATGTCAGTGTCACTGCAGTGCTGAGAATGTCCCACCACCCAAATAATACCTACTCTGTGGTGGTCCTGGGAGAGTCCTGACCATTGAAGAACAGCATGACAGGGGGCTAACAAAGCATGCAGAGAAACAGATGGACTACTGTCAGTAATTGTAGAACTACAAAGTGTTCCTATATGGTAAGTGGAGCTGATAACATGGACAGTGAGTGTAGAAACAAGGAGGTGGTTTTAATGTTATGGTTGATCAGTGTAAAGTGTATACAAGGTTATAATAACCTATTTCTAATCACTACCAGAATTTCTCTGATTGTGACATGGTGTGCAGTCTATGGAGACATTTTAACCCACATTGCTGGAAAGGTTCTCGGTAAGTGGCGTTCAGATTAAGCCGGGCTGGTAGTAATTAAACCTGGATGTGTCTAGTCTAATTAAACCCAGTTTTGACCTTTAATTTGAGGTTCTTTTTTAAAACTTGCTCTGTAACATTGCAAATTCCATATTACTTGGTTTACAGTGGAATATATACAGACAAGTGACAAATTAAAGGAAAGACTTAAATGAATGAGTGAGGAAACATTACAAGTACGAATGCTTTCAGACATTTGAAACTTTTACAGTTTTTCACCATTGCTTACACTCTGCAATAAAATACTGGCACATGTTTCCCATTACCTGAAACTTACTGGTCTTTGCTGAAGCCACTAATGCAGTAACTGAGTTAACTGCTGTTTATTTAAATTATTAACTGTTCACACACTTTAGCACAACACTACAATGCAATTGCATGTTCAGGATGAAACACAGAATGCTGGCAAGAGGGGCCAGTAAGAGAAGCCTAGCAGGTTGTAGAGTCTGACCCATCATATCAAAACCATAGACAATGCCAAACAAACAATCATGCAGGGAATAAAGCAGAAAACAAGAGAACCCAACTATGAGCTGGGTCAGGAGGCCAATTATAAAGGACCAACCAAACATAAATCACGCTTAATTAGGTGCAGAGAGTTTTTGAAGAGCTGTCTAAAGATACCTGCACAATCTGCACAACCTACAATTTGAAAGCAAGACTTGACACACCACACCACCTCAGATGAGCTTTAGCTTTGCAGCATTTCTGGATGTTATTGATACACTATCTTGCCAAAAGTATTCACTCACCCATCCAAATCATTGAATTCAGGTGTTCCAATCACTTCCATGGCCACAGGTGTATAAAACCAGGCACCTAGGCATGCAGACTGCTTCTACAAACATTTGTGAAAGAATGGGTCACTCTCAGGAGCTCAGTGAATTCCAGTGTGGTACCGTCATAGGATGCCACCTGTACAACAAGTCCAGTTGTGAAATTTCCTTGCTACTAAATATTCCACAGTCAACTGTCAGTGCTATTATAACAAAGTGGAAGCGATTGGGAATTACAGCAACTCAGCCACTAAGTGGTAGGCCACGTAAAATGACAGAGCGGGTCAGCGGATGCTGAGGCGCATAGTGCGCAGAGGTCGCCAACTTTCTGCAAAGTCAATCGCTACAGACCTCCTAACTTCATGTGGCCTTAGCTCAAGAACAGTGCGTAGAGAGCTTCATGAAATGGGTTTCCATGGCTGAGCAGCTGCATCCAAGCTTTACATCACCAAGTGCAATGCAAAGCGTCAGCTGCAGTGGTGTAAAGCATGCCGCCACTGGACCCTAGAGCAGTGGAGATGTGTTCTCTGGAGTAATGAATCAAACTTCTCCGTCTGGCAATCCGATGCACGAGTCTGGGTTTGGCAGTTGCCAGGAGAACGGTACTTGTCTGACTGCATTGTGCCAAGTGTAAAGTTTGGTGGAGGGGGGATTATGGTGTGGGGTTGTTTTTTCAGGAGTTGGGCTCGGCCCCTTAGTTCCAGTGAAAGGAACTCTTAATGCTTCAGTATACCAAGCGATTTTGGACAATTTCATGCTCCCAACTTTGTGGGAACAGTTTGGGGATGGACCCTTCCTGTTCCAACATGACTGCGCACCAGTGCACAGAGCAAGGTTCATAAAGACATAGATGAGCGAGTTTGGTGTGGAAGAACTTGACTGACCTGCACAGAGTCCTGACCTTAACCCGACAGAATGGGATGAATTAGAGCAGAGACTGCAAGACAGGCCTTCTCGTCCAACATCAGTGTCTGACCTCACAAATGCTCTTCTGGAAGAATGGTCAAAAATTCCCATAAACACACTCCTAAACCTAGTGGAAAGCCTTCCCAGAAGAGTTGAAGCTGTTATAGCTGCAAAAGGTGGGACGACATCATATTAAACCCTTTGGATTAAGAATGGGATGTCACTCAAGTTCATATGTGTGTGAAGGCAGACGAGCGAATACTTTTGGCGATATATTGTATGTGACTTATGCTTTGCAAATTACAGTCTTTACTTTTAGTGACAAGCATTTTCAGAAGTATTCCTGAGTCCATGTGCTAATATACTGTCAGGTTCGGGTCAAAGAAGGACGCATGCAGATGAGGCTAAAAGGTTTATTTACAAAATCACAATCCAAAGCCATAGTCAAAAACAAGCAAATGGTCAATAACCACCCAAACATACACCAAAAGGGGAATCCAAAAGACAAAGTCAAAAAAGAAGGCAAAAAGTCAAAAAACAGAAAGTACAATGATCAGTAATAACGCTTGGTACGCACTGTAAATCAGAACGTTTCAAGACGTGTTTTGATAATTTCACAAAGTTCCCAGTCTTAGCTTGTCCTTGTGACAACTATTTGGAACACATCATTAAATAAAAAAATTGGTGTATTTTTACAAAAATAAGACAATTATTGAGGTAAATCATTAAATAATGTAGCCAGCACCAACTAAACAGTCCCCAAATGCAGTGGCTACACAGAATTAGAAAAACCAATACAAAATTACTGTCAGCCACACTAAAAGTAAGTGGCTGTCAAGAGAAACAGGGAACCCATATAACTCCTGTTATAAAGCGTCAGAGCCTAACCCTTTAGAGGTAACCTGCGAGCTGGTAAACAAAAGCATAAAACAAGGATAAAGCCTTTTAAACTAATGTGAACAAGATTTATTCAGTGAAAACAATCACTTTGCAAAATAGTGATAAAGTAACAGAAATTAAACAATGTGAGAGCACTAGGGCGGTACTGCAATCAGAAACTGCAATCCACCAGTATGCCACAACATAACCACAGACCAGTGCTTCTCCCTCTGTTTTTATCTACAGGGAGAAATAAAACACCTAAATGATCACTGCTCCTTTAGGTGTTTGAGGTTTAAAAGAGAAAACAAACACCAGCTGACTACCTTTACTGTCTTTGTCATGCACTAAGCAAAGACTTAGTCTCTATAGTGCTGGGTTCAGCTGCAGTGCACGTCTGCTAATGAGCATGGTAGTCCATATGAGCTGTAGTTCACGTAAAACTACTCAATCTATGCGTGCCTCTGCTGGTGAAAGTGAGTGTCCTAGGCCAATCGATTACAGACCCCTTTACATTAAGATGAATAACAACCAGAAAAAGTCCCAATATTAGTAACCAACAAATGAACAAACCTTTTCAAACCTTTTAATGCCAAATATCCAACACAGCCTGATATTGGTCACATTTCAACATTTATTAAAAAAGCTGGTTGTTTCAGTCATCTGCCCCTTAACCAGAATCCAACAAGAGATGTCATATTAACATTGCTTGCCAATATAACACAACATTAACCAATAACAACAACAACATAACCAGGGCTTTTTTAAATATAACATTGAGAATTTGGAGTTACATGCTATGCATATACAGTGCACTCATGATTTGAATTTAGAACAGTTGGTATTGTAGTTTCACATTACAGCAAATGTTGCTACCTAAAATACATTTGAATAAATGCATTTTGTAAATGTTAATATTATTTGTTAGATAGTAAGCTTTCACAAACGTTAATCTGAGATGCAAGCTGGCTATCTGAAGCTAACCTAGGAAATGTTCAGGTAAAAGTAGTAGTAGTTAATTAAACTTTTTTCTGCTTTGCTTAATTGAATGGTGGCATTAGTTAATACAATAGTTGCAGTAGCTTAATAATAAAACCATTAGCTTGCTAGTACGCTACCATGCAGGGAGTTGAGGGACATTTAAAATGGTGAGCTTCAGATGTGGCTACGCTATTCCATAATAATGCTGTGTCATCAATCACACACCTAGGCATGTTGAGCATACTGTTATCACATGTTTTTACTTTTACAATTTATGTAATGATTTAAAAAAAAAACTTTCCAAATCCAAATATCGATATTATCGATACCAACGTTGGTATTGGTATCGGATCGATACTAGTGTGATGGGATTGATACTTTAGTTTGACTTTTTCTCAGCTACATTCACGTTTCTCCCGTTTCATCAGACAATGTCTGTACAGACACCGCACCTCTCACATCTTGCATGCACAGCTTTGCTCCTTCCCTCCTGCTCTGCTGTGTTTTGTTGTGGTACCGTCATGTTGTTATGTTGTTAAAATCCTAACAGACATCAGTACGTTGGTAGGCATTGGGAGATTGTAAGTTTTTGAATACTATGCTTTGCAGATACAGAAATAGTGGCAATTTTATGGAAATAATAGTGTAAACTAAACTTACGTAAAGTACGGATGCACCTTATGCACATTAATCGGAGAATATTTTAAATTAACAAGGACACGTATTCTGTCACTATTAAAATTTTACAAATGTTTTCACCCAGCAAACACAACTATGAGTTAGCCGCTTTGTGGTGATACGCCATTATGATAACGTTGTGAGAAAGTAAAGCACCAGAAACAAGAAATCTGACCACTTTAAACAACTGAATTTATTTACAACCATACTGAGAGCAGCTACTTACAAAAATGTATGTATTACAATAATACACTTAAATGTCATGAAAATTCATTCAGATTTGGCAATTTGAAGATGCATCTACCATAATTATTAAAAAGTATCGGTATCGGTATCACCGATGTATTTACTTGGAATCGCATTGATACCAAATTTTGCAGTATAGCACACCACTACACACTGTATTCAATTTTTGTTTCTACAACTATTTATACAGCCATGAATAATAAACAAAAGAAAGTAAATACACATATACAAGCCCCCAACTTAAATCTTTGTAATACTGTAATATCTGTGTATATCTGAAGAAACAAGCCAGTTGATATAACCTCACGTTAGGTAGTGCCAGTCCTCCCCTATCCACTGGTAGCTGCAATTTTGCCAATTTTAACTGGGGCCTGCAAACTTTTGTTTCAATTTTAATGAAACAAAAAAATTGCACTATGTTAATGTAAACTACTGAAGTTCTCTGCACACTTTGCACTCCTTGTTCTCAGAGAAAAGAAAAGATTTGTTTTTAAATTCCATTTGTATTGGCATGGAGAGTTGAATGGCAGCTGGGGTCTTTCAGAGGAACTGCCAGCAAACTGCCTGACAGAATAAGAGCTACCCTGTCCCCTCCAATTAAAGTTCACACACACACACACACACACACACACACACACACACACACACACACACACATAATGTCTGGAAGCCATTATGCAGAGGGTCCCTTTACTCACTGTGATAGTTTCCAGCTGAAGCCTGCTTTGTGTTTTGTGAGGCAATGCGTAAGTGTGTGTGTGTGTGTGTGTGTGTGTGTGCGTGTCTTGAAAAACTGCTGCGATAAAAAAAAAACTGCTTTCAGAGGCCTGACAGTTTTTCTATAAATTTCACACACACAGACACACAGACACAAACACACGTTTAGCGGACACTTTTATCCAAAGCGACTTAAAATTTTGACTTAAAACAATTAAAGGTCAAAGGCTTTGTTCAGAGGTCCAACACTGGCAACCTTTTGACTACTAGTCCAGTACCAAAACCATTACACATTATACTTTTACTTCTCCTGCAGAAAACGTAAAATTTTGGTGACAGGGTTAGACAGCGTTCATCTGTGTGTAGTAAATAAAAATTTAAGTTTTCTGGTAATTCTACAGAACACTTGCTCAAATGTTAAACAATTTCTGCTCTCATTCATCTGAATCCATCTGTCCCATCACATATTCACACACCTCAAATTAGAGGGAACTGTGGACATTCATAATTTAACAATAAAGTGTGTATGATGTCTGTGTTTGGAGCAACATAGAGAAACAGATGTTGGAGATAAAAAGGGCTAGTAAAATAAAATCTAGAAACAATTGTTACAAATATTTAAAAATCTTTTTTTGCTTTTGAAATTATTTAATTCAGAAGAAATAAACATTTATGTTATTAATGCTGCAAAACCAATCCATTTATGCATTTTCTCCCCCTTTTCTCCCTTTTAGCATGTCCAGTTGCCCAATTGCATCATGCTTCCTCTCCACCAATGCCAATCCCCGCTCTAATTGAGGAGAACAAAGCTAACCCATGCCCCCTCCGACACGTGGGCAGCAGCCGTATGCATTTTGTCACCTACACTTTGACAAGTGCAATGCGGATCAGCACTGTATACAGAGAGACACACCCTGACAGCACTCTTCTCCCCCTCGCCATGCAGACACCATCAATCAGCCAGCAGAGGTCGCAACTGCACCAGTGACACTGACATGGTGGTGGTGTGTTAGTGTGTGTTGTGCTGGTAGAGTGGATCAGACACAGCAACGCTGATGGAGTTTTTAAACACATCAGTGTCACTGCTGGACTGAGAATAGTCCACCAACAAAAAATATCCAGACAACAGTGCCCTGTGGGCAGCGTCCTGTGACCACTGATGAAGGTCTAGAAGATGACCAAATCAAACAGCAGCAATAGATGAGCGATCGTCTCTGACTTTACATCTACCAGGTGGACCAACTAGGTAGGAGTGTCTAATAGAGTGGACAGTGATTGGACATGGTCAGTGTCACTGCAGTATTGAGAATGATCCACCACCTAAATAATACCTACTCTGTGGTGGTCCTGTGGGGGTCCTGACCATTGAAGAACAGGGTGAAAGCAGGCTAAAAAAGTATGCAGAGAAACAGATGGACTACAGTCAGTAATTGTAGAACTACAAGGTGCTCCTATATGGTAAGTGGAGCTGATAAAATGGACAGTGAACAAGAAAAAGAACAAGGAGGTGGTTTCAATGTTATGTCTGATCGGTGTATATCTGCAGAAACAAGCCAGTTGATATAACCTCACGTTAGGTAGTGCCAGTTCTTGCAATTTAGCAATTTTGACTGCACCAGTCAAGGGAGAGTCCCTATCCGGCTTAATATCCCACCCCTATCTGAATAACAGGCCAATCGTTGTTCACGTGGCCGCTCAGTCCAGCCAGCAGGCAGAGCTGAGACTCGATACGATGTATTCGAGATCCCAGCTCTGGTGTTCCAGCGTGTGTTTTTACAGCTGCGCCACCTGAGCGGCTCTTTTTTTTTTTTACTTTTAACAAGGTTAAATGAATGCAATGTCCTTCTCACTGGAAGTCCTTCTCACTGGAACTTTTAACAAGCTCCAGTTTCTGGGACAGTCTCATGGTCTGTCCCACCTGCTGGCCCCTTATTTAATGTGATATGTTGGATCATCTGGCTGTGCTGAATTCCCTATGTAACTGGGACTGTCTACCCTGCCTTAGACAAAAAGCACAGAGCTTTGGGGTTCATGGTTCATGGAGATTTGTGATGATTAGGGATGTCAGGTTGCTCTTGGTTGGCCTCTCACACACGATCATTGGTGATGGAGGGAGAGGTGGACACTGATGTACTTAGAAAGCCCTCATGGCTGTGGTACCTACTGGTTCTCCATTTTAGTTATACTGTAATAATTGGGGGTGCCAGAATATCACACTATACTTTGCACTATTGACTTTCAAGATGTTTTTTTTCACCCACCTAAGGCTAAAGCTTGTAGGTTTGAGGCTGCCATGCCATTTATTTTATATAATTAATATACAAACCCCAAAAAATTGGGACAACAGGTGATTGTAATTATGATTTGTTACAAAAGCAGTATCTACGAAAGGCCACAAGGATCTCCAGTTTGTCAGTAAAGTGCCTGAGAAAATTATTGAAATGTTTAAAAACAATGTTCCTCAAAGAAAGATTGGAAGGAATTTGCAAGTTTTGCAGTACATTGTGTAACATTAAATAGTTCAACTTTAGTGCATAAAATTCAAAAGTGCAGGCCTAAGCTGAACATCCGTGATCTCAGATCCCCCAGACAGCACTGCATCAAGAACCGTCATTCATCAATAGCTGATACAACCACATGGATTACATTGGCAAGCCTTTGTAAAGCACTACAGTATGGGGCTGCATTTACAAATGCTGTGCAAAATAAGAAGCCTTATGCTAATCGTGTCCAGAAGCAGCATCGAGTTATCTGGGCTAAGAGGCATCTGGGATAGAAAATCAAGTAGTGGAAACATATATTGTGGTCAGGTGAATCAATATTCCAGGTCTTTTTTGGCAGAAATGGACGCCGTGTGCGTCAGACTAAAAACTTAAAGGACCATCCAGACTGTTATCAACAACAAGTCCAAAAGCCAGGGTCTGTCATGGTATGGACTTATGTCAGTGCCCTTGGCAAAGGTAATTTACACTTCTGTGATGGCAGCATTAATGCAGAAAAGTACACTGAGATCTTATAACAACATATGCTGCCTTCAAGATGTCTTTACCAGGGACGTTCATGTATTTTTCAACAAGACAATGCAAAACCACATGCTGCACACATTACAAAGGCATGGCTGTGGAAGAAGAGGGTACGGGCACTGAACTGGCTTGCCTGCTGTCCTGACCTGTCCCCAATAGAGAATGTGTGGAGAATTTTGTAAGAAAAAATGCAACAACAACCTCGTACTGTTGCACATCTTAAGACGTGTTTGCAGGAACAATGGGGCAAACTATCACCTGACACACATCCATGCTTGGTTTCCTCTGAGCCAAAACATCTTTTAAGTGTTGAGAGAAGAAATGGCGACATTACAAAGTGGTAAATGCTTTACTGTTTCAACATTTTGGAATGTGCCGCAGGCCTGAAATGCAGGAATGGATGTTTATTAATATATAAAGTTGAGCAGACAAAACATGAAATATCTCAGGTTCAGCCTGTCTGCAATGAAATAAAAGTCAAGGTAAATGTAACAAACACTTTTTATTTGCGTTTTTCATTCTATCCCAAGTTTTCTGATTTGGGATTGTATTATACTACAAACCATATTTCCATAAGACAGGATTTCATGAGAAATTATCATGCAACTGTGTTAAATATAGCAACATGGGCTTAAGAGTACCTAAGAAAAACAATGTCACATAAAGACAGTTCGCTGCTACATCCTGAAATTTGGCAATGCAAAGAAAAAGCCATACATCAGTTCTGTGCAGAAATGTCACCAATTTCTCTGGGCTCAAGTTAATCTAAGATCAAGTAAAAAATTGCTTATTTTTTTGGAAAACTGGAGCTCAAGTTCCTGGTAGCAAAGTTGAAAAGGTCTATGCAGACTTATCAGCAAAAGATACAAGAGCCATCGTCATGGTATGAGGGTGCACCTAGTAAGTCCATGGATATTTCAGCAAGACAATGCCAGGCTACATTCACCATGCGCTACATCGGTGTGGCTTTATAGGCACTAAGTGTGTGTGCTTGACTGACCTGCCTGCAAACCAGATCTGTCTCAAGTTCTAAAATGTATGGCACATCTGTTACCACAGTAGGCTGTTAAAGACAACAAGTCTCAGTATATTTCAGTATACTCTCCTAAACAATATATATATATATATATATATACTGTATATACAGTATATATATACACACACACACACAAACACACACATATATATATATATATATATATATATATATATATATATATATATATATATATATATATATATATATATATACAGTATATACACATATACATACATACATACATACACTCCTACCTAGTTGGTCCACCTTGTAGATGTAAAGTCAGAGACGATCGCTCATCTATTGCTGCTGTTTGAGTTGGTCATCCTCTAGACCTTCATCAGTGGTCACAGGATGCTGCCCACGGGGCGCTGTTGGTTGGATGTTTTTGGGTGGTGGACTATTCTCAGTCCAGCAGTGACAGTCAGGTGTTTAAAAACTATGTCTGATCTCCTCATACCAGCACAACACACACTAACACACCACCACCATTGCACAGCAGTGCTAAAAATGATCCACCACCCAAATAATACCTGCTCTCTAGTGGTCCTGTGAGAGTCCTGATAATTGAAGAACAGCATGAAAGAGTCATGAGATAAACAGATGGACTACAGTCAGTAATTGTAGAACTACAAAGTGCTTCTATATGGTAAGTGGAGCTGATAAAATGGACAATGTGTGTAGAAACAAGGAGGTGGTTTTAATGTTATGGCTGATCGGTATATATATATAATTCAATGGTTAGAACATAAAGTTATAAGAGCTATATAATTATTAGATGAAGTAGTTTGACATTTTCTTGTGTAATGCATGTAGTGTCTAAAAAGTTTAAATTAATAGGACTAACCTTACATTAGTACAAAAATACAAATATGTCAAGAACAAACTAACATACTATTTATGCACAACAGTCCACAGCAGGATATGAATGAGTCAGGATATGAATGGGTAGCCTTACAAATGAGTAAAATGTTTTTGCTCTCATTCACAAAGACACAGCAAGAAAGACAGGATACCATTGCTGAGAGCTAAATGCACCAGCAACAGTGAATAGGATGTGTGTGTGTGTGTGTGTGTGTGTGTGTGTGTGTGTTTGTGTGTGTTTGTGTGTGTGTGTGTGTGTGTGTGTGTGTCTGAGTGAGAAGAAGCTGATCTAATCTTGGTTTTCCCCGATAGCATCTAATGTTACAGCTTCCAGACCCAACACATCATCAGTCACAGCTGTCAGCCACTGAATCCCTTTCTGTCTCTTCATCCACACACACACACACACACAAACACACACAGAGAGACAGCAATATACACACAATGTGAAAAAGCAATGCAAGTTTAAATAGAGCAATGCAACTTTCTTGACAAATTATTAAGATCTTAATAAAATAATAATAATAATAATACAACTTTTTTTTCAGTTAAACTTTTTCAGTTAAATGCTGCTATAGGTTATATGTTTTATTATACAAAAACTCCATAAACTGACTAAAAACTGTAAGTATTTGTAACCATTGCAACAATGTTGTCTTACTTACTGGAATCAATGGGCGAAATGCAACAACACACCCTGATCAGGACACCAATCTATCGTGAGGCCTTGACCATCCCCTTCCCACACAAAGCCAATCATATCTGTATGTACATGCCCAATAGCAACACCGGGGATTCAAACCCTAGATCCCACCGATAGTGGGCTACCGTAATTTCATGCTCTACCACCTAAGCACTCATTATCTTTTGTAAATATATGCTATTTTTTAATTAATTACTAATTTCTAAAATTTGGAACAGGTGAAACATAGGGCATTATAAGACTGGTATTTGTTTGTGGTAGGATTTTTCATACTTTTGTAAGAAAAACACGTAACAAAATCAGTGAATTAGCTATTGTTCCATACTAAGTATTAAAGAGTGAGTCAGAATAATACTTGAATCACCGATAGTGTATTACTCACTACATTATATTTAGAACAATTCATTTTAAATTATTATTTAAATTAAAGAATCTAGCATAAGTAATCCATGTACCTGTGGTACTTTCTGTAATAATAAAAAATGTGAAAATGGTAACTAATTTACTAACTACTAACATTAAAACTAGTACTTGATGATTGTGTTTTGGAGATTACCCATAATTTGTTTAAAAAAAACGAAAAGATAAAAATCAAAAACCTCCCAAATCCAGGTGGGCAAAGCTTGTAGAGATGTATCCAAAAAGACAACACAATAAAGTGTGCAAAACATCAGGGGTTTGAATACTTTCTGAATCCATGGCCTAGGCTTTTGATTGCCACTGACAAGTTTTTGGCACAACTATGGTTAAATCCTTGACCTCTTCTGCTTGGCACAAATGTTAGCATGTGTAGTCTGAATACTTGTATTTTCTTACTGGCCTGTATATAATTACATTTGCAGTTATTAAATTATAATGGACATCATGTATTTAAGAAGGACATTTGCCAATGGAAGATTTTTTTTAAAAATGGCTTTTAATTAATTTTATTAATTTACACTGATAACACTGTCGTAAAGCACTTTTCCAATGTTATGTCTTAAACACGATCAAGTAGTTATTACAAATAAATACATTTATTTATGTTTCTTTCCTCAAAGTAACTTGACACATTTAAATTTAAAGGCAGTTGGGAAACAAATAAGAAGTTTTCACAAGTTTAAATCTTTGTTAAATCTTTTAATGTTGCTTATGCACATAATGTATTTGTTATTATGTACATTATAAAGACTTAATATGTCTCTTGTTTAGTATGTTCTCCTAATAAGAACGGTACCTAAAATGCCTAAACATGTGAGCCATTGAGAAACTATCCATACTACATTTTTTGGTGAAAGTATGAGTGCTTTTCTTGCTGGCAGCCAGTTAGCCTTTCCCTAAGGACGCCCTCTTCTCACAAACAATTATAGCAGTTGTCCAATTTCAAACAATTCAAGTTTGATAAATGGCATTTTACCTCTCTTGTCATCAGTTAATTTAGGTTTCCACATGTGTTTTCTTTATACATACTTTTAAAGCATCTGTCCAGCACTTATTGACATGCTTACAGAGGACAGTTTATAAAAGCTGAAACTGAGATGTATTAATTACACAAGAACACTTTGTAAAACACAAAATTTAATAAAAACTACATAGGGATACAATCACATAATTTAATTCTTTTTTAGTAGGGTTGCTGATTGTGATTAAGTAAAAAAGTTTTTGCCCCTTCCCAATTTTTAATTTTTTGCATATTTGTCACACATACATGTTGCAGATCATCAAATTACTTCAATATTAGACAAAGATAACCCATGTAAACATCAACATGCTTTTTAATTTTACAATTTCAGTGATTAAAGGAAAACGCTGTTCAGCCCAACCAGGTCCAATGTGAAAAATGTCTCAAAAAGTACCACTCGATATCATGTTCTGAAGAGATTCAAATACAGATGGAAATGAAAATCATTGTCTGGAAAGGGTTACAAATGCATTGATTTGCTTACACAGGACCCGGATCAATCGACATAATTGATGAAACCATGAATTGTTCTCTCTATCAGAAAATCCTGAAGGAGAAAATCTGCCCTTAGTTTGTGACCTAATGCTCAAGTGCTGTTAGGTTATATAGCAGGACAATGATCCAAAACACAAAGAAGTCCAGTTTTGGAATGGCAGTGTCAAAGTCTTGACTTCAGTCTTATTGAGATGCAGTGGCAAGTAAATTGTCAAAAAGTATCGCAAACATTAAATTGGAAATGTTACTGCCAAGGATGGCACAACCAGTTATTTGGTTTAGGGGGGCAATTATTTTTTTTACATGGGTTATACAGGTTTTAAATACATTTTTGTCTGAATGATATTTTAAAAGCAAATTAGCAAAAATGTTCTAAGCTTTTTTGTTGTGTTTTTGTTTGTTTGTTTTTCTTTTATTGGGGGTGGTAGCATTTAAACTTTGAGCCAATCACATCTACATTCAAATAACTTCAGTAATACAATTATTTTAAAAAAATGCAATTTGTTATAAGGAAGCGAGTCTGACATACATATTAAAACAGGGTTACTGCTGTTAAATGAAAACAGATTATAGTAAATGAGGCAATGCAAATCATTCTCCACACATTCACTTTTTGGGACAGGTCAGGACTGCAGGCAGGCCAGTTCAGTACCCGTACCCTCTTCTTCTGCAATCATGCCTTTGTAATGTGCAGCATGTGGTTTTGTATTGTCTTGTTGAAAAATGCATGGACGTCCCTGGAAAAGATGACGTCTTGAAGGCAGCATATGTTGCTCTAAGATCTCAATGTACTTTTCTGCATTAATGCTGCCATCACAGAAGTGTAAATTACCTTTGCCAAGGGCACTGACACAGCGCCATACCATGACAGACCCTGGCTTTTGGACTTGTTGCTGATAACAGTCTGGATGGTCCTTTTCTTCTTTGGTCTGGGGCACACAACATTTATTTTTTCGAAAAAAGTCCTGGAATATTGATTCATCTGACCACAATACACGTTTCCACTGTGTCTAGGATGGACCATCCATCCTAGATGCCTCCAAACTTAAGCTTGCACCCTTGGCCTTTACACACTAAATTTTTTCCTGATTCCTTGAATCATTTAATTATATTATACACTGTAGAGAGAGAAATATGCAAATCCCTTCCAATCTTTCTTAGAGGTACATTGTTTTTAAACATTTCAATAATTTTCTCACGCATTTGTTGACAAACTGGAGATCCTCTGATCATCTTTGCTCATCAAAGACTCAGCCTTTGGATGCTGCTTTTGTACCAAACCATGATTACAATCACCTGTTGACATCACCTGTTTGGAATTACATAATTATTTAGTTTTTTCACCTCATTACTCCCCCTGTCCCAACTTTTTTTGAAATGTGTTGCAGGCCTGAAATGCAAACTGTCTGCAATCAAATAAAAGTTAAAGTAAATGTAAGGAAAATGTATTTTATTTGCATTTTCCATACTGTCCCAACTTATTTGGTTTTAATCATACTGTATAAAAAAATCATTTATAGTACTGTAGAACTACAAATACAAAAATGTACTAAAATGTAGTACTTTTTCAAATATTCTACCAACTTCCTTAATGAAATCCTTAAATGAAAAATGTACACCCCTATTGTATGCATACATACATATTTCTATAATTTTTTCTTAGTTTTCATTCAGTTTACATGTCTATTATTTATTTTTAACATAAGTAAAGCTTATTATCTATGATTTATTTGCACATCCTGAGTGTCCTTTTAATGTCCATCAGCACTAGATTTTATCCAGTCTACTTTTCACTTGGCCTCCTTGTTTGGCTCCAATCCCATTTCAACAGGGAGGGGAACCTTTTGCTCTGAAACGTTTGACAGGTGCAAAGAGTTGTGACTTGACTTTTCAGCACCTCAAATTCATGGCTGTGTATGTTGTTCTTATTCTCTGGCTCCTTTTCCCACACACATTCACATAAACTCCTGTCCTCACACTCACAGGGTGTGGAAAACACATTGGTCCAATGCACAGCACAAACATATAAAACATACAAACACTTCCTCTTTTTTAGGAAGCCATTTGTTTACTTTAGGGGTCTGTTCACACAGTGTGTATGTGTGTGTTGAACATAAATAAGAACTAAATATTTAATTCTAGCCATAATTGCAGGGATTTAACACCTGGGATATTGGAGATTAAGTGGACTTTTAAGGATTTTCCATAATGGGACTTTCCCTCAAAGTTTGTGTAATGTATATTGTGAGTGTGTGTGTGTGTGTGTGTGTGTGTGTACACTGATCAGCCATAACATTAAAACCACCTCCTTGTTTCTACACTCACTGTCCATTTTATCAGCTCCACTTACCATATAGAAGCACTTTGTAGTTCTACAATTAATGACTGTAGACCATCTGTTTCTCTACATGCTTTTTTAATCTGCCTTTACTATGTTCTTCAATGGTCAGGACCCCCACAGGACCACCACAGAGTGGGTATTATTTGGGTGGTGGATCATTCTCAGCACTGCAGTGACAATGACACGGTAGTGGTGTGTGTTAGTGGGTGTTGTGCTGGTATGAGTGGATCAGACACAGCAGCGCTGCTGGAGTTTTTAAATACCATGTCCACTCACTGTCCACTCTATTAGACACTCCTACCTAGTTGGTCCACCTTGTGGATGTAAAGTCAGAGACGATCGCTTATCTATTGCTGCTGTTTGAGTTGGTCATCTTCTAGACCTTCATCAGTGGTCACAGGACGCTGCCCACGGGGCGCTGTTGGCTAAATATTTTTGGTTGGTGAACTATTCTCCGTCCACAAGTAAGGTGTTTAAAAACTCCAGCAGTGCTGCTGTGTCTTATCCAATCATACCAGCACAATACACACTAAAACACCACCACCATGTCAGAACAGCATGAAAGGGGGCTAACAAAGCATGCAGAGAAACAGATGGACTACAGTCAGTAATTGTAGAACTACAAAGTGCTTCTATATGGTAAGTGGAGCTGATAAAATGGACAGTGAGTGTAGAAACAAGGAGGTGGTTTTAATGTTATGGCTGATCGGTGTATGTGTGTGTACCAGATTCTTGAGAAAGGTATTTATCAAATCTTTCCTCATACTATTGAGATTTTGTCCAGAGATGGCTAGACCTCACAGTCTGCTTCGTAGAAACAGCTTAAACCAGGTTCTGTGCACTAGAGACTGCTAAAATCAAAGTATCAAAGCATGTAGTAAAAAAGCTTTATGCAATATCCAATCTAGTATATTCAATCCAGGAGATATCAAGTTTGGTGCAGACTGTTGGAGATACAATATATACACTAATGGCTTTTGGAAGGAGTCTGTGCAATGTTAAAGCCATTTTACATAACATTGAAGAATAAAGACTACTACTACTCTGGTGCACTAGAAAGTATGCACACTTTGTGTTAGCCACAGTCTACACAGTAGAGACTGCTGGAGTCCCTGTTGTAGATATTGCTGGAGCCAGAGTCTAAACTACTGGCTGCAGGAGAAGGGATCCAGACACTATAGACCTCTGGACTGCTCTCTAGAGACTGCTGGAGTTAGACTCAGTGTTATAAAGACTGCTGGAACCAGATTTCGTGCAACATAAATCACTGGAGTCAATATTTATACCTCCCTTGCCACTAAGAGCAAATTGAACTCTTTTGGGGAGACTGTCCTAAAGTTTAATTTTATTTATGTTTTTGCATTTCTCCACAATTTTTCTCCAAAACTAGTCATATCCAAATACCTGATTGCTTTTTGTTACCTTTGTACTGCTGCTGGCTCCCACTCCTGACTCCTGAGCCGTGACTAACACATCACGTACTGAGAGTCACGCCCTGATGCCCATTATCCCTTGTCCCATTGTACAGGCGCCATCAATCAGCCAGCAGAGGTCGTATTTGCATCAGTTATAAGGAATCCTCTCTAACGATCCAAACCAATGGACGACCCAATCATTGTCTGTGTAGGCGTCCAGCCGGCCAGTAGCAGAGCTGAAATTCAAACTCATGTAATGTTGAGATGTCAGCTCTGGTGTACTAGCATTTTTTGTATTATGCTTCCTCTCTACTGATGCCGATCCCCACTCTGACTGAGGAGAACAAAGCTAACACACACCCCCTCTGACACAAGTGCAGCAGATGACTGCATCTTTTCACCTGCACTAGGCGAGTACATATGCAGATCAGCTTTGTGTACGGACAGCCACACCTTGATCAACGCACTTTCCCCATCTCTGCACAGACGCCATCAATCAGCCAGAACAGGTCATAATTGCGTCAGAGTCCCTATCCTGCTTTTCCCACCCTGTATGAACAACAAGCCAATCAGTGTTCATGTAGCCGCCTAGCCCAGCCGGATGGCAGAAATGAGTTTCGAACTGATGAGTACAAAAGCGTGTTTTACCACTGTGCCACCTATGTGTTTTTGACGCTTCTTTTTTAGGTTTTGGCTGCCTTTTATTTATTTCTCTGTCAAGGTGATCCCATACTGCCTGTAATATTCAGGTCTGGACTCTGTGGAGGCCAGTTCATTACTGTCAGTGTTTTATTAGCTGTTTTTTTCTCTCCAAATATGATTTCACTACATTTGCAGTGTGTTTGTAATCATGCTGAAAAATAAAAACATTCCCAATCTAGCGCTTAACAGATGGAATAGCATGGTTAATTAAAACCTATCTGTACTTTTCAGCATTTATGATCCCATTATCTCGGACAATATTGCCAACACCACTGGCAGAAATTCAGCCCCAAACCAGGACAGACCCCCCACCATGTTTTACTGAAGGTTGCAAACACCTATTCTTCCTTTGTTCTCCAACTCTGCTTTTCACATACTGTTGACAGGTGGACCCAAAAATTTCAAACTTGGATTCTTCACTCCATAATACTCTTTTCCACTGATCTTTATTCCAATCTTTGTGAGCTTTAGCATATCTTAGCCTTTTCACCCTGTTCCCCTTCTTAAAAAGTGGTTTCTTCCGAAAAGACCATTTCTGATCAAGCTTCCTCAAAGAAGAAACTCTGAGAAACTTTCCTGATTCTAACAAAATGTTTATAACAAAATATCACTTTATAACTTGAATACCACATCCTGAGTATCAAGTTTGTTTGCTGATTTTCCTTCGAGAGTGGCCTTGCTGATGTCTATTAAATTCTGTGATATTTGGAAATTTTAATGGATTGATCTGATAGGTTGGTCTTATACATATTAGCAAGTTTCTAATGAATTAAATGAATTTAACTCGTGTATGTAATGTGCAAGCATGTCTTGCTGAAACCTGGTGCAACAGACCTTTTTCACAGTAGTTATTTTGACATGAAATAGTAGGACAAATACAGGTGTTAGCAATGCCATTAATTGGGGTTCCATTTCATTTAGGTTTAAGAGAGCCCGGTTCCTGCTACTGCTCAATTGCAAGGGGAACTCACACTGAATACTTGTCACTTTTTTTATTACATTATTATATAATACAATTTTATTGTATAATTTTTTTCTGTCTTTTAATACTGCATACAAATTCCCTGTATTTTCTTGTTGTATTATAATAAAGAGATAATAATAAATAATTATATATTAGTGAAGTGGATTCCCTGTAATACATCTGGTTTGATTAGCGTAACTCGCTATCCTATTTATATTTTAACGTGTGACCTGTCTGTACTGATAATGTCTCAGTTTCAGCTCATTATTCTAGTTGTCATGTAAACAACATGCTACAATATATTAAATCAAATCAAACCACTATCAGATTTCAAGCAATCTGATAAAGACATCTGGATTTTAACCGAATAATCGAGTTATACACCACATGAATACCGTTAATCAGATATAGTTGCTTTTCTACATCTGTGCAGACTTCAGTGACAGGAAAAAGGGAGGTGGATGGATAGAAAGAAGAAGAAAGAGGGAGGCATATGTGCCATTTTTTTCTCATCTGTGGGGGTTGTTTCACCAGGCCTCCTCCAGGCTAAGTGTAGTGGTCATAGTTCATCTCCTGAAATAGGCCAAAGGTCATTCAGTCCTCCCACAGTTGCCCTGCGCATCTTCCAATGCCCTGTGCTCCTGTGCTCTGACCTCTACAGCTCTGCTGCCAATAGCCACACTGCTAGCATCCAGTTGTTGAAGACTGTAGAGGTTGAAGTTTAAAAGAAACTGCTGGAAGCAGTTAGTCTATTATGGAGGTGTGTCATTCCCTTATTTTACAACTTTTGCCCACCTTTCTCTCTTATATAGCACAAAACTAAATCCAAAGTTCAAAGCAGATATTATACAGAGGCAAATGTAAACATCCCTCATTTTTAGCACACAAATAGTTACACATGCATCTAAATGAACACACCCTATCCGTCATTACCAGCTATTTTTTCAGCTTCCTCCTCCTTCATCAGCCTTTCCTGTTTGCTCCTGATTGGCAGAGTTCATCTAAGCTGAGATGTAGACTCATTGTGTCTTTAGCAGATTGCTTCAAAGTCAGGATTTGACTTTTTTGGCTCTTGATCAGACGGTAAGGAATAAAAAATTGTTGTTGAAGTGCTGCTGGGTTTGCTGTGGGCTATAAACAGTAATAAAGTTAGCTATAAAACGTAATTAAAATGTTTAAAGCAAACACACATTAAACATATGGTTTGACCGTTGCCATCAGTGTCTGACAGAGCTTTGGCAGGTTTTTTCTGTGGGTTTACATAAGCGCTAGTCTCCTCCCACCACCCAAGTCATGTACAAGTGGGTTGGCTATGCTTAATTGTCTAGGAGTGAATGGTTCGGTTTATGATGTCCTGCTTTGATGAATGAATGTGCATATACAGTATATTGATAGTAAAATGTGACCCCCTATATACTATTTGCAAGTGAATAGCTGTGCAACTCAGCTTTTTAACTGTTACTGTTCTATTAACAAATCAATACTTTAAATAAATACACGATTTACACAAATCATACAAACACAGAATTGAATGATCTAAAAGTCATACAGTGGTAATAAATAGATAAATAAACAATTAAATAATAATAGAGTTGTTATCCGCTCTAGTCTTCAATAAAGTCTGTAGTGATTTCTTGTCGTTGCAATTACTCCAGACCCGTCACATCTGACAGGAGCAGCATCGTTGTCCCGGCAGTCTCGACTTTAATCCTTAACCTCGGCGGGTAAACAGGTTTCCATCAGAATGCCCTCGGGGTAAAACAACAGAGAATGTAGTTAATAATGTACAATACTAGTTGACAAACAGTTTTACAGAGAGTTTTAGACTCCGGCAGCCCTAATTATTACAGCATAACTAAAAGGGAGAGCGAGCAGGTAACAAGGTCATGAAGGCTTTCACAGGACATCAGCGCCCACCTCTCCTACCCAAACCAGAGTGATTGGACAAGAGAGGCAGAACGACAGCGACCCAACATCCCTGATCGCCACAAGTTTCTATGACCAAGAACCCCCAAGCCCTGCGCCTTTGTCTATATTAATCAAAAGCCTGAGAAAATAAATATGTTTTCAGTTTAGACTTAAACATTGAGACTGTGTCCGAATACCGAACAGAGGCAGGAAGATTATTCCAAAGTTGTGGAGCTTTGTAAGAAAACGCTCTTCCACCAGCTTTGGTCTTTTTAATTTTAGGAACTATAAGTAACCCTGCATCTTGTGAAACAGGGGTTTTTGTATCTGTTGGTCCTGGATTTTGTAAAGTTGCTTTGAGACAATGTATATTGTAAAAAGCGCTATATAAATAAAGTTGACTTGACTTGACTTGACTTGACTTAACAATTAGCTAGCTACTAAAATAGAATTGAAGTATACACTTTAATTATACAACAGTTAGTTCCGACCTTACAATCTGATTGGTTGAGAAGCGTTCTAACAGTGCTGATATTTGTGATAACAGCACGGCCTTTTCACACCATAACTGTATTACTCCACTGACGCGTTGCCATTAACAACAAGCTTCATGCACATAAACGCGCACGCAGGCGACACAGACGTTTTAAATCCGTTGTCTGATATACAATCTAGCGCTCTGTGTAGGGAACATAAATCAATTGTCTAATTCACTATCTAGTGCACTATGTAGTGAACATGAATGCGTTATCTGATATACAATAATACAGTTAGCTTAATAGCCCAGTTAGCAGCTCATAAAAGTTCTGTTATCACCCATATCCTTTGGTGTGTGCGAGAGGTTTTTTATTTCTTTTTTTCCCTTCGGAGGTTCTTGCCTTCTTCTTCTTGTTCTTCTTACCTCACTGAAATGAGTTTTTGCAACTTGGGATGTCTGCTTTGTAGTGTTAAACTTTATATTCGTTGTGGAACTACTTTTTGGCGGAAGGTATTGTCAATATTAAAGCATATTTATTATGAAATTCAGGGCTTCTTTGATTTATTTTCTTTCTTTATTTTGTAAAAACTGTTGTATAAAAGCAATAGAACACTCGAGGTCGTGTGTTATCGCGAATAACATCACGGCTGTGATTTGGTCGCAGGCACGAGCCGAAGGCGATGTTAGTGATGTTATTCGCGATAAGACACTCCCTCTCGTGTTCTATTGCTTAAATAGCATATTTATCAATGCTGATATTTGCAATGAGGATAAAGGTGTATATGTTTCTAAATATTTTAAATATTTTAAAAATCTAGGACATGGAACAGGAAATGACATGGAGTATTTTAATGCTTTAAATCCACTGTCTTGAAATTTAGAACAAGCAAATGTTGGTATTAAATTTGATGATAAAGAAAACACAATTAGAAAAAGTGGTGGGTGGGGGTGGGGGTGGGGGTGGGGGCCCTCCTCCCTCCACAACATGAACTAAGGTCGTCATTATTATATTACATTATTTTTAAGTAAATTATTAAAAGTGAGTACCTTTAATTCATTTTGATATATTGGTCAATATATATATATACAGTATATATATATATATATACATATATATATATATATATATATTGTTGAGGGGGCCCCAAATAATTTTTTGCACTGGGGCCCATGAGCTCCTAGTTACGCCACTGTAGGGCACGTGCTAGATGACAACAGATCTGCAAAGACTGTTCCGTTAAGTATTAAACAGGAAAATGATTTTCTAAATATTTTGCTAAAATGATTGATAATTTCAAAATAGTGCTTATAAGTTAAAAATACAATTAAATTACATTTTAAAACTGTACGCCAACATGTTGAATATAAAACTGTTCAAAATAGAAGCGTCCATGTCTTTTGGTTAAAACAGTCTCGTAAAGCTTGATTATTTGCCTGTTAGTGCTGTGCTGCCACCTGCTGGATATTCCTAGCAAATACATGTGGCAACACTTTGAAGAAGCCCCCTTTCATATTTAGCATGACTGTGTCCTTGTGAACAAACTGAGGTAAATAAAGACAAATTGTGATGAAACTTTTTATAAGTAATAGATGCTGTTATAGCCAGAAAGGCCTTTCAAATTTATACCCATAGTTTTAAAATGTGATGTCCATCAAGATGTCTACATACGTTTGGCCAAAAAGTGTAAATGTTTGGTTTACACGTTCTCACTATGTCTGAGTGAGATTCTTCCAGGTACTTGTCAATTTATCAGCCACCCTCAGTGATAAAGGTCTACCATAGAGCCATTACCAGCCAGAAATACAGTGGTAATTTGGGTATGGTGCAGCTGCTGGTACCTTTAAATGCATTAATGTTACTGATAATATGATAGGTTTGAAAGCACTCGTCAGGTGGTTAACAAAAATTGTGTACAAACTGAGCACTATCCTGAGCCATTTACCAACCTGTGTCAAAACCAAGATTTGTTTTGACTATATTTACAATCACTGTTAAAATCTAATTAAAATGGGATATACAATTTAGGTCTTTAATACATATACTATTTTAGGTCTTTATTTTATGGTCTTATGTTGCATATTTCTATTTAGGTTTCCAATAAGGCTACACATTTACTTAAGTCAAAAACTACAGGCAAAGATTTTTCTCAATTTAAAAAAAAAGATTTCAACTTCATACCCTTTGCAATGAAAAGACCAGCTTCAATACTCAACATGATTTCTTAACAGAGTGCACCTTACTAACGTAAGTGTATGAAATTAATGGCTCACCTGTTGTCAATTATTTTAGAGAAATAAATACTCAGTCTTTCAGACAGCTCTATCACTATGGCAGAGATTTTTGAGGCAGCTTGGGAAACACAAGCCAACCAGCACAGAAAACCTAATCCTCAAGTTTGAAGCTCAGCATTGTGTCAAAGCAGGCACACCTTGATTGTTTTTTTGTTTGTTTGTTTGTTTGTTTGTTTGTTTTTGTTTTGTTTTTGATAGTCTGCAACTTTACTTGACCAGAGTGAAGGTGGTGCATGTAGCAAAAAAAACTGTGATAGGCAACAGATGAGACTAGGAGAACAAATAGATAAAATGCCACAAAAAAGAAATGTATGGATTTTTAAAGGTCCATCAAAATAAAGCAAAGGGGAACTGGTCAAAACTAAACAACAGCCACATAAGTTTTATTTTTCATCCTTGTTTAACGTTATAATAAAACTTTTTTGTTTATAAGTACAAATGTAAAATATATTATGTGAGAAAATGTAAAGGGGATATATACACAAAAATAAAGATGTGTAATTACTTGTTTCCCTTAAAGTATGAACTAATTTGAATTAGTCTCATTTTATTTATGAAAAAGTACAAGGTATTTAAGAAATGGCATTTCTGGTATTAACCAATCAATAAATTCCAACCAAAACAATTTGGGCTTTGAAACATACACATTAGGACATTGGTTAAATAAATAATAAGGTGAGTAATCTGTGAGCAAGCACTGCTTTCTATTGACTCAGATAATATGTGTAAAATGTTAAGGGTGATAATTTATGACACAAACTTCAATTAGGAAATACCTGGAACAAAATACCAGGCTGGTGAGAGGGTTGACTCGATCACCTCCACTGTCACACAAAGGCACTTGATAATGCAGATGAACTTTAGAACATATTCACCTGCTCTGGATTGACTACTGAAGTGATAATTAGACACATCTGACCTTATTAACAAATGCCTATTTAGTGCATGAGAGAGTGAGACAGTTGGCTCCCATTTTTGGTGCTCTTTATCTTTTTTCTTGATGCAATTACATGAATGTCACCCACCCCCACCTTAAAATACTTTATTAAGATGTTAACGTACAATGTGAATTTTCCTTGGAAAAATGCCACATTTATTGTTCTGTCTTTCTGGTCTACCATTTTTGGGCTGCAGAGGGAACACAGGTGCAGATGGTTGATGTGTCACTTTCTCTTAATTGACAATCACCTGCACCGTACTCCAGATAGGAGTTTTCCTATAGACTTCGGTTTCTTTCTTGCAGACTTGCCATCTTCTTTTTGACAAACCTGCTGTTTTTCTAAGCCGTGGTACTGGGTTTACTCGTCTGGTTATGTGGCATTTTGTGCCTTACAACAGAATTGCATACAGAATTTGGCCACCTTTTTTATTTGCAATTGCCCCCTTTTGTTAGTGGCTTTTAACCACAGTATGGAAAAATAGTGGAACTTAATGTTTATTAGGATTTTAACGTCATGTTTTACACTTTGGTTACATTCATGACAGAAGTAGTTACTCATTACCCAAGATTCCTCAGTTCACAAGTTTAATGTCATACACAGTCATGGACAATTTTGTATCTCCAATTCACTTTACTTGCATGTCTTTGGACTGTTGGAGGAAACCCACACAGACATGGGGAGAACATGCAAACTCCACACAGAAAGGAACCGGACCACCCCACCTGGGGATCAAACCCAGGACCTTCTTGCTTTGATGCAACAGTGCTATCCACTGAGCCATCGTGCCACCCTAGTGGAACAAAATAAAAAGAAGAACCTAATGTGTTCAGCATTGTAAAGATTTTGTGTGAGGAAGTGTGTGAGTAAGTTAGTGTAGTGTAAGTGTAAGTTAGGTGAACTGAAGATACTAAATTGCCTGGGACAGTGTTTGACACTGAACTTGAATGTAACCAAAGTGTAAAACATGATGTTTAATCCTAACAAACAAACAAGGACTTTTCAAAACTATTGTCACAAATGTTAAAGCATAGTAGACAGTAGACAGACAGGTAATAAGTGAATAAAGGTGACCCAGGTGGAATATTCCCCTAGCACACCAGAACTCCTCGGTTTGAAACTTGGTGTTGCCACCGGTTGGCTGGGTGCCATCTGGCGGGCATAATTGGCAGGGCCTGCAGCAGATACTAATTGGCCACCGTTTCTGCAGGGTGGGGGCCGGACTATGTGTGGGTGGGTGGGCATTCATACGCTGTGTAGGGAACCTGATTGGCGGAAGAGACGCCTGTGCAGAATGCAGGGGTGAGAGGAGGAGGGCTGTACACGTGTCGGAAGAGGCGTGTACAGCGGCGTGCTCTCCTCTGATGCAATCTGGTATCTCTGGTAGCAGTGGAAGACAAAATTGAGTGCGCTAAATTGGGAAGAAAATAGGGAGAAAATGCATTAAAAAATTCTTGCAGGTGTAGGGCTTTACCTCATGCTTTATTTGGGAGAACTCGACGCAGCTTCTGGACATGGTTGACATAAGGCTTCTTTTTTTGCACAGTAAAGTGGCATTTTTTAATGAAGCTCCATATGGTAGTGCTTGACAAAGGTTTGCCAAAGTAATCCCTTGTCCATGTAGTTATATCAGCGATTGATGAATGGGCATGACACGCCCTGTTACAATGATTAATCAATTTTTGGAATAGATGTTTAAAATTTGAGAAGAATTCCTTATTTAAAGTTATTTATGTTGATAGACAAAAATCTTTAGATATGCTATGCATATTGTAACTTCACATTTTGTATGAAGTGTGAAGTGTGTGAGTGAAATTATTGTGGAAGTTTTACAAAGTGTAAGTTAGGTGAATTGGAGATATAAAATTGCCTGGGACAGCGTTTGACATTGAACTTGAATGTAACCAAAGTGTAAAAGATGATGTTAAATCCTTACAAACAAAGATCTTTTCAAAACTGTCACAAAAGTGAAAGCATATCATTGATTTTATTGTGGGTGTGGCTGAAACCCCTGATCTCAGCAGATAGGAATGTAAGTTGACAGAAAGTAATAAGTAAATAGAAGCCACTGACTTAATGAGTGGCTTCCACTGAGTGGATGTTTGCAAATAATAGTGTATGATACATTTCTCTTCTAGAATTTCTTTTGATTGCAGCATAGTGTGCTGCTCTTAACCCTATTTTACACTGCTGAAAAGCATATATTTAAGTAATGTTTGGCTTATTTCTGTAACTAAGAGACCAATTCACACAGAACAGGTTGTTGGAGAGCTTTTTTCTTCAAAAAACCATCTACAAAGTGTATTTCTTGTCTTTGTCTTATAATCAATGTTAGCTGTTAATGATATAGTTTACTGTATAGTGTGTATTTTAATACCTGTCACTGTTAAAATACAGCTTTACAGAAATACAGGTCCAGGCCACTGCTGAGAAAGTTACGATGAGAATAAAAAGCATTAAGCACTAAGACCGTTATAAAGAAATCAAGACAGGGAATCCATACTACTTTGATGGACACCAAATTGTGAAGATAGTGTTAACATGCTAGACAAAGCATCACTCATAGAAACTTACATCCTCCTTTCAATTAGCCTGCGCCCTGTCTCCTGTTGCTATGATTCACCAAAGAATGTAATTAGTAAATTATCAAAAAGGTGCTGCAAATGTATGCTATTTGCTATGTGTGTGTGTGTGTGTGTATATATATATAAATACCCTCATTAATACTGGGTTCTGACAGAAAGATTAAAAGATGTCCTGCTCTGCACTTTCTCTAGCACTAGGCATCCTGAGTAGTCTGGTGTTTCCGGATGTTAGCACTGTCAGACCCCCACTTGCTGGTAACAGTGACATCAACACAATCACAAGCAGAATATTTCTAAAGGTGAGTAAAGCTTTTTTAAACAGTTTTGTAAATTGTATTACAGGTGTTACAGATAACAGTTTATCTAGGTAATTTTTATTGAGCCTTGTAGCTAAAAATAGCTGTTTTAGAGTAAAAGTATCCATCCAAATAACATTTTTGGGAAGTGTAAAATAAGAATGCTTACTGTAATATACTAAAAATAATAAATTTAATGAAATAATCACACTAACTACAAATCTGCGAATTGTTTTATAGTTAGGTGTCTAATGGGATCAACATAATGTTATGTCAAGTTATTAAAGGCAAAGCTACAATAAAAATGTTGTTATTTAAAGGGTACAGTATCAAAAACTAAAGGTCATGTGTTTGCATTAATTTAAGTTTATAAATATGTTGTGATGGTGGTAAGCTCAAAGGTATTTTCTCAAGGGCCCAATAGTGGCAGCCTGACTGTGTTGGGACTTGAACCAGTGACCTTTCAATTACCGGGCCAGTACCTTTAACCACTGAGCTACACTATCTGTTAATTAATTTACACAGATCAGCCATAACATTAAAACCACCTCCTTGTTTTTTACACTCCCTGTCCATTTTATCAGCTCCACTTACCATATAGGAGCACTTTGTAGTTCTACAATTACTGACTGTAGTCCATCTCTTTTTCCACATACTTTTTTAGCCTGCTTTTACCCTGTTCTTCAATGGTCAGGACCACCACAGAGCAGGTATTATTTAGGTGGTGGATCATTCTCAGCACTGCAGTGACACTGACATGGTGGTGGTGTGTTAGTGTGTGTTGTGCTGGTATGAGTGGATCAGACACAGCAGCGCTGCTGGAGTTTTTAAATACCATGTCCACTCACTGTCCACTCTATTAGACACTCCTACCTAGTTGGTCCCCCTTGTAGATGTAAAGTCAGAGATGATCGCTCATCTATTGCTGCTGTTTGAGTTGGTCATCTTTGAGATCTTTATCAGTGGTCACAGGACGCTGCCCACAGGGCGCTGTTGGCTGGATATATATTTTGGTTGGTGGACTATTCTCAGTCCAGCAGTGACAGTGAGGTTTTTAAAAACTCCAGCAGCGCTGCTGTGTCTGATCCACTCATACCAGCACAACACACACTACCACACCACCCACATGTCAGTGTCACTGCAGTGCTGAGAATGATCCACCACCCAAGTAATACCTACACTGTGGTGGTCCTGTGGGGGTCCTGACAATTGAAGGACAGCATGATAGGGGGCTAACAAAGCATGCAGAGAAAGAGATGGACTACAGTCAGTAATTGTAGAACTACAAAGTGCTTCTACATGGTAAGTGAAGCTTATAAAATGGACAGTGAGTGTAGAAACGAGGAGGTGGTTTTAATGTTATGGTTGATTGGTGTATAACTACGCATCCACAGTGCCTTGGTAAGGGGCAAAAAGCTTACTGAAAGTTTTTGACAGTGTTAGAAATTAATATGATTAGGCAAGTCGTGCTTTTTAAACGTAAATAAAGGAATCATTCTTCATTAAAAGTTCACAGTTAACAGATTTATTTAGATGTAAGTATTGCATTAAATTCCTAGAAAGTACATTGCTTGTTAGCTTTGCTGACAGGTTGAAATATCTAACACTTTTTGGATAACATTTGCACCTACAATAGATTTCCTTGTAGCCGAATGTTAACTATTACTGGTCTCATGTGTGTCATTACCAAGGACGGATTAAGGATAGTCTGGGCCCCTGGGCAACTCTTTTTTGCAACACCCCCAACCCCCCCACCCCGCACGCCCCCCCCCCCCCTCCAAAAACATAAATAAATTAATACATTAAACAACCTGTCAATAACTACCCCTAACACAAGAATCTATTTTATATAAGTTTCTTTCTACTCTTCTTTCTTGCAAAGTCATCCACTAATTCATCAAAATTAAGCTGTCTGACCAAATCTGATTCAATGGCCAGAAGTGACAGTGAGTTCAGCCGGTTTTGGCGCATCCTAATCCTGAGTTCATTCTTAATACGAGCCAGTTTGGAGAATGGACGCTCCCCTTTACAATTTGTGATAGGCACAGTCAAAAAAAGTCTAAGTGCTATGTAGACATTTGGAAAGGTTGACTGTAAATTCAAATTTATCATGGTTTTGAGCATTTTACTAGGACATTTTTCTTTTTCTGTTATGAATGATTTGTATTGTATCAGTTCATCTGCCAGGCTCAGATCTGAAGGATATGCTGCAGCGAGTGAGTTAGCCTTTAAAGTGAGCTCACTGTTGGACATATTGTCAGGCATGAAAAGAACATCAAATAGCTCAGTTAAGTGTGTGTATGCATTCAAACTGCTTGAAATTGCTTGTCTTAAATTTAAATAATTGCAAAATTGCTAAATTAATTTGTGTCTCTGTGCTTAAGAGAAATTGAACATAATAATTTTGAAACAAAACAAATTCAGAAACATTAAGTAAGGGCCTGAATCGCATATTTGCAACAAAACGTCTGTTATGAAATATGGAGCTTGCCTGGCAATTTGTAGGTCCCTAGAAAGTCAAGGAGCCATGGTAAACGACTTCTATGGAAGTCAAGGGCCCCATAGCAGGGGCCCTCGTGATCAAGGGCCCTCTAATGGTATGCCCTGCTCTTCTCTAGGGCCCCCTGGTAGGGGCTCTCATAACCAGGGCCCTCTAAAAATATGCCCCCCTCTTTCCTAGGACCCCTAATAGCCAGAAGTCGAAGTCAGAGCAGTGCCACAAAGCCTCATCCATTTTCATAAGGGGCCCAAAAGCATGGCTAGGGCCCAAAAGCATGGCTAGGGCCCCCAAAAGCATGGCTAGGGCCCAAAAGCATGGCTAGGGGCCCCAAAAGCATGGCTAGGGCCCCCAAGAGGCCCTGGGGTCAAAGTCCCTAATAGTCAGAGGATCCTTAAAATGGAGGGCCCTCGGAAATAAAAATATATTGTATCATAAATGTTGATAGGCATCGCAAAATGTTTTGGGCCATGGCCCCCCCGGGGCCCCCTGACCTCAAGGGCCCCTGGGCGCTGGCCCCACTGGCCCGGTCAGTAATCCAGCCATGGTCATTACAGCTGATTTGGGTGTAATTAGGGCAGTAGCTTCACAAATTATTTAATTCCTAAATCATTTGGAACAGAATACATCAGTGAAATGAAATGTATGTGAATGCAGCTAATGCCTACTATGAAGATATTCAACAGCACTGCCAAGAAATTGTTTTTTTTTATCTGCCAGAATTAAAAAAAGACATATGACCATGAAATTACTAAATAAACTAGACTAATAATGGATAGTTTTGGCTTCTAGCAATTTAAATGCTATGGGTCTTCCAAAACATATTTCCTTAAATTTTGTCTTGATTATGATAGGGCAGAGCGCAGTTCAACACACGTGCAAAATCTTCCATCAAACAATCAAACCCTCTGTGCCCTTTTGATCAAACTATCATTTCTGATAGTTTATTATTATATTCATCTAATTAGACAGAATAATAATTTGCATTGCCTCTAAGGAAAGAAGATGCAAACCTGTCAGCAAAATAGCCCAACCTTACCCCCAGCCCTCACACACAACAGACCCACTTGCTGTAAGGCTTAACAACTGAGAGTTGTACCTTTCTCTTGGTGTACCCATGGACCCATAGTTTTGCACAACTGAACTCCCTTAAATCTTTTCCATTGACCACCTTAATATGAACTAGGCATATCAGCATTTTTGTTTGTTACAGGGAATGTTCAACTCTCGTTCTTAACTTTTGTCTATACTTAATCTGTTTACATTTGTATAGCACAATGAAAATCTTCCCAGAAGTCTGGAGATGGAGGACTTTGCTCTAAGCGTAGCACCAACCAGCAGCAGAGTGGACTCACCTACCATCCTCCGTCTGTATCCGATCTCAGCCAAACCAGCACACCCCCATGCCATCCTGCCACTCCGTTTTGGTCGTGACTCTGCGAACATGCAGCGGACACCCAAGTCCACAATCAACCTGCCGCAGAGGTTTGGCCGACGTGCTGACAATCCATCCGCCACTCTTCCTCAACGGTTTGGTCGGAGGAACCTTCTTTTTGGGGATCCAATTCTGATACTCGATTCACCATCACCAAGAGACAGGTAACATCAAAGAAGTACCTGAAAGGATGGGTGGGGGGAGGAAAGGTTACGATGATTGCAGTGGCTCTGACTAGACAGGAGGTCCAAATGAGCCCTGAAAAACAAAAATGTACACAAATCTGAGCTGGCACTCCTGGTGTCATGTACCAGCTGTTACCCAGCTTGGTATATGAAAAGTGTTTGTACTTAATTAATAAAAGAAAAAGAAGCGCGTGTATAAAGAGGACTTTACAGAAATAACTTATTTTAACTTAAGTTTATTTTTTTTTGTTTTAGGCCATATAACACAAGCTATACCAGGCTATCAGTCCACTGTGTAATAAGGTACAAATTAATTTAAAAGTATTATTTTAGTCGCATATTTCTTTATGTATGTTTGAAAATAGTTTTACATGTCTGGTCAATCAAAACTGGCTCACCATTTGAACCAAACACAATCTACCACACCTAATATTGTTGAAAGATTTGTGGAATCCAAGAGAAACTCTGGAAAGCACTATTTTTTTTTTTTTTTTAATTTTATATTTTCCCCGCTTTTCTCCCTAATTTTTCTCCCCTAATCTAGTCGTGTCCAATTACCCTGATTGCGTCCTCTATACTGATTCGACCCTTCACCGCTGACTGATGATGCCTCTCAACTGACATACAGTCAGTCAGTACGGACTGCATTTTTCCCCTGCACGAGTCGAGTTCATACACTGACGAGCACTGTGTACGGAGGGCCACACCCCCATCAGCATTATTCCTCAGCCCTGTGCAGGCGCCATCAGTCAGCCAGCAGGGGCCGCAGTTGCACCAGTTATGAGGACCTATGATCCGACTTTTTTACCCTATAACCCTAAACAACAGCCAATTGTTGTTCATGCTGCCACCCAGCCCAGTCGGAAAGGCAGAGCTGAGATTCAATGCAATGTATTCGAAACCCCAACTCTGGTGCGCTAGCGTACTTTACCGCTGCGCCACCTGAGCGGCCTGGAAAGCACTATTGACATCTTGCTCCTTAGACGAAATTGTTTTATGCTAATTTCATAAATTTAGACAAACAGGCTTGGGAAAACCCCATAAAACCTTTAAAATATTATGCAAAGAGACAGCCATACATCAATTAAATGCAGAACTGCCGATTCTCTAGACCCAAGCTCATCTCAGATGGACCGAAACACAGTGACAATGTGCTGTGTCAGATGAGGTAGATGGCTGAATAAATGTCCAACAAATCACAGATTCTTGTTTTTTAAATGTATTTGTACAGTAGTGTTAAAAAAAATAGCAGTGATTTTAAAAAAGTGAATAAAGCACAAAATCATTCTAATAACTTTTATTTCCATGAATGCAAATGCACTGAAAATACTACACTTTCAATTCTAAATCAAAACATTAACAAAATTTAGCCAGTTTGTGTTCATCATTTACAGAAAATTAAGAAAAATTAATATTAGGCTGTTCAAAAAAATAGCAGTGCCAGCATTTTTCTCAAAAAATTTATCTATAAACTAAAAATGTTTGAGGTTTCACTTTAGTTTAAATTACTGAACGAATATTTAGTGGCATTACAATTGTTTCCGAGATCTGTGTTGCATGGAGTCGACCAACTTCTGGCACCTCTAAACAGGTATTCCAGTCCAGGATGATTACACTACATTCCACAGTTCTTCTGCAATTTTGGGTTTTGCCTCAAAAGAACGCATTTCAGATATCAGAACACAAGTTCTCTATGGGATTGAGGTCAGGGGATTGGGCTGGTCACTCTATTACCTCAATCTTGTTTGTCTGTAACCAAGATGTTTTGGGTCATTGTCATGTTGAAACACCCATTTTAAGCACATTTCTTCTTCGACATAGGGCAACATGATCTCCTCAAGTATTCTGATATATTTAAATTGATCCATGATCCCTCGTATGTGATAACTAGGCGTAACACCATGGTATGAGAAACATCCCCATATCATCATTTTGTACCACCATGCTTTACTGTCTTCACAGTGAACTTTGGCTTGAATTCAGTGCTCGATGGTCGTCTGATATACTGTCTACGGCCACTAGACCAAAAAAATACAATTTTGCTTTCACCAGTCCACAAATGTTGAGCCATTTCTCTTTGGACCAGTTAATGTGTTCCTTGGTCAATTTGAACCCATTCAGGACGTGTCTTTTTCTTAACAACGGGACTTTGCAAGGAGTTCTTGCTGGTAAACTGGCTTCACTTAATCATCTTCTGTACTCACTGGTAACTTCAGATGTTCCTTGATCTTTCTGGAGGTGATCATTGGCTGAACCTTTGCCATTTTGGCTATTCTTCGATCCAATCGAACAGTAGTTCCACGCTTCCTTCTGCGTCTTTCAGATTTTAGTTGTCACTTCAAGACATTTGAGATCATTTTAGCTGAGCAGCATATAATTTGCTGCACTTCTCTGTATGTTTTTTCCCTCTACAATCAACTTTTTAATCAAAGTACGCTGTTCATCAGAACAATGTCTGGAACAACCCATTTTACCCAGTATTTCAAAAGGAAATGTGCTATGACCAACCTGTGCAACATTTGCCACCCTCCTACCTTAAATAAGGGCCAAAATTGACACCCGTTCTTCTGCTGAATGAATGGCTTCACCAATTGAAATTCTCACTGCTATTATTTTGAACAACCCCCTTTCAATCAATGCTTCGATTACTCAGAATGAGCGGCATGCATGTCCTAATTGTTGGGTTTGTTTTGTTTTCATTACTCTACTACACTTTCAAGTAAAATTTTTGCTATGTAGAAATAGCATTTCTACTAAAAACAGTGATTTATCAGGTCAATGGTGTTGGACTGCTATTTTTTTGAACACCACTGTAAATGCCCCTTTACTTTACTTAGTTATTTAAATATTTACATGACCATATGTTTGGTGTATTTTTTTTCAAGGCTGTATCTTCTCTCCCACAGGACACAATGACTATGACTTCATGACTGAAACAGTTCAAGAGGAAGACAAAGCTTTAAAGCTAGCAACAAACATTTTTCAGTCCGTTTTCATATGCCATATATGTATTTGCATTTCTAAATGTCTGCTTGTGATTTGTTGTGCTAATATACATATACAAACATGCTCTGTGCTGATAATGAGCATGTGCGATCAGAAAGCTTATGTAGCACCAGTTTGGTGCATTCTAATAATTAGTTATTAATTAAAGATAAGAAAACACAATTAAATTTACAATAAATTAAAATGGTTGCATTATTTGTAAATAATTGTGATCAGTTATTATGAACAATACATGTTTAGAGGGTTTTTTGTTAATTTACCAAACATTAATATAGCAACTTTGAAACATACTAGATGCCTTAAAACTGAATAATATGTGTGTAAAAACTGACTGGGCTTGATCAACTGTAAACAGGATGTAATGACCAAGATCTGCCAAAAATAAACATAGAAAATGGCTGTGCATTGTGAACAGTACCATGAACATCTGGTACATACACTGATCAGCTATAACATTAAAACCACCTCCTTGTTTCTACACTCATTGTCCATTTTATCAGCTTCACTTACCATATAGGAGCACTTTGTAGTTCTACAATTACTGATTGTAGTCCATCTGTTTCTCTGTATGCTTTGTTAGCCCACTTTCATGTTGTTCGTTAATGGTCAGGACTCTCACAGGACCACTACAGAGTAGGTATTATTTGGGTGGTGGATCATTCTCAGCACTGCAGTGACACTGACATGGTGGTGGTGTGTTAGTGTGTGTTGTGCTGGTATGAGTGGATAAGACACAGCAGCCTTGCCTTATTTTTTTAAACACCTCACTGTCACTGTGGGACTGAGAATAGTCCACCAACCAAAAATATCCAGCCAATAGCGCCCTGTGGGCAGCGTCCTGTGACCACTGATGACGGTCTAGAAGATGACCAACTCAAATGGCAGCAAAATATGAGCGTTCGTCAGCACAACACACACTAACACACCACCACCATGTCATTGTCACTGCAAAGCTGAGAATGACCCACCACCAAAATAATACCTGCTCTGTGGTGGTCCTGTGGGGGCCCTGACACAGTAGTACATTATGGTATGCCATTCTGCTCACCACGGTTTTACAGAGTGGTTATTTGAGTAGCCTTGCTTACTTATATTCTCTAATAATTCTAAATATTGTTATGCATAAAAGCAGTTTCTGACATACTCAGACCTCCTAGTATGTTACAAACAACAATGCTCTATGCTAAATACAGATGCAGTTTGGCAATGTAGTTAGTGACTGTAGCCCAGGCATGTCCAAAGTCTTCTGTCTTAAATTGCATTACTTGTGGCCCGCCAGCACAGTCAAACAGAAAACAATAATAATTTATACTAATTCAAGATGTAAATTTCCATTTTTACCAATTGGTGGCAGCAACACTGTGAGTACGCATTCATGAGAAGCGTACCCATTAATATGACGTGATAAAAGCGACACTGGTTGTAGAAACAACGATTAACGGGAACAAAATTTAGCGTGACGTATTGTACTAAAACAACGACTAAGAATTTGAGTGGTGGAGAGCACTTATGCCCAGTAATAATTTGGAGAAACTCAGAATTCCTGTGTCGTTCTTTTAGTACATAAAGCCACGTTATCGTTAAGCTTTATTTTTGTGAATGCGCCCCGTTTCTGAAAGTTTTAAAGTTCAGTTAGAAATTCAAATAGCTTGTTCTGTATGTTCTGTTTTGTTCATCTGAATGCTTACATATGGTTGTTGTTCGATGTGTGAAAATAATATTATTAAATAACAGCGTATTTATATGCTTATTTTATTGTTTAAAATAATGTCATCAGGGACTGTTGCCCCCTACATTTTGTCACCCACATTACCCAATTCATCAATAAAAAGGGACTCCTGTAGGTCTCCTACTGACCAGATATTATTTAAGTGGTGAACCATTCTCAGCACTGCAATGGCACTAACATGGTTGTGACAAGTGCAGCAGTGTTTTGGGAATTTAGTAGAACTCAGTGTCAATGAATAAAGGTGGATAGTACCATGATTTAAAAAAGTGTCAACTAGAGAAGTTTTTAGAGAAGGATAAACACACATGTACATAAAACATAGCTCAAGTCGCTAACTGTACATCTACAAGGGCTAACACGAAACTGGAATAGAGGTCTGGTAAAAATGAGGATTAATAGGTGGGTGGCAAAAAGGAAAGAAGGTAAAAACAGTTAACATTTGCTGAGATCTAACAAGGCAAAACATGTATGTTTAACATTATACCAGCAGGTGGAGACATTTATCAGAAATTAATTGAGACTCTTGACGGCTCGAAAACACACTATAGCTTTACAATTAATTAACTGTTCTAATTACAAGTGTATTTAGGTGCTTTAAACATGTGCGTTTAAACATGAGTAGATAATTATAAATGCATCCTTCTCTGTAGTGTATGTTTGCATAGTTTACAAAGCACACATTTATATTTGACATTTACATTTTCGGCATTTAGCAGACGCTTTTATCCAAAGTGACTTACAGTATACTGTCTAAGTAATTGAGGGTTAAGGGCCTTGCTCAAGGGCCCAACAGCAGCAACCTGGTGGGGTTTGAACCAGCAACCTTCTGCTTACTTGTCCAGTACCTTAACCGCTAGGCTACAACTGCCCTTGCAAAAGTAAAAGCTTTTATCCAAAGTGGCTAATAATTAAGAGGAATACAGTTAAAAGCAACTGAGGCTTAGATCAGGGATCTTAAGTGTTGGTGGGGGCTTAAACCAGTGACCTCGCAGTTACTACTCCAGTAGCTGCTGTAACTGCTGAGCTAGGATAATCCACTAGCACACCAGGGCTGAGATTCTGAGCGCCCAAATTTGAATCTTGGCTCTGCTACAGGTTGGTTGGGCACCCTCTAGCAGGCACAACTGGCAAAGACAAAATTGGCCTCCAGTATGCTGGGTGAAAAAGACTGTACTACGGGGTGGGATAATCAATGCTTTGTAAGGACCTTGATTACCCAGGGTGTCTGTAGAGAAAGTGAACAAGCGCAGAGATCGGGGTGCGGCTCTCCATATGCGAAGCCGACCTTATGTGCAAATCCACCGAAGTATGGGTGAATAAGAAGTGATTAGTGGATTGCGCAAACATCTGAGGGAATGTGTGTCAGGTGATATACACCCTATAAAAAAATTTGCTATCCTACCCCCACTGAGATCCTGAGTTCGAACCTCAGCTGTGCTATCGACTTGGCTGAGGAAAAGAGGTTGGATGGGTTTCTCATTGCTGCCACAATTGCTACACCTACTTACTGTACGCCTGCTTTGTACATTCTTAGTACAGTTGGGACATCTACTAGCTGATCAACCTCACTCACTCACTCACTTTCTGAACTGCTTATCCAATTAGGGTCTCAGGGGGGTAACACCCTGGACCCTGGGCGCCAGTCCATCGCAGGGCAGATATACATACACACACACACATATACCCATTCACCTATAGGACAATTCAGCGTCTCCAATTAACCTGACTGCATGTTTTTGGACTATGGGAGGAAACCGGAGCACCCAGAGGAAACCCAAGCACACATTGGGAGAGCGTGCAAACTCTGCACAGAAAGGACCCGGACTGCCCCATCTGGGGATCGAACCCAGGACCCTCTTGTTGTGAGGTGACAGTGCTACCCACCAAGCCACCGTGCCACACACTGATCAACCTGCACATAGAAAATCATAGTACATAGGGTGTGTTCAAAAACCTAGTGAGCTGCCTTGCTGTCTTACTGCCTACATAGGCAGCTGCGTAGGTAGAGAGGATTCTAATAAGTCATTAACTTATAAGGCAGGTTATTCGAACGCGCTATTTAGACAGCGATTCCATCAGTTTTTGCTTACTAACACAGCCTCATGCTATTCAAACCAATGGGATAGGGTGGCACAACACGCTAGCATGTCAACAAACATCTCTCTTTGTGTACCAAAAAAAATTCGCCTGAATTCGCAAATAAATACACTTGTGCAAGTTTATACAAATTAAAAATCAATAACAATTTATTTACGTTTGAAAATAACTGTTTCTCCGCACCGTCAGCCATGATTTTTATTTTTCTGTAAGCAAAGTTGTGCTGCATTGAATGCTGGGATTGCCTCCACCGCTAAGGCAGCATTGGATGCTCCCTCATTCTTGAGTAAAAATAGCATTGAAATTTTAAGATACCATACTAGTGAGCATATTAAGGCATCTAGGATTTTGAACAGCCTCCTTTTCAGGAGCACACATAGAATGACGTAAAATGCTGTCTATGTAGAGAGATCACTAGGTTTTCAAACACACCCATAGTACTACTTAAACAACCCAAAACCAAACACAGAGTAAAAGGCAGTGTTATTCAGCACAAAATCAACAGTACACTGTAGCAGATTATCTGAGAACAGTGACTAATATTAAACACAGAACCACCCAGACAAAGTGCACGCAAGATGGCCTTCAAGACAGGACGTTATAAGAAATCCTGGTTACCAAAGAACAAAGAGTGTGTAAACAGTGCAACACCAACACTACAGTGACTGAACTGCACTTTCTAAGGTCACATACAAGAGGTGAACAAAAAAAATCTAAACCTTTATCCTGAATTCTACACTTTCACCATCACCCAGAAACTAACCATCATGTTGGGAGAGCAGAGAAAGAGCAGCACTGTGGCAGAACAGTATGTATCTGTCTGAAACCAGTGTACTGGAAAACATTGATACATTCAAACACAGGCACAGTCCTAATGGACCTACACAGACATATGATTCATTGTTATGTACACCTGTTTTTTTTTCCTCCAGATTCCTTGAATCGTTTAATGATATAGGAAGAAATATGCAAATCCCTTCCAATCTTTCTTTGAGAAACATTGTTTTTAAATATTCAATAATTTCCTCATGCATTTGTTTTACAAACTGGAGATCCTCTGCCCATCTTTGCATCTTAAAAATCAAGCCTTTTGTGGATGCTACTTTTGTACCAAATCATGAAATTGTATACAATCACCTGTTGACATCACCTGTTTGAAATCACATTTCAGTTGTTTTTTTTTACTCATTATTAGCCCTAAATTGCCCCGTTCCAACTTTTTTTGCAACGTGTTGCAGACACAAAATGCAGGAAAGGACGTAAAAAAGAAATAAAGTTGAGCAGACAAAACATGTAATACCTTGGTTATACTGTCTGAATTAAAATAAGTCTATGTAACAAACACTGCATTTGTTTTTGTTTTCATTTTCCATACTGTCCTAACTTTTTCTGATTTGGAAGTCTTAACCCGCATCTCAGCATGAATGACCGCTTATCACCTAAAACTTAATCCCAGCAAGACAGAGCTGATATATATTTTTGGAGATCAGTCTCCAACCCAAGACCTAGTCATCTCTCTCAGTATGGAAAATGCTAATAAAATAAAAATGCAGTGTTCCTTACATTTACTTTGACTTTTAGTTGAACCCAATATATTTTATGTTTTGTCTGCTCAACTTCATTTCATTTGTTAATACACCTCCATTCCTGCATCTCAGACCTGCAATACATTCCAAAAAAAGTTGGGACGGGGGCAATTTAGGGCTAGTAATGAGGTGAAAAAACTAAATAATGATGTGATTCCAAACAGGTGATTGTAATCATGATTTGGTACAAAAGCAGCATCCAGAAGAGTCTTTGATGAGCAAAGATGATCAGAGGATCTCCAGTTTGTCAACAAATGTGTGAGAAAATTATTGAAATGTTTAAAAACGATGTACCTCAAAGAAAGATTGTAAGGGAATTGCTTATTTCTCCCTCTACAGTGCATAATATCATTAAACAAATCAAGGAATCTGGAATTTCAGTGCATAAAGTCCAAGGGCGCAAGCTTAAGCTGAACACTTGTGTTCTTCGATCCCTCAGATGGCACTGCATCAAGAACCGCCACTCAACAATAGCTGATATAACCACATGAGATCTGATTTGGGGTTGTATGTACTAGCTTTTAAGTGGTGAAACAAACTTCGAACATCTGAGTCTCTGACAATCTTCAAAAGATGATTAAAGACCCCTCTTTTACTAAGCATTGAAGTTGACAACTAACATGCACCTACTAATCTTATATACTATCCAACAACAGAAACAAAAGATAAAGGCCAAAAGCTTTTTAAAAAATCTGAAATAGTAACACTGTAACCATCACATTCATTGGCAATACTCATGGATAAACCATTAGAAGGGTAAAAATGGTAACAGAGGTTATGAACATCTAGAATACACTGGTTAAGTTTGAAATAATGGAATGAAGTCTGGCCACAGACCTCATCTGTAAGGCCTGCATCAGTTTGGGATTCACCTCATGTGGGATGGTTAATGTATACAGAAACATGTGCACTGCTGCTTGTGACTGAAGTTTATGATTCAGTTATTTACATTGGTTTACATTTGTTGTTAGTATTTCTTGTGAACAATGATTTATATCCAGTATTTTATTAACTGAAAAAATAGTGCAGAACACTAAAATATATTTAGTTCCGTTTAGAAACATGCTTCTAACTAAACACCGCACTGCTGCCAAGCTGATGCTTAATGATGTAATTACACATTACTAACAAAACAGTGTGCTATTCACATTCTGCATAGAAGATTAATAAAGTCTACAGCAAAACATTTCATTTAAATATGCTATAAAGTCACAACATTTTGAAACATTTCAATGCAGCCAGAGAATGCACTAGAAAACACAGATACGGAAAGAGAGGATCCTGGTTAAATGTCATTTAATACAAATTGACATGGTCTATAAAAATAACACAGATAACCAATGTTTACATACCTGTATTTGTATTAACATTCAATACACCCAATATATCGAGCGGCAAAGTGGCTAAGTGGGAAGCACTGTCGCCTCACAAAAAGAAGGTCCTGGGTTCGATCCCCAGGTGGGGGGATCCAGGTCCTTTCTGTGTGGAGTTTGCATGTTCTCCCCATGTCCACGTGGGTTTCCTTTAGGTGCTCCGGTTTCCTCCCACAGTTCAAAGACATGCAAGTGAGGTGAAATGAAGGTACTAATTTGTCCAAGACTGTGTTCTATATAGCCTTGTGAAGTGATGAACCTTGTGTAATGAGTAACTACTGTTCCTGTCATGAATATAACCAAAGTGTAAAACACGACGTTAAAATCCTAATAAACAAACAAACACCCAATATTTCACTTACAAACTTAATTAAAAGGGTAATAATAAAACACTTAACCCAGCATAAACACAACAAACAAAACACTATAAAACCTACATTAACTAACTTTAATAACAGAATACTTAGAGTACATACAAAAATGGGCTGTATTTATTAGTTTGTAACACTGCTTTAGGATTTCTAGTCACATTAGAATGAACGAACAGTAACCTGAGCAGCACGCTCTCCTTGCTTATGTATACAAATGTATGGATATGACGCAGTGCTGGCCACCATATATGAGATATCTCACTGTCAAAATAACATGGCGGTATAAAACATAAGCACGTTACATTCTCTGTGTCAGTCATGCACAGCAAAGTGTTCTAAGTAGTGCAGACATTTGGAAAAACCTTAATGCAAATGTTTACATTCTTCATCAGTATGTATGTGCACGTCTCTTCTCACCCTGTAGCAGGCAAAGCTTGGTAATGTCTAGTTCACGGGACACTAAAGGGATTTACTGGGTTTTTGTATGCAGGGTAATAACAAAAAGACAACAAAATTACCTTAACGTAGGAGTCACAAGAACTAAGCTTGTGTAAAATTCTTACACAGAGCCACATAGGAGAATCACACTATGTACATTTTACCACACTTGTGCAACCTTTTCCCTCTCAGACTGTGTCTGTGCAGTTGTGTCTGTTAAACACTCGGCCAGGTCAGAAGCACTGATTAGAGCTTGGGCTATCACAAAGTTGTGAGTTAGTTTATTAGACCGCTACACACGCTCATTTTTGATCGCTAAACATCAATTGTACAACTGCAGTTGTGAATAATATGTGTGACATAAATCTAGCAAGGCACATCATACAGATAACCTTATTCCCAGTGTACAATATGTGATAGCATTGGAATAACTTTCATCAGCAGGAGCTGCTAAAAATGAATTATGCACCACACAGAGAGATGTTTACTGCCACCCTGTACCACTAGTCTGACTTTATTATTTTTTAAACAAAATAAAAGACTTAAGACTTAAGATTAAAAAATTTAAAATTTTTTGTCAAATTGATCTAAATAAAAATACTTTGTCATAAAAGGGTTAAAGGTTTTTCAGGACATTGTTTTTTGTATGTGTTTGATTAGTGGTGAAGGGGGGGTGAGAACAGGGTAATGACCCAATGTCCTAGTCCTCTCGTAACCCTGGCAATGGCAAAAAAGATGCAAAGAAGCACATTTGTTTTGAAAGAGTAAGTAAAACAACATGAGAAAGACAACATCAGGGTTAAACAAACAATATAGTCCTTGTACTTTTGTACATTTACACAGAAGCTACAACCCCAAACTAGAACAATTTGGGACAGTATGGGAAATGCAAATAAAAAATGCAGCATCTCTCATATAAATTTTGCCATTACTTCTCACAAAACGCCTTGGCACTGAGAATATCAAGTGTTTCAGATGTAATTTTGTTCAGTTTTTCCTGCAAAACACGTCTTAAGGTGTGCAATAATACAGGGTGGTCTTCACATTTTTTGTTTTAAAATTCTTCACTCATTCTCTATAAAATTGCAAGACATCCTATTTTAAAAGCAAATGACATTAAAATAGAGTGCCCTCTATGTGATCTGTTCAGCTATAACAGCCACTTCTATTAAAATGCTTCTCACAAGCCTTTGCAGTATGTCTGTTGGAATGTGTGCCCATTTAATTTAAACAGAATTTTTATGGCTGGGCACTGATGTTGACCAAGAAAGTCTTCAGTTAATTAAAGATGTTTGAAGCATGTGATTTTCTTTATATAATTGACTTATTACACCAGTTGGCAATTGTTGTGGCTGAAACATGAGTTCAGAAATGAGAAGGGATGTCCCAATAATTTTGTCCATATAGTGTGTTGTGCATATACCTTTGTCCATATAGTTAAGTTATAAGTTTAAGTAAACAATAAAGTTGTTTAATTAAACATTAAATATTTTGTCTTTGTACTGTTATTAATTGAATATAGGCCAAAAAGATTTGTGTAGGTCACTCTGGTGGCGCAGCAGTAAACGCACTACTCATTACCACTGGGATCCCGTGTTCACTGCTCACTACCACTGGGATCAGCTTCAGAGGCCCTGCTATGGATTGGCCTCCTGTCTGGGGTGTGTTACTGCACTGCACCCAGTGATTCCAGGAAAACTGGACCCACCACAACCCTGACCAGGAGAAAACATGAAATTAATAAACAAAGATATGTCTAAAAACAAAAATTAACAGAAAATACATTATTCAGATACCACAAATGAAAAATATTGGTTTATCTTTACAAAGTTGCTGGTAATAACAGCTGACATGTTTAAATTGAGAAATAATTTGCTTTTTGCAGCATTGTGGTGTAATTCAGGAACTAAGTCAGCAATGTGTGATACATTTTTCTATACCATGGAGTGTAAATATTTACAGACAAGGAGCCCCATATTGTTTGGCTTCACTGTGGGTGTGGAAATCATTGGACAATTTTTGTGTACATTATATGATGAGCTAAGTACTATAATTGTTTTGTTTTAACCAGATTACATCATTAAAATGTGTTATGTGTAAATGCTTGTTGGTAAATTTTGTCTGCATGTTTTATGCTTTTTTTAAGCAGATTCATTCATTGTTTTACTATAACTGTATTTTATTCAGGGTCATGGTGGGTCTGATTTCCTGGGCAAAAGGCAGACAACACCTTGGACAGGTCGCCAGTCCATTACAGGGCAAACACACATACACACACATACACTCATACCTAGGGGGACAATAGTATCTCCAATATCAGCATGTCTTTGAACTGTGGGAGTAAATAAGTAGGTTAACTTAAAAGTGGTTAAGTGCTTGTCTGCTGTCACTGTATGTAAAGGTTATAATCACTGTAACAATAGTGCATGGTTTTTGGTATGCAAGGCTGGAATGTATTACAGCCTACACAGTGAAAGCACAGATTATTACAACATATGGATTAAGAACAAGTTTATTGGAAGAACAGCGCAGGTCCTGGTTGTGCGGCAGAGGAATGAGAGTTCTACTGCGACAAGGGTGCTGAGGATGGAGCCGTCAGGTAGGAGAAGTAGAGGAAGGTCAAAGAGGAGGTTTATGGATGTGGTGCGGGAGGACTTGCAGGTCGTTGGTGTGACAGTGGAGGATGTTCAGGACAAGGCAAAATGGAAACGAATGAGCTGCTGTAGAAGATGACAGATTCCAGTTATCTGGCCAAATGTGTGTGGACACTTGTTGGACATCAAATTCCAATGCACATGTAAAAATGTAAAAATCATATCTCCGGGACTGTTGTGCTAAGTCACAAGGACATAGAGTGGCCTTCATACAAACTACGGCAGGTGATAAAAGCGGGTGCATGTCGGAGGGGGCTCGTTATGCTCTACAGTGCTCCGTGGCCAGAACAGATGTAGTGCTGCAAGCGGCAACGGAGTTACACTCGGGAATTGGAAATGACTGGAAATAGAGTATGAATTTCAATAATTTAGTCACACAAAAACATCTTCACAAATCATAATACATCTGTAAATTTATAATAACACACGTGCTCCTTAATATGACCTGAATCACCAGTTCCTTTTGACGAGCCAGGAGCTCTTTGACGTAGCAATAGCATACTGACCCTACCTGTATTGTTGAACTGGTTCCACCCATTTTTTCTGAGCTTGTAATAGGTCTGTGTTGTGCTTTTCTAGCTCTTGGTTGGTCGCTACACGTTTAAGTCGCCCTTACCCCGCCCACATTCTGAGCCTTAGCACTAGCGGCAGGATGTTCGGTATTCAGCACCGGCTAGGCTTTACTAGGAAGTAGTAGAACCTTAAACTTACCAACCGGTGCTAATAATAATGATAATTCAAATAAACATATAAAAAGACATTATAAAACGAAAGAGCAAACGAATATTGTTCGTTAATAAATGGAAGACCTAAACACGTCGTTTCAAACGACGAACTAGGCAAAAGAAATCCAAGCTCAGCGCTTCAGGTAAGTCTCGAAACCAACCGTCACATCTGTTGAAACACAAATGTAGATAAAACATCACTGTCAGCAATAACAGAAACACTCGTGTGAATACAAGAGAAAAGTGGATGGTTAACTTGGCATCATTTTACAGAGGCAACTATTAAAATAACCTGGTATTTGGTAGCAACGTAACCTGTACCAAGTGGGGCTTTTTTATTTTTTACTAATCATATGAAGTCATCTCTGACTCCGTGCTTTGGAGTTTCTCCATGTATTAGTTATTTGTATGAATGCTGCCGGTTGCCACAGGTTTGGTTATTTCTAGTCGATTATCCTCTTGTAGAATTCTCTTTATATCCAGTCATCATGAAGAATTTCTCTAAAATCCAAACACTGACTCTAAACTTCCTGTTTAAATGTGAGTCATGGAGTTGACGGCCAAATGCCAGGGTATGGTCCGAACCTCCTAGTTGGCTATCAGTAGTGGCTATTCACCACACTGCGCCTACGTGGCTTCGAACAAAACCACACACCGAAGTGTTGTCAAAATAGTTACAGCACTAAGGAATCCTGTTAACGCCCGTTTCATGGGTGTAGAGCTGTATTTTCCAGCTTTAACCTTGGGTGTATGCTGTAAAAAGATTTTGAGGAATTACAGTCAATAACAGTTCAATGAATTTTGGGTTTTGTTTCCATTTTGACAGTTACTTAATATGTACTCTCCAAAAAGCCACCCATGCCATCTTTGCTGCTTACAAACATAAACATAGTGTACTCCCATGAATTTGAAAATGCAAGTATGCTCTGTATATATGCTCTGTATAAGGGTGTAATGACAGCAAAGTAAACTAATTAAATCCAGAAGCTGCTTTTTCTAGACAGATAAACTTACAGAGCATGGATGGAGTAAACTCAGGGAGGCTTCTTGCACATAGACATAATGGGAAGGTGGGATTAAAATATAAACTAATTATTCCAATGTTTTAATAGTTCACCTTGTTACTCAGCAAACATGCTAGCAGATGACAAGTTGCTATTGTTGTACATGGTTTGTCTCTTGTGGATCGGTAGGATGCCGCTCCTGTTGGGGCTGACCTGAAAATACTCTACAAATTCAGTACATACCATTACAGTAGTTTTGCTTTATTTATTTATTTATTTTTCATAGAACCCAGGAAAAGAATATTGATCTACATGCTATACAGTTGTTCCATTAGGGCTAGAGGAGCCAATCACTGTGATTTGTGTTTAAACCATGTAATACATAATTTGCATACAATAGATAAAATCTTAATTCAGTGTCACACACTGCTCTGTCTCCAGGTTGTTTGTTGCATTTGCCTAAATTGCATCTCTCTGTCACTCTAGTAGATAGATAGAAAATAAATGGTCAACTGTTGACCACTGCTGTTTGCTAGTGTGAACCCAGGGTTACTGCTACAGACAAAGTTCTACCACAGGGTTGGTTGGACTTCTGCAATACAATTAATGGCAAACACTAAAGAACTTGTTAAATCCTAACTGTTGGATGTGACAAATGTTTACTACTGTTTTACATCACATTTTCTATTAAAAACACTTTTTTATTTATTTATAAACTGAGGAGACTAATTGTTATAGTTTTGCAAGTGGAATTTTGATACAAGACTTCAGCTGCTCAACAGTCTTGTTGGATTCTCTTATTGATGATGCGCCTACACATACATTTTCAATAGGAGACAGATCTGGACTGCAGGCAGGCAGCTGTTGTAGTGCCTGAAGAATAAGGGCTGGTATTGTTTTGCTAAATTAACCATGGACTTCACAGGAAAAGTCATTGCATGAATGGTAGCATATGTTTTTCTAAAAAACCCAATATACTCCTCTGTGTCACTGGTACTGTCACACACATGCAAGTCAACCATTCTTATGCACTGATATACAGTGAAAGCTTTTGCACCTTTTGCAGATAACAATCTGGATGATTCCTTTCGACTCTGGTACAGAGAACTTTACATCCCTTTTCCCCAAAACGAAACGAAACATGATAGACTCTCTGAAATGAACTTTGGAAGTTCTGCATAGAATTGATGTTTGGCTTTTCAGGTTTCAGGTTGCATTTCTTGATGCAGTGGTAGACTGTGTAAGGTAACAACAGTTTACTGATATACTCCTTAGCCCCTGTGGTTATATGTATTACTTTTGCATGAGGTTTCTCACATTCAACATTGTTTTTTCTGCCTTGCCGTACATGGACTGAGATTTTTTTTGGATTCCCTGAATTTCTGGGCAGCATAGGCTTTTGGGCAAATGTCCCTCTTTACTGGATAAGTTTGTGGTATGTGTTATCACCTACACCAACTACCATGCTTGCCTATCTGTTTTTTCATCTCTCTGCTTTGGGCTGCAGACTATTGGTTATTTGTCTCACTTTTGTTTGTGTCTCTTTAAAGAGTTGATTCTGTAAAGAATTGAGCACTTCGGTTGTTTGTAGAGATGCATGAGTACCGATACTGGTATCGGGTATTTGCCCGATACCGCGCTCATTAACTTGCACTCGTACTCGCAAACGAGGCTCCGATACTAAACATCCGATACCGTGTACCTAGTGCACGTTGCTGCGTTATGCCTAGTTCACACTACACGATTTTCTGATTTGTCAGGTTGCTGTACAGTTCACACTATACGACTGAATCTTTTGCACTCGGGAGTCTTTCAGTCGGTGTATATTTCACACTAGGGCTGCAACTAACGATTATTTTTTCGATTAGTCGACTAGTCAATGACTATTTATGTCATACCCTCCATCTCTGCCTTAACATAACAAAACTCTGTTATGTCATTTAAGTTCCAATATCAAATTAAAATAATGACCCATGATACATGAATATGAAACTTAAGCTTGATGGTTTAATTAAATATATTTGAAACATTAATACACAATCACAATAAAAAAATTCAATGAAATAAGAAAGCTTTGGACAGCATTAGAAGCTGTTATGTTTCAGAAGTTATCACTCTGGAAGTCAAAAACATATATAACATGTTGTTGAGAAACATGTGAATGCTGTCTGTGAGGACCTCAGCCATTTGAGGGGTGCATCAACCTCTTCTCTGGTCAAAGTCATCCACACTCCATTGCTTAGTGCTATTAATAGAAAGAGCAAAAGAGAAAGCTGTATTAATTATCACAAACTGAAGGCTATGTGTCATAGTTTATTACAAATAGTGTACTGGCTATGCCAACTAAACCATAACGGGTTAAATATCTTAACTGAATTATCTGCTGAGCTAACTAGCTATCATTAAGTGGAGGAGGCTTATTATTTAGAATGAATGCTCTCATTAACGAGAGCATAACGTTACTCATATAAATGACTGATTAACTATTGCACTTAATGAGTTAGCTAGCAAACAAACCTGAAAAATAGCGAACTCTTAGATAGTTTTCCGACAAGTACTCTACCATTAACAAACATTAACTACGTTGGTTAAAGCACAAAGCGGTGTAAAAACTTACCGGAATAACGCTGGTCATCACGGCTGCAAGGCGTTTCACCGTGTTGCTGGTGTGAAACCATAACTCTGCTTTGTAGTGTCTGCGTCCAGCTCGTTTCTTTGGGTTATTTTGGCTGAAATACTTTAGAAAGTTTCAGTCTCTTTATCTTTGCCTCTCTGTCTTCATAAACTCCCCGCTGCGCCATGGAAGCGATGCTGCGCCCCCTGCAGTCCCTTTAGTGCATTGCAATACTAACGACGCGTCGACAATGAAATTCCACGTCGACAAATTTTTATAGTCGACGTTATCGATTACGTTGACTAATCGTTGCAGCCCTATTTCACACTACACAACTGATCAGCGATAGGGGGTTTCACACTACACGATCTATCACCAACTGGAATCTCAGTTGAGCTTCTCTGGTCTCCCTTTTTTTCCTTTTTTTTTTTTACAAAAACACACGTGAGAAGTGATGAGAAGTTTAATGATACCACGTCCAAAAATGCACGTCAACAAGTAGGGAGTGATCAAAGTGTTTGTGTGCTGATGTGCAGCGTAAAATCAAGGAGGAAAAATAAATGAATCTGAGTGGATTTGGCAACACGTACAGTATGGATTGTTCTACTGTATAGTAATGCCTAGTTCACACTACACGATTTTTGGCCAGATTTCGCTCGGCGACTGGTCGGCGATTGATTTTCCGGGTCGGGAGCAACTCAGCGTTCGCTCGGCGATCAAAACTCGGCTCTCAGTCGCTAATGCCTAGTTCACACTACACGATTTTTGGCCAGATTTCGCTCGGCGACTGGTCGGCGATTGATTTTCCGGGTCGGAAGCAACTCAGCGTTCGCTCGGCGATCAAAACTCGGCTCTCAGTCGCTAAGTGTGAACTATCCAACAACTCGACCCGACCGGCTCGCCGACCGCTCGGCGACTGGATCGAGTTTTCTAGCAAGCCAGATATCTGATCTCAGATGTACGACTGGAAATGAGTGACATGTCGAACAGCCAATGAGAACGCAGGATACAGCGTGAGGGGAAATGCAGGAGAGGATATAGTTTATATCAGGATACACCGGCACACACACGTTTTACAGTATTTCTGATTTGATCCTCTACAAAACATAACACCCACGCTGCATTACAAAATTATTAATTAACCTCCAACTTACTACAGAACCATCTATACTGTTTGTGTTGCCAAATCCACTCAGATTCATTTATTTTCCTCTTTGATTTTACGCTGCACATCAGCTCACAAACTTTGATCACTCGCTACTTGTTGACGTGCATTTTTGGACGTGGTATCATTAAACCATTGGTCACTTCTCGCGTTTGTTCTCGTGACTAAACATAGAGAAGCTCACCTGCGATTCCAGTTGGTGATGAATCGTGTAGTGTGAAACCCCCGATCGCCGATCAGTCGTGTAGTGTGAAATATACACTGACTGAAAGACTCCCGAGTGCAAAAGATTCAGTCGTGTAGTGTGAACTGTACAGCGACCTGACGACTGGGAAAGTCGTGTAGTGTGAACTTGGCATTAGTTGGAGGTTAATAAATATTTTTGCAATGCAGTGTTGGTGTTATGTTTTGTAGAGGATCAAATCAGAAATACTTTAAAACGTGTGTGTGCCGGTGTATTCTGATATAAACTATATTAAGCCCCTGTCCAACCTGTTTACACTCCTCTCCTGCGTTTCCCCTCACGCTGTATCCTGCGTTCTTGAGAGCCGAGTTTTGATCGCCGAGCGAACACCGAGTTGCTCCCGAGCCGGCAAATCTAGCGCCGAGCTCGGGAGCAACTCGGCGTTAGCTCGGCGATCAAAACTCGGCTCTCGATCAAGTGTGAACTATCCAACAACTCGATCCGACCGGCTCGCAGAGCGTCAGATATCTGATCTGAGTTGTGCAACAGGGAATGAGTGACATGTCGAACAGCCAATGAGAACGCAGGATACAGCGTGAGGGGAAACGCAGGAGAGGAGTGTAGACAGGTGGGACAGGGGGATAATATAGTTTATATCAGAATACACCGGCACACACACGTTTTACAGTATTTCTGACCTGATCGTTCTCTACAAAGCATAACGACAAAACACCAACATTGCAAAAATATTTATTAACCTCCAACTCACTACAGAACAATCCATGCTATTCGTGTTGCCAAATCCACTCAGATTCATTTATTTTTCCTCCTTGATTTCATCATGTCAGTGCACAAACACTTTGATCACTTGCTACTTGTTGACGTGCATTTTTGGACGTGGTATCATTAAACTTCTCGTCACTTCTCACGTGTGTTTTTGTTTAAAAAAAAAAACGGTATTCTAAATAGGTATTGGTATCGGTATCGGTATCGGCAAGTACAAAAATACATGTACTCGTACTCGTACTCGGTTGGGAAAAAATTGTATCGATGCATCCCTAGTTGTTTGTCTTCTAAACTTGCAGATGCAGGGCCTCTGGCCCCATCAATAATAAGGCATGAACTGCTCTCTTAGCTTTTTTTAGAAGGTAAATAAAGGTTCAAGAGAATTATTAATTATTTCAGATTCTTGTTTTTGTTGCATCTTCAAATTATCACAGCTTTCCCAGAAATGGGGTAATATACAGTGTATCACAAAAGTGAGTACACCCCTCACATTTCTGCAAATATTTCATTATATCTTTTCATGGGACAACACTATAGACATGAAACTTGGATATGACTTAGAGTAGTCAGTGTACAGCTTGTATAGCAGTGTAGATTTACTGTCTTCTGAAAATAACTCAACACACAGCCATTAATGTCTAAATAGCTGGCAACATAAGTGAGTACACCCCACAGTGAACATGTCCAAATTGTGCCCAAATGTGTCGTTGTCCCTCCCTGGTGTCATGTGTCAAGGTCCCAGGTGTAAATGGGGAGCAGGGCTGTTAAATTTGGTGTTTTGAGTACAATTCTCTCATACTGGCCACTAGATATTCAACATGGCACCTCATGGCAAAGAACTCTCTGAGGATGTGAGAAATAGAATTGTTGCTCTCCACAAAGATGGCCTGGGCTATAAGAAGATTGCTAACACCCTGAAACTGAGCTACAGCATGGTGGCCAAGGTCATACAACGGTTTTCCAGGACAGGTTCCACTCGGAACAGGCTTCGCCAGGGTCGACCAAAGAAGTTGAGTCCACGTGTTCGGCGTCATATCCAGAGGTTGGCTTTAAAAAATAGACACATGAGTGCTGCCAGCATTGCTGCAGAGGTTGAAGACGTGGGAGGTCAGCCTGTCAGTGCTCAGACCATACGCCGCACACTGCATCAACTCGGTCTGCATGGTCGTCATCCCAGAAGGAAGCTGACGCACAAGAAAGCCCGCAAACAGTTTGCTGAAGACAAGCAGTCCAAGAACATGGATTACTGGAATGCCCTGTGGTCTGACGAGACCAAGATAAACTTGTTTGGCTCAGATGGTGTCCAGCATGTGTGGCGGCGCCCTGGTGAGAAGTACCAAGACAACTGTATCTTGCCTACAGTCAAGCATGGTGGTGGTAGCATCATGGTCTTGGGCTGCATGAGTGTTGCTGGCACTGGGGAGCTGCAGTTCATTGAGGGAAACATGAATTCCAACATGTACTGTGACATTCTGAAACAGAGCATGATCCCCTCCCCCTCCCAACAGGATAACGACCCCAAACACAACCTCCAAGATGACAACTGCCTTGCTGAGGAAGCTGAAGGTAAAGGTGATGGACTAAACCCAATTGAGCACCTGTGGCGCATCCTCAAGTGGAAGGTGGAGGAGTTCAAGGTGTCTAACATCCACCAGCTCCGTGATGTCATCATGGAGGAGTGGAAGAGGATTCCAGTAGCAACCTGTGCAGCTCTGGTGAATTCCATGCCCAGGAGGGTTAAGGCAGTGCTGGATAATAATGGTGGTCACACAAAATATTGACACTTTGGGCACAATTTGGACATGTTCACTGTGGGGTGTACTCACTTATGTTGCCAGCCATTTAGACATTAATGGCTGTGTGTTGAGTTATTTTCAGAAGACAGTAAATCTACACTGCTATACAAGTTGTACACTGACTACTCTAAGTTATATCCAAGTTTTATTTCTATAGTGTTGTCCCATGAAAAGATATAATAAAATATTTGCAGAAATGTGAGGGGTGTACTCACTTTTGTGATACACGGTATATAAAAGGAAGAAGCAGTGATTTGTTAGTTTCCCTAAATCTTAATTATCTTAACTAGTGTGTAACAGTCATGTGGATTCCCTTCAGTGATTGCTGTGTGGTTATAATAGGCTTTTAGCTAGCTCTCCACTCAAGACATTCGTAGCCTTAAATATTTATATTATCTGGATGTTCCCTTTTTTGCCCATCTATGTTTTTTTTTGTAAACATTGGTTGTACAATGGCTTACTTGATTAAATAACTCTGGTACAGACTAGACAAGATGTTTTCAACTTTGGAATCGCTTAGGATGCAGGTGGGGACACAGAAAACAAATATGGATATGAATATATGAATATGGATATTTGCAATCTTAGCATTTACAAGACCCTTTCATTCAAAGCAACTTACACAACACGTGATGTGGCGCTTGAACCAGTGAACTTCCGATTACTAATCTAGTCCTTGAACTACCACTGCCCCACCATGAGTTAAATGCATTTAAATGTGACCTTCAGATATAACAGAACAATCATGTACAGCACTGCACTGGAAGAAAAAGCTCACTGGATATAAAAGGTTTATGAAGGGGTTACAAAAATTAAAGCAATTAAACTGTGACCACTAACCAAAACATGTCCCTAAACTAGGCTATAGTGTGAATAGTAGCCAATGATGTTTTCAGTAGTGTTTTTTGCTGCTGTAATTAAACATAAACCTATGTTTCCTTTTATCACTGCATTTATCAAACCCCTGTAATAGTATACATTAATCTAAATGTAACAAAATGATTTTCTTGTGTGTTAAGCAGAAAGTGCTAGCAAATCTGTGTATGTTGTAAGCTATTTAAGCATTGTACTACCCTAGTGTAAGTGAGACCATTTGTGGAAAATTATAGAAGACATAAATACATGTTTTTGGTGCTTAATATCTAAAAACCCACATCACTCTACAATTCAAAGACTGATCATTGTACTAAAGGCACACTCAACCAAATACTGTTCTTATTAATAGTGGCATGCATTTTTACCTCTTAGGTGCTTGCATTTAATGAACACACAACACAGTACATCTTAAATCCTTTGCATTAAAATTCAATGTGTTTTGCTGAATGAAGTTTACATACAATCAATACATTAGAGTAAAACCTTTCCAGGCTTTCAGCAGTCTGTTAGGTGTTTCTATATTCTTGTCATCAGTCATAACTGCAGACCACATGTCTGATACAGTCTGTACCAGTATTTCCATATTAACAAATCACCACTGGCTGATGGGATTTCTGCTTTCAATATGTTGTTGATCTTAGAGTACATTAAACTACAGTCAGCTCCAGAACTGTTGGCATGCTTGGTAATGATGGGTGTAAAAGGTCCTGTGGTGGGTCCGGTTTCCCTGGAATCACTGGGCACATATGGAGAGCCATAGTGGGGTTTTGGCCATCCCAGACATATCCTATCGCGTCTGTATGTAGATGCCCGACTGGCTGATCACTGGGGATTTGTAATGGGCCATCATGCCAACCAAGTACCCTCATGAAAAAGCTAGTTAGCTTAATATTAAATTTAGAATATAAAATAAATGTGATCTTTAACAGTTCATTTAAAGATCATCAACAGTTTTTATTTAAAAATCATTTTGTACTTCATGGATAATAATAATATGTAATGAAATATTACATGGTTCACAGGAGTTCAATGGTTTCAAAGGAGGAAATATGATTCCAATCAGATTTGAAACCACATGCAAATGCGGCTTGAATCAGATTACAAAAGTGTTGATAGGGCTGTGGAAATCTGTTAAGCTATGCCACAGTATATAAATAATTAATACAGTGTCAAATGTTAAAGATACTAATACTCTAAGAGTATGTGGACAGTTGTCCATAAGCTTGTTGGACACCCCATTCCAAAGCCCTCCTCAGAATTAATTTAGACTACCAGTGTTACACAGTAATAATAAAAGATCTACAATGTAAAAATCCAGTGGCCCACCTAAAAATACACAATTAAACACAAAGAAAAATCACAAGATCAAATAAAATACTTTCACCCAACTAAACTATTAAAATGTTCATTTCTGTGTTAAGGTCTTTTACTTTTTACTTTGTGATTATGACTTTTATAGTTGAGTGCTCAACTTTTTTCCTTTAAGTGACTTTCAGCTGCCGATGAGCCACTGTTAGACCCTTAAGCAAGACCTTTTTCACTTTATTTGCTAGGCTATGAATTGCATTCTGCATGTACAGCGCCCTCCACAATTATTGGCACCCCTCATTAAGATGTGTTCTTAGGCTTCTAATGAATTCTTTTTTTTTTTTTTATAATATAGGACAACAAAGCAAAAAAAGAGAATTCCTTTAATTCAAGTGCATTTACTCAGTGGGAAAAAAATCCATGAAATTATGTGTGCCACAATTATTGGCACCCCTGATGTTAATACTTTGTACAACCCCCTTCTGCCAACAAGACAGCACTTAATCTTCTCCTATAACATTTCACAAGATGAGAGAATACAGAGAGAGGGATCTTTGACCATTCCTCTTCGCACAATCTCTCTAAATCGTCCAGAGTCCTGGGTCCTCTCCTCTTCAGCTCACCCCACAGGTTTTCAATTGGGTTGAGGTCTGGGGACTGAGATGGCCATGGGAGGAGCTTGATTTTGTGTCTGGTGAACCATTTTTGTGTAGATTTGGCCACATGTTTAGGGTCATTATCTTGCTGAAAGACCTAGTTACGACCCATCTTCAGCTTTCGGGCAGAGGCCACCAGATTTTGATTTAAAATGTCCTGGTATTTCAAAGAGTTCATGATGCCATGCACCCTAACAAGGTTCCCGGGGCCTTTGGAAGAGAAACAGGCCCACAGCATCACTGATCCTCCCCCATACTTCACAGTGGGCATGAGGTGCTTTTCCGCATACTCATCTTTTGTGTTACACCAGACCCACTTAGAGTGTTTGTTGCCAAAAAGCTCTATCTTGGTCTCATCTGACCAAAGCACACGGTCCCAGTTGAAGTCCCAGTACCGCTTAGCAAACTCCAGATGTTTACGTTTATGCTTGTAAGTGAGAAAAGGCTTCCCAAACAGCTTGTTGGCATGTTGGTAGCGCCTGATGGTTGTTATGGAGACTTTGTGACCCCAAGATGCTACTCTTTGATGCAATTCTCTAACAGTGAGCTTTGGAGAACTTTTTACTTCTCTTACCTTCCTCCCTACTGTGCATGTGGCAAGATAAACTTGCGTCCTCGTCCAGGCTTGTTTGCCACTGTTCCAGTTGTTTTAAACTTCTTGATGATTCCTCTGACTGTAGATATGGGCAGGTGTAGGCGAGTGGCTATTTTCTTGTAGCCATTGCCTGACTTATGAAGGTCGACACACATCTGCCTTACTTGAATGGTGTGTTCTCTTGTCTTTCCCATGTTGAAGAGTGGATAAGAGAAATATGCCTTTGTGTCAAGTCATATTTATACCCCAGGGAAACAGGAAGTGATGAATTACTAATTAAAGGTTCCTAGATACTGTGATCAACTTTATGAACTACAGTAGAAATGACAGAAATGCTTCAATTACATTTATTTTCTAGGAATTGTTAGGGGTTCCAATAATTGTGGAACAGGTGATTTTATGAAAAATAATTATTTCTTAGTCTTATTTTTTTTTTATTCACTTGAGTTAAGGGTTACATTTTTCTACAATTTTCCGTGTGAGATTATGCTTCTGCAATAAATATTGAATTTATTTTAACCCTTTCATGCCTGAGTGGAACATTCCATTTTCGGACACTATGTAACATGGTCATAGAAAAAACCTTATTGTGTAAATACCGTACATAGCATAGACTATATACACACACCATTATAACCAGAAGAATCAGTTCTTTAAAATGATATAAAACTCAGTATGGTTATTTAAGTGTAATATAACCAAATCTATACAAAAATCCTTCAAAATCAACCTAAAAAACTTCTCCATTTTTATTTCATACATAAATACTTACATTTTTAACACATTTCTGTGCAATTTAGAGAAAAATATAGAGTATATGAAATGTTTGCAATTTTGTGAGCCATTTGTCAAGATAATAATTTTGAATCTATCATCTTCTATTCAAAAGTTATGATCAATTCAGCAGAAAGTGTCATTTAGCAATTTAGAATGTTCGTGTAGCTCCTTTTTCACCTCACTTTTTACCAATGTCAGCATACACTATAAACCAATGAAAGTGTACTTTTATGAAAAAAACCCTGCATATACACACACCATTATAACCAGGAGAATCAGTTCTTTACAATTCTATGAAACACAATGTTTTTCAAGTGTAATATAATAAATGTTTACAAAAAAACCTTCAAAATCAACCTAAAAAAAATCTCTCGTTTTTTATTTAATTCATAAATACTTACATTTTTAACACATTTCTGTGCAATATAGAGAACAATATAGAACATATGAAATGTTTGCAATTTTGTGAGCCATTTGTCAAGATAATAATTTTGAATCTATCATCTTCTATTCAAAAGTTATGATCAATTTAGCAGAAGGTGTCATTTAGCAATTTAGAATGTTCGTGTAGCTCCTTTTTCACCTCACTTTTTACCAATGTCAGCATACACTATAAACCAATGAAAGTGTACTTTTTTCTTAATTATTACTAAATTGTCAACATTCATATTTTTGAAATAAGACAGCAGATAAAATGTATTTGACAAAATAAGCACTCTAACAACAGTGTATAGTTCAAAAACATTAAAGATTTTTATTAGAATTATATACACTTCTCATTCTATAAATAATTTCAAAACAACAATACAATATAGTTCAGCACTACTGAAGAACATCACTCCATAAAACAAACTTTCAAATAATCCAATTCAACAATACAAGAAAAAGCAATTATTTGTTCAGGATAATCATTGAACAATTCAGTAAACAGTTTTGAGGCAACAGGATATCAAATCTCATCTAAGCCATTTTGCCAAAAATTCACTACAAAATATTTAAGACAATGCACAATGGATAATTACCTCAAATTACCTCCTTCCAATGAACAATGCACACTGAACTTTGACCTGTGAAGAGAAAGAGAAACAAAGAACATATACACAAACACAGGGGTTGAGGAAGGATGAGAGGGACTGACAGTAGAAGACAGAAGCCCTGTGTAGGTGTAACTGCGAAACTCATCTCCTTCGCTAGAATGCCAAGACTGAAAACAGTTTCGATTGCCAACTAAACAAAATCTTCTACCTTGGCACTCAGGAGCCATGCATGCAATCTTTGTTTTATTTTCTTTTTTGAATTTTTTGTAGCAAAGCCAGCAATTTCTTGATACTTGCTCTATCTGAGGAATGTGGGTGACGTAAAACGATGAGGAAGTGGTTGGAGCTACTGAAAGCCGAGATGGCAAAATTGAATCGACGAAAATGTCTGCAAGTTGGCGCGACAGATTTTCCCTAAAGTTTATCTGGCTGTAGCCTGCTGAACTAAACCCATAACGTGATGCTGGATTGGAATGATGCCAGTCCTGAAACAAAATGAAACTATTAACGACGGCTATGTCCACAAAATGGAAGAAAAGTGTTTTCCACCACTTTTGAGTTTTCTGAAGCAGACTGTATGTGTTTAACATTTGATCAGATCTGTCAACACCTCCCATGTGTTTATTGTAGTCCTTTACTACAGCTGGTTGACGGACTACTTTTCTGTCCCACGTGGCACCATTCTTTACCATCCTAGAAACCTCTGATGAATCATTAGCATTGTGGAAATTAGAGAGGCATGTAACTGCTCGCGTGTCCTTCCACTGAACAACTAAGACATTTCCGTCAATTCTACACCACCTCATATCACCACGGTTAGCTTGCCGCTCCCATTTCTTGACATCTTTGAAATCCACTGGGAATTTCTTACGATTAATCCTACATGTCCCACAAGCATTGATTCCCCACTCCTTAAGTCGGACCATAACAGTTGGTGATGTATAGAAGTTGTCAAACCATACTGTGTGACCTTGATTTTTAAATGGCTGCACAAGGTCTTCGATCACTTTTATAGCCAAATCAGTTATGCGCCCATCAAGACTGCCTGTGTAAACATCAAAGTCTAAGGTATATCCCGAATTTGAAGTTGCAATGACCCACAATTTGAAACCCCAGCGAGTAGGTTTGCCCTTCATATACTGCTTGAATCCTGATCGACCTTTTGATTTGACCATTCTCTCGTCTATGCTCAGATTTTCATTAGCCTGGAAAAGCTGCTGACACTTGGTTTTGAGGTGGTCCATCAGGTAACGCAACTTCCTAAGACGATCAAGATTATTTTCTGTGGCAGGATCTACAACATGGAGGGCTGCCATCAATTCCTTGAAACGGTCACGGGACATGAATAACTTGGCCCATGAACCCTGAAGAGATTTGGTTCCCCAATATCTGTGAATGCTGTGCAGGGACGTGAAACCCATGTAAATAAGGAGCCCAAGAAACCGGTAGAATTCATCCGGGGTCACTTCTTCCCATGCCCCATGATGGTTCGCATAAGACGGCCTATTCAGTACAAGCTCCCACCCCTTAGAGTTTGTAAACTGGCAAATCTCGGCAACGATGGTGTACGTGAAAAACAACTTGAAGTCTATTTCACGCAAGGTACTTGTGGCTGACCGTACAGCCCTACGCACACTTCCCAGATCTATGCCTACTGGACGAGAGGGATTAAATGGTATGGGCTTTGGTGCTTCTGTGTCTACATCAGCATAGGAAGGAAAGGATACAGAGTCAGGAAAGCGTTTCCGCTTCCTACCTGACATGGGACAAGAAAGACTAACCAAACCCATAAAAGAAAGCAAACATTAGTAAAAATCATAATCTCAGTTTGTACTCTTTTGTTAATTTTAACTTTTTGTTGGCAGCCCTGATTGTGTGTGTGGATGCAAATGTTGACATTTATTGTCAGCATATATGTACACACACACATTTACAAATACACACTATTGGAATACATGCATTTACCGATAGGAGGTTGTTGGTTGATCCCTCTGCTCATCTTGCTCCTCTTCATCCTCTTCTTCCCCTTCATCCAAGAGCTCCATGTCCATGAAGTCCTCCTCTTCAATGGTCATGCCTTCATGATCTTCATCGCTGTCATGTTCAGCAATAAGTCTAAGCTCGTCAGGGCCTAGCCGCCGTCTCCTCTTCAGAGACTCCATAAGGCATGAATATTGAGCCTTGTCTCCATCCATCTCAGAATAATAAAAGAAAGAGATTACAGTGAATAAAGGTGGTGACAGTGATGTTATTTTAAAAATAATTACATATATGTAGAATTCAATCACAAATACTCTATGTTTTTGCCAGAGAAGCTAATGTTCACAGGCTCATGTTTAGAAGTAAACTCAAGTACACTGAACCAATACATATGACAAAAGTTTCTCAAATCTGGCACATGGTTTACACATAAAACAATAATTATCTAAGAGGAGCAATAAATACAAGACAAAACTTAATTCTATGGTTATATTTAAAATGTTGTAAATAGTCACAGACTGAAATGTTATGCACCTGTATGCTTTCAAAAAAAGCTTTCAAAAAAAGTTTGATACCATATTTTAGTCCCTTTCAAATATATCTTGCAATACATTAGAAAATTATGCAAATCTGACAGAAATATTTTATAGATAAAACTATATTTAGTAAGAATGACCACAGAAAAAAATATATTATGGTAAAAAAAGAAGTTATAAATTGCCCAGACTGACATATATGGTAGCATAGCATACTTTAGTCTCTCAAATAAATGCAGCAATTTTTTAGAAAATGATGCAAATTTGACAGAAATATTTTATAGATAAAATAATATTTCTCTTTCACCTTTATGCTTTCTGCCTCAGCTTACATGCTTTATGCTTTTCAGCCAGTCATGCTAAATGCATGCAATGCAAAATGTAATGCTATTATGAGCAAAGCTAAGGTGATTTCTAAGCAGACTTTAGACAGTATTGAAGTAAAACAAGTAAGCTATAACTGATTTCAAGATTACATGCATAAAATCTAACTTTGGCAGCCTTTTCAAACCACATGGCTGCAGTATGCAACAAACAGCCCGGTAGCTTAGCTTAGCTTAGGTTCACTACTAATCACTTATTTGTGTAAAACTGCTGCATACTTTACAAACTACTAAACAAACGAGACTAAAAGGGTATCTGATAAACTCTCCACACGTATTTATTTCCATCTAGATGGACATAAAAAACATTACAATCGATTCAGAAAGGAGAGCAGAGCACCTGACTGACTAAACTTAGAACGCAACTCTCAAACTCACAAAGCGTAAACACTAATAATATTACAATTTTACCATTAAAGCTAAGTTTTCTGAGTAGAAATGAAAAGTAATAACACTAATAAACAGTTTTAAAATAAATCTTACCTTATTTCACTGACAGAATTTCTCTTTCTGTGTTGTTATCCAGTCGACCGTCTCAGCAGCGCTCCGTGTGAGGGCGGGGCGAATGAAAAAAATAAATTCTCCGCCTTCTCATTAAATATGCAAACCAGCCACGACACAAACCGCTTGACCAATGATATTGGCCTTTTAGCCTGGGTTGTCAGCTACCTGGGGCAGTTTTCAGATTTACAATCAGTGATTGGACGGCGGAGATACAAGGCTTTAAGCCATCGAAATTATTGTTTCGAAATTTGAATGGGCCGGCTTTAAAGGGTTAAGGCTTTTAACACATCTTAACCAGAGGTGCCAATAATTGTGGAGGGCGCTGTATGTTTCATGTAATAGCACATTGATTTAGTTAATAATTGACTGTAATGATCTAGAATGGGCCTTGAATTTGTCCTTACACAGGGTGTACATGAAGGTTGTGTGTTGAAGCTGTGAAATGTTACATCATTCCCTGATTCTTTTTTGATATTTTCATTTGATGGAATGGCAAGAGAAAGTCGTGAGAATTTATTAGGATGCCATCAAGAACTTCAAGTTAAGCCACTACATTGTGCTCTGTAATCTTTAAATCTTAAACAATTTTGTTGGTGCTTAATGGCTAGTAGATGGTATTTACTGCAATCTGCAGTACAGCATAATAAACTTTTTAAAGAAAATGCAGAGCAATTGCACAGTTTTGGCAATTACTTGGTATCCATTTTGTTATGTTGGTAGATGGTTGCTAGAGTGTTGCTTTTTGCTGTTTTAGGCCGTAGATTGGTTGCTGTTGTATTTCAGCAATATAACAGCTGGTGCTAGGGTGTTGCCAGCTGGTTTATTAAACAGGACATTAATTAATTATTAAACATAATTAATGTTTAATAGTGCCTTGTCCGGATCAGGTTGCATAAAGGTTTGATATATGGCAATGGCAGGTTCCAGGTGTACCCTGTGATGCTGAATGACAAACCAGTTATAATGTTCATTATATTATCTGTTATTAGGCTTCTTCACACACCATCAGCTGTTGGAAAATGAATTTTCACCTCGACAGCGTTAACCCAACAATGACTTCTCTGTTGGTTTTTAGTTAATTATTAACATTGCTGAAAGTGAGCTGAAAGTGCTGTGTAGGAGTACTGGATCATGATCACTAATGTGTTTTAATTTGTAAAGCCCTACTTTTTTAACCATACCATGGGGTGTGGTGTACTAAACATATAAAACCTGCTTTTGATTTATTAATTGTGAATTTAAGATGGCCCTTGAGGTTGTGAGATGTTACTAGTGATTTATATTGTCTAGAATTGTTGTAGACAAGTTTCCCTTTTATGGCTGTTCACTGTGTTTTATCATTTTGACATTGCCCATTTGATGTGATAACAGCACTGTTTTCCACAAGCAAGTTATGATTGCTATGTCTATAACAAAATGTTAAGATTTTGATAAAGGCTTTAAACTGTCTTACATTTTTGGCAATATCAGTCCATGGTTAATTTTTTGCCTAATTTTGTTTTATTTAAAAAGTGTGTGAAGAAAAGAAGGAGCTGACTAAATGAACAATATATAACATTTAAAGTCCTTTTTGGAACATAAATAAAATAAAAATTGTTTTTAGAAATCACTGTCAAAACATGCTATTGATTGTGAAATAAACAAAGCTGATATTTTGGTACAATTGTAGATGCAGCTTTTAAATGTATCATCACTTACCTGGTTATTACCATGATACATTTACAACATACACCAATCAGCCATAATATTAACTGTCCATTTTATCAGCTCCACTTACCATACAGTAACTTTGTTGTGCTACAATTACTGACTGTAGTCCATCTATTTCTCTACATACCTTTTTAGCCTGCTTTCACCCTGTTCTTCAATGGTCAGGACCACCACAGAGCAGGTATTATTTAGGTGGTGGATGATTTTCAGCACTGCAGTGACAATGACATGGTGGTGGTGTGTTAGTGTGTATTGTGCTGGTATGAGTGGATCAGACACAGCAGCGCTGCTGGAATTTTTAAATATTGTGTATACTCACTGTCCACTCTATTAGAAACTCCTACCTAGTCGGTCCACCTTGTAGATGTAAAGTCAGAGACGATCGCTCATCTATTGCTGCTGTTTGAGTTGGTCATCTTCTAGACCTTCATCAGTGGTCACAGGACACTGCCCATGGGGCACTGTTGGCTGGATATATTTTTGGTTGGTGGACTATTCTCAGTCCAGCAGTGACAGTGAGGTGTTTAAAAAGTCCATCAGCATTGCTGTGTCCTATCCACTCATACCAGCACAACACACACTAACACACCACCACCATGTCATTGTTACTGCAGTGCTAAGAATGATCCACCACCTAAATAATACCTGCTCTGTAGTGGTCCTGTGGGGGTCCTGACCATTGAAGAACAGGGTGAAAGCAGGCTAAAAAAGTATGTAGAGAAACAGATGGACTACAGTCAGTAATTATAGAACTACAAAGTGCTTCTATATGGTAAGTGGAGCTGATCAAATGGACAGTGAGTGTAGAAACAAGGAGGTGGTCATAATGTTATGCCTAATCCTGGACAGGGCGCCAATCCACTGCAGGGCTTTGCCCTTCCGATTCCACCAGATTGAGCCAATCGTGTCTGTGTAATACAGTAGGCTATCGACCACAGCACCACCTGAGCGCCCATGACTTATTTTAAATACTGTACATTTAAATCTTCTAATTGCTGCTTTTAGAGCAAAAACCAGTTGACCATTACTAATGAATAAAGAGTGAACATTACTATGCCAAAGACATTGACCATATTAGTATTATTTTTTACCAGGTGAAGACTCAGGCTGGTGGTTGGCTTATTGCCTGAAAAATATACAATGGGGGTGAAAAGTCTAAATGCTTTGATTTAGCATTTTTCCACAATTTAATTCCACATAATAATTTTCACTGAAATTATTATGCTGATTAAATAATTGTAATCTTTAAAAATGAAGATGAAATTCATAATGCCTCAGTATTTGTTATGCATACCTTTTGCTGTAGTAACAGCATGCACTTGAGCAAATCTCTGAAGAACGGAGTGGCACTTCTTGTTTGTCAGGGTGTAACTGATTCTGTGCAGGTGCCCAACTCCAGAGTACACAGATCACACACAGACTTAAATATAAAAAAACTTTGTTTGTGTTGTGTTGATACACTGTGGTATCCATATTTTTCGGTTCTTCTCCTTACATAATCTCAGTAAAAACTATTTCCCCCGAGTCATCTACTGTTAAATGTTTGTATGTCTTTGCCCATGTCAAGTGCTTTGCCTTGTTTACCCTCCTGAGAATAGAAAGTTTGATTCCCAGCTGGGCGGCCAGGGTCTTTTCTGTGTGAGAATTGCATGTTTTCACTGTGTCCATGTGGGTTTTCTTTAGGTGCTTCGGTTTCCTCTTACAAGTCCTAAGACATTCAGTCAGGCTAATTGGTGCTGCTAGAAATAGCCCTAAGTGTGAGTGTGTGTCAAGAAATTAAACATATCATGACCCTGACCTGAATAAATTGGTGGTAAAACAGACAATGAATGAATAAATGAATGAATATGGTGTGAGCATTGCTAATAAAAGGGTATGATTGCATTCACATGATAAAAGTTTTGTGCTGACTGTGCTATTGTTTACTATGGAGTAACACTGTGCTGCTTACCTAGCTGCTGCACTACCTTTATCATATTTTACTGTGCACATAAATGCTTGGGTTTTTACTGCTTGTCGTTATGCTCAAAGTTCAATGTAATTAAGTTTAACTTAACTTTTATATAACATAGCAAAGCACAGATATGGTAGAGAGAAACTCATTTTTACTCTTTCATAAAATTCTGAACTGTTGTATTACACTTTTAAGTTGAACCATGACATTGTAATAAATATGGCATGGCAACTTGTGAGTGAGAAATGAGACCAGGTTTGCATTTTAGATAGCAATCCCATGTTTACTAATCCTGGAATCACTTATCATAGCTAATGAGAAAAGGCCTAAATGCTGTGGTAAGTGGCAGTATGCGCGCAGCCTTGCGGTGAACGAAGCACAAAATGCTTATCATGTGAATTCTGCTTTAAGAAGAAAATCTGAGCTTTTGTATAAGGGAATTGTCATGGGCGTTTTCACAAATTTGCTAGCTGGTTTTTAGTAGTACCAAATGGAAATTCTGAAATTGATGTAAATCTTTAATTGTTTTTACACAGTTTTTTAAACTCAATGTTAGGATGAATATACACTGATCAGCCATAACATTAAAGCCACCTCCTTGTTTCTACTCTCACTGTCCATTTCATCAGCTCCTCTTACCATTAGGGGTGGGGATATTGCCTTTAAATAATATCACAATATTTTGAGATATTTTTGCGATAACGATATTCACTTGCGATATATAAGAACACTTTTTTAAAAAGTTTATTTTAAAAACACCATCAGGAAATTTAAGGTACAAATGTTACTAAATTTACATTAAATTAAGCATCACTTCCAGTAGGGCTGGGCGATATGGCAAAAAAACTCATATCTCCATATGCTTTTGAGAAGTGGTGATATACGATACGATATAATGTAAACTTAAAGTACAATGGCAGGCCACTGCTCGTATTTTACCTTATAATGTTTATAAGTTCTCTTAAAAACACAAAACACTGTAGTTCTGATCAATTCTGACTAATTACAGTGTTTATATTTTGTATTATTATAAGGCTGTATTTGTATTAATATTGACAACATTTATATTAAACAAACCAGCAGAATCTCACAATCACATTTCTGCTAATGAGCATAAAAAAATCCCGAAAACATTTAATATTTGATCATGATTTGCTATTATTACATAATGAAAGCGTGTCTGTTAATTATACAACAACCAATGAAGAGAGAGCTTGAAATTCCGCCCAAAGTTTAAATTCGAAGCTCTGATTGGTTCATACATCTGAATCTCTTGAATCGGAGTTGTTTGCCCACAGAGTCAGCAACACGAATGAATCTTTACCACAGATAAGAGCACAGTTTTCTGATTTGATTCCAATGAGTAATTCATCTGAAGAGAGTCGTGTCTGACTCATTGACTCAGTGATTCAGTTTCCATGCTCATATGTGAAGGAAAGCATTCTGCTTAGCGCTTTTGTGTTTTAAACGTTCTCAGATGGTAACCTGTGTGGTAACCTGTGTGGTAACCTGTGTATTCTGTGTTCGTTCACTGACACAGTTTTTGGCCTCACATCATTCTCGGACTCACGCAGTGACTGACACTCCTCATACTCACGCCGGTTCTTTTGCTTTAGGTGCTGAAATAAATGTGATGTTGCCACTGTTTGTCCTCATCGTATTTTTGCACGTTTTGCAAATTACAGTCATTTGTTTGGAGTCTGACCTTCTGTATCCGAAAAACTTCCACACTAGTGATGTAGCTCGGCTTTTAGGGACTAGTTCGTCCTCAGTGCTAATTTCGGTACTACTCTCTGCATTGGTTGCCATTATTTCACTGTTACGCTAGAGAGCGAGTGACGCACGTTTGCTAACAATATCACGATATGGCAAAAATCATATCTAATTTACAACTATACCGGTATTATCGTGAACAATATTATATCGCCCACCCCTACTTACCATATAGAAGCACTTTGTAGTTCTACAATTACTGACTGTAGTCCATCTATTTTTCTGCATGTCTTTTTAGCCTGCTTTCACCCTGTTCTTCAATGGTCAGGACCACCACAGAGCAGGTATTATTTAGATGGTGGATCATTCTTAGCACTGCAGTAACAATGACATGGTGGTGGTGTGTTAGTGTGTATTGTGCTGGTATGAGTGGATCAGACACAACAGCGCTGCTGGAGTTTTAAAATATTGTGTCCACTCACTGTCCACTCTATTAGACACTCCTACCTAGTTGGTCTATTTTGTAGATGTCAGAGACGATCGCTCATCTATTGCTGCTGTTTGAGTTGGTCATCTTCTAGACCTTCATCAGTGGTCACAGGACGCTGCCCACAGGGCGCTGTTGGCTGGATATTTTTGGTTGGTGGACTATTCTCAGTCCAGCAGTGACAGTGACGTGTTTAAAAACTCCATCAGCAGTGCTGTGTCTGATCCACTCATACCAGCACAACGTCAGTGTCACTGCAGTGCTGAGAATAACCCACCACCCAAATAATGCCTACTCTGTAGTGGTCCTGGGAGAGTTCTGACCGTTGAAGAACAGCACGAAAGGGGGCTAACAAAGCATGCAAAGAAACAGATGGACTACAGTCAGTAATTGTAGAACTACAAAGTGCTTCTATATGGTAAGTGGAGCTGATAAAATGAATGTGAGTGTAGAAACAAGGAGGTGGTTGTATGATTGGTAAACAGACTTTTTTTTTTTTTTTGCAATTTTGTTATACCTTATTTGTTGTATTTATCATACCCTACAAACCTGTGACAATTAATCATGTCACAACAACACCACCCACAACCTCTTTTTATTTTAGTCATTCGGGAAGCTTAAAATATCACTTTTTTAAACTCATGATACAGGTTTCTGAGTACTGCGGATAATGTTTCTGAGTCCATTATTCATTGATGAAATATGAGATTTGATTTGTTGAATGATCTGAGCAAAACTATAATAACATTTCTGTATGTGTGTCTGTTTGCTATTTACAGAACATCACATTTATTTTGGTTTTGTTTGATGACTCACATCCTCAGTATGAGTAGTAAAGGAACTGCTGTGAATTCCCCACCACATCAAAATAGTGCTATAATGTTAGGCCTTCACACAAACAATGGGTTTACATACGACCTAATTGCAAGAGTTCCTAAAGGACATCAGCATAGGCAGTTAGCCAAGGTGACCCTACAGGCTGTACCACTGTGTGTTTTTAAAAAATGATTAAATAAAATATCTTGCAATTAAAGTTTTGACTGCTGTGTGTAGGTGGTGTAATAGACTACTCTAACAGTTCAGAGCTGTATACATCGTTTGAATCATGGCTTCTGGCTTTGTGAAACTTTGTGTAGTTCCACTTTGTGCATGCATGGATTTGTGAAAGTACATGAAACTGAGAAAAGCGTGGAAGAACTGTGGAGTGTAAAGTTGGTGCAAAGCTTGATAGCACATACAGAGGCTTAAACTAGCCATTTGCTGCTGCCACTAATAAACTAATAAAAGCTAAAACGACTCATAGCCTCTAGTATTACTGTGACATTTCACTCAAAAAAAGGAAAAAAAGTAATAATCTTAACCGACCAAAAAGAGAGAGAATGTGTGTTTTAGGATTAAATGTGCGATATTGTGAAAACCTGCGAAACCCCAAAAAGCAGCTTTGACAGGTGTGTACCTTAGTAACTACTTGTGAGGATTTTTATAAGTAGGGCCCTACTAAATTCATGTGAAAATGTGCTTAATTTCACGTTTCTGTTTTTCAAAAATCACAAATTTCACAGATTTTTAAAGAAAAGTGCCACATTTCATGGCATTTATTAAATAACACTCCAAAAATCAAGATAGAATAATTGGAAGCTACAGTATGGTTAAACATAAGCCTTGAACATCCAGCGACGGTGCTGTACATAAATACTTTCTAAAACCCTTTCTGCGTCCCCAGAATTGGTTGGAAGGCAGTTTTGTTTTGCCCAAACTCAGTTACCCTGTCCTCTTGGGTAATGCTTTTAGCTGCTTTGGACTTCATCACCTTGGACATTTTGACAAACTGATTGCTTACTCAGTTGCCGTAGGATTATTAGGACCGCCAAGCAAATTAACCAATAATTGTGAGGCACTTGAATGCTACGCGAATAATTTTTTTTCCCTTTTATTGTAAATTTCACGGCAAATTGCATATTACACTGGAAAAGGCTCATTTAATGGTTCGTGATGCGATTTTCACGACTGTGACTTAGGTAGGGTCTTATTTAAAAGTAGGGCACTGTGCAAGCCATGATTCTAAAAACATAAACTGTCTCACAGATTTAAAGATAAAATTCTGTATTAGAAAAAAAATAACACATATGCTAAGAATTATTATTTTTTTAAATAAATATAATTTTAAGCACTTCATCATGTGTTGTCTTTAACTGTGCTTTTCAGTCTCTGTATTGTAACATTTTTAATTTACTGTAAATGCAATGCTTATGTTACTGCATGTAATATGCAAATGGAACAGAATCTTGTTAAGTGTATGTTACAAGCAGATATCGCAGCAATTTGGACCCGAGTCTCTGTAGAAATATGCACATTAGCACTGGTATGTTAGCTGCAAGGATAAACAAGTTTAATAAACAAATTTGGACGGTTAAACAAGATTGAAGCGGTTATATAAACATACATGCACGCACACACACACACACACACACACATTGGTCTGTTTAACACATCTGTTTAACAAGATACGCAATATACTAGAAACTGAAAAATAGATCATATGTGCAATATAACACACAAACACTTTGCTCCTCAAAAACTAAAAACTACATTTGTATTTAAAAAAAAAACCCTGATAGGGAAAACAATAGAATATGGGAAATATAATGCAGATTTACAAAACTTCATTTCTGAAAAGGTTGGACATTTTGTAAAATGCAGTAAAAAGAAATGTATGGGATATATTATTTCTCCAGAATCTTTATTCAATCATGAACTGACAGAAATATGATTTGTGATGTTTTTACTGAACTCATTTGTTGAGTATTTTGTTAATAAAAAACACATTAAAAATGTAATGAGAAACCATCATGCTGCTGTGATATAGTCATATGGGCTTAAGAGTACTTCAGAAAACCATTGTCACTTAACTCAGTCTACCGTTGCATCATTAAATGCAACCTGAAACAAAAAGAAAGCTGTACATCAGTTTTATGCAAATACGCCTTAGAGTTCTTTGGGCCTGAGCTAATCTTTCGTGATTGGAAAGACAGTGGAAAAGTGTGCTGTGGTCAGATAAGTCCATGGTTCTTATGGGGGTGCTTCAGTGCCCATGGCATGTGTGACTTGCTTTTGTGTGAGGTGTATAGTGGCATTTTAGAGAGACAGACGCTGCCAACAAGGCAATGTATTTTCCCGGGAGGTCCATAATTATTTTAGCAATACAATGCCAGGCCTCATTCTAAAACAGCATAGACTTCTTAGGAACAGAATGTGTGTGCTTGACTGGCCTGTCTGCAGTTCATATCTGTCTCCTATTGAAAACTGAAACTAAACTGAAAAGCTTTTGTTCCCATTGTTATTAGTTAAATAAAGAGTTAAGAGATTTAACAAATCACAGATTCTTCTTTTTATTGTGTTTTAAAAATTGCACCAACTTTTCTGGGAATGGGGTTTGTAAAAGCAGCTCTATAAAAGCTATCTTATCTTTTTGTATCTTATTTCTTTCAGTTCCTTTTGCTGGGGTAACATTTTAGGTTCAAGGTTTAAGCTCTGAATGCAATGCTTAAATGTTTAGTAAATATTAGATCAGTATCATTAATTTCTGCAGATTCATTTACTCTTGAATCTTTGCTGTCTCCTCTTCCTTGCTTCTGCTCTTCCATTTCCTCTTGACTCAGGCTCTCTTATTAGTGACCATGATTATATCGCTGTAGAGGCTTTGCTGTTGGGATCCCAACTGTATGAAGATGGCATCAGAGGAGAAAAGTGCACCATCAGTACAAGAGCTGGTACCACTCAAGCCTTCTCCGCTGACTACTTCACCAAGTGTAAAGTCACTGACCCAGAGTGAGGACAGTGACTCGTCAAGTCCAGACACGAAACAGGCAAGACTGGCTTTATTACTAAATGTTCTTTTGACCTTTTTACTATGTTATAACTATTACTTGGGTTGAGGTGTTGATTTCCAGAAACATGTCCCCTGTGGGCTGCTGTATGGCCAAAAGTATGTGAACACCTAACCAGGAATTTGCTGGACATCTTATTTCAAAACCATGGGCATTAATATGCAATTTCCTACTTATGACTATAACAGCTCCCAATGTTCTGAGAAGACTTTTATTAAACGTCTTTGAAGTTCTTTGGAATCTTGATCAGGCCTTTGCCTAACTTCACAATGGCACAAATTCTTAGAAACACACTCAAAAAACCTCCATAAAATGCACCTGCTTTTAACATGGCATGTCTAACAACCTTACGTTCAGATGTCCATATAATGCATTTGCCATATAATGCACATGCACAAGTGTTGGAGTAGTGTCTTGGCAAGTAAAGAAATTCAAACTCAAACCAAACACCCACAGTAGAACTGTGAATCTGTCATTTTATTCTTTTTCATTTCATTACTGTAAACCGCTTTATCCTCATCAGGGTCACGGCGGTTACAGTTCCAAAGCACCAGTCCAGCACAGGGCTTTGGTATCACCAGTGATGTAATGTAATGTAAACACCTCTGTTGTTGTGTCTTCTTTAGCAGGATGGCTGGAAGGTGGTGAGCAGTCTGCAGGAGGCTAAAGGCTCTGTTCTGAAACCAGGAAAGCAAGAGGGCTTCCTGCTCAAAAAGCGAAAGTGGCCCATGAAAGGCTGGCACAAGGTAATCTTTTATTTAACCTAGCTTACCTAATTTTCTTCTAGCTAAACATTAACCAGCCCAGGGCATTAGAATATTCATGGAGGAGAGAGAATCTAACCACTATTGGTTAATTTAACCAGTGTGCTTGAAGGCATTGTTGATATGGATTATGCAAACTTCATTATTGTTTGCATATTTTTTATCATCTTTTTCTGAATTTACTATATTGTGCTGCATTTTGTATGTTGTTACTTTTGTTTACAAGTTTGGTTATAGCTCCCACATCTAGGCTTTACCATTGTTAGAAGTTCTTGAATATGACCAAAAGGTGAGTAAATATAGCTGTGTATAATTACTATTAAATAGTATTTTCCCAGTATTCACCGTCAAATACACACAGTTTATAACTCACACCATTAATAGTCTGTCAGCTAGGATGTTCAGTTTATTTTTAAGTTTTATCACTATTTTATCCTGGTCAGGTGGATTTGGGAATTACTGGGCACAATGCAGCAATGCACCCTGAACAGGACGCCAATCCCTTTAACCTCCCTCAACTCAGACACAGCACATCATGTTTGTATGTAGATGCCCCCCTTGGCTGATATCACCACTGGGAATTTGAATGCTGGATTCCAGCAGTAGTGGACTAGCATTATTTACCACTGCTCCTGCCAAATTTCTATAATTAAATAAAACACAATAAAATTAGGAATTCCAACTTTATTAAAAGTCAGTTTGCTGTTAAAGAGATTATTATACTGTGTGTGTGTGTATGGCGTTAGCTACACCAGTGATGCTTTTGAGTCAGTGTAAATTATAAGTAAAAAAAAAAAAGTTCATCCAGAAGTTTAATATTCCCAGTAAGCAAAGCAAAATAACTTTGGATTTGTCATTGGTATTAGTAAAGCTGGTGGAGCATCAGCTGCATCACTCATACCAGTCTATTTTTAATTGGGGGAAAATCTATTTGTTTATTAATCTTAAGTGTAGCCAGTGTTGGGCCCTTGAGCAAGGGCCCTTAACCCTCTCTGCTCCATGGGCATCATGCAATAGCTGAGCCTGCACTTTGATCCCAGCTTCCAAACAAGCTGGAATATGCGAAGAAAGAATTTCATTGTACTGTACGTTTGTATATGTATATATGACAAATAAAGACGTTGTATTCTATTAAGCCTGTATTTGATTGGATTTAGCCTTGGTGCTCAGGTGGTAGCAGTCTATTACGCTAGCCCATCTCATTGTTCGGCCAGGCATTTACACAGACATGATTAGCTATGTCTGAGGTGGGGGGATAGATAAATCCCTATAGATGAAATGGGGAAAGCTCTGTGATGATTCGGCACCCTGTCCAGGGTGTTCCCTCATTGTGCCCAGTGTGTCCTGGTAAAACCGGACCTGCAGTGACCTTGACCAGGATAAAGCAAATGATGAACGAATGACTTTAGAACATAACAGATTAATTATGTTTAAAATTGTGAAGGCCATGGGATGTGCTGCTCTCAAAGGATTTTTATCAGTATGCAGGGGAGCATTATCTAAGAATTAAGGTAATACTCTGCAATATATTATAATAATAATTTTTTAAGAATAAAGTTGGAATACTTTGAGATTAAAGTTCAAATATTTAGAGGCCAAAGGGTGTGCAACAGGAAGATAGCTACCTTTTCATGTTAAATGAGGGATGGTGAGGATTTGGTAAAATTTTGACTTTATTCTCAAAGTAAAATATAAAACAAATTCTAACAGTGGCCCTAAGTCAAGCACTGATGTTGGGTAAGAATCACTTGGTCACTATCAGCATTACACTTTATAAGTAAAGAGCTGTCATCAGGGATCTGTGCAGGCATGCTGGAACAGTAAACAGTTTTCCTCAAACTGCTGCCACAAAGCTGAAATTATATGATTTATTTTATATAATCACTTTCATATGCACAGAATTAGGTAGGATCTTGTCTGATTTGTTTGACTTAAACCATAGCAGGTAGATTGAGGAACTGTTCAGAAACACTTTCTGTTTGTTTCTTTTCTGGCAGAGATACTTTGTGTTGGAAAGAGGGATCCTGATGTATGCCAAAGCACCATCGGATGCAAGTAGCCACACAAACATGTGCACACTTACAGACCTATCATGAGCGGGAAATTGTAGCTAATGATTATTTGACAACAAAAAAGACATAAAACAATAATAGCAACACTCATCATTTTTTATTTTCATGTTTTACCACTGCTTTATCATGGTCCCTGGCCATCTACCCCCTCAGACATAGCCATTTACGTCTGTATAGATACTCCTAGCTGGTCGATAACACTGCTGAGGATTAGAACCTTCAGTGTGAAGGCATTTACTGATGATTAGTTTTTTTACATTATCTTTTAATCATTAATAACTAAGTTGCTAATTAATGAAAACGTCAGTGAAAAAATACTTCTGATTAGCTTGAATATAATTGTATATAGACAGTTATGTAATCATTGTGACAGGCATTCACACAAGCAGTTGGAGTTGTGTAACATCATTATTTTATTATTTCTACTAATATAGAATTTCTAATTGTTTTCTTTAAGCACGGACCATTTTCAAATAAGTTGCAAATATTTGTTTTAATCATAGTACTGGCATAGTAAAGATAATTTTTGTTTTTAATATATATTTATTTAAAACCATTTTCTGTCTGTGTGCTCATACATGTTTACATGTGTAGCTGAAGAAGGGGAAGCTTCGTGGCCGCATTGACATAGGGCTGTCTGTCATGTCCATTAAGAGGAAAGCCATGTGCATTGATCTAGACACAGGAGACAGCATCTACCACCTAAAGGTAGTCACACACACACGTTACGTCCCAGCTCCAACAATGTCCAACAATTAAATATATCGACCTTGACTTTGACTTTTTAAAGATGGAACCTTTTATTCAGCCATGATAAAAGCCATAGCAGCTGACACGGCATTTAGATTTAAACAAACACAAACACAGTGTATACAGCAGCTGTTTGTTTCTTAAGTGCTTATATATCTATAATGTATACAACTATAATGTAGCGCAAGACAAAGACAACCTGAGTAAACATAGAACTAAGTTTTTAAATGATCATTTCATTAATTAAAGATGTTATCTAACACCAAACAGTCATGTGTGAAAAATATAAGGCCCCTTTAAATGTAACTTTTTATGCAACTGTTATCTGTTCCAAGCACTTCAGGTAACTGAAGATCAGTCTGTCACACATCTGTGGAGTAAGCTTGGCCCACTCTTCTTTGCAACATTGCTTTCATTAAGCCACATTGGAGGGCTTCCAAGCATAGACTTGCTGAAACATCCTAGCCACTGGGAGGTGCACCTGTCAGTACTCTCTCCAAAGCCCAGATAAAAAATAGGAGGGCAATGTCTTTATGGACCTTGGTTTTTGCACAGGAGCACAATCATGCTGGAACAGGAAGGGCCACCCACATGTTGGAAGCATATTGTTATGTAATAAATTGTATGTATCTGTTAGCAATTGTTGTTGGAACACAGGAGAACAAACTATTCATTATTGTTTTGGTAGGTAAAATCACAGGATCTGCTTGATAGTTGGGTGGCTCAGCTGCGTAATCACCGAGTGTTTCGGCAGAATGAAATTGTAATGGATCCTCAAGAGAGACAGCTACACCAAGACACCGCCTCCCTCAGAAGGGTACGTATCTCACAACATCACAGTTTACTTTATCCACACATGCCTAGTGGACGCAGGTGGAACATGGACCATACAAGGACCATGTTAAAAGTAGCCTAAGGAAATGATTTTGGGATTAAGTAGAGATTGATTTTAATAGTTTTCTGTTATTTAAAAAATATGTGTGCATTTGTTTACCCTCCCCCTACCCATGGTATATTTAATAATAAAGCAATACATCATTTTAGATCTTTTGCAATCCAAACTTGTTTCTCCAGAGTCAGGGGTCTTGTTTAGCAGCTGGACTCAATTTGACAAGTTTTTAAACACCTAAAGTTGATGTCATGCCTAATACAGTAATTTATTTGCATAAACCCTTTTTGTTTCTCCTGGAAATTGATTTTGGGATGCTTTGACAGTAAAATTCCTGGGTACACATACATGTGTGAATACATGTGTGAATGTCTTCAGTGACTCGCCTTCAACGCTCCGCATATAATAATGCATACAATGAAAAATAATATTTTATTTCCTTACTCTTTTATTCTGCATATCCTTTTAGCAAGCTACTGTTTCCAAACAGTCGCCTCTGCTGCTGAAGAACAATTGGCTTAAGAGTTCAGAAGAAATGAAGAAATGTTGTAAAGGTAAGAGTTTCAACTAGAGCCTTAGTCTTTTTCATCATTGTATCAGAGTCACACTTCAGCTGTCCTAAACTTTTTTGGTATACCTTTAATAGAACTGTCAGAGTGCGAATCATCTCTGCTGGAACTAAATCTGTTGCTGAAGAATATGGAAGTATTGCATCGCACTTTCTCTGCTCCTGCCATAAACACACTGCAGGTGGTGTATGCATGCATGTCTGTGTGTTTAGAACCGAACAGTCTGCGCTTGGTTTCTAAATCCATTTGTGCCTTTTTACTTACAGACTGAAAGAATAAAGAAGGAAAAGAAAGGATCAAGAAGATGGAGGTCCAGAAATAACAACAAAAATGACAAAACCACAACACAGGTCAATTTTATGAATTCAATGCATTCAAAAAACTTAAATATTGATGAAGTAGAAAAATTGACAAAAACTGTTAAAAATGTTAAAAAGAATAAATCAGGGTGCTTATGTAGTGCTGACCATGGTGGAGATTTGGGTTAGTGCAAGCTAGCCGACCTGGTCAGGTGCTGTACAGACACAGAGTACTAATGTATTCTGCGGGAGGCGGTCGTAAGTGCAATGGTAGTTGGCTAGGTATAAATTTGGAAATGGTGCCGCCCAGGTGGCCCAGCGGTAAAATACGCTAGCACCCCAGAGCTGGGATTTCAAATACATTGTATCGAATTTCAGCTCTGCCATCCGGCTGGGCTGGACAGCCACATGAACAACGATTGGCTGTTATTCACAGGATTGGTAAGCCGGACCTGGGTTCCTCATAACTGGTGCGACCTCTGCTGGCTTATTGATGGCGCCTGTGCAGAGTTGGGGAATAATGCTGAACAGGGTGTGGCTCTCCGTGCACAAAACTGGTCAGCATATGAACTCGCCTCGTGCAGGTGAAGAGGCAGTCGGTGCTGATGGCGTGTCGGAGGGGGTGTGTGTCAGTTGCAGTGGAGGGTTGTATTGGTAGAGGTGAGGCATAACGCAATCAGGGTGATTGGATACGACTAGATTAGGGGGATAAAATTCGGAGAAAAAAATTTGGACATGGTGTATTGGAGGGGAAATAGATTTAAAATGATAAAATTAGCTTTGTAGAATAAACAACATTTATTCAGCTAAATCCAATTTTATTGCCTTTTTAGGTTTACCAAGTCTTGGTTTTTAAGTCTAGTGCCTGCTCTTGTTAGTAAATGTTAGACTATGTTAATATAAGGTACAATATTACAAATGTCCATATTGCAATGCTTACTTTGATCAACTGAATTTTAAGACTCAGTAAATAGACCATTTTAACATTACAGTGCATAATTTAAGTGCGTAGGTACGTTCTAGTGATTTTTGGAATCAACATTTAACATTTCCACATTCTTTTTATCCCACTGTCATCCGAGTTTATTACTGCACTGTATTCTGCAGTAATGCCAGCCTGTAGCATTAACTATTGATTTACCATTGATTACAGAATTTATTCCAGTGATTTGGCACCCCACATACATACAAAAGTGGAATGCTGGCATTGTACCAATTATATCACAGATGCCCTTTACTAAACTTGAGGTTCCAGCCTATACACATTCTGTTTTGTCTTTTATTACCTAATCGTATTAAATTATTGTCTGGATTTTTGGACATAATCTGAGGGTTTATACATAGATTGTTATGCTGATTGACTGAAACCAAACATTGTTCAAAAATCCATTTGTAGTCTCTCAGTTAGATCACTTGGTGTTACAGCATTATTGTCTTTTTATTTGTCACTGCATTACCAAGCTGAATGAGCAGTCTTTATCTCTTAGGTTCCTGGCTCTGCATCATCTCTTCTGCATGTTTCAAACCCAAATTTACATTCCGAGTCATGTCATCCAGAAACGCATTTACAAACACCAGACTCACCCATTGATGCATCGCAGCTACAGGAGGACTTCTGCAGACTGGCTGGCTCTGGTTAGTTCTACAGATTCTTCATTGTGAAAAGCAAAAAAAAATGTTGAATGTTTTATCAAGTTAGCATGTATTATGATGAAGATTGCACTAAAAATGTTTGTTTCTGTTTAGTTTACAGCAACCTGAAGTCTGTGTATACGTCCCTTTCTGTGGAGAGAGACAAAGTTAAAAGCACATTGGAATTAAAGAGCATCCATGATGTGGTATGGACATGTCATTGTGCTTCTGTGCACAGTACAATAGCACAATAGTTATATATTTTATACTCATTTTTCAGTTTTAGCAGGCTGCACACATACAAACCCAGAGTATAATAAAACACCAGCAAAAAGTAGGCCAAAAATAAGATTCATGTTTAGAGTGAATGTTGAAGGGAAAAAACTAAAGCTTTTTTGTTATTATTATAATTATGTTTTATGCTCTTTCCTTTAATATTTACATTGTAATATTTACAGTGTCCTTGGGTGTGTGAAAGGCGCTATATAAATTAAACTTATTATTATTATTATAAAAAAAAAAAACTAATTATGTGTATATGTGTGGGCCAGTCCCTAAATCCACAAATTTCATGTTTTTTTTTTCTGTATGATTCTTGAATCAGGATGTGACCGATCGAACACACTCCCTTTTGCAGCAGGTGTCCAATGAGATTCGAGGCTCAATCCCTGAGTCATTATCAGAGTTCTTTGACGCAAAAGAGTACCTGCTGTCTTCCAGCTCCTCGGAAAATGAGGTCAGTTAACAGAAATGTTTCAAGACTTACGTCAAGAAGTTTGCTTAATAGGTGCTTGGGTGGCACAACAGACTGTGTGGCTAGCCCACCACCTCTGAGATCTGGGTTTGAATCTCAGCGGTGCTATCCTGACCAGGATAAAGGAGTTAATAGAAATAACATGAACAAGGATTTTGCTTAATACATGTTCTTTACAAGGAGGTTAGCTACTGCAGAATTGTAATATAAAATTGTCTAACATCCTTTCCCTAGTCAAGTGGGCAGTATGACACTCATCTTTGAAAAGCAGTACTCAGATTTACATTGCGACACTGTTCCACTGTTTTGCAGTAGAACGTTATTGTGAATCAGTGACCTGCTGTGTTTAATATAAAATGATACAAATTTAATTATACTAAAATAGGAATATAAAGACGTATTGTGTTTAAAGGGGTGACATCGTTAAGGCGGGCTTCATGTACTTTCGCACAGATGGTTTCAAGCCATTAAAACATTTTGAGGTTTATGCATATCTTATAGATTCAATTCTACTCAATGCACCTTTTGAAATGTGCAAAACACTTTTGCAGCCATAATACTGGGACTGATTCCGAATCAGGTGTAGCTGCTGCTTTAGTCTTACTGAAGACGAGTATTTTGGGTGCATGATCACACAATATTTAGATTACTACCAAACTCTAATACTGTGTGAGGTATTGTGCATGTAACAAATACATTCATATTTATTTGTGTGTCTGAAAACAGATCTCAGATAATGACTCCTGTATAAGTGATGCAAGCGATAATGTTTCAGTGGACTTTTGTAACAATGAGGGAAACAATGTGGCAGAGATCGAGAAAGACAGCTCTGGTAAATATACACACACACACACACACACACACACACACACACACACACACACACACACACACACACACACTAATACTCCCATACTCTGCTTAGAACTGTCTATTCAGCTGTGCATGTATGTGTATATGTGTGCGTCCAGAAAGCAGCGTTCTGGCTCGGCGCTCCAGATTACCTAGTGCGTGCGTGAGCGGAGGCGTGAACGTGTGGAGTATTCTGTCCTCCAACATCGGAAAAGACCTCTCCAAGGTTGCCATGCCTGTCCAGCTTAATGAACCCATTAACACGCTGCAGAGACTTTGTGAGGAGATGGAATACTGCCACCTGCTGGACACAGCCGCAAACACACAGGACCCGCACAAGCGCATGGTGAGGACAAAATCTGTATTTCACTTCTTACTTACAAATAGTGCAGCATTTAAACAGACTTTCATATGGTAGAGAATATAAATTATTCATGCGTTAAGATCATTTGACCGCATATGGGGCAGAAAAACAAATACAGCATTATTCTGTGAAAACCTGTTTCTTTTAACTCATATTTATTCACTATCTAGTTTAGTCCTTGTATTAACCTCTATCATGGGCAGTTATCCCCCCAACTAGGAGTGCAATAGGTTTTTTGTTTCTTGTGTGATGATATTCTTGTAGTAATCAATAGGAATGGGATTCGGTTTACTGTGTGTTCAATTTATTTTGTGTAACTTACAGCTCAAGTCTGTTCTGATATTTCTCCTGCATTCTTCTTCTTTTGTACTGTTTTACAAGTAAAATTTGCCTGATTTTAAGGGGATTAAGGTTGGGGATTCCTGACCGAAACAAGTCTTACCTCTTGTATTTCTTATAGTATTAAAGAAAACCTGTGCTTAAACCTGATGCTCATGCTGCTAATTTTACTTTACAACTTCGTGATTGTTCTGTAGACAACAAAGCAGCATGGCCTTGGTGTAGAACTTAATCAACTAATTACATTTAAAGCCACACATTAACACTAATCTCTTTTAAAAAATTAACTAATCACATTTAAATGGTTGACCTTACCTGAACCTTCGAGTTGATCTAACTGACCCTCTTTAGGTCAGTGCTGGCCATTTCTCTCCTGTAGCTCTAGACTTAAAACGTAAAAATAGTGTTTCAAAATGTATTTAAAATAATAAAATCTGTAAAGGGTGTCCACTGGTCCTTTAGAAGTCTTTGATTAAAAAGTCATGATTTGAATATATAATTGGCTTTGTCGATCATTATTTAAATAACGTAAATGTAATTCAAAAGTTTTCCTGTTTAAATTAGGATTTCGGACACACCTGGAAGCAGCTGGTACATGAGGGTAGATGAGGCTGCGTTTCAAATCGGCACTCTTAGTGATCTTTTTTGCTATTGGAATCAAGTGACATTTTTAACCAACAGCACTGATCAAAGAGTTACTTCTTTTTAACCAGTAAATCAACCCAGATCCTGACTACTGGAAAAAGTCAGTCTTTAATGTTTACTGTGTGTTGTGTGTAGGTGTATGTTGCAGCATTTGCAGTGTCGGCATATGCATGCACCTTTACCAGAGCAGGAAAAAAACCCTTTAACCCTGTACTGGGCGAGACTTACGAGTGTGAACGTCCAGACAAGGGCTTCCGCTTTATTTCAGAGCAGGTACAACATATTTGCTTTTCTCACATACACACACTCACACACGCCCACACACACAGACACAGACTATTTTCCTACATGATCCACACTTACACTGTCCTGGTTTTTTTTTAGGTCAGTCACCACCCTCCTGTGTCTGCATGCCACTGTGAATCCAAAAACTTTACTTTGTGGCAGGGTGAGTAACACACATATGCAAATCTTAAGTACTTCAATAGAATTAATGTTTGTGATGGAAAATCCATGATTGTGTGTTCATCTCAGATGTCCGGTGGAAGAACAAATTCTGGGGCAAGTCCATGGAAATTATTCCTATGGGAACCACACATATAGTACTTCCACGGTAATCACCACTTCTCCTTTCTTTTTTGAATAAGTTGCTTTCTTACCTATGGATCTATCATGTTCTTACATTTCACTTTGGCTATGTTAGATTTGGAGATCATTATGAGTTGAATAGGGTCACCTCCTGTATTCATAACCTCATAAGTGGCCAGCGCTGGATCGAACACTATGGTGAGATGACGATAAAAAACACCACAGCTTCAGCAGATTCCAGCCTCTGCAAAGTCACCTTCCTGAAGGTAAAATATACTTTCACAGTTCTGATTATTAGCGTAACTGGATGCTCCATATATCACAGAATGGTACTATTGTATAAAAAAATACATTTTGCGAATTTGTTTGTTAATACAATGATGTTATTGTATAAGTATTGTCCATTAGTAAGTTCTGGTGAATGCACTCAGTCAAGGTTTGTTATTGAAAAGTCACCATGAAAACCAGGTTTGATGGGGGTCCAATGATTTTGGGGCAGCCAACACCCATTGATGCCAGAGGACAAAAAATTATCAGAGGGGCTAATGTGCAGATCATTGTAATACTGGTGATAAGGTAAACAATACACAGTGCATTAAACCTTTTGTGTAAGGGGCTGCGTAGTCATCAGTCAAAGTGCTCACAATAAATCCTGCTCATAGTTGAAAGCCCCTCTCATGGGCTGAACATATCAGAACTGGACATCAACTGGTTTGATGGATCCTGTTTTTGTGTGAACAGCCAGGCATGTGTGCATTCCACTCTCCACTTAGAGGAGATTAGCAGCAAACACTCTCTAATCTCTTCAGTTACACCTTATTTACTAGCTACTAAAAAACTCAAACAGCCATATTTTACGATAATCGCATAGACAACCTAGCATTAGCAATTTCAGTCTGGCTCAAATGAACATTTATAGATTTTTTAGATTATAGATATACAGGGGTTGGACAAAATAACTGAAACACCTGGTTTTAGACCACAATAATTTATTAGTATGGTGTAGGGCCTCCTTTTGCGGCCAATACAGCGTCAATTCGTCTTGGAAATGACATATACAAGTCCTGCACAGTGGTCAGAGGGATTTTAAGCCATTCTTCTTGCAGGATAGTGGCCAGGTCACTACGTGATGCTGGTGGAGGAAAACGTTTCCTGACTCGCTTCTCCAAAACACCCCAAAGTGGCTCAATAATATTTAGATCTGGTGACTGTGCAGGCCATGGGAGATGTTCAACTTCACTTTCATGTTCATCAAACCAATCTTTCACCAGTCTTGCTGTGTGTATTGGTGCATTGTCATCCTGATACACGGCAACGCCATTGGATGCACATGGTCCTCCAGAATGGTTCGGTAGTCCTTGGCAGTGACGCGCCCATCTAGCACAAGTATTGGGCCAAGGGAATGCCATGATATGGCAGCCCAAACCATCACTGATCCACCCCCATGCTTCACTCTGGGCATGCAACAGTCTGGGTGGTACGCTTCTTTGGGGCTTTTCCACACCGTAACTCTCCCGGATGTGGGGAAAACAGTAAAGGTGGACTCATCAGAGAACAATACATGTTTCACATTGTCCACAGCCCAAGATTTGCGCTCCTTGCACCATTGAAACCGACGTTTGGCATTGGCACGAGTGACCAAAGGTTTGGCTATAGCAGCCCGGCCGTGTATATTGACCCTGTGGAGCTCCCGACGGACAGTTCTGGTGGAAACAGGAGAGTTGAGGTGCACATTTAATTCTGCCGTGATTTGGGCAGCCGTGGTTTTATGTTTTTTGGATACAATCCGGGTTAGCACCCGAACATCCCTTTCAGACAGCTTCCTCTTGCGTCCACAGTTAATCCTGTTGGATGTGGTTTGTACTTCTTGGTGGTATGCTGACATTACCCTGGATACCGTGGCTCTTGATACATCACAAAGACTTGCTGTTTTGGTCACAGATGCGCCAGCAAGACGTGCACCAACAATTTGTCCTCTTTTGAACTCTGGTATGTCACCCATAATGTTGTGTGCATTGCAATATTTTGAGCAAAACTGTGCTCTTACCCTGCTAATTGAACCTTCACACTTTGCTCTTACTGGTGCAATGTGCAATTAATGAAGATTGGCCACCAGACTGGTCCAATTTAGCCATGAAACCTACCACACTAAAATGACAGGTGTTTCAGTTATTTTGTCCAACCCCTGTAGAGTCTTATTAAATAAACACTGTTCTGGGCTACCCTCTTTTCCCTAACTTACATAGGTTCTGGCCACTAAAGGGAATAGGGAAACGCATCAGGAAAATTATTAATCTTCATTTTGAGTCTATCCCCCTGGTTGCTTTCAAATCTCTTTTCTCAGAGTCACCTGATATTTTCTCAAAGACCCCTGTATACTCCTTACCTTGGGAAGAATCTATGGCCAGCACTTTGACCACAGGGCTGTTTTCTTTTTAGCTGGATAGACGGCAGCAGCTATAGCACTATCTTCCACTTTCCACAGATTTTCTTGACTGCTGTTCTGAGTTTGGTCTGAAGTATTTTGTAGATATATGAAATTTCAAAATGTTTGTTTTCTCCCCAATAACTTCAGACAGCTTATGCCAGACAGGTTTTAAAATAGGCAGCATGCTTTTCAATTCAGGATTCAAGCCATAAGCACAATGAATAACGGACTGTGCCATGAAATACGTCTGCAACATTGGATTACCTCCATGTGGCATAAATGATTTGCTGACTCATTCTTGCCCTATAGTGACCTTTAACCAATGTGCATCAACAATATGCTGAGCCTAAACTTCTGCCAGTGGCTATACTGCTTTACGAGTGCTAGACTTTCCTTCCTCTTCCCAACTGTTGCAATACATAACTTTATCTAGCTCTTCTTGCATAGGCGTTTGAGAGCACACTGAAATATCATGCAGAGTATACACATTAATGTTGTTTGACAACAGCATTACAAATGGTGCGGCAGTCTATTACGCTAGCCCACTTCCTCTGAGATCTGGGTTCTATATGTTTATGAATCTATGTTTATGTCTCTACAGAGACAAGAATGTCTGAGGGGACTGGGGAAGGCCGAAGCCCTGCAAAGGAAAACACAGCACTTTAAATACTAGAAAACAACAGTATGATTAAATTACAAGCAAATGTGGAAAAATACGGGGAAAACCAACAGCTTACAAAATTGTCTTTTTCTTTCTTAGCCACTGACTCATAATGATTCTTTGACTCATTTTTGGGTTACAGCCCATATGTTTAGAAACACTACTGCAAAACATCCGGATTATTTTGTGACATTTCACTAGTTTTGGCTCTGATATTGCCACTTAAGTGCAGCCATGTGCTGGCAAAACAGAAAAAAAACGTATACTGTGACCTCAGTCCAGCAACCCTACGGCACAAAAAGACACTGAAAGAAATACAGGTACAAGATAGCTTACATAGAGCTGCTTTGACATATGCTTTATATTACCCATATTTTTTGGATTGTTTCCCATATTCTTTTTTTACATATTGGTCAGCTATGGTTGTCCTTTGATAAGCAACATGTTTGTGTAGTAGCTCAGCTATTCAGCTCACAAAGTATTTGATTTAGTAATGTAGAACCAGCAATTGTTGTATTATTGTGACTTAAATTAATATTGGTATTAATATTTCACAACACCCAGTGCATCAAACCCTTCTGTGTATGGGACTGTGTAGTTGCAGGCCTGTCAAATTTCCCATGCTGAATTCTGTCCACAATTAAAAGCACATACAAATGGCACAGGCATTGGAACTAGAAAACGGAGCATTGTAGGAAAGATCATGCAGAGAAGCCAACAATAAGAAAACGAAAAATACTAACAAAATACAAATTAAAAATCTGCAGCCCAAAGTGGAAAGATAAAAGATGACAAAAGAGCAAGCTCATGGTCAGGTGTCCAAATACTTTTGACCATATAGTGCATATGTGTTTTCATGCTTTTTTATGTCTTTAATTTGTTTTGTTTATGATGAGAAAACTATTTTTATGTTTGTTTCTGCTCAGTCAAGGTCCAGAGGCTCAAATTCTAATGAGGTGGAGGCGGTGGTTACTGACTCGCAGGGGCATGTGATCCACTCACTCTTCGGAAAATGGAATGACGCTTTGTACCTTGGCGATCCACCCTCAGCTATTTGCATCTGGAGAGCCAGTGAGTGGTTTGTTTGTGAAAGTGTCTATGTTCAAGTGCTTAAGGAAGCTCAAATAAGGCTCATCATTAGAGCTTTGGAGTGTTAATGCTAAACTTGCTAACATGTTAAAAGAGCACATGTTTGTTTGTGTGTGTGTGTTTTGTATGTGTGTGTGTGTAGACTCCATGCCTGAGGACTATGAGCAATACTACGGATTTACACAATTTACTGTTGAATTGAATGAGCTGACTGAGAGTTTGAGACCATTCCTACCACCAACAGATACACGTTTTAGACCAGATCAAAGGTACACACACACATTTCCATCTTTTGCACTGATGACATTCATCATCACTCCATCAATTTTCAGCTTCATACTCATCACTCTATCAGACACTATGTTCACCTCCACTAAATTCTTGATACACAGGTCTTTTAAGATTACCCCTACCCCATTTCTCAGCTAACAGTTTAAACACCCATTACTAAAACACAGTACTATTTGTCCTGTATTATTAACCATTTGAAAACTCATTACTTAATATACTGATATGTTTATTCAGTGCACCTGTGACATTGTTTCAGGTTGCTGGAGGAGGGGGACATTGCCAGGGCAGAGGAACAGAAAGAGAAGATTGAGTCACTGCAGAGAGACAGGAGAAGAATTCTACAGGAGAACAACAGGACCCACACACCCAAATTCTTCAAGTGTGTAGAAAGCCTTTGTTGTATACAAATCTTGCACAATATTGCACATTATCGTTATCATTCCATTCAGCATGCAGCTGTCTTGCTTTTTGACGCAGCATTTACACACTCTAGAATAAAATCTGACTCATTAGACAGGCAGCTTGGCATAGCTGCCATTTAAGCTTCTAGCAAGTACAGAGCCCTAAACCACCCTGCTAAGAAGAAATAGTGTTAACAGTGGGAGTCACATGAAGCTTAGTGTGTGGGAACCCAACACTGGCTGGTGATAAGAAGCAGTCGCAGATTGGACACGTGTCTGAGGAGGCGCGTGGTGATCCAGTTCTCCTTGATCAGATTAGGGTTTTGCAAGTGGCAGTGGATTGACAGTCAGAAATGGGAAATGACTAGATTTGGAGATAAAGGGGGAAAATCCAGAAAAAAGTATCACCCCCTCTCTGCAGTGTGAACTACTTTCAACCAGAAAAATCCATGCCTTACTTCCTCTTATTGAGTTTTGATTTTTTAGTTTCAAATCCTTAAAAACTTTGGGAGACTTTCATGTTCTCAGAACACTTAAGGACTTTATTTCCATATCCACTTTTAAAGCCAGTTTTGTAGTTTTAGATCAGGTTTTTGTTTACTCAAAAACAGATTAAACCTAAATCAAGTGATACTGTCCTACTTTTCGAAACCCATTTACTTTTTTCTACAAGCTTTTTCTTTGTAGATAATGTGTGTTGTTCATTATTCTGTATTTTACATTTACTAAAATATAAACTTATGTTTTTGATCAGCCATAAAGAGCTTTCTCTATCTCTGAATGAGAACACATGCATTTCTAAAGTTCTACATTTTTTACTGGGAATTTTGTTTCACTTTTCTTAGATACACTGATCAGCCATAACATTAATACCACCTCCTGGTTTCTACACTCTCTGTCCATTTCATTAGCTACACTTACCTTAAATATAGGAGCACTTTGTAGTTCTATAATTATTTATATAATTAGTTATATAATTAATTTCTCTACATGCTTTTTTAGCCTGCTTTTACCCTGTTTTTGAATGGTCAGAGTAGGTTTTATTTGGGTGGTGGATCATTCTCAGCACTGCAGTGACACTGACATGGTGGTGGTGTGTTAGTGTGTGTTATGCTTGTATGAGTGGATCAGCCACAGCAGCACTGCTGGAGTTTTTAAATACTGTGTCCACTCACTGTCCACTCTATTAGACACTCCTACCCTGTTAGTCCACCTTGTAGATGTAAAGTCAGAGACGATCACTCATCTATTGCTGCTGTTTGAGTTGGTTATCATTTAAATCTTCATCAGTGGTCACAGGACGCTGCCCACGGGGCGCTGTTGGCTGTATTTTTTCGGTTGGTGAACTTTTCTCAGTCCAGCAGTGACAGTGAGGTGTTTATAAACTCCAGCAGCACTGCTGTGTCTGATCCACTCATACCAGCACAACACACACTAACACACCACCACCATGTCATTGTCACTGCAGTGCTGTGAATGATCCACCACCCAAATAATACCCACTCTGTAGTGGTCCTCTGGGGGTCCTGACCATTGAAGAACAGGGTGAAAGCAGGCTAAAAAAAGTATGTAGAGAAACAGATGGACTACAGTCAGTAATTGTAGAACTACAAAGTGCTTCTATATGGTAAGTGGAGCTGATAAAATGGACAGCGAGTGTAGAAACAAGGAGGTGGTCATAATGTTATGCCTAATTGGTGTATATTCTTTTAGTTAAGATAATGGCTTCTTGCAGTCGTATGGCGTTAAATTCATTAACAGATTTCTAATGGGATTTAAATCAGGATTCAACAGCATGCTACTTCAGAATCATTTAATGTTTTACAAACTATGTTTCCAGAAAATTTGGGATGTTTATTAAAATGCAATAAAAAGAAGAATCTATCATTTATTTCTATTGAATCTTTATTAAACTGAAAAGTTGAAAGATTTTAGAAAAACAAATTTAGAATTAAATGCCTGCAACACACTCAAAAAGTTGCAACAGCGGCAAAATTAAAGTGAAAAGTCTATATAAAATTCAAAATATATGGTTTTTACTATAAGAAGGTGAATTGATAACAGGTGAGGGAATTAGTAGTCATGCTAATATGATAAATATAGTCACATGGGCTTAGCAATACTTCAGAGCATCATTGTCACTTCAAGAAATGCAGCCTAAAACTCTTTAGCCATTATTAATTCTATACAGAACTGCTGCTTCTCTAGGCCCAAGATGATTGTGGATGAACCGAAAGACCGTGGAAATGTGATGTGGTCACGGTCCATCGAGTTCTCTTTGCCAAAAATGAAAATGACCATCCAAACTATTATCAGTGAAAGGTGTAAAAGCCAACATCTGTCATAGTATGGGCATGGGTGACTTGCATTTGTTTTATGTTTCAGCTTATTTTCAGGAAAAATAGACATTAAGTTCTTAAACCATTTAAAGTCTCATTAATAGGAAAGCTTATGGAACACTGTGCTAAACATGCCTCTGTGTTAATCAGTAAAACCTTTGGAAATATTTTCATTCTACATTAGTCAGTTAAATAAAGACTAAAGAGAATTACCAAATAACAGATTATTTTTTTACTGCATTTTACAGTACGTCCCAAAATTTCTGAAATACGTCCCAAAATTTATACTCTTCCTTTACCTGTAACACAGCCTTCAAACAAAAGTTTCCTTCCAAAATCTCTTTTAAATCTTCTAAGGCCCCAGTGCCACAGCCAACAAACACACCCAAAACATGATCCATCATGTTTCACTGTAGGATCATGTGCTTTTCTATCAAAACATGAATTTGGTATGATTTAAACATCAAAAAGCTTTTATTTTTGTTTTGTCCAAAGAAAATTTCCTTAAAGGGACTGGATGTGCTGAACGAAATGTTGAAAAGCCAGGGGCGTCCAAAAGAATGTTCCAGATGTTTTTTTTTTGTCGTATCCAATTACCTGATTAATTATGCTTTCTCTATACTAATGTTGACCTCCACTCTGACTGAAGGGAGCCGTGACTAACACGCGCCCCCTCCGACAAGTGTGCAGTAGCTGACTGCATATTTTCACCTGCGAGGCGAGTTCATATGTGGATCAGCTTTGTGTACAGAGAGCCACATCCTGATCCTCATTATCCCTCAACTCTGTGCAGGCGGCATCAATCAGTCAACAAAGGTCGTAATTGCATCAGTTATAAGGTCCCCTCTGGCACCCCCCTTGAATAACAGCCAATCATTGTTCATGTAGGCGCCCAAACCGACGAGTTTGTGATGTCAGCGTGTTTTACCGCTGTGCCACATGAGCGCCAATTCCAGATGTTTACATGAGAGACAGGTCTGAACTTCATGCAGACCAGTCTAGCACCTGCACTCTCTTACTACTCTATTGTAACACATGTGGCTTGGCATGGTCTTGCTGAAGCAAGCAGGGGTGTTCATGGTAAGAACATTGTCATGATAACATGTTACTTTAAAATTCAGATGTCCCCAGAAGTGAGTGTGGGTGTCGCACAACTGGTTGTTGTTGCCAGATTGAACGGTGAAATTGGTTATATAAAAAATGAAAAAAACACATAGCAGAAGCACAGTGGACGTTTTATTTTAGTCCTACATGTGTACTTATTTGGTTGCTAATATGGTTTTCTTTGTCACCCAATCTAATTATTTCCAATTACCGATTGTAAATCTGCTGCTGGACCCCACTTGTGCAGACGCCTTGTCAAATGCCAAAGATTACATTTCGCAGCATCAGCAGGAAGAGACCCTGTCAGACCTTCAATTTCCTAAACACGGCCAATTGTTGGTGGCTCTCCTCAGGTCACTCAACAATGATGTACTATTGGATGTACTCCAGGCTTATTGTTTTAAGAAAATTAGATATTTACATTTGTGCAGTTGTTGTTAATAACTTATATGGCTATTAATACTTTTATTATGTGGTCTGTATATTTGCAGTTTGTCAAAATGTTATGACTGATACACTATCTTTTTTGTTGTTTTTTTAGGTGGTCTGAAAATGAATCATGGGTTACCAACGACACTTACTGGCACTTAAGGGAAGACCCCAGTTTCAGCAAACTGGAGTTTCCTGTGCTTTGGTGAAGCAATGAGGAGTTTCCCTTACACTCATGTGCTCCCTCCCCTCTGCCATGACCAAATATGGTTTTATTTCTGCACTAGACAAAGGGTAGACTCGTGAAGGGCTTTGAGTGGCCTTCCATTTACATTAAAACTAGTTTATTTACTTTGCACACGTTGGAATAAGTGCCTTGATATAAAAGAAATCTTGCTACTGCTTGTATAGATTTTTCCCTTTCTGGCTCTAACTGCATTCATACAGTCATCTTATCAATATAAAAATGGATAGTTGGCTTTTTTATGGTGTCAGCATTCAAACACATGCACAAATAGATGTTGGGGTGTCAGTGATTTAAAGTTAACCAAAGGTTCTCCTTGTAAGGTTGTTTAATATAAAGCACAGATAGACTCCTAACAGAGCCTGAGAAAGTCTGCAGTGTCCTCTAACATGCTTTTCATTTTTGCACAACACTTATGTGCAAATTATAATCTCCAGTTGGCCAGTCTGACAGCAGAATGAAAGTCTGTTTTTAGTTTCCTCCCCTCTTTCTGCTGCATTTGTCTGAATGTCTTTTAAAGTCCACCAGTTATACATAACTGTTTAAAAAGCACAAATCCTTTTTGCTTGTCACCAGCAGGCCAATAAGAAAGCAGAGGAATGGATGATGGAAATTTTTCCACTTTTTTTGCTGCATCAGCAAAGCATTATTAGTTGTTTTACATGTCATGCATAGCCATTGAAATAGCAGTTGTGTGGCTTCCCACATACAAGGAGACATGCTGTGCTCCAAAAAATTCCAATCTTGCGCTGTGAAAGGCTAATCTGTCATTATTGTTTATAATTCAAAGGGAAACCTTCTGTTGTTCTCAGTGTACTTTATTGCACTGCGAGGTAAAATAGATAGATAGATAGATAGATAGATAGATAGATAGATAGATAGATAGATAGATAGATAGATAGATAGATAGATAGATAGATAGATACTTTATTGATCCCGAAGGAAATTAGAGAATAATAATATTTGTCCTCACTTAAAATAGCAACCATATCTATTTATTTTTTTATAAAAGCTAACTAAAATATCACTAGTGCAAAAGCCAGAAATTTGCCATTTAGTTTTCCAAAAAGTTCAATGAAGTGATAATAGAATAACATGCAACAGATGAGATTTATTAATTAAGGACAATGGACAAAATGAGACAGACTGTACACCGATATTATTAAAAGTGAAATTCATTCAAATGTTTAAATATTTAAAACAAATTAGGAAACAAAAACATTTTGCAAATGCAAATGATTTTTTTATGTAGATTTTATAACAATTTTATTGTAGACCTATTTGGATAATGAACCATTTAAATACCTGCTGCAGCACTGGGATTAATGTGCTTTGCTATCACACCAATAAACTGCAATACAATATTTAATAAACAGTTGGAATATGGTATTTTGCCTGATTTTTGCCACCTAATTGTGGGATTTTTGCGCTTTTTTTATTTGCACAAACGCAAACACTATATCAGTGGTTTCAAGGCTGGGTGGGGTTCTGACTTTAACCTGTTAAGAAAGAAACTCCAAATTTACAACTCTCAGTTGTACAAAACAGCTTCTATGTCAACAATTTCTGAAACAGCCATCAGCATTCTTTCTCAGCTCTGTTTTGCAAGAAATTCACTTTTTGGTTTTAAATGAGTATCAAATATAGGTTTGTCATTTATCATGTCTGGTATTTACAGCACCAGGTTTTGCACTCATACAGTATGTTTATATAGTCTGTATGTTTAAATGTTTAGATATGCTTAAATATTATAGCATAGCCAGTGTGCTTTTCTCTGGACTGATGAATTTTTATTTTTTGTATAAAAAGTAATAATCATCCATCTGACGTGAATTATAATGAAATGGACTTCTAATAAAACCATTACACAGTTTGGTGGTAAATGGTCTATTGAATTGCTTTGCTTTGTGATGTGTTCACATGTATGTGTTATACATTTATTTAAATACCATTCTTACCAGCACACTTTGTAGCTGGTATTTATGTTTAGAGGGCAAAGGGTCTTCACAAGTGTGGAGCAAATCTTACTGCATTAGAATTTCAATAACAAACTACATCACATTGATTGAGTGTGTAGCCACTGATGCACCGCTGCTTTCACATCATCATATGAAAATCTTCTTTCCCTTAAAGCTTCTTTGAGCGGTCCAATAAGGTGGAAATCAGATGGCGCTAAATCCGGACTATAAGCTCTCTCTCAGACACGACCAGTTACTACTCCTTCTGCTCTTACCATTTCCAATGAAAATATGTGCCGAAATTGTCTGAAGATCCCTCATATTAAAGTCACACATTATGAGATTATTAAGAAGTGAATTTAGTTTAATCTAAGAGAAAGCCTTTTTCATTTAGCAGATTGAATGTATGAATAAATGATAAGGAATTAATGTGACAAAATCTACAGTGGGGCCAAAAAGTATTTAGTCAGCCACTGATTGTGCAAGTTCTCCTACTTAGAAAGATGAGAGAGGTCTGTAATTTTCATCATAGGTACACTTCAACTATGAGAGACAAAATGAGAAAAAAAATCAAGGAAATCACATTGTAGGATTTTTAAAGAATTTATTTGTAAATAATGGTGGAAAATAAGTATTTGGTCAATAACAAAAGTTCAACTCAATACTTTGTAACATACAGTGTATCACAAAAGTGAGTACACCCCTCACATTTCTGCAAATATTTTATTATATCTTTTCATGGGACAACACTATAGAAATAAAACTTGGATATAACTTAGAGTAGTCAGTGTACAGCTTGTATAGCAGTGTAGATTTACTGTCTTCTGAAAATAACTCAACACACAGCCATTAATGTCTAAATGGCTGGCAACATAAGTGAGTACACCCCACAGTGAACATGTCCAAATTGTGCCCAAAGTGTCAATATTTTGTGTGACCACCATTATTATCCAGCACTGCCTTAACCCTCCTGGGCATGGAATTCACCAGAGCTGCACAGGTTGCTACTGGAATCCTCTTCCACTCCTCCATGATGACATCACGGAGCTGGTGGATGTTAGACACCTTGAACTCCTCCACCTCCCACTTGAGGATGCGCCACAGGTGCTCAATTGGGTTTAGTCCATCACCTTTACCTTCAGCTTCCTCAGCAAGGCAGTTGTCTTCTTGGAGGTTGTGTTTGGGGTCGTTATCCTGTTGAAAAACTGCCATGAGGGCCAGTTTTCGAAGGGAGGGGATCATGCTCTGTTTCAGAATGTCACAGTACATGTTGGAATTCATGTTTCCCTCAATGAACTGCAGCTCCCCAGTGCCAGCAACACTCATGCAGCCCAAGACCATGATGCTACCACCACCATGCTTGACTGTAGGCAAGATACAGTTGTCTTGGTACTTCTCACCAGGGCGCCGCCACACATGCTGGACACCATCTGCGCCAAACAAGTTTATCTTGGTCTCGTCAGACCACAGGGCATTCCAGTAATCCATGTTCTTGGACTGCTTGTCTTCAGCAAACTGTTTGCGGGCTTTCTTGTGCGTCAGCTTCCTTCTGGGATGACGACCATGCAGACCGAGTTGATGCAGTGTGCGGCGTATGGTCTGAGCACTGACAGGCTGACCTCCCACATCTTCAACCTCTGCAGCAATGCTGGCAGCACTCATGTGTCTATTTTTTAAAGCCAACCTCTGGATATGACGCCGAACACGTGGACTCAACTTCTTTGGTCGACCCTGGCGAAGCCTGTTCCGAGTGGAACCCTTCCTGGAAAACCGCTGTATGACCTTGGCCACCATGCTGTAGCTCAGTTTCAGGGTGTTAGCAATCTTCTTATAGCCCAGGCCATCTTTGTGGAGAGCAACAATTCTATTTCTCACATCCTCAGAGAGTTCTTTGCCATGAGGTGCCATGTTGAATATCCAGTGGCCAGTATGAGAGAATTGTACCCAAAACACCAAATTTAACAGCCCTGCTCCCCATTTACACCTGGGACCTTGACACATGACACCAGGGAGGGACAACGACACATTTGGGCACAATTTGGACATGTTCACTGTGTGGTGTACTCACTTATGTTGCCAGCTATTTAGACATTAATGGCTGTGTGTTGAGTTATTTTCAGAAGACAGTAAATCTACACTGCTATACAAGCTGTACACTGACTACTCTAAGTTATATCCAAGTTTCATGTCTATAGTGTTGTCCCATGAAAAGATATAATGAAATATTTGCAGAAATGTGAGGGGTGTACTCACTTTTGTGATACACTGTAACCTTTCATGGCAATGACAGAGGTCAAACGTTTCCTGTAAGTCTTCACCAGGTTTGCACACACTGTAGCTGGTATTTTGGCCCATTCCTCCATGCAGATCTCCTCTAGAGCAGTGATGTTTTGGGGCTGTCGCTGGGCAACACGGACTTTTAACTCCCTCCACAAATTTTCTATGGGGTTGAGGTCTGGAGACTGGCTAGGCCACTCCAGGACCTTGAAATGCTTTTTACGGAGCCACTCCTTCGTTGCCCGAGCGGTGTGTTTGGGATCATTGTCATGCTGGAAGACCCAGCCACGATCCATCTTCAGTGCTCTCACTGATGGAAGGAGGTTTTGGCTTAAAATCTCATGATACATGGCCCCGTTCATTCTTCCCTTAACACGGATCAGTCGTCCTGTCCCCTTTGCAGAAAAACAGCCCCAAAGCATGATGTTTCCACCCCCATGCTTCACAGTAGGTATGGTGTTCTTGGGATGCAACTCAGCATTCTTCTTCCTCCAAACACGACGAGTTGAGTTTTTACCAAAAAGTTCCATTTTGGTTTCATCTGACCACATGATATTCTCCCAATCCTCTTCTGGATTATCCATATGCTCTCTGGAAAACTTCAGACGGGCCTGGACATGTACTGGCTTAAGCAGGGGGACACACCTGGCACTGCAGGATTTGAGTCCCTCTCGGCGTAGTGTGTTACTGATGGTAGCCTTTGTTACTTTGGTCCCAGCTCTCTGCAGGTCATTCATCAGGTCCCTCCGTGTAGTTCTGGGATTTTTGCTCACCGTTCTCATGATCATTTTGACCCCACGGGATGAGATCTTGCGTGGGGCCCCAGTTCGAGGGAGATTATCAATGGTCTTGTATGTCTTCCATTTTCTTACAATTGCTCCGACAGTTGATTTATTCACACCAACCTGCTTGCCTATTGTAGATTCACTCTTCCCAGCCTGGTGCAGGTCTACAATTTTCTTCCTGGTGTCCTTCGACAGCTCTTTGGTCTTGGCCATGGTTGTGTTTGGAGTCTGACTGTTTGAGGCTGTGGACAGGTGTCTTTTATACAGATAACGAGGTCAAACAGGTGCCATTAATACAGGTAACGAGTGGAGGACAGAAGAGCTTCTTCAAGAAGAAGTTACAGGTCTGTGAGAGCCAGAAATCTTGCTTGTTTGTGGGTGACCAAATACTTATTTTCCACCATAATTTACAAATAAATTCTTTAAAAATCCTACAATGTGATTTCCTTGATTTTTTTTTCTCATTTTGTCTCTCATAGTTGAAGTGTACCTATGATGAAAATTACAGACCTCTCTCATCTTTCTAAGTAGGAGAACTTGCACAATCTGTGGCTGACTAAATACTTTTTGGCCCCACTGTATTTAAAGTTTATCGTTCTGTGCAGACCTTCAAACACCACTGGTCAGATTCCATGTTTTGTTTTGTATTTTGATTTAAAGAAAAAAAATTACACATCCTTTTCCTGGTGCTTCTCCAACAGGGAAGCAGATGACTGCTGAGTTTTATTTTCGGGGTCTCACATGGCAGAAAGGTAAACATACCACATATAGTGAGCATCAGCAGTACAGGACCTTGTCAGATGTGGATGATCACAGGTGACAATGACAATGACCAATGTAACCGCAAAGAAGAAGACAATGGTAATCCATTTATGTGTTCTACCAAAAAAAACAAAAAAAACTGGAAGTTAAAAACAGAATGTCTGTCATCGCTATCATAACTGAACAAATAAAGATGAAACCATGGAAAGAACACAGAGGATCCCTACAAACGACATTAGTTGCCAAGACAGTTTTGTTGGTTTTAACTACACAGAAGAACCCTCACTGCTTAAAGATTAATTAAGACAGACCATGGGATCACTACTAACTAGCCACGGAAATCTAACATTACTATGGAAATATCTTAAGATTAAGATAAAGTACTGTCCTAGTTATGCCGACAAATCGTGAAAACCACTCAATAGAGGCTTTCAATCTGAGGGCCACTGAGTTTTCACGATTTGTTGGCATAACTTGGTCATTACTTTCATATTTGTATATTCCAAGACCAAAGAAAGGGGACAAGGTTAAGTGTGTAAAATACCATATATTTATTGAAATGTATGTGAAATTATGCTAAATATTATTCAACACAGACTAGAGCCTTACACTGAAAGAGAACTGCCAGATGAGCTATCAAGATTCAGGAAAGGAAGAGGAAAAAGCCAATTCTTCACAGATAAACACTGGATTGAAAAACAAAACAAAACAAGGATGTCAAGAAGGAATTCAGCCACGAAAATCTGGTATTCTTATCTATCTTCTATGGAGGACATTCCAGTTAGGAATCTTTACACTTTATCAACAAGGCATAGACATGACAGAAATGAACAAACAAACTGGTTCCACATTGGCAAAGAAGTTAGACAATGCTGCATTCTGTCACAATTTCTGTTCAATCTATACACTAAACGTATAATAAAAGGTGAGGAAATAGCAAAGCCCACTAACATTAACATTGATGGAGATGATGATGCAGTGGTGTACAGCTTTTGCCTGCTTGGGTCAATTATTAGCAACAAAATATCCAACAGCCAGGGAATACACCACAGGCTGTCACTTCAAGAATAAAGGAACTGGAGCAGGAACTGCTTTGTGGCAGGGCGCATTATCCTGCTGAAAGAGGCCACAGCCATCAGGGAATACCGTTTACATGAAAGGGTGTACATGGTCTGCAACAATGCTTAGGTAGGTGGTACGTGTCAAAGTATCATCCACATGGATGGCAGGACCCAAGGTTTCCCAGCAGAACATTGCCCAAAGCATCACACTGCCTCCGCCGGCTTGCCTTCTTCCCATAGTGCATCCTGGTGCCATGTGTAAGGTAAACAACGCACACGCACCCGGCCATCCTTGTGATGTAAAAGGAAACATGATTCATCAGACCAGGCCCCTTCTTCCATTGCTCTGTGGTCCAGTTCCGATGCTCACGTGCCCATTGTTGGCGCTTTCGACGGTGGACAGGGGTCAGCATGGGCACCCTGACTGAGTTACAATTTGAGTTACAGTAGCTCGTCTGTTGGATCGGACCACACGGGCCAGCCTTCGCTCCCCACACGCATCAATGAGCCTTGGCTGCCCATGACCCTGTCGCTGGTTTACCACTGTTCCTTCGTTGGACCACTTTTGAGAGATACTGAACACTGCAGACCGGGAACACCCCACAAGAGCTGCAGTTTTGGAGATGCTCTTACCCAGTCATTTAGCCATCACAATTTGGCCCCTGTCAAACTTGCTCAAATCCTTACGCTTGCCCAACTTTGAGGATAAAATGTTCACTTGCTGCCTAATAGATAATCAGTGTTATTCACTTCACCTGTCAGTGGTCATAATGTTATGCCTCGTCGGTGTATGTAATGCTAATAATGATTACCACTGTGTCATGGTGTGATTTTCATTGCATAGTATTAGCTAAGCTACAGAGGAAAGATTAACCATGCTGGTACTGCTGTTTTACTTTCGGGGACCTAAATTGTGGTGTCTTTTTCATGAATTATCAACGTAACCGGACACGATTCCTCTTTGACTTTTGACTTTGACTAGAATTTTTTGTAAAATACAGTTGTTTCCACTGTTGTTTGTGCAGTTGGGACAGTGTGTAAAATTCTTACACTTTATTAGACAAGTCTGCATTTACCTGTCATTAACACACCCAGTACATAAATTTTCCTCATTGTGATGTTTACAATTTAAAATGAAATTCTTTGCTTTATTTCAAATAGCATGTACAGCCCCAAATGACTTTTATTTGATTGCAGACTGTGTGAACCCAAGATATTTATGTTTTGTCTGGTCAACTTTGATTTATTTGTTAATAAACATCCATTCCTGCATTTCAGGCCTGCAACTCGCATTTACTTTCTTAACCGCTTATCCAACAAGGGTCACGGGGGTGGGGGGTGGGCTTCTTGTGCTAGAGCCTATCCCAGCTTTTCAATGGACGCAAGGCACACAGTAACACCCTGGACAGGGCGCCAGTCCATCGCAGGGCAGACACACATACACACACACCAGTGGCGATTTCTCTAAGACTGCAAGGGAAGCTCAGCTTCCCCTAAAATGTCATTTAAAAAATTAAATGGTCAAATATGTACAGTTGTGTTAACATTTCATTGACTACAAATGCGTTAGAACACGTTCATCTTGAAGACGAGTTCGTTCAGAATCAGCTACTTATCACAAATCGACTCGATTTTGTTAACTTAACTCATACATTCCCGGAGCGTCAATGCATTTACCCGCAGACGCTGAGCGTCTCTTTGCTTCTATGGGGCTACATGGGCGGAACTCGCCGGTCATTGGATAAATGCCACGATTTTGTCCCGCCCCCGGACGCTGAGCGTCTCTGGGGGTCAATGGGGCTGTGGGCGGGTCTGGACGCTGAGCTTCTGCAAGATGATTGGAGGATCAGTCGAAAGGCTGAATCCTGTTTTGATTGACAGCTGTCGCTGGGAGCTTCAGTACCATCGCGGATTTTGCGAGTGAAGTCGGAAGACAAACTGCAACCCATTTCATGCCATTTTCTTGAAAACTAACAAAGGGGAGAATTTATACATTTATATACAGTGTATCACAAAAGTGAGTACACCCCTCACATTTCTGCAAATATTTTATTATATCTTTTCATGGGACAACACTATAGAAATAAAACTTGGATATAACTTAGAGTAGTCAGTGTACAACTTGTATAGCAGTGTAGATTTACTGTCTTCTGAAAATAACTCAACACACAGCCATTAATGTCTAAATGGCTGGCAACATAAGTGAGTACACCCCACAGTGAACATGTCCAAATTGTGCCCAAAGTGTCAATATTTTGTGTGACCACCATTATTATCCAGCACTGCCTTAACCCTCCTGGGCATGGAATTCACCAGAGCTGCACAGGTTGCTACTGGAATCCTCTTCCACTCCTCCATGATGACATCACGGAGCTGATTGATGTTAGACACCTTGAACTCCTCCACCTTCCACTTGAGGATGCGCCACAGGTGCTCAATTGGGTTTAGTCCATCACCTTTACCTTCAGCTTCCTCAGCAAGGCAGTTGTCATCTTGTAGGTTGTGTTTGGGGTCGTTATCCTGTTGGAAAACTGCCATGAGGCCCAGTTTTCGAAGTGAGGGGATCATGCTCTGTTTCAGAATGTCACAGTACATGTTGGAATTCATGTTTCCCTCAATGAACTGCAGCTCCCCAGTGCCAGCAACACTCATGCAGCCCAAGACCATGATGCTACCACCACCATGCTTGACTGTAGGCAAGATACAGTTGTCTTGGTACTTCTCACCAGGGCGCCGCCACACATGCTGGACACCATCTGAGCCAAACAAGTTTATCTTGGTCTCGTCAGACCACAGGGCATTCCAGTAATCCATGTTCTTGGACTGCTTGTCTTCAGCAAACTGTTTGCGGGCTTTCTTGTGCGTCAGCTTCCTTCTGGGATGACGACCATGCAGACCGAGTTGATGCAGTGCGCGGCGTATGGTCTGAGCACTGACAGGCTGACCTCCCACGTCTTCAACCTCTGCAGCAATGCTGGCAGCACTCATGTGTCTATTTTTTAAAGCCAACCTCTGGATATGACGCCGAACACGTGGACTCAACTTCTTTGGTCGACCCTGGCGAAGCCTGTTCCGAGTGGAACCTGTCCTGGAAAACCACTGTATGACCTTGGCCACCATGCTGTAGCTCAGTTTCAGGGTGTTAGCAATCTTCTTATAGCCCAGGCCATCTTTGTGGAGAGCAACAATTCTATTTCTCACATCCTCAGAGAGTTCTTTGCCATGAGGTGCCATGTTGAATATCCAGTGGCCAGTATAAGAGAATTGTACCCAAAACACCAAATTTAACAGCCCTGCTCCCCAATTACACCTGGGACCTTGACACATGACACCAGGGAGGGACAACGACACATTTGGGCACAATTTGGACATGTTCACTGTGGGGTGTACTCACTTATGTTGCCAGCTATTTAGACATTAATGGCTGTGTGTTGAGTTATTTTCAGAAGACAGTAAATCTATACTGCTATACAAGCTGTACACTGACTAAGTTATATCCATGTTTCATGTTTATAGTGTTGACCCATGAAAAGAAATAATGAAATATTTGCAGAAATGTGAGGGGTGTACTCACTTTTGTGATACACTGTATAAATAAATTGACAAATTTTATGATGTAAGCCGACAATGAGCTTCCCATCTTTGAAAGACCAGCAGCCACCACTGACACACACATTTTTCTATAGGGTAATTCAGTGTCTCCAATTAACCTGACCGCATGTTTTTGGACTCTCTCACTCACTCACTTACTGTCTTAACCGCTTATCCAATTAGGGTCGTGGGGTGGGGGCTTTGTGTTGGAACCTATCCCAGCTTTTCAATGGATGCAAGGCACACAGTAACAACCTGGACGGGGTGCCAGTCCATCGCAGGGCAGACACACACACACACCCATTCACCTACAGAGCAATTAAGTGTCTCCAATTAACCTGACTGCATGTTTTTGGACTGTGGGAGGAAACCGGAGCTCCCGGGGGAAACCCACGCAGACACAGGGTGAACATGCAAACTCCGCACAGAAAGGATCTGCCTGGGGATCGAACCCAGGAGCTTCTGGCCTGCAACATATTCCAAAAAAAAAGTATGTATAGTAAAGCATTCACCACTTGCATTTTGACATTTTTCTCACAACACTTAAAAGATGGTTTGGCACCAAAGGTACAAAGTGATGATGTGTTTCAGGTGTTATTTTGTTCCATTCCTACTTGATGTACAGTATAATAAATTAAATGAAGTTGACCAGACAAAACATGAAATAATATCACCAGTCCATTCTGTCTAAAATGAAAAGTTAAAGAAAATATTAGAAACATTAACTTTTTCATTTTCCATAATGTCTCAACTTTTTCTGATTTGGGGTTGTATTTGTTTACTAGGTTTATTATTATTATTTTTTTTAGTTGAGTATAAGAACAGTTTGGTTAGAGGATTGTTCCTTTCTTTCAGTTGTTTACTTGTTAGAGCACAGATTTTAGCTGTTTGGAGGGTTAAGTCACCCAAAAAAGTATCCACATGACTCTAATGAAGTAAGAACAAACACAAGATTCATCTGACTCTTTCCACCGCCCAAATTTGACTGACAGCTTAAACCTCCTATTGTTGCAGGGTTGGCAGACGGAATGTGGGTGTACTTCAAAGGTTTTCCAAGAAGTGACTCTTACATCAGTCGTTCAAAACGTTCATTCAAGATAAGGACGAGACCTAATCACCTACTGAGGAAAGTTACCGTTAGATATCTCTACAGGAGAAAGAGACTAGTCTGCTGGATTCTTCTCAGGATCTGGAGTTATTAAGTAGCGCTGCTCCATTTCTCTACTGTTTCAATTAGTCAAGGTACCGAGGCTATAGTGATATCTATTTATTTGATACGTAGTATATATTACGTATTTCTTACATAATGTAAAATAATAAGTCTGTTTGCGCTATATTATGATATTGAACTAAGTGTGATGTATGGTGGTATTTAAAAGGAACAATGCTTTATCGGTAATTAATTATAACTGTGCTTCATAGTGAAATTTAATATATCTATTGATTTTATACGGTAACTACGCTATACAGTGGTATTTAATTAATGTATTTACGCGATATATTAGTATATACTTAGTGTAATGGTATATTACGGTACTGAACTGAATGTAATGTATGTATGGCGGTATTTATATGTAACTGCTGAATAGTAGTAGTAGAAGGTCACGCACATTGGAGTAACAGTGATTTTGGTCAGAAGCCAAATATCAACAACAACCAGAAGTGTTTGACTTGTCTGGGACAGTTCTCCAGGCCAGTAGGGAAAAGGATCATAGTAATTATTTTTAACACAATGTTCCAGAGACACTGTCTGTCCTTGTATGGAGGTGTAAATGTCAACAGCTTGGGTAACTTAGACATATATGAAGGCACTAATAATGCTGAGGGGTACATACTGTATGCATTATAAAGCAAAATATTCAAATCTGGCGGCATATTTTCAGGGACGCCTCTGCTTTTTTCATCAAGATAATGGCAAGCCACATTTTACACATTACAAAAGTGTGTTCTCATGGTAGGAGAATGCAGAGGGAGGCAGTCCAGATCTGTCTCCCATTGAAAATGTGAGCATTATTAATAAGTGCAACATAGGACAAGTGGGTATGTCCCTGTCTTGAAGCCCTCAAATTTAGAGTGAGCATAGTATACCAGACAGAACAGTATAAATGTGGTTAAAGTAGTTTGAACACACCTCTCCCACAATCTATTTGACCTCAATTTTATCTAAATTACCATATTTAGCAAAAAATCATCTGATATTCTGATATTTGGATCAGAGGTTTGCTGAAAGGTTTCACAAAGTCCTCCTGTTTTGTGCCAACTGCAAGGCTGATCTCGATCAGAGAAAGCTTCACGTTAGAAGGTTTTTAGTGATGTGAACTTGGGACTTCCAGGGGAAGTCACAGCTGGTTTCACTGACTTTCTCTACCATTCATGTCTCAAAGGGGATTATTTTAATAACCTACTTTTGCCTAATTAAATACTCACAAAAAACCTTAGAGGCAATTTTTATAGTGCATATTTCATCTTATTTTTATTTTTCTGTCCATTCTATTTATTTCTTTTAAGTAGTGTGTACATAAAGCTGTTAACACCTTACATTGCCTGGACAATATGTAATTTGCTTTTTAATTCCAAGTGTAAATAAAAAAAGTGTATTTAAAAAACAGTTGACATGTAGTGTAGGTAAAGATTATGAATGCGGGGGAGGTGTTTCACATAGTGTAACAAAAACCCAAACACAGTTTCATCATCCTTTATATAAGCAACTATTGCATTTCTGCTTTTTAAGTTGAATGGAAATTTGGAAACAATGGCATGTTACATAATTACTTTTATTTACGTAATAGACTTTTCTGTGTGCTACTTGCATTTAGTTTCATTTTTTATTAAAAACAATTTATGTGTTGGCAGCAGATGTTTGAAGAGACCACACGGAGGCTGCTTCGGGAGGTTGACAGAGACGGCTCTCTGATTGCTGTTTCCAGACTCAATGATTCAAAAAAGCTGGAGCCACTGGCTGTGGTGATCAAGCGGTCACCATCACGTTTCTGGCAGAAAACCAAATACAGACCCACAGACTTTACTCTTAATGACCTGCTCCAGGGGAAACCCATTCAAACTGACGCAGGTACCACACACTCACTCAAAATAACAGCTATAGGCACTGTTGAATGTATTGTTTTAGTAACAAAGCCATTGTTATTATTACAGTTTTAGATACTATACATTGTGCTAACATTCATTTGTACATTAGTGGTAGTTGAGGTACTCATAGGCACTTAATAAATTATTTATAGTAAGTTTAGTTAAGGCATGGACAAACAACACCTACTATGGTAGAATAGTCAGTAGAAAGTCAGTATTTAGGATGCTGTATCCTATTTCAAACCACTCTACATTGCTAAACTTTATAAATGGGAAAGGACATAGCACACTAACTTGAAATCTCATCCCTTATTTATAGCATGGTGAAAAAGGCCAAAATTTGGGATTTTTATGCTCCCTTAGACTGCTTTCACAAGATGGAAAGTACAATAAAAAAACTCAGGGAAACAATATTCTCACTAATCTGTAGACAAACTGGAGATCCTCTGCCTCTCAAATACTTTTTTTTATCTCATTACTAGCCCTAAATTGCCTTTATCCCAACCCAACCTTTCTTGGAATGTGTTTCAGGCCTAAAATGCTGGAATAGATGTATATTGACAAATGAAATAAAGTTAACAGACAAAACATGAAATTGCATACAGTCTGCAATCAAATTTAAGTCAAAGTTAATGTAATTTTTACTAATAATTTCCATATTGTCCCAACTTTGGTATTAACTATTAAACATTTATAATTGTTTGTTTCTGCGTGTCTCTGTGCTGTTCATTAGTGCTGAAGAATGATATGTTTGCAAAATATATAGAGAAGACGGAAAGTGTTGTTTTTGGATCTGGGGAGGCTGGCATGACTGGAGTCAGCATTGGAGCAAAAGGAAGCAAAACTTACAAGCTCTTATCATCTCTTGGGACACTTAATAAAGAAAGTCTAAAGATACCACACTTTCTAAAACAATCTAAAAACAGGTAAGAATTTCAAAATTATGAAAGCATGGGAGGTTATACATAAATTTTTTGCATGCTTTGCATCTAATTTTGTTTGTTTTAAATTTGGAATCACATTATGTTTTAAATGAATCTATAAGCTTAATAAGCTTCAAATCTATCTATGTATAAACAATATCACTGCAATTTCGGCAACTTTCCACAATTCAATTTTACTGGGCTGAAAAAAAAGCACAACACTGATGCAGACAGTACCCCATCTTTAATTCGTCATATTGGTTAATGACAGGCTTTGGTGTTCCAGAGCCACATAAAGCATTGCAAGAGTGTGAGCCCAGATACACAGCTCAGATTCAGGTAGTATAAGGTTTAAGCTTTAGAGCCACCATAACTCTGGCTATGACAAATTAAGAGCAAAAAAACATGAAATGAATGAACCAACCCAATAAATTAATAACTTTGATTTACCTTTTAGCCAACAGTCTTTTAGCATTAATTCAAATCGCAAATTGATGAAAATGATTTTATTGTGAATAATAGTGAATAATGTTTGATTTGTAACACCTGTATGTTTCCTGGTGGGGTATTAGGAGATTGGATCCTCAGCACTGTCTGATTCAGCAGACCCGAGGCAGATCAAATCAAACGTTTACTGTAGTTAAGGAGCGGATCTTAACAACCTCAGACTGCATTATTGAAAACAGCAGAATGGGTGAAGGAGGCTGCAGTGCAGTATTGACAGCTTTGCGATTCAGTCCTGCAAAGGTGTGAGTTTTTCTTAATATATGTTATATATATACAGGGGTTGGACAAAATAACTGAAACACCTGTCATTTTAGTGTGGGAGGTTTCATGGCTAAATTAGACCAGTCTGGTGGCCAATCTTCATTAATTGCACATTGCACCAGTAAGAGCAGAGTGTGAAGGTTCAATTAGCAGGGTAAGAGCACAGTTTTGCTCAAAATATTGCAATGCACACAACATTATGGGTGACATACCAGAGTTCAAAAGAGGACAAATTGTTGGTGCACGTCTTGCTGGCGCATCTGTGACCAAGACAGCAAGTCTTTGTGATGTATCAAGAGCCACGGTATCCAGGGTAATGTCAGCATACCACCAAGAAGGACAAACCACATCCAACAGGATTAACTGTGGACGCAAGAGGAAGCTGTCTGAAAGGGATGTTCGGGTGCTAACCCGGATTGTATCCAAAAAACATAAAACCACGGCTGCCCAAATCACGGCAGAATTAAATGTGCACCTCAACTCTCCTGTTTCCACCAGAACTGTCCGTCGGGAGCTCCACAGGGTCAATATACACGGCCGGGCTGCTATAGCCAAACCTTTGGTCACTCGTGCCAATGCCAAACGTCGGTTTCAATGGTGCAAGGAGCGCAAATCTTGGGCTGTGGACAATGTGAAACATGTATTGTTCTCTGATGAGTCCACCTTTACTGTTTTCCCCACATCCGGGAGAGTTACGGTGTGGAGAAGCCCCAAAGAAGCGTACCACCCAGACTGTAGCATGCCCAGAGTGAAGCATGGGGGTGGATCAGTGATGGTTTGGGCTGCCATATCATGGCATTCCCTTGGCCCAATACTTTAGTGCTAGATGGGCGCGTCACTGCCAAGGACTACCGAACCATTCTGGAGGACCATGTGCATCCAATGGCGGTGCCGTGTATCAGGATGACAATGCACCAATACACACAGCAAGACTGGTGAAAGATTGGTTTGATGAACATGAAAGTGAAGTTGAACATCTCCCATGGCCTGCACAGTCACCAGATCTAAATATTATTGAGCCACTTTGGGGTGTTTTGGAGAAGCGAGTCAGGAAACGTTTTCCTCCACCAGCATCACGTAGTGACCTGGCCACTATCCTGCAAAAGAATGGCTTAAAATCCCTCTGACCACTGTGCAGGACTTGTATATGTCATTTCCAAGATGAATTGACGCTGTTTTGGCCGCAAAAGGAGGCCCTACACCATACTAATAAATTATTGTGGTCTAAAACCAGGTGTTTCAGTTATTTTGTCCAACCCCTGTATATGAATGGTCAAAAAGCTATCTATAGAATTATGACACTGCAATTGTATAACCATTTTCTGTCTGTTTGTCTACAGGTGTATCTAAAAGAGAACATTTTTCTGCACAGTGACACAGATGTTGCTCTTGAGCTCCCACCTCGCACTGTTATGGCTTACAGTGTCAGTGAACTGACCATCAAAAGCGATGGTCGCTTTGGTTAGTAATGACAATGTGTTTTGGGGCAGAAGTGGCTGTAAACTTTTGAGAGCATTAAAAAAGAATTTTATTACCACAGTTATTGACTTTTACACAATTTACAAACACTTTTAAGACCGTACAAAATAGAACTTAAAATAAAGCAATTATTTTATTGTCTCAGACTTTATTAACAATGTAACACTTGGTTTTTACGATCCTGAAAATCCTGTCTTATATCAAAAGCTGCTTTAATTAGCTAAGACCTTATTTGCTTTCTCCTAATAATGCACTTCCAGTGTAAGGATCATGACAATTGATTTACATAATTAATATCTATACAGTATCCAGTTTGATAAATGGGTGGTAAGGATACACGTTGTAGTAAATAGATCTCCACGGCAGGTAGACTTGTTACAAGTGGAAGGAGAAAACACTAGCATGGTCTTTTTCAAGCTGAAATAAATGTGTAGTACCTGTAAAACCAGGAATTTGGTTATAGCCCCCTTTTGCAAATCTTTTAACTGTCTTTTTGCTCACTGGAGGAAACCAAATTATTCAAATATGAGCTGCTAATTTGGGAGCTTAATTGTGACAACATGCAAAAATGGCAGTAAGTATAAATGAACAAAATAAAATAAACTATAGCAATATAACTCTATAAATAAATGATCCACAGGGGATATGCATCCTCCTGCAGGCCATTACAGCTGCTTAAGTCACCTATTGGTAGATCCGGCTGTGCATTTGTGTTATTACTATTTAAAATGTAGTATGGAAAAGAGTTGTGCAAGCACACCTGCTGAAAATGTTCTTTATGTTTCAGAGCTTTGCGTGCAGCCAGATGGACTCGAAACTGACAAAGCCACAACGCTTCCTGCATTTCATGCTGTTTCAGAAGTGGATGGCTTAGGAACATTGCATGAATTACAGAAGGGATCTTCACTAAGTGCACTAAAGAGTGGTATGTTAGGATTTGATATTGCGTGAACACAGAAGTGAAAGGGCTTCCCTTTTCAAGTAGCTTTGGGTTTAGTATAATAAATACTATTCATAACCTAATTCATGAGGTTCCTTTTTTTTTAAAACACACAATAGAAAAAATAACATAAGCTATAGGTGTGATCATCCTGATTGACTCAACATGGAAGTGTTTGTGTTTGATTTCTTTTCTCTTTGCTGCAGAACTGGCTGATACAAAGGCTCATTTGGCTGTGTTGGCTCACCAGGCACCCCAGACTTGTTTCATGCTGCTCAGCCTCTTTCAACAGAATCTATCGAACCGGACATTTATATCCACTTTGGAAGACAAACTGGATGGGTTATGCAGTGGAGAAGCTCCTTACACTGATTTGCCTGACACATCAGACAAGCTTCTTGACATGTTTGTGAAGATTCTCCTGTCTGCAAAATACATTGCTGATAAGCTACCCACAATCCCCCTCCATTCAGCTTACTCCAGCCACAATGGATCAGAAGTAAAGTCCACTCAACAGAACCTGTCAGTGTTGACCGCTATGCACATGCTGGTCAGTGCTACTGACGGTGAGTGTAAGCCTTCACTTCATACATTGAAGCCAACAAGCAATACATAATAAAAAAAAGGCACCAGAACAGCTTTACAGATTCTAACTGTAGTGAGTAGATAAAACACCATTTTTAAAAAGCTAATTCCTAAATGTTTTTATTGTGTGAAAAAGCCATGGTGTATTATTTACCTGATTTCTATAATCATCGAATAAAATAGTTACTTCTTGTGCCCTGAATATCAGGGTTTTCTAAAGAAGACCATTTCTGTTAGGATTGTAACATTCTATCAATTAGTAGTGACCCTTATTTTTAATGGAACAAGTGGATCTAAACTATGTTATCAAAACTATCTCAATCCCCCAGTAGTAAGTAGCCACCAGACCCTTTCACTGTAGGGGCCTCTACGGTTCTCTTGGTGTATGCCTAATGCACTTACCCACTCGTTAAAAGTATAGTGAGGACTTGTCTTGCAATATAATTTTTTCAAAATTGTTGTAGACTGATGCATTGTGTTAGTTTTTTCGCACCAAAGTTTAGTAACTTAATTTTATTTACTAGTCTTTATCTTGACCTAAATGAAATTTATACACCTACTGTATAACTATTCCAAAAATCCAAACAACACTACTGTACCTCATACACATATATACAGTTACGCCGGAAAGTCTGCACATCGCTTTCATCTTCTCCACGTTTTATTACGTTACAGACTCTATAATAGATTTTCATTTCTGGCTTGGAGTTTGCTTTGATATGCACTGTCAATTGTGGGACCTTACAGCGGGGAAAATAAGTATTGAACGCATCAACATTTTTCTCAGTAAATATATTTCTGATGGGGCTTTTGTCATGAAATTTTCACAAGATGTTGGAAACAACCTTAGTAATCCACACATACAAAGAAATTTAAACAAATAAGTCCATAAATGAAGTCATGTGTAATAAAGGTGAATGACACAGGGAAAAAGTATTGAACACGCTTACTGAAATTTATTTAATACTTAGTAGAAAAGCCTTTGTTGGTAATGACAGCTTCAAGACGCCTTCTGTATGGAGAAACTAGTCGCATGCATTGTTCAGGTGTGATTTTGGCCCATTCTTCCACATAAACTCTCTTCAGATCTTGAAGGTTCTGGGGGCCTCTTCTATGAACTCTGATCTTCAGTTCTTTCCATAGATTTTCAATTGGATTCAAGTCGGGTGATTGACTGGGCCTTTATAACTGCTTTATTTTCTTTCTTTGAAACCACTTGAGAGTTTCCTTGGCTGTGTGTTTGGGATCATTGTCTTGCTGAAATGTCCACCCTTGTTTCATCTTCAGCATCCTGGTAGATGGCAGCAGATTCTTATCAAGAATGTCTCAGTACATTTCTCCATTCATCCTTTCTTCAATTATATGAAGTCTGCCAGCACCATATGCTGAGAAACAGCCCCACACCATGATGTTCCCACCTCCAAACTTCACTGTTTGTATGGTGTTTTTGGGGTGATGTGCAGTGCCATTTCTCCTCCAAACATGGTGTGTGCTAAGTCATCCAAAGAGTTCAATTTTGGTCTCATCTGACCAGACTATATTCTCCCAGTATTTCATAGGCTTGTCCAAATGTTGTGCAGTAAACTTTAAACAAGCTTTAACATGCTTTTTCTTCAGCAATGGAGTCTTGTGCAGTGAATGTGAATAGAGACCATGGCGGTTGAGTGCATTGTACTTATTGTTTTCTTCGAAACAACTGCACCTGCTAATTCCAGGTCTTTCTGAAGCTCTCCGTGGGTGGTCCTTGGCTCTTGGAGAACTCTTCTGATTTTTCTTTTGACTCGTCTATAAAAAATACCATCAGTATGTTTTGCAACAATAAGGTAGTAAAGGTCTTGAGAGAGCTCTTTGCTTTTTCCCATCACAAGATGCTTCTTGTGTGACACCTTGGTAATGAGAAACCTTTTTATAGGCCATCAATTAGGACTAAACCAGCTGATATTAATTTGCACTGATAGGGGCAGGATTGCTTTCTAAATACTGACAGATTTCAGCTGGTGTTTTGGCTTTCCATGCCTTTTTGCACCTCCTTTTCTTCATGTGTTCAATACTTTTTCCCTGTGTCATTCCATTTTATTACACATAACTTAATTTATGGACTTATTTGTTTAGATTTCTTTGTATGTGTGGATTACTTGGGTTGTTACTAACATCTTATGAAAATTTCATGTCAATAGCCCCATCAGAAATATATTTACTAAGAAAAATGTTGATGCGTTCAATACTTATTTTCCCCGCTGTATATAGGCAGGTGTTGGCAATCCCCAATCATGTTCAATTAATTGAATTTACCACAGGTGTACTCCAATTAAGTTGTAGAAACATCTCAAGCAGTTTCAGTGACAACAAAATGCACCTCAACTCATTCTTGGGTGTCATATCAAAGGGTGTGCACACTTGTATACATATATTTTACATTTTGATTTTTAATAAATTAGCACAAATGTCTAAAAACCTGCTTTTACTTTGTCATTGTGGGCTATTTTGTGTAGAATTTTGTGACAAAAAACTCTATTATAGAATACTGTATGTCTGTAATGTAATAAAACATGGAGAAGGTGAAAGGGGTGTGCAGACTTTCCAGCTTGACTGTAAGTGCCATGACACTACCACGTTATTACCACATTAGTTTCGTTGATGTCCCTTTAATTGACAAACAGGGCTCAAGCGTACAGAGCAACAGATGGTTTACTGTCTGTAATTGTATACCCACAGAGTTAATCTACTCCTATGAAATATTTAATGAATGTTAATACTGGTAAGATGTACTCAGTGAAGTGCTAGGTGAGTGTATATAATAACAAAAAACTCATTCTTGTTTGTTGTTATGTGACTGTGTTTAGTACTGACCGATGATGGAGTTGACTCGCTCAAAAGCCTGTTATCTGAAGACACGATCAGCGGGTTAAATTATTTGGTAGGTACATCTGTTCTATATTGGATTTACCTTAAAAAGAGATTGATAGTGCTTGATTATTAAAGCCCACCTGAGCTTTTTAAATTACACTGCTCAGGGGCACGGTGGCTAAGTGGCACTGTCACCTCACAGCAAGAAGGTCCTGGGTTCGATCCCCAGGTGGGGTGGTCCGGGCCTTTTCTGTGTGGAGTTTGCATGTTCTCCCCTTGTCTGCATGGGTTTACTCTGGGTGCTCCAGTTTCCTCCCACAGTCCAAAGACATGCAAGTGAGGTAAATTGGAGATACAAAATTGTCCATGACTGTGTTTGATTTAACTTTGTGTGAACTGATGAATCTTGTGTAATGAGTAACTATCGTTCCTGTCATGAATGTAACCAAAAGTGTAAAACATGACGTTAAACAAACATACAAACAAAATACACTGCTCAGAAAAATAATAGAACACGGATAAAATCCTTAGAGCCACTGTCAGATCTTACGCTGGTGCAGTGGGCCATGGGTTCTTCCTAGTACAGAACATTGCCTGACCTCATGTGACCAGCGTGTGTAATTCTTTAGGACACCATCTGCCATTTTATCAGGAGCATGCCCAGACGTCTGGAGTGCATACAGGCATTAAGGGGCATTACACACTACCTGGTCACATTATGAATTGCCGTGATGAAATTCACAAAGTATCATTTTTAATTCAGGTCTCAAAGTGTTGATGATTTTGGTTTCCATTGACCGTTGTTATCAGTAAAGATTTTCTATTTTAATCTTTTGTTTATTGTGATTTAATATGTGAAAGTGTTCCCTTAATTTTTCTAACAGTGTACTAAGCTGTTGTTGAATAAATCATTTAAATTTAGATCAGAATTTTGATCACACTAGTCATTGTAACACTATTACTAGTCATTTGACCATTTAAAACTCCTTACAGATTCTGATTAACTGTGCTTTGCTTTGTTAGGTAACCCGGCTGACAAACAATTCCCAGCATGTCCTCTTGGATGATCTTCCCCTCAAACTGAGGAATGGTGACATTTTCCAGAGTGTTAAGCAACTTTTTAGCACTTCAGGTGTTGTTTTGAAGACAGACAACAGAGAGTTGTGGGCAGAGACAGAAAGCACTCATAGTACTCTACCCCTAGTCCTGTGTACTGTCATCCATGGTCTTGCCTACCTGAGAGAAGGATGTAAAGTAGATAAAGAAATCTAATTTTCATGCAGAATGCCTTTTAGACATTTCATAGCACTTTCAAATGTATCTGGTAAATAGAGCTTCACAAAGCCATACTGTGATGTATGACCGAATAGGCTGTATGTATATTATGTTTACTTTCTTCATAGGGTATTTTTTTTCTACAGCACTGTTCATAGGATTGCCACCTGCACTTTTTGTCTATGAATTTAGTCTACTATGTATGTATTTATATGGATAATCTCACATCATGCTCTTGTCTGAACATTTAGCTTAAGAATTATTAATGTTTTATATTGGGCTGCTTGTTCCAATAGCTACTTTAATTTAATTTAATTTAATTTAAGTATTTATTATAATTTAAAGGATATTACTCAAATAAATATTTAGGATACCTGTGTATCTTAATGCTGCTTATATCCTTAAGGTTGTGTTTTGGATAGTTTTGAATAGGCTTGGCTGTTTTTTGTGTAAACCTTGCCACCAATGACAAATTTAATTACTTGCTCTATGCTTTATGTATGAACTGTATGTACTTTTTAAGTAAAGATCTCATTTTCTCGAACACAGGTGAATTTAATGAAAACGAATAGCCTGTTGTAGTATCATGGCGATTGCTTTTTTTCATTGTGAAAAGGTTCTTCTCACATCTGGTATGAGTCCCTGATATTGATTTACTAATACAGCTTTTTGTTTGATGTGAACGAAGCCTTGTTTTTTAAAACAGTGCCACTGATCCCCCTTACTAAGACACTGTTTAGAACTGACACTGATTGTATTGCAAATATATTGTATTTAATACCTTGCATTTTTGTAACTTTTTTAAATAAAAAATTTTATTTGACAACTTCACACATTTATTTGTGTACATTCTGTTGTGTAAAGTTATTAATTTAGTAAGTAGTTTAGTTAGTAATTTTTTTGTGATGTTTGCAAATGGCATTTTTGAGAGAGTGCAGTGAGGGGATAACGATCTACTTTATGACACCTGGTAGGAGCGCCTTTCCAGGTAGGAGGCCATCCATTGCCATGCTGAACCAGTTATATTCATGTTGGAGAGAGTGAACAAGAGAATACTACAATTCACTGTGTCAAAGGCTGCAGAGAGGTCAAGGAGAATGAGAAGCGATGACAGTTTGGTGGCTTTGGCTACATAAAGCTTTTCAGTGACAGCCACAAGAGCTGTGAACCATTGCACCTTGTACCTTTAATTTTAATCAACTGTTAGGGGATACAAGGCTTATGGGGAGGAGGGCTGCAGATAAAACCAGTTAACAAAAAAAGCACCATACAAAAAATTCTTTAAAACATATTTTGTCTGGTTAAAAAAACTATTTAAGTTATTTTGGATAATATATGCACACATTCACATATGTTAATTTGTGGGTTTAACATAGCTGGTACTTTCATGCTCTACAAAGTGGACCCTTTAAAGTTCTTGCTGCAGATAATTTACTTCTCAGAGGAGTATGAGTGTAAACATAATTACTTATGGATGCATCACAATTTAGTATGAGAAAGAAAAAGAAATGAATAAAATATTCTCTATATTTATTGCTTTTTTCAGAGGTCATGTTCACAAAACTCACATAAAAACAAGGTTTGCTTGACATGGCACACTGCTTAGAGCAGCATTTCTATGACACTTGCTAAAAACAGAAAAAAATAGTTGTAACATAGATAAAGATCATGATTAAACCAACCTTCTAACAATTACAAAACCAACACAGAAATTATTGTACAACACAGTAAAATAAATCAGGCTCTATGAGGCTAAATACAAACAGGGATGTTGGATGTACACATGGTTTACAATGTTTATAGTTAGGGTTATTTAGCAGATGAGTTTAGTTATTATATGTGATTGACAATGCATGTCTATCCTAGATAGATAGATACTTTATTAATCCCGAAGGAAATTAGAGAAATCCTAGATTACTGCAACCCTAGATTACACATAAAAAATCTGAAAATTTGTAAACAGGTTCATGAATTGTGGATCTGTACTTCTAAACAGCAAAAAACCCATAAAACTGACAAATACCGAAAAAATAAAACATCTGATATGAAATACAACTGAATATAAAAAAAAAACAACATACGGCCTCTAAAATTTCACAATAATTCTGCTATGTTTTTGTTGGATTTTTTTTATTTTACGAGTCAACATGTAAAAAGACAGCCTATTAAAATGTACAAATATCAAAATAAATAGGTTCTCTTATCTTTGAGTAGAAAGAATGTACTGTGTGTACAGTTGGTCAGTCTTTAATGATTTCTTTTTCTCACAACACACAAACACACACAGACCTGAACATCTGCAAACACACATTTTTCAGTAAACCCAGTTGACAGGAACCCACTGTGGTTCAGAATTAAGTTTATCTAAAGCCGACTGGAGTGTTTCAAATGCAGTGTCCAGGTTGTTGTTAACAATGGTGAGATCAAAATAGTGTTTGTAAGCATGCTGGATACGAGCACTCTCATCCACCGTCTTCTTCAGGTCCATATCCTGAGAGAAACAACATTCAGTGAATTGTTGTGTTCAAAAAATTATTTTAACTACACCCGAAAATGTAAATTCAAATTATGGCTTAAAATTATGGCTAAAACATAAAAAATTTCAAATAAAATACTAAATTGGTCTAACAACATCTTACCATTATTTAGGAAAGAAAATAAATATTTATTAAAATGCATCTTTCACACACCTTGTCCACTTGCCATTCCATAACAGTCTGTCCACCTAACCCTACCCCTGATAAACAACGATATTACACAGTAATACATACGGTATAGTCACAGGCAAGCACAAGTAAAAAAGTGCACTGCCATATTATCAGCAATTTATTTTAAAATCATAATCAAATCATAGTCTCTGTCTTTTGTACAATACAATTTACACAAACCTGTAGAAACATTTGTATTTGTACTTGGGTGATGCAGTGGTAAATTATGGTAGCCCAGGATTTGACTCCCTGTCAGTAAGCCGGGCGTCTAGATTCATACATGATTGTCTGTGCCTGGGATGGAGGCCATGGACTGGCATCCTGTCTGTGTTGTTTTCCAAGGCCCCATGATGGATTGGCGTCCCGTCCAGGTTCTGCATTGCACCCAGTGATTTGCAATGCACCGCGATTTTGACCAGAGTAAGTCAGTGGTAAAACATAAAATGGAAAAATGCTTTTCAAGTGCTAATTATGGATTCTGTCAGGTCCTGTTGCAGAGTTGTGTTATCTTTTGATGCTGTTATTAAGTAGGAAGGGTTTGTTGCAGGGCTCAGTTATCTGGGAAGAATTCAACTTGTTTACCAATTGTAATGAATGACAAATGAACATAGCAACATCAATGCTTAGAACATGGGTTTAATCTGTGCTCTACTTTGCTGTTTGTGAGAAATTTAGCCAGTGTGTGTGGGTTTTCTTTGTGTATTATCTCCCGCCATAACAATTAAACAGAATGTTTTCTGGATGCTCTAAATTGCCACTAGGTGTGAGTCTTTCAGTAATCACACAGATGTGTATGATTCACTGTGATGGACTAGAGCCTTGTTCATGGTTGTATTCCTGCCTTGGGCCCAGTGTTGACATCAAACCCACTATGTCACTAACCAGAATAAGGCAGTTAGTGAACATAAAAAAATTAATGACTAGCAAAGTTAACAGACCTGCTAACTAGCTGCTAGTTAAGTATATTACATTGATTAAGGCTAGAAACCTGTGAGATTTCAGTATTAGAACGTGGCTATTGCTCATTATACACTGAGCAATTTGTTTGATATTACCCTAACATGTAAGCTGTAGCCTTATAAATGCAATATGTAGGTAGCATTAGCACACAGCTTACAGGCAAATGGTTAGCTAAATAAATTTTAATTAAATGTCAATAGCTTGCAAGTACCATTACCCTCTAATAATCTGAATAGCAGATGATAACTGTATGTGTGTGGGTGGTCATACCGTAAGCTGTTTGGTGCTGAGACCTGCATCAACAACAGCTTTGTGCATGGCTTTAAGCATCTCAAACTCAGGGGCTGCAATAAACACTACATATGGTATAAATTCTGCTGTTCTCAGCACCTTCAGAGCCTGCACAGAAAATGAGGTTTAAATATGGGTGCATATAGCAGGTAAGTAAAACATTTTATGTCTTTTCATTAATGAAAAAAGAGTTCTAATGGCGTGGTTTCAAACCTGAGGGTTGATGTCTAAAATGCAGGTGCGTCCCGTGTTTACCACCTCATGAATGGAGCTAATCTTAGTGCCATAGAGGTTGCCGTCATACTCTCCGTGCTCCAGGAAGCGACTAGCCTTAATGTCTATCTCCATCTCCATCCGTGTCACAAACTGGTACGTCTGACCATCACGCTCATCTTCCCGTGGCCTACGAGAGGTGACTAAAGCACAGAAATGGGTTAAAGTAAGCTATTAACAATTCAGAAATGTATAAACCCCATTTCTGGAAAAATGAGCAAATTTTGTGAAATGCATTTTTTAAATTCTCTTGAACCTTCATTAAACTGACAAAAAACATGTTGTATAGAGGGTTACAATATGCCATGTACCAAGTTTTAGTCCAAAATGTTGTCCAAGTTCTATGTCATCTGGTTATCGTTGGCATACTGGAAACATGCAGTTTACTACATAATGACCTTTTTTTTTTTTTTTAGGAACCAAATGTTGCAATGCCCATGATTTGTGCTTTCTGGAGGACAGTACACCAACGAACAAATCCCATTGAAATGAATCAGAGCTAATGCAACGCACTCACTTTATTTTTGTCTCCATGGTCCTGACTAAGACTTTGTCTCCCCCCTTTGGCACAAGTCAAAACTGTACTTGACAGTAGATCGTGTATACTAAAAGGCACCGAGCACTTATAACACTACAGGGTGGGCCATTTATATGGATACACCTAAATAAAATGGGAATGGTTGGTGATATTAACTTCCTGTTTGTGGCACATTAGTATATGGGAGGGGGAAAACTTTTCAAGATGGGTGGTGACCATGGCGGCCATTTTGAAGTCGGCCATTTTGGATCCAACTTTAGTTTTTTCAATGGGAAGAGGGTCATGTGACACATCAAACTTATTGAGAATTTCACAAGAAAAACAATGGTGTGCTTGGTTTTAATGTAACTTTATGCTTTCATGAGTTATTTACAAGCTTCTCTTTGTTTACAGCCATTGACATGTCACAGAGGTTAACACGTGAGGAGCGGATAGAAATTGTGTTGATGTCTGGTGAACGCAGTATCCGGGTCATTGCAGCAGATTTCAATGCAAGACACCCTACGAGACCACCCATCTCCCATGCTACAGTTAGCAAACTGCTTGCCAAGTTTCGTGAAACTGGTTCAGTGTTGGATTTGCCAAAATGTGGACGCATGAAAACTGTCACTAATGAAGAAACATCAGTGGCTGTCCTAGCTTCATTCAGCAAGAGCCCACAGCATAGCACTCGCCGCATGTCACTGGAGAGTGGCATCAGTCGAACATCCCTTCGGCGGATATTAGCTACTCACAGATGGCACCCTTACAAACTCCAGCTGCTGCAGCATCTCAACGAGGATGACCCAGATCGGCGCACTGAATTTGCAGAATGGGCAAAACAAAAATTGGAACAGGACCCTCAGTTTACACAGAACATTTTGTTTAGTGATGAGGCAAACTTTTATGTGAATGGTGAAGTTAACAAACAAAACCACCGCTATTGGTCTGACACTAACCCACATTGGATAGATCCCTCCAAGACTGTTGGAACACAAAAATTGATGGTATGGTGTGGTATATGGGGTACAAAGATAGTGGGGCCATTCTTCATCAATGGAAACCTCAAGGCCACTGGATATTTGAAATTGCTACATGATGATGTGTTTCCCTCTTTATGCACTGAAGCTGGCACGTTCCCTGAGTTTTTCCAGCAAGATGGTGCACCACCACATTATGGGTGTCAGGTCCGAGCATTCCTAGATGAACAGTTTCCTGAAAAGTGGATTGGTCGTCGTGGGCCAGTTGAATAGCCCCCAAGGTCTCCCGATCTGACCCCCTTAGACTTTTATCTTTGGGGTCATCTGAAGGCAATTGTCTATGCTGTGAAGATACGAGATGTGCAGCACCTGAAACTACGGATACTGGAAGCCTGTGCTAGCATTTCTTCTGCGGTGTTGCTATCAGTGTGTGAAGAGTGGGAGAAGAGGGTTGCATTGACAATCCAACACAATGGGCAGCACTTTGAACACATTTTATAAGTGGTCAGAAACTTGTAAATAACTCATGAAAGAATAAAGTTATGTTAAAACCATTGTTTTTCTTGTGAAATTCTCAATAAGTTTGATGTGTCACATGACCCTCTTCCCATTGAAAAAACTAAAGTTGGATCCAAAATGGCCGACTTCAAAATGGCCGCCATGGTCACCACCCATCTTGAAAAGTTTTCCCCCTCCCATATACTAATGTGCCACAAACAGGAAGTTAATATCACCAACCATTCCCATTTTATTTAGGTGTATCCATATAAATGGCCCACCCTGTATTATTTATTGCTGTCCTGATTTATTCCTGTAGAATTGCTTATCGTTGACACCAAATTCCATACGTTTTCATAAATATAGAAAAATGATTGTGTACACTAAGTAGGTCTGAATGTGTGTGTGTGTGTGTACTTGCATGGTACTGTGGTTCCATAGCGGTTAGGATGAAGCACCATGATTCGGTTTTTCAGGCTGCGGCGGCCCACCCCCTGTGCTCCAATCAGAACCAGTGTTTTCCTCTGGAATGGTGGCATGCGTGCAACTTCCTCATAGATCTGCAGCTCATGACAGTCGAACTCTACATTCCAACAGTTCCAAATATAAATATAGCAAGTTTATTCACATTGAGTCATTAATGAAGGCAACTTGATATAAGTCTATAAATATAAAACAAAGCATTAGGACTCACCTGCATTCCTTGCAGTGAGGTACATCTTCTTTTTTTTCCTTTTACCACTTAGTGATCCACACAAAATCCCTGACAGTGATGAAGAGAGGGAGAGAAAGAAAGGGTGAGATAACTTTGACCAATCAAGTCATTTATAGTAAATAATTTATGCGCAGCACAGACTACAGAGAGATGATCATATGTGTAGAGAAGCAAACACAAAATGCACTCAATGTGTAAACACATGCATTAAACATTGTAAGCACACTACAGGACAGGAAAGTCTGTTACACTAGCAATCCTATGGCAATTCAGTTAGCAATCAGTTAATTGTTGAAAAAAAGTCTAAAGCAGCTAAAACACTACTTCCATTCATTCTATCATTCACATTATGGGTGTAATTTAATGCCTGCTGTGAAATGTGGCATTCAAAAAAAAAAAAACAATCATGAAATCTGTGATTTTTAAAAAACATATTTGTTAGTTGACTTGCATTGACAATTTAAGAGAAATCCAAACTTTGTTTCAAGAAAATACTTTTCTTGTATTAGTATTTTTAATGTTCCATTCCATTATAAACGTTATAAAACCCCAGGACATCTGAAATGAAAATCTGGCTTCTGGCGCCCAGGTGGCGCAGCGGGATATTCCGCTAGCACACCAGCGCTGAGATTCTAAACTCCTTAGTTTAAAACTCGGTGTTGCCACTGGTTGGCTGGGCACCATCTAGCGGGCATAATTGGCAGTGCCTGCAGGCAGGGTTGACCGGAATATGTGGGTGGGATCTTTAAACACTGTGTAAGGACCCTAATTGGTGGATAGAGGCACCTGTGCAGAGTGCATGGGTGGAAAAGGGTTCCTTGAAGGGCTGCGCACGGGTTGGAGGAGGCGTGAGCAGCAATATACCCTCCTCAACTGCAAAAAAATCGTGGATCCCCAGCAGTGGACTCAAGACAAATTGACTACACTAAATTGGGAGAAAATGGGAGAAAAACACATAAAATATATAATATATATCTTGCTTCTTATGCCAAGAACCTGAAACTAATTCATGATTAGATCCTTCATTATAAAAATGATCCAACACATACTCCAAGTCCATAAATTTTTTGATGACCACAGCTTTTTCCATTACCATACCAGCCACTGGCCTGAAGGCAACTAGGGCAGTGGTAACTTAACAGTTTAAGTACAGAACTGACTGGTAGTTCTTGCTCTGTATTCTCCAACATTTTAAACATTTTAGAAAAATACTTAGTGCAGTTATGTTGGCAAAAGTACTTAATGCAAGTAGCAAGAGTTCATTTAATTACATTTTCATCAACTGCTTCATCTTGGTCAGGATCACAGAAAGTATGGTTCCACCTGGAAGCACTAGACTCAAGGCAGGAATACCCTCAACATGGGGCTAATCCATTGCAGAGCTTTGCCTTTTTACCTTTTACCTAGGGTGCCAATAATTCTGAAGCTTGTGGTAAAAGGATGTTTAAATAGCAAAGTACCTGTCCCATCCAAGTCCTTTGGAACAAAAGCTTTCCTTTTCTCCTCTAGAAACTGACTGGGGATGAGTCCTGTAGCTCCTCCCACAGTGTGACAGGCCTGTCATTACACACAAATGTCCAATGAAACTTTGCCACACAAATGTCAGTGAACAAACTCAAATCTATGCAAATCATTTCTAAAGTCATTTCTAAAGCAGAGAACTCACACCTGCCACCAGTTTGAGTCCTCTCTGTTGACAATCTGCAGAATGTCACCCCTCTTGAAGGCAAGCCCTGCCTCTCTGCACGGTATCAGATTGTCATTGGCTGGATTGTAGTCAAAGTGAGGCTGTACATAAACCTGTCACACAGAGGAAAAACTGAGAGGAATAAGAGAGGCTTATGCATGTGCTGATCCAATCAAACATTCATACCAGCACTTGCATACTTGTTACTGGTGAGGCTGGCCTTGTGACACCAGCCAAAACATAAAGAATACATGTCTGGAGAAATATGAGAGATTGGAGTCCACCTGTTGCAATTTGATTTAATTATTTTGGAAAGACTCACACCTGGGTCTATAAGGGTCCTGCAATTTACACTGCATCGTCAAGACAAAAACCAAACCATGAAGTCCAATGAAGTCAAATTAAGGCAAGGCATACATCATGGCACAAATGGGGAAAAACTAAGGCTTAGAGTGTGCCAAGGATCTTGAAAAGACTTCTTAGAAAGAGCTATCCGGCAAATTGGGCAGCCAGGCAAGGAGGACCTTGGTCAGGGAGGTAAGAAAAACCCAATAGCTTATCTAAAAGTGTTCATCCATTTCTTTTAGGAGCAAACATCTCTGGGGTTCATAAATTAGGCTTTTATGTCCCTCATCCCAGAGGCTAGTTGGAAACCAGTGTTGAGAACAATACAAATGACAGCCAGCACAGAGTTTGTTAAATGGCATGGAAATACTCTGGCAACATGAGAAAAAAAATTCTCGTCTAATGACACAAAATGTAACTCTATGGGCAGAACAGCAAGCACTATGAAAAACAGGCACTGCATCACCTGTTTATTACCATGACTACTGGTGAAACAGTGGTGGCCGCATTATGCTTTGGGGGTGCTTATTAGCGGTAGGGACAGAGAGACTGGTGAGGATTAAAGAACAGACGAATGCAGCCAAACACAGAAACATCCTAAAACCTATGGCAAAAAGTAAGTGGACAGTATGACTGTGCCCTTCTGCACAAAGTGTGGTCTATTAAGACATGGTTTGACAATTTAGTTGTGAAGCAGCTCCAGTAGTCTGCACAGAGCTCTGACTTTAACCCCACTGAGCACATTTGGGATGAACTCGAACATGTGAAAATTCCATCCAGCATCTGTGTTTGACATTACAAATGCTTTTTAGACTGAAAAGGCATACATTTTCAGAGACGCTTCAAAATCTTGGGTAAAACTCCAAGATTCACTTGTCAAATCTTGGGGAGGCTCCCACAAAAGGGGGATATACGTGTATACAGTATATAGATGACAAAGAAAGAGAGAGAGAGAGATGTGCACTAGATAATTATTAAATTAATAAATTAATAGACTTAATTTGGGCTTCATAAAGCATTCTGGGATACCACTAGCCAACAAGTGTTCCCAACAGCAACATGAATTTGTGTGTGTTAGTGATACCTGTGGCGGTGATGGCATGTCTTTGTAGCTGGGCAGGATTTTCAGTGTGATTCCTCCACTGCAGGCCTTTAGCATCTCCTGCAGCTCTGTGGGGTTACTGCCCACTTCCTGTCCATTTACTTCCTTTATGATGTCGCCTACATGGAGCAAACCCTGTCTGTCAATCATCCCACCATGAAGGATCCGAGCAATCACCAGATCGTCCTTCTCCACGCGAAATGTAACACCCTATTATAAATACACACATAAAGAAGCTTTTCAGCAATTTAATTATGCTGACTGTTAGGAAACAAGCCATGGTTAATTGCCTTAGATTTGTTCTCACTGATTAGTGATTATGGCCAGATCAAAGAGTTGTTGTATCATATGTACATTATACAAGCATTGGGCAGTAATGCTGGAGAGAAGGTCATATTGGGGACATCACTCCCACTGGTCAAACATGTGACAGGGACTGATTTTGGTACAGCACCAGCATCACTGCCAATTAAGCAATAGAACACGAGAGGGAGAGTGTTATCGCGAATAACATCACGGCTGTGATTTGGTCACAGGCACGAGCCGAAGGCGAGATAACACACGACCTCAAGTGTTCTATTGCTTTTATACAACAGCTTTTACAAAATAAAGAAAGAAAATAAATCAAAGAAGCCCTGAATTTCATAAAAAATATGATTTAATATTGACAATACCTTCAACACTACAACACTACAAAGCAGACATCCCAAGTTGCAAAAACTCATTTCAGGGAGGTAAGAAGAACAAGAAGAAAAAGGCAAGAACCTCCGAAGGGAAAAAAAGAAATAAAAAACCTCTTGCACACACCTAAGGATATGGGTGATATCAGAACTTTTAGGAGCTGCTAACTGGGCTATTAAGCTAACTGTTCGAGTTACCAACACATTAATGTTCCCTACATAGTGCACTAGATTGTGTATCAGATCACCGATTTGTTCCCTACATAGTGCACTAGATAGTGAATTAGACAATTGGTTATGTTCCCTACACAGTGCACTAGATTGTATATCAGATAACGCATTCATGTTCACTACATAGTGCACTAGACAATATATTAGACAATTGATTTACTGTATGTTCCCTACACAGTACGATAGATTGTATATCAGATAACGGATTTAAAACATGATTGGGAAAAAAGTCTGTGTCGCCTGCGTGCGCGCTTGTGTGCATGAAGCTTGTCGTTACTGGCAACGCGTCAGCGGAGTAATACAGTTGTGGTGTGAAAACGCCGTGCTGTTATCACAAATATCAGCAAATATCAGAACGCTTCTCAACCAATCAGATTGTAAGGTCGGAACTAACTGTTGTATAATGCTTGATTAATTACTGATCATTACTTACGGTAAAAGATAAGTGCTGAGCAGTCTAGGTTTGATCCTCTGTTTTTAGCAATAGCAGTAAAGCCTAGAGATTTGCTGATAAAGTCATGTACCTATAAAATACACCATTGTTATTTTCAACCAAATATTTAAGAAAGTGTGTTTTTTTGCATAGGATTTACAGGATTCATTGCTTGTCCTTTACATAATTCCTTCAGCAATGAAGACATTGTCATAAACAACCTGTAACAAAATTCTTCTACATTCCGTAATTTTGTATTTAAAAAAAACTGAAAATACATTAACTGTAGGGCTGCCGTGATTGGTCGACCTAGTCGATGACGTTGACGTTAAAAATGCGTCGACGTCAATAGTCGATGCATCGGTTTTAAAACTTTGTTTATAAAGGAACCTTTTTAATTTCTACAACGTTTCCATTCATATAACCGTTGATATGATTTCCCTCAGCACTGCTTGCTGTGTCGTATTTGGTCCAGTCACTGGTTAGCGGCATTAAGTGCACAGCAGCACTAGCTTGATGCATGTCTATATTGTTTCATTAAGCTTCTTCATTGCGGAGATCTTGGAATACCGTATTCCTTAGCGAGTTCAGGGCGCATGAGACGTGGCAAAACCTTTACTTCTATATTATTTCATTACACTTCTTAATCGCGGAGATATTGGAATACCATATTTCCTAGCGAGTTCAGTTAGGGAGCATTTAAACGCGGCCGCGCACTTTTGCTGCGTTGGGCTCACAATTTTTGCGGTTGCCACAGCACTCAAAGCACAATGAGTGAATGTGTAGGTTAGAATCTGGGCTCATTCTATCTGTACGTTGGACTTAATGAGACGTGCCTACCTATAACTATTTTATTTCTGCTATAAGTTTAAGCACTTTGCTTTGTGTACGGAATTCCATAAACATGTTGCACTGTTTAATATGGAGCACTTAAAAATTTAATAATATGGACATAAACCCTGTTTACATTTAGTCTTGTGCCATATTACTATGCCATACAGTTTGTTGTTAAAATAAAAGAAGCTTAAATGAGATTCTGAATAAAAATTTTTTGGAGGAAAATTAATCGTTTAGATTAATCGACTAATCGGTAAAACAGATTAATCAATAGAAAAATAGTCGTTAGTGGCAGCCCTAATTAACTGGGGACACTATTGGCACCAGCGTTTATAAGATCTGTGGGTTGCTTTCAGCCACATATACAGTGCATGTTTATTATAACCACAAGTTAAACAATCCATGCCGTTAATAAGCTGAGATCTTGGGCTCTGCTGCGGCCTATAATCCATCATCCAATCTAAGGCGCCGTTTAGACTTGATGTACATTCACAAGTGGACATTTGCAAAATGGACATTTGTGCTGGCATTAAATGTGTTTAAAGTAATTACATATCACAGATTTTTCTAGCAAGACCTAAAAACAGTCTTACAGCAAAACTGAAAATGGATATTCAGCCATTGTACGGTACAGACACCTCAGCCACTTATTGACATTACTGTACAGACTTTCACTACCAGCACAAACCATGTGATCATGTTTTTACATCCTCAATTAAGTTATTTTATGAAATCTTAGTGTGGCGAAACAGCTCATTAAACTCTAATAAAAACAGATTGCCTGTCAGGGGTTGCCACAACAGATCATTCGTCCGCATATTTGTTTTGGCACAGTTTTTTAAGCCAGATGTTCTTTTGGCACATTCCTCCTATTGTTTTGGGCCGGCACAAAAAGGGGACTGATTTGTGTGCCCCTAATGGCAAGGCTGCCGTAACGCTACACACCTTCTGTACTTGTAAGCCCATCCCAGGATTTGAACCTTCGGAACTCAGGCACTGCTGTTACCATTAGCATGGCTCGTACCATTAGGACACACAATCTCACTTGTCAACTACAAGTTAATAAAGTATTACTGATTAATATAGTTTGGTTGTACTAAAGAGTTGCTTATTTTATTAATACATTTGTTTAATTGTTTACTTTTGCAGTGCAGTCCAAAGCATTAAGAATGAACAAATAAATGAATCAATCAGTAGTATTCGGAGTATTTGTGCCTTTCTACAAAGCAATACTAACACACTTACCAGGGGCTCTCCAGCTTTTTTGCGAATGCCGATCATTCTGACAGCATCGGCCTGCATAAGAGCATTGTTAAGTGCTGTATCATTAGTCTTCTCATCAGGGTAAGGAGCATCATAGCATTTTGACGCCACCATGTCATGTGCCTCCAGGAGAGACTACAGGAATAGAAATAAAACTTACAAAAGAAACTGAAAAAGTAATCTAATGACTGAATTCCACAACTTCCACAATTGTGCATGTGCAAAAATACAGCTTACTCCAGGCTCTGTTCTAACAATTTTCATACACAGTGAGTGAAGGTCACTAAATAGTGTGTCATCACCATTACATAGTACACTAGCATCCCAGTACACTAGCATATGATTTATAAAACATAAATAATCTGTAACAGGGTGGGTCACGGCTTGCCACTGATTCACCAGGTGTGGTCCCAAACTTGCAAGAATAGAAAATGGATTGAACCTAATTTGCAGAATGCCTAATCAATTAATTGAACCTAATTTTTAGAATGCTTAATTAAGGTAGGTTAATGGGTAAAGGAAAAATAGTGGCCAAAATAACATAAACAATGTATTAACTTAAAGCAAAACATCCACAGCCAGCAAAATAGAAAGTGGATAGAAAGAGACAGAGCAGAAATAAAACCATAACCAAAGCCGGGCATATCTGACAGGGCAAAAGGCCATGATTCCATAACTGAGATCCGCTGCCGATCTCCAGGACAGATGGGCTTGTTACATAAACATTTAAACAGCAACACTGCCTGCAAATAGCCACACTGCCTGCAGACTAGCTCAATTTATCAAACAATCAAATCAAATAATTCAGATGATTCGTTAAGTGTGACCTGGGACTACATGTCCCAAGAGCTTGGGAAGGGTCACATGACTCCATCACTATCTGCAGCAATCAATCAGGAGGCTTTCAGCCGTCCCATATCACCAGAGTTTCAGTTATCGCACCTGTTTCATATAAGTTTGTTTGCCGTTTGTATATACAGGGGTTGGACAAAATAACTGAAACACCTGTCATTTTAGTGTGGGAGGTTTCATGGCTAAATTGGACCAGTCTGGTGGCCAATTTTCATTAATTGCACATTGCACCAGTAAGAGCAGAGTGTGAAGGTTCAATTAGCAGGGTAAGAGCACAGTTTTGCTCAAAATATTGCAATGCACACAACATTATGGGTGACATACCAGAGTTCAAAAGAGGACAAATTGTTGGTGCACGTCTTGCTGGCGCATCTGTGACCAAGACAGCAAGTCTTTGTGATGTATCAAGAGCCACGGTATCCAGGGTAATGTCAGCATACCACCAAGAAGGACAAACCACATCCAACAGGATTAACTGTGGACGCAAGAGGAAGCTGTCTGAAAGGGATGTTCGGGTGCTAACCCGGATTGTATCCAAAAAACATAAAACCACGGCTGCCCAAATCACGGCAGAATTAAATGTGCACCTCAACTCTCCTGTTTCCACCAGAACTGTCCGTCGGGAGCTCCACAGGGTCAATATACACGGCCGGGCTGCTATAGCCAATGGTGCAAGGAGCGCAAATCTTGGGCTGTGGACAATGTGAAACATGTATTGTTCTCTGATGAGTCCACCTTTACTGTTTTCCCCACATCCGGGAGAGTTACGGTGTGGAGAAGCCCCAAAGAAGCGTACCACCCAGACTGTTGCATGCCCAGAGTGAAGCATGGGGGTGGATCAGTGATGGTTTGGGCTGCCATATCATGGCATTCCCTTGGCCCAATACTTGTGCTAGATGGGCGCGTCACTGCCAAGGACTACCGAACCATTCTGGAGGACCATGTGCATCCAATGGCGGTGCCGTGTATCAGGATGACAATGCACCAATACACACAGCAAGACTGGTGAAAGATTGGTTTGATGAACATGAAAGTGAAGTTGAACATCTCAACGTCACCAGATCTAAATATTATTGAGCCACTTTGGGGTGTTTTGGAGAAGCGAGTCAGGAAACGTTTTCCTCCACCAGCATCACGTAGTGACCTGGCCACTATCCTGCAAGAAGAATGGCTTAAAATCCCTCTGACCACTGTGCAGGACTTGTATATGTCATTTCCAAGACGAATTGACGCTGTATTGGCCGCAAAAGGAGGCCCTACACCATACTAATAAATTATTGTGGTCTAAAACCAGGTGTTTCAGTTATTTTGTCCAACCCCTGTATATACTCTTTGTAATATGTGTATTGCAAAGTATTGATATTACCGTGTAATTGGCATACTAAGTGTTCTTCTGTTTTTACATTTGTTCTTGCCAGCTTGCCAGTTTTACATCTGTTTTTGCCATATTGTGTATGAGTCTTTCCTGTATTTCGGAGCTGTGTAGTTGCATTTAGAAAATGAAAATAAAGTGCAGCTTTACCATATATGAAAATCACTGATCAATTGGAAATTTGTTCAAAAGGTAGTGAAAGTTCCAGGGTAGTATTTAAATGTGTTCCTGTGGAGTAAGTAAAACTCCACAGGTCATCATATTACTGATTGACTCCATGCTTCTCTGTGATTAGATTACTGCTTTCTTACAGATTTTCATTTCATTTAATTTTTTATTCACCAGTCTGGATCCACATGGAATCATTGAGCACAAGGCATGAACACACTCTGGACAGGGGACCAATCCATTTCAGGGCTTCAGTCATTTCACCCCCACAGACATAGCCAATCATGTCTGTGTAAACACCTGGTCAACCAATAGCACAGCTGATATTCAAACCCGCTTCCCAGCAGTTGTGGGCTAGTGTGACAGACATCTGCACCACCCGTAAAATGTTTTTCTTTAAGATTCCAAAGTTATTTTATTATTCAGTGCATGTACTGCAATCATAGTGATGATTAAAGTACATTAAAGTACCTGGAAATGAGGCTCCTGAAGGATTCTTAACAACTCTGCAGCACTGGCATCTCGTACACTCAGTTCACGGATGTCTCCCAAAATCTCACCGACCAGTTCCACAATATTCTCTTGCACAGCCTCCAGCTTTACGTCTTCTAAACGCTCGTGAGCCTACACACACACACACACACACACACACACACACACACACACACACACACACACAAACAAAATTTGATTTCTTGTTTAAACTAATCATGGAAAGATACAAACTTGTCTGTTTGTCAATGCTGACTTTGAATTATGGGTAGTGTATTACTTCACTCTCATTTTAACAATTAAATCAGATTTTCTGACAAAACAAGTGGTAATTCTACCTTCTCACAGAGTGCATAACTGACAAAGAAAGCAGGGTAATTAAGATAGGCATGTGATGTGTGTGTTTTTGTTTGCAGGTATTACCTTTGCAAGAGAATGAACAATTGGACTCTCCATAATGCCTTTGAGAAAGATGAGGTCAATGTCTTTGGAGGTGGGCAACTCCTCCAGGTTTTCCAACACTTGTTGCATAGCTACAAAATTACAGAAGACAAAATGAATTACAGACACTCTTGATATAATGCTCTGTGCAAAAGCCTTAGACCACCACTAGCTTTGTTGTTTTAGCAAAGTTTTAATGACCATCCACATTTTTCGATTTATCAAGATACTAGCAAAATACAAGATGTATGTACACAGTTGCCACTATAAATTAGGGTTCCAATTTATTTAGGTTTAGTAGAGTCAGGTTCCTGCTATTGCTCAAGTATAAAGGAGGTCACACTAAATTCTTGTCATTTTAGACTATAGAAGCTGTTTTTCTTTTCAGATTTTGTTTTTTTAATTTTTAAAAAACTGCAAAAAAAATTTCCTGTATTTTCTTGGTGTATTATAATAAAGAGACAAAAGAGAAATAATTATATATGGTCATTATTAAAACAACAAATCTAATGGTGGCCTTAGACTTTTGCACAGTATTGAATATCTCACTACAAAGACAATACTGCTTCCCAAATGCAAATGCAGTCCAGAACAAGTGATCCAAAACCACAACCACAATTTTACACTGCTCCACTAAAAAGTCAATATGACACACCCAGATTAGTGCACTGAGTATACCAGTGAACACACACTTTAGACAAAATGTCAGCCGACACAGTAACAAGCCATGCATTGTTATAGTGACTGTAATAGGAAATATTTAAACCCCCTCACCTTAACCAACCCAACTCACCTTAAATATTCTAGCAGGTGTATAAAATTAATTTTACATAAACTACTTCAAAGTACGTCTTATTCACCACCTGTAGGTCAAGGTTCAGTTAGTTATTAAAAAGACTACACTGCAAGTAAATGTAAAAAAACATTTACAAAAAACTAATAATAAAACGACTTTTAATAAGAAGGTTGAACTCCTTAAAAATTTAATTAGAGAAATGATAAATAAGCTATTAAGAGGCCTAAAGACCCAAACAGAAACATGATGTCCTGGAGAAACTATCCATAGGGTCACCAGACGCTTAAATCAACCTGATGGTGATGATGATAATAATAATAATAATAATAATAATAAAATAAAAGCATCAGTGTTCCATTTAGTTGTGTACGGCATAATGCATGTAAAGATTATATACAAATAAATCTAGGTCTGTATTTTAATGCTGCCCATAAATGTCCTTGTCCAGCATACTGCTGGTTTTTATGATTAAAGACATTGGTTTCTCAGAAAGAAAATTATTACTTAAGCACTTAAAAAAGCTACAGGGCAAACACATTAACAATTCAATAACCTGCATGTAGTAAGTTAATGTAGCCACAATTAGCATACTCTAGTCAATAATAAAGATTTAAAGACTCTTAAAATGCATAAAGGACCTTAAAATTGTGCATCCAACAGAACTGTGCATTAAAAGCTGCATTCCAAGAGTCACTGGTCAAAACTGAATGGGATTCTGCAAATGCTACCCATTTCATACCATGGATGTCTTATCCAAGTAATAGCACACTGCCCAGCTTCTTTAATACCCTCCCTCATAAAAACAGTCTAGTTCAATTACAAATCTGGGTTAAATTAAGGGATTATAATTATACCAGGTGGGTAAATTAAAACCCTAAGACGTTCTAATACACACACCACCATGCTTTTTATAAACAGTAGACCACACACGAAAGCCAGCAAATACATGCATGTACACACACAACATTATTGCAAGAAAAATGTTTTTATATAACTGATAAAAATTGATTTATTTTTACAATACTAATTATGTAATTGATTATGTAAGATCCAAGTTTGGGTTAATATTCTTGCCCTGCACCCGCTGCAACACTGACCAGGTTAAAGCAGGTGATAAAAATAAAATGATTATAGACACTTTAGCAATGACTGTTCCTGAACCCCCAGAACTCAATAATTAAGAGTGGTGTCCCCATTGTTTTGGCCAAACAGCATATTTGTGTTAACATGAAACAATAGCACATTTAAAAGGCATGAAACATGTGGAACTACTCCTCAGTTGAAAGTCACTTCAAAATAAAATCTAAATTAAAAAATATGATGTAAAAAATACATAATTGCTTTTCAATACTCATCATTTACAGGCCTTTCTCTTAGTTTCTTCATAGTAATACATACCCTTTTAGCATTGGTTGTAGAGGTACAATTAGAGACTAGAGCTATTTTTATTTTTCATGCATGTGTTGATTTTTCTCTCGTAGTTGTGCTGTGAGTGTATATAGTAATATTGTTTTGAATTAATAACAATTATTTATATTTATTATATTGTTTTAACAATAGTAAACATTCCTAGATCCACAATTTAAAAAGTAATATTGCTTAATATTAATATTGCTCATATCTAAAAAAGGACATAACAAACATCCACATATTACTGTATTTTATTTGCTATTTAACTGCCATTTGTTATTTTCCCACTTCCTTCAGTTTTTTACCACTTATTTCAAATTGCTAGGATTATTTAAGTCTTCCTTCATTAAACAATTTTCATAATACTCTTGTTGACATTCCATGCAGTGTATATATAGCCTTTCCATCACATCCTGTAAAGTCCCTAGATTCTATAACCAAGACGCATAGCAAAAAAGTTCAAGTAAAACACTATTCATGTTCAAGACAGCAGAAATGTGGCTTAAGAGCAAGAACTATGACAACATCCCTTGGCATGTTCTGAAAGTGATCCTGTCCCATTGAAGCATTTTTCTTAAGTGCATTGACAATCTCTTCTGCAAAATTTTATTTGCAACTAATCACCCTAGCCACTGTTTAACAGCTCACATTAACTACTGACCCCAAATGACCTCAAAATATGAATGGTTCAAAAGAGTATCAAGCTAAATATGGGCTAATAATGGATTGGTGTGGTGAATAATGGTGGAGCTGCTGTTACAGCATGTTAACAGAGTTAAACTGAAGGAACCATCACAATCAGCACTCGCATGGTTTCCCTGTGGAGGTAAGCTATAATTTCATAAAGCTTTCAGGAATAAATGGCAAGTATACATTGAACTATGCACAGTCGTGATTGCAGAGATCTCAGACATCCCCTGACACAAGACCCATTGACAAATTAAAGAAACAAACAAAACAAAAGAAGACATAGAGACAGAATGCACATCCATAAATATGAGAACACACACTTACATGCCCTAAATAAACCAGTACTTTAATACTGCACATGCACAGCACTCCTAATCCCACAATCCTCTCCTGCTGTCCAGATGAGTATTAACACTTCCCCCTCCACAGTGACCATCAGCTAACTCATTTCTTCCATCTAAAGTCTAAGCCCAGCTAGCATAATCATTATTTCCTTATTAACCCTTTCCCCTCCACAGTGACCACCAGCTAACTCATTTCTTTCATCTACAGTCTAAACACTCCTGTTTTTTCTCCTCAGATTTCTTTCTCTCTTGTTCTCTAGTAAACATTAAGTTCATGAGCACACCTCACAGCAGGTCCACTTCTCCAGAGTAAGAATTATGTCAGAAATGAAGTGGGTCTTGATTTGGTTTGACTCTCTATATATTGATTTCATTTCGATTAAGTGCTGCTTACATACAATTCTGTGCATGGGCATTGAAGAACTTGATATGACTAAAACTAAGTTCAAAATAACTAGTTTCCAAGTATTTACTTTCTAATTATGAACAATTTAAAACTTCCCTCTCACCACCACTGAGATCAGAGTTTGACTCTCAGCAGTGCTACTGGCCTACACACAGACATGACTGGCTATGTCTGGAACCAGGTTGAACCAGACCCTCTGCGACCCTGACCAAGATAAAGTGGTTGATAAAAATGAAATGAATTTAAAAAAAAAAGAAATACATTTAAAACTAAATGCTAACACAAGTGTTAATTCTCTTGAAACTTTTTAACTAATAAAAGAGTTTCAAGTGTGTGATGGAAAAAAAGCCCAAATAAACTTTGACCAGCTTGCTCATGTCTACACATTTTAATGGCTCCAGAACTAGCATTTGATTTCTGACACAACTCGTGTGGTGTAATGGTAAGAGCCACGCTGCTCATAACAGAAGTGTCTGAGTTTCGTGGGTTCTTTTCCCAGGCTAGGCTCACAAATACAATGCGCATGGCATTACGTGAACCTATCCATTGGGGGATGCATATCAGTGCCGGTCCCAAGCCAGGATAAATAATAGGGTTGCATCAGGAGGGGTATCAGGCATCAGGTAGATACCATCAGTGTTAATTTCGTTGACGAATGATTTTCGTCATAGTTTTCGTAAACGAACCTTTTTTTCATGACAAAAACGAGACGATAACTGAATAAAAACTACATAAAAGGATAAAAACTATGACAAAATGAATTGACACTTTCGTCAACGAAAAAAAACGAGACGAAAATGTTTGGCAGGGACGACATCCAATCAGAACTGATTTAGTTTTGTGGAAGGTAGGGACAAGTTAGAAAGAGATCCAATCATAACTACTTTAGCGTATGTGGAGAGGCGGGACAAGCCAGGTAGCCATCCAATCAGTACTAATCTCTTTTGCAGTACCGCAGTAAGACCACACTTGCACAAAGTTGATCTAAACCCGGGAAGACCAGACTAGCCTGTAAACTGTCTTTACTCATGGAACTAGGTTAACTCAACAATGTCAACAGGGAGAAAGAGGAGAGCCGATATATGGACACATTTCTCATTTGACGTCATGAAAAACAAGACGATGTGTGGGGCGACGATCTCGGGTAAAAACACAACAAATCTGAAACATCTGGCACTGCTGGCAGTATAATGGCAACATAATGGCACTGCTGCTTTTATGGTACCCAGTTTTATAAAGAATGTAATATGCAATTTGTTATAAACAATGCATATATTTTTCAGGCAGAGCAGGCCTACTGGTCATTAATATTTTGTTATTGTTATGCTCAATAAGCAAGGTCATGTAAATAAAGATGTTGTTTGAAATAAGTTAAATCTGTTTTTGTGTGTATTGCACATTCAAACATTAATAATATTTCATAACTGATAAAAATTTTTTCATTTTGTGTAAGTGTATATAATGACTTAAATAATTCAAGGGAACTGATGACAAAGCATTTACATTTTACACCCTTTATATTTTAGTCGACTGAATTGACTGTAGATTTAGTCGACTATATTGTTATAATAATTAGTCGACTATAACTAGACTAAAACTAAAACAATTAAGATGACTAAATTATGACTAAAACTAAATGACATTTTAGTCAAAAGACTATGACTAAAACTAAATCAAAATTTGCTGTCAAAATTAACACTGGATACCATTTATCCTGCACTTGCTGCTTATTGCACTTCTGGTTAGATGCTAAACTGCATTTCGTTGCCTTGAACTTGTACATGTGTAATGACAATAAAGTTGAATCTAATCTAATCCAATATAAAAAACTACGCCAAATCAAATGTGCAGACAAATGATTCACTGGTAAACCCTAATAGGAGCAGCTGAATGAAATAACTCATTCTTTTACTTTAAGGTGATCTAAAAGCCAGCTCTGGAATCAATAAAAGTTCTGCAGTGATCATAGCTTAGGTTTGCACAGTGAACTGATCTAAAATCAGCTCTTAGCAAATCAGCATTGCACAGCTGTGCGCTAAGAGGATATAAACTGCCCTCCCTAATCCTGCCACCCCTCCCCTATTTATCTCCTCTAGATAAAATGGCCTGCCGTTTGAGATTTTAATCCCAAACCCACCACAATAAAACAGTAACAAACTACTATTTCAGACAAGTAAAACTTCTTAAAACTAATTTAAAATGTATGGTCTTTTTTGATTGTATATATACACTGATCAGCCATAGCATTAAAACCACCTCCTTGTTTCTACACTCACTGTCCATTTTATCAGCTCCACTTACCATATAGAAGCACTTTGTAGTTCTACAATTACTGACTCTAGTCCATCTGTTTCTCTGCATAGATTTTTAACCTGCTTTCACCCTTTCCTCAATGGTCAGGACACCCAAAGGACCACCACAGAGCAGGTATTATTTAGGTGGTGGATCATTGTCAGCCCTGCAGTAACACTGACATAGTGGTGGTGTGTTAGCGTGTGTTGTGCTGGTATGAGTGGATCGGACACAGCAGCGCTGCTGGAGTTTTTAAATACTGTGTCCACTCACTTTCCACTCTATTAGACACTCCTACCTGGTTGCTCCACCTTGTAGCTGTAAAGTCAGAGTTTTTGACCCCTAAGTTAATGTTTATGTAGTATGTACTATCCTGTGACCATATCAAAAGTGCTCATATCAAAAATAGACATATTCCAAAATCATGAATTAAGCACTAGGCTGAATACAGGCATGCCTTGACTTTGCTATACCATCTCTATATTCATGATGGAGCCTCATCTTACCACCCTTACAAAATAAACAGCAATCCTGAATGATAAATACTGAGCTGGTTTTCATCTGCTTACCTGTGATGAATAATACAGTGGGGCCAAAAAGTATTTAGTCAGCCACTGATTGTGCAAGTTCTCCTACTTAGAAAGATGAGAGAGGTCTGTAATTTTCATCATAGGTACACTTCAACTATGAGAGACAAAATGGAAAAAAAAATCCAGGAAATCACATTGTAGGATTTTTAAAGAATTTATTTGTAAATTATGGTGGAAAATAAGTATTTGGTCACCCACAAACAAGCAAGATTTCTGGCTCTCACAGACCTGTAACTTCTTCTTTAAGAAGCTCTTCTGTCCTCCACTCGTTACCTGTATTAATGGCACCTGTTTGACCTCGTTATCTGTATAAAAGACACCTGTCCACAGCCTCAAACAGTCAGACTCCAAACTCAACCATGGCCAAGACCAAAGAGCTGTCGAAGTACACCAGGAAGAAAATTGTAGACCTGCACCAGGCTGGGAAGAGTGAATCTACAATAGGCAAGAAGGTTGGTGTGAATAAATCAACTGTGGGAGCAATTGTAAAAAAAATGGAAGACATACAAGACCATTGATAATCTCCCTCGATCTGGGGCCCCACGCAAGATCTCATCCCGTGGGGTCAAAATGATCATGAGAACGGTGAGCAAAAATCCCAGAACTACACGGAGGGACCTGATGAATGACCTGCAGAGAGCTGGGACCAAAGTAACAAAGGCTACCATCAGTAACACACTACGCCGAGAGGGACTCAAATCCTGCAGTGCCAGGCGTGTCCCCCTGCTTAAGCCAATACATGTCCAGGCCCATCTGAAGTTTTCCAGAGAGCATATGGATGATCCAGAAGAGGATTGGGAGAATATCATGTGGTCAGATGAAACCAAAATGGAACTTTTTGGTAAAAACTCAACTCGTCGTGTTTGGAGGAAGAAGAATGCTGAGTTGCATCCCAAGAACACCATACCTACTGTGAAGCATGGGGGTGGAAACATCATGCTTTGGGGCTGTTTTTCTGCAAAGGGGACAGGACGACTGATCCGTGTTAAGGGAAGAATGAACGGGGCCATGTATCGTGAGATTTTAAGCCAAAACCTCCTTCCATCAGTGAGAGCATTGAAGATGGAACGTGGCTGGGTCTTCCAGCATGACAATGATCCCAAACACACCGCTCGGGCAAGGAGTGGCTCTGTAAAAAGCATTTCAAGGTCCTGGAGTGGCCTAGCCAGTCTCCAGACCTCAACCCCATATAGAAAATTTGTGGAGGGAGTTGAAAGTCCGTGTTGCCCAGCGACAGCCCCAAAACATCACTGCTCTAGAGGAGATCTGCATGGAGGAATGGGCCAAAATACCAGCTACAGTGTGTGCAAACCTGGTGAAGACTTACAGGAAACGTTTGACCTCTGTCATTGCCAACAAAGGTTATGTTACAAAGTATTGAGTTGAACTTTTGTTATTGACCAAATACTTATTTTCCACCATAATTCACAAATAAATTCTTTAAAAATCCTACAATGTGATTTCCTGGATTTTTTTTTCTCATTTTGTCTCTCATAGTTGAAGCGTACCTATGATGAAAATGACAGACCTCTCTCATCTTTCTAAGTAGGAGAACTTGCACAATCAGTGGCTGACAATACTTTTTGGCCCCACTGTATATGTATATCCTCATACAGTCCTAGCAGGTGCCATCCTAGTCTAAATTGCCAGGGACTCATTACTACTTAGATACATTTACATGTATAGTATTTAGCAGATGCTTTTATACGAAGCGACTTACAATTGAGATTGAATCCAGTGCAAGCAATTAAATACGTTTATCAAGGGCTGTTTCACTTTAATTTATTATCAGTTAGCTGCTAATTAGTGTTGGTTATTGTTTTATTTATTTCTGTTGGGTAAAAAGTGGGTCAGTTGTAGGTTTACATGATGTCATAGCATTATTAATGTCATAGTATTAATAACATTTAAAAATGCATCATAGTATTAATTAAAATGTAGTATAGCCCTAGTAATGAATTATAAAATAACTCTTCAGTAGTTCTTCAGCATGTGTTAGCATTTTTATACCAATGAAAAATGAATTCTTAGGTTTTGTTAATGCTAATAGCAAGCATTTGCAGAGGAGAAACTGTAGTCCTGTCTGACCAGCAAAGCTGATATATTCTTTTATTTTATTTTATTTTTTTTGCCTTTTTAATAAAGTTATTTACATATCTTGTTGCTAATGAATTGCATCTCTTAGCATTTCTGAATATCAACAAATAAAACAAAGTGATCTTTAAGTAAAGAATTAATATCTTGTTAATGAATAAACCTAATCAAAATAATAAAGGTGTAAAAAGGTGAGTTTGTCATATGAAAATAACCAAGAACTGCCAACCATAACAAATATTGTTATTCATATCACTTAAAACTTGACTTTGACATTCTTGACAATTTGATTGCAGACAGTTTGACCCCAAGATATTTCATGTTTTATTTGCTGAACTTCATTTCATTTGTTAATATACCTCCATTCCTGCATTTCAGGCCTGCAACACATTCCAAAAAAAGTTGGGACGGGGGCAATTTAGGGCTAGTAATGAGTTGAAAAAACTAAATAATGATGTGATTCCAAACAGGTAATGTCAACAGGTGATTGTAATCATGGTTTGGTAGAAAAGCAGCATCCAGGAAAGGCTCAGTCTTTAATGAGCAAAGATGGCCAGATGATCTCCAGTTTGTCAACATATGTGTGAGCAAATTATTGAAATGTTTAAAAACAATGTACCTCAAAGAAAGGTTGGAAGGGATTTGCATATTTCTCCCTCTACAGTGCATAATATCATTAAACAATTCAAGGAATCAAGAGGAATTCAGTGCGTAAAGGCCAAGGGTGCAACCTTAAGCTGAATGCCCATGATCTTCGATCCCTCAGACGGCACTGCATCAAGAACCGCCACTCAACAATAGCTGATATAACCACATGAGTAAGGGATTACTTTGGCAAACCTTTGTCAAGCACTACAATACTGAGTTACATGCACAGATGCCACTTAACACTTTACTGTGCAAAAAGGAAGCATCATGTTAACCATGTCCAGAAGCGGCATCGACTTCTCTGGGCTCTGAGGCATCTAGGATGGACCATCACACAGTGGAAATGTGTATTGTGGTCAGATGAATCAGCATTCCAGGTCTTTTTTGGAAAAAATGGACGCTGTGTGCTCCAGGCCAAAGACGAAAAGGACCATCCAGACTGTTATCAGCAACAAGTCCAAAAGCCAGGGTCTGTCAGGGTCTGATATGGGGCTATGTCAGTGCCCTTGGCAAAGGTCATTTACACATCTGTGATGGCAGCATTAATGGAGAGAAGTACATTGAGATTTTGGAGCAACATATGCTGCCTTCAAGACCTCATCTTTTCCAGGGACGTTCATTTTTTAACAAGACAATGCAAAACCTCATGCTGCACACATTACAAAGGCATAGCTGCAGAAAAAAGGGGTACAGGTACTGGACTGGCCTGCCTGCAGTGTTAATTTTGACAGCAAATTTTGATTTAGTTTTAGTCATAGTCTTTTGACTAAAATGTCATTTAGTTTTAGTCATAATTTAGTCATCTTAATTGTTTTAGTTTTAGTCTAGTTATAGTCGACTAATTATTATAACAATATAGTCGACTAAATCTAGTCAATTCAGTTGACTAAAATATAAAGGGTGTAAAATGTAAATGCTTTGTCATCAGTTCCCTTGAATTATTTAAGTCATTATATACACTTACACAAAATGAAACATTTTTAATCAGTTATGGAATATTATTAATGTTTGAATGTGCAATACACACAAAAACAGATTTAACTTATTTCAAACAACATCTTTATTTACATGACCTTGCTTATTGAGCATAACAATAACAAAATATTAATGACCAGTAGGCCTGCTCTGCCTGAAAAATATATGCATTGTTTATAACAAATTGCATATTACATTCTTTATAAAACTGGGTACCATAAAAGCAGCAGTGCCATTATGTTGCCATTATACTGCCAGCAGTGCCAGATGTTTCAGATTTGTTGTGTTTTTACCCGAGATCGTCGCCCCACACATCGTCTTGTTTTTCATGACGTCAAATGAGAAATGTGTCCATATATCGGCTCTCCTCTTTCTCCCTGTTGACATTGTTGAGTTCATGTTCAAGACAGCAGAAATGTGGCTTAAGAGCAAGAACTATGACAACATCCCTTGGCATGTTCTGAAAGTGATCCTGTCCCATTGAAGCATTTTTCTTAAGTGCATTGACAATCTCTTCTGCAAAATTTTATTTGCAACTAATCACCCTAGCCACTGTTTAACAGCTCACATTAACTACTGACCCCAAATGACCTCAAAATATGAATGGTTCAAAAGAGTATCAAGCTAAATATGGGCTAATAATGGATTGGTGTGGTGAATAATGGTGGAGCTGCTGTTACAGCATGTTAACAGAGTTAAACTGAAGGAACCATCACAATCAGCACTCGCATGGTTTCCCTGTGGAGGTAAGCTATAATTTCATAAAGCTTTCAGGAATAAATGGCAAGTATACATTGAACTATGCACAGTCGTGATTGCAGAGATCTCAGACATCCCCTGACACAAGACCCATTGACAAATTAAAGAAACAAACAAAACAAAAGAAGACATAGAGACAGAATGCACATCCATAAATATGAGAACACACACTTACATGCCCTAAATAAACCAGTACTTTAATACTGCACATGCACAGCACTCCTAATCCCACAATCCTCTCCTGCTGTCCAGATGAGTATTAACACTTCCCCCTCCACAGTGACCATCAGCTAACTCATTTCTTCCATCTAAAGTCTAAGCCCAGCTAGCATAATCATTATTTCCTTATTAACCCTTTCCCCTCCACAGTGACCACCAGCTAACTCATTTCTTTCATCTACAGTCTAAACACTCCTGTTTTTTCTCCTCAGATTTCTTTCTCTCTTGTTCTCTAGTAAACATTAAGTTCATGAGCACACCTCACAGCAGGTCCACTTCTCCAGAGTAAGAATTATGTCAGAAATGAAGTGGGTCTTGATTTGGTTTGACTCTCTATATATTGATTTCATTTCGATTAAGTGCTGCTTACATACAATTCTGTGCATGGGCATTGAAGAACTTGATATGACTAAAACTAAGTTCAAAATAACTAGTTTCCAAGTATTTACTTTCTAATTATGAACAATTTAAAACTTCCCTCTCACCACCACTGAGATCAGAGTTTGACTCTCAGCAGTGCTACTGGCCTACACACAGACATGACTGGCTATGTCTGGAACCAGGTTGAACCAGACCCTCTGCGACCCTGACCAAGATAAAGTGGTTGATAAAAATGAAATGAATTTAAAAAAAAAAGAAATACATTTAAAACTAAATGCTAACACAAGTGTTAATTCTCTTGAAACTTTTTAACTAATAAAAGAGTTTCAAGTGTGTGATGGAAAAAAAGCCCAAATAAACTTTGACCAGCTTGCTCATGTCTACACATTTTAATGGCTCCAGAACTAGCATTTGATTTCTGACACAACTCGTGTGGTGTAATGGTAAGAGCCACGCTGCTCATAACAGAAGTGTCTGAGTTTCGTGGGTTCTTTTCCCAGGCTAGGCTCACAAATACAATGCGCATGGCATTACGTGAACCTATCCATTGGGGGATGCATATCAGTGCCGGTCCCAAGCCAGGATAAATAATAGGGTTGCATCAGGAGGGGTATCAGGCATCAGGTAGATACCATCAGTGTTAATTTCGTTGACGAATGATTTTCGTCATAGTTTTCGTAAACGAACCTTTTTTTCATGACAAAAACGAGACGATAACTGAATAAAAACTACATAAAAGGATAAAAACTATGACAAAATGAATTGACACTTTCGTCAACGAAAAAAAACGAGACGAAAATGTTTGGCAGGGACGACATCCAATCAGAACTGATTTAGTTTTGTGGAAGGTAGGGACAAGTTAGAAAGAGATCCAATCATAACTACTTTAGCGTATGTGGAGAGGCGGGACAAGCCAGGTAGCCATCCAATCAGTACTAATCTCTTTTGCAGTACCGCAGTAAGACCACACTTGCACAAAGTTGATCTAAACCCGGGAAGACCAGACTAGCCTGTAAACTGTCTTTACTCATGGAACTAGGTTAACTCAACAATGTCAACAGGGAGAAAGAGGAGAGCCGATATATGGACACATTTCTCATTTGACGTCATGAAAAACAAGACGATGTGTGGGGCGACGATCTCGGGTAAAAACACAACAAATCTGAAACATCTGGCACTGCTGGCAGTATAATGGCAACATAATGGCACTGCTGCTTTTATGGTACCCAGTTTTATAAAGAATGTAATATGCAATTTGTTATAAACAATGCATATATTTTTCAGGCAGAGCAGGCCTACTGGTCATTAATATTTTGTTATTGTTATGCTCAATAAGCAAGGTCATGTAAATAAAGATGTTGTTTGAAATAAGTTAAATCTGTTTTTGTGTGTATTGCACATTCAAACATTAATAATATTTCATAACTGATAAAAATTTTTTCATTTTGTGTAAGTGTATATAATGACTTAAATAATTCAAGGGAACTGATGACAAAGCATTTACATTTTACACCCTTTATATTTTAGTCGACTGAATTGACTGTAGATTTAGTCGACTATATTGTTATAATAATTAGTCGACTATAACTAGACTAAAACTAAAACAATTAAGATGACTAAATTATGACTAAAACTAAATGACATTTTAGTCAAAAGACTATGACTAAAACTAAATCAAAATTTGCTGTCAAAATTAACACTGGATACCATTTATCCTGCACTTGCTGCTTATTGCACTTCTGGTTAGATGCTAAACTGCATTTCGTTGCCTTGAACTTGTACATGTGTAATGACAATAAAGTTGAATCTAATCTAATCCAATATAAAAAACTACGCCAAATCAAATGTGCAGACAAATGATTCACTGGTAAACCCTAATAGGAGCAGCTGAATGAAATAACTCATTCTTTTACTTTAAGGTGATCTAAAAGCCAGCTCTGGAATCAATAAAAGTTCTGCAGTGATCATAGCTTAGGTTTGCACAGTGAACTGATCTAAAATCAGCTCTTAGCAAATCAGCATTGCACAGCTGTGCGCTAAGAGGATATAAACTGCCCTCCCTAATCCTGCCACCCCTCCCCTATTTATCTCCTCTAGATAAAATGGCCTGCCGTTTGAGATTTTAATCCCAAACCCACCACAATAAAACAGTAACAAACTACTATTTCAGACAAGTAAAACTTCTTAAAACTAATTTAAAATGTATGGTCTTTTTTGATTGTATATATACACTGATCAGCCATAGCATTAAAACCACCTCCTTGTTTCTACACTCACTGTCCATTTTATCAGCTCCACTTACCATATAGAAGCACTTTGTAGTTCTACAATTACTGACTCTAGTCCATCTGTTTCTCTGCATAGATTTTTAACCTGCTTTCACCCTTTCCTCAATGGTCAGGACACCCAAAGGACCACCACAGAGCAGGTATTATTTAGGTGGTGGATCATTGTCAGCCCTGCAGTAACACTGACATAGTGGTGGTGTGTTAGCGTGTGTTGTGCTGGTATGAGTGGATCGGACACAGCAGCGCTGCTGGAGTTTTTAAATACTGTGTCCACTCACTTTCCACTCTATTAGACACTCCTACCTGGTTGCTCCACCTTGTAGCTGTAAAGTCAGAGTTTTTGACCCCTAAGTTAATGTTTATGTAGTATGTACTATCCTGTGACCATATCAAAAGTGCTCATATCAAAAATAGACATATTCCAAAATCATGAATTAAGCACTAGGCTGAATACAGGCATGCCTTGACTTTGCTATACCATCTCTATATTCATGATGGAGCCTCATCTTACCACCCTTACAAAATAAACAGCAATCCTGAATGATAAATACTGAGCTGGTTTTCATCTGCTTACCTGTGATGAATAATACAGTGGGGCCAAAAAGTATTTAGTCAGCCACTGATTGTGCAAGTTCTCCTACTTAGAAAGATGAGAGAGGTCTGTAATTTTCATCATAGGTACACTTCAACTATGAGAGACAAAATGGAAAAAAAAATCCAGGAAATCACATTGTAGGATTTTTAAAGAATTTATTTGTAAATTATGGTGGAAAATAAGTATTTGGTCACCCACAAACAAGCAAGATTTCTGGCTCTCACAGACCTGTAACTTCTTCTTTAAGAAGCTCTTCTGTCCTCCACTCGTTACCTGTATTAATGGCACCTGTTTGACCTCGTTATCTGTATAAAAGACACCTGTCCACAGCCTCAAACAGTCAGACTCCAAACTCAACCATGGCCAAGACCAAAGAGCTGTCGAAGTACACCAGGAAGAAAATTGTAGACCTGCACCAGGCTGGGAAGAGTGAATCTACAATAGGCAAGAAGGTTGGTGTGAATAAATCAACTGTGGGAGCAATTGTAAAAAAAATGGAAGACATACAAGACCATTGATAATCTCCCTCGATCTGGGGCCCCACGCAAGATCTCATCCCGTGGGGTCAAAATGATCATGAGAACGGTGAGCAAAAATCCCAGAACTACACGGAGGGACCTGATGAATGACCTGCAGAGAGCTGGGACCAAAGTAACAAAGGCTACCATCAGTAACACACTACGCCGAGAGGGACTCAAATCCTGCAGTGCCAGGCGTGTCCCCCTGCTTAAGCCAATACATGTCCAGGCCCATCTGAAGTTTTCCAGAGAGCATATGGATGATCCAGAAGAGGATTGGGAGAATATCATGTGGTCAGATGAAACCAAAATGGAACTTTTTGGTAAAAACTCAACTCGTCGTGTTTGGAGGAAGAAGAATGCTGAGTTGCATCCCAAGAACACCATACCTACTGTGAAGCATGGGGGTGGAAACATCATGCTTTGGGGCTGTTTTTCTGCAAAGGGGACAGGACGACTGATCCGTGTTAAGGGAAGAATGAACGGGGCCATGTATCGTGAGATTTTAAGCCAAAACCTCCTTCCATCAGTGAGAGCATTGAAGATGGAACGTGGCTGGGTCTTCCAGCATGACAATGATCCCAAACACACCGCTCGGGCAAGGAGTGGCTCTGTAAAAAGCATTTCAAGGTCCTGGAGTGGCCTAGCCAGTCTCCAGACCTCAACCCCATATAGAAAATTTGTGGAGGGAGTTGAAAGTCCGTGTTGCCCAGCGACAGCCCCAAAACATCACTGCTCTAGAGGAGATCTGCATGGAGGAATGGGCCAAAATACCAGCTACAGTGTGTGCAAACCTGGTGAAGACTTACAGGAAACGTTTGACCTCTGTCATTGCCAACAAAGGTTATGTTACAAAGTATTGAGTTGAACTTTTGTTATTGACCAAATACTTATTTTCCACCATAATTCACAAATAAATTCTTTAAAAATCCTACAATGTGATTTCCTGGATTTTTTTTTCTCATTTTGTCTCTCATAGTTGAAGCGTACCTATGATGAAAATGACAGACCTCTCTCATCTTTCTAAGTAGGAGAACTTGCACAATCAGTGGCTGACAATACTTTTTGGCCCCACTGTATATGTATATCCTCATACAGTCCTAGCAGGTGCCATCCTAGTCTAAATTGCCAGGGACTCATTACTACTTAGATACATTTACATGTATAGTATTTAGCAGATGCTTTTATACGAAGCGACTTACAATTGAGATTGAATCCAGTGCAAGCAATTAAATACGTTTATCAAGGGCTGTTTCACTTTAATTTATTATCAGTTAGCTGCTAATTAGTGTTGGTTATTGTTTTATTTATTTCTGTTGGGTAAAAAGTGGGTCAGTTGTAGGTTTACATGATGTCATAGCATTATTAATGTCATAGTATTAATAACATTTAAAAATGCATCATAGTATTAATTAAAATGTAGTATAGCCCTAGTAATGAATTATAAAATAACTCTTCAGTAGTTCTTCAGCATGTGTTAGCATTTTTATACCAATGAAAAATGAATTCTTAGGTTTTGTTAATGCTAATAGCAAGCATTTGCAGAGGAGAAACTGTAGTCCTGTCTGACCAGCAAAGCTGATATATTCTTTTATTTTATTTTATTTTTTTTGCCTTTTTAATAAAGTTATTTACATATCTTGTTGCTAATGAATTGCATCTCTTAGCATTTCTGAATATCAACAAATAAAACAAAGTGATCTTTAAGTAAAGAATTAATATCTTGTTAATGAATAAACCTAATCAAAATAATAAAGGTGTAAAAAGGTGAGTTTGTCATATGAAAATAACCAAGAACTGCCAACCATAACAAATATTGTTATTCATATCACTTAAAACTTGACTTTGACATTCTTGACAATTTGATTGCAGACAGTTTGACCCCAAGATATTTCATGTTTTATTTGCTGAACTTCATTTCATTTGTTAATATACCTCCATTCCTGCATTTCAGGCCTGCAACACATTCCAAAAAAAGTTGGGACGGGGGCAATTTAGGGCTAGTAATGAGTTGAAAAAACTAAATAATGATGTGATTCCAAACAGGTAATGTCAACAGGTGATTGTAATCATGGTTTGGTAGAAAAGCAGCATCCAGGAAAGGCTCAGTCTTTAATGAGCAAAGATGGCCAGATGATCTCCAGTTTGTCAACATATGTGTGAGCAAATTATTGAAATGTTTAAAAACAATGTACCTCAAAGAAAGGTTGGAAGGGATTTGCATATTTCTCCCTCTACAGTGCATAATATCATTAAACAATTCAAGGAATCAAGAGGAATTCAGTGCGTAAAGGCCAAGGGTGCAACCTTAAGCTGAATGCCCATGATCTTCGATCCCTCAGACGGCACTGCATCAAGAACCGCCACTCAACAATAGCTGATATAACCACATGAGTAAGGGATTACTTTGGCAAACCTTTGTCAAGCACTACAATACTGAGTTACATGCACAGATGCCACTTAACACTTTACTGTGCAAAAAGGAAGCATCATGTTAACCATGTCCAGAAGCGGCATCGACTTCTCTGGGCTCTGAGGCATCTAGGATGGACCATCACACAGTGGAAATGTGTATTGTGGTCAGATGAATCAGCATTCCAGGTCTTTTTTGGAAAAAATGGACGCTGTGTGCTCCAGGCCAAAGACGAAAAGGACCATCCAGACTGTTATCAGCAACAAGTCCAAAAGCCAGGGTCTGTCAGGGTCTGATATGGGGCTATGTCAGTGCCCTTGGCAAAGGTCATTTACACATCTGTGATGGCAGCATTAATGGAGAGAAGTACATTGAGATTTTGGAGCAACATATGCTGCCTTCAAGACCTCATCTTTTCCAGGGACGTTCATTTTTTAACAAGACAATGCAAAACCTCATGCTGCACACATTACAAAGGCATAGCTGCAGAAAAAAGGGGTACAGGTACTGGACTGGCCTGCCTGCAGTGTTAATTTTGACAGCAAATTTTGATTTAGTTTTAGTCATAGTCTTTTGACTAAAATGTCATTTAGTTTTAGTCATAATTTAGTCATCTTAATTGTTTTAGTTTTAGTCTAGTTATAGTCGACTAATTATTATAACAATATAGTCGACTAAATCTAGTCAATTCAGTTGACTAAAATATAAAGGGTGTAAAATGTAAATGCTTTGTCATCAGTTCCCTTGAATTATTTAAGTCATTATATACACTTACACAAAATGAAACATTTTTAATCAGTTATGGAATATTATTAATGTTTGAATGTGCAATACACACAAAAACAGATTTAACTTATTTCAAACAACATCTTTATTTACATGACCTTGCTTATTGAGCATAACAATAACAAAATATTAATGACCAGTAGGCCTGCTCTGCCTGAAAAATATATGCATTGTTTATAACAAATTGCATATTACATTCTTTATAAAACTGGGTACCATAAAAGCAGCAGTGCCATTATGTTGCCATTATACTGCCAGCAGTGCCAGATGTTTCAGATTTGTTGTGTTTTTACCCGAGATCGTCGCCCCACACATCGTCTTGTTTTTCATGACGTCAAATGAGAAATGTGTCCATATATCGGCTCTCCTCTTTCTCCCTGTTGACATTGTTGAGTTAACCTAGTTCCATGAGTAAAGACAGTTTACAGGCTAGTCTGGTCTTCCCGGGTTTAGATCAACTTTGTGCAAGTGTGGTCTTACTGCGGTACTGCAAAAGAGATTAGTACTGATTGGATGGCTACCCGGCTTGTCCCGCTTCTCCACATACGCTAAAGTAGTTATGATTGGATCTCTTTCTAACTTGTTCCTACCTTCCACAAAACTAAATCAGTTCTGATTGGATGTCGTCCCTGCCAAACATTTTAGTCTCGTTTTTATTCGTTGACGAAAGTGTCAATTCATTTTGTCATAGTTTTTATCCTTTTATGTAGTTTTTATTCAGTTATCGTCTCGATTTTGTCATGAAAAAAAGGTTAGTTGACGAAAACTATGACGAAAATCATTCGTCAACGAAATTAACACTGCTGACCTGTCCCCAATAGAGAATGTGTGGAGAATTTTTAAACAAAAAATGTGACAACGACGACCCTGTACTGTTGCACATCTTAAGACGTGTTTGCAGGAAGAATGGGACAAAATAAAAGCTGATACACTAAATCACTTGGTCTCCTCAGTACCAAAACGTCTTTAAAGTGTGGTGAAAAGGAATAGCAAAATTACAAAGTAGTAAATGCTTTACTGTCCAAACTTTTTTTGGAATGTGTTGCAGACCTGAAATGCAGGATTGGATGTTTATTATTAAATGAAATGAAGTTGACCAGATAAAACATGAAAAATCTCAGGTTCATCCTGTCTGCAATCAAAAAAAAAAGTCAAAGTAAATGTAAGGAACACTGTGTTGTTGTTTTTTATTTGCATTTTCTATGCTGTCCCAACTTTTTCTGATTTGGGGTTGTACAAAATACAATTAAGGTGGTCATTAAAAATTTTTGTACTTTTGTCATTTATAAACAAAATATAATAGAATAGAATCAACAAATCAACAGATTCTTTTTATTGCAATTTACAAAATGTCACAACTCCAGAAAAAGGTGTTTGTAGTCTCAATAAACTTAGAGCCTAGCAGATCAGACAAGTGCAAGAGCCTCCCAATTTTCTACCTTTGAGCATGGCATCCAGAATATGAGTTTTAGCTGTAAAGACAATGCTAATATTACTATTCACACTCAGACACTCATTAAGAAAAATTTAATTATTATTAAATTATTTCATCATGTTAATCTGTAACAAGCTACTTGTCACTAAATTAAATAAAGTACTTGGCCATTGTTATTGCACCAATAAACAGATAAGGTACAATCAGTAAGTATACTGGTGCTGGTCATAAAATTAGAATATCATGAAAAAGTTGATTTATTTCAGTAATTCCATTCAAAAAGTGAAACTTGTATATTATATTCATTCATTACACACAGACTGATATATTTCAAATGTTTATTTCTTTTAATGTTGATGATTATAACTGACAACTAATGAAAACCCCAAATTCAGTATCTCAGAAAATTAGAATATTGTGACAAGGTACAATATTGAAGACACCAGGTGCCACACGCTAATCAGCTAATTAACTCAAAACACCTGCAAAGGCCTTTAAATGGTCTCTCAGTCTAGTTCTGTAGGCTACACAATCATGGGGAAGACTGCTGACTTGACAGTTGTCCAAAAGACGACCATTGACACCTTGCACAAGGAGGGCAAGACACAAAAGGTCATTGCTAAAGAGGCTGGCTGTTCACAGAGCTCTGTGTCCAAGCACATTAATAGAGAGGCAAAGGGAAGGAAAAGATGTGGTAGAAAAAAGTGTACAAGCAATAGGGATAACCGCACCCTGGAGAGGATTGTGAAACAAAACCCATTCAAAAATGTGGGGGAGATTCACAAAGAGTGGACTGCAGCTGGAGTCAGTGCTTCAAGAACCACCACGCACAGACATATGCAAGACATGGGTTTCAGCTGTCGCATTCCTTGTGTCAAGCCACTCTTGAACAAGAGACAGCGTCAGAAACGTCTCGCCTGAGCTAAAGACAAAAAGGACTGCTGAGTGGTCCAAAGTTATGTTCTCTGATGAAAGTACATTTTGCATTACCTTTGGAAATCAAGGTCCCAGAGTCTGGAGGAAGAGAGGAGAGGCACAGAATCCACGTTGCTTGAGGTCCAGTGTAAAGTTTCCACAGTCAGTGATGGTTTGGAGTGCCATGTCATCTGCTGGTGTTGGTCCACTGTGTTTTCTGAGGTCCAAGGTCAACGCAGCCGTCTGCCAGGAAGTTTTAGAGCACTTCATGCTTCCTGCAGCTGACCAACTTTATGGAAATGCAGATTTCATTTTCCAACAGGACTTGGCACCTGCACACAGTGCCAAAGCTACCAGTACCTGGTTTAAGGACCATGGTATCCCTGTTCTTAATTGGCCAGCAAACTCGCCTGACCTTAACCCCATAGAAAATCTATGGGGTATTGTGAAGAGGAAGATGCGATACGCCAGACCCAACAATTCAGAAGAGCTGAAGGCCACTATCAGAGCAACCTGGGCTCTCATAACACCTAAGCAGTGCCACAGACTGATCGCCACGCCGCATTGCTGCAGTAATCTAGGCAAAAGGAGCCCCAACTAAGTATTGAGTGCTGTACATGCTCATACTTTTCATGTTCATACTTTTCAGTTGGCCAACATTTCTAAAAATCCTTTGTTTGTATTGGTCTTAAGTAATATTCTAATTTTCTGAGATACTGAATTTGGGGTTTTCATTAGTTGTCAGTTATAATCATCAACATTAAAAAAAATAAACATTTGCAATATATCAGTCTGTGTGTAATGAATGAATATAATATACAAGTTTCACTTTTTGAATGGAATTACTGAAATAAATCAACTTTTTCATGATATTCTAATTTTATGACCAGCACCAGTATATCCACAATATATATGGTACCCACAGTATATGGTAAATAAATGGCTTATAAAAATAAAATGTAGATACTAGGTAGGTAAAGCTAGCAAGGAGCATGCATTTAAGTTGTTACGAAAAAAAACTGCACAGTAACAAAACTATTTCTTGTCCCTGTCATTCTAGATGTCTGTTTTGAAAAACTGCAGAATTAAAAAAGAATCACTCACACACACACACAAACACTTACCTGTTCCCAATGCTGTTGGCACTTAGTGCTGCTACTCCCAGCTTATTCAAACTCTAAGTCTATAGATAAAGAAAATAAAGCAGGTAGACATCACATTCATACACAAGCACACAGAGTGCACAAATGCACACTCAGTCAGTTCCTCACCCCAGCCAGGACGGAGACTGTCACTGGCTCACTAATAACACAGTAGTGTAATTGTGCCTACTGATCTGCCACTCAAGAATGTGGCACTGGGCTGCTTTTAGCAAGGGCAGAATCAGTTGCCCACACAGTTTGATAAGCTTTTATCACTTTGCCACAATGCACTAACAAAACAGCTTTAAATGAACATCAGTAGGGTTTCTGTGAAAAAAGAATCATGAAGATGCAAATCACACTTAGCCCTACTGTAGATATTCTAAAAAATCTCAATATTTTCTTTTGTTGTTGTTTTGTTGACAGGTGCAAGACATGCTTAAGCATTAAGTACACATGTTGTATGAGTTTATTTCATTGGAAGCTTGCTAATATGTATAAGACCAATTTTCAATCACATCATTTCATTCAAAATGACAGAATTTGACAGACATAAAATTATTGCACATTTGCATCAGGTATTTAAGCTGTTATAAGGAAATTTGAGAAGTGGTCAAGGACAAACGCACTGAAAGGCCAAGAAACTTTTTAAAATCTTATGAGAATTTTCTAAGGGTTTCTTCTTTGAAGACCTGAAGAAGTCCAGCAAGGATCTGGCACAGCACCTGGTAGCGTCATGGATGCCTAGTTGACCCTTCTACATTTTGAATAAGCCTGATCAGCAAGAGTAGCAGCCAAGAAACCACTTTTACAGAAGGGGAACAGAAGCTCACAAACATTAGAATAAAGATCAGTGAAAAAGAGTATTATGGAGTGAAAAAGTTTCAATATTTTGACCAATGATCACAATATCTGACCAAACATAAAATGATACATGTTCCCTGTGTTTTCTTTTTGGGAGGGGGCAAGCTTATTTATACTGACTTCTTGCTGTTTTGCAGTATCAGTTATACACATTGTAATAATCACAGGGCTTTTGCACTCACACATTTACTAAAAATGTACTTACAGTATTCACAAATTTTAACATTAAGCTTATATGATAGGTGGAGCTCATAAAATAGCCAAATAATGTTTATATTAGGTAGGTAAACCTAGTAGAGGAGAGTTTCAGTTTATGTTGAGTGTAAAAGATAAGATAAGATAAGATGAGATAAGATGAGATAAGATAACTTGTTAAGAAAAGAGAATGCAGGGAAGTTCACACACAGTTAAGTCAGTTAAGCCTGTATAACTTTTGTTTTCCTATATAAGTTACTATGATAACATTTAACATTTAATCAGAAAAAAACCATTATACAATCTACCATCAGCCAACCTCCTCCAAGCACACACACAAAGGGACTTGTTCGGAATATAGGTCAGTCTGCATGACCAAGCATGCTGAAATAATAGGATCGCACCATTCTTTTAAAGATGTGCCAAAAAAAATCAGTTAACTAAAATCAACTATATTCATAAAGACACATTGCATTAGTAAAACAAGTAAACCTTTACATATCTTATACTTTTATAACTTAATCCTAAAATTAGGATGAAATGCACAAGTTAAAAGTACATATAAAAACACCATTAAAATACAACCATTAAGAAAGTAAAGAATAATAAAAAATTTAAAAAGTACTACTTAAATGCTTTATTCAAGATGGTTAGTCGTTTTGAAACGAGATGTTTACTGGTAATGTGTTCCAAATCTTTGGTGCAAAAAAGCAGAACACTGCCTCTCTGCTCCTATAACAATCATAATCTGTTAGGCACTCAGAGATTTAAAAACTAGTGATAAAATGTTATAGTTTATAGTTTTATAATGTAGCATGGCACACAGCAAGCTATTAAGAAAATCACACAGAGACACAGAGCTAGCTATTGATGTGGTGTTCAGAAAGTGAAATGTGAGTGTACAGAGTTACAACAAATACATTAAGCCACACTAGTGTTTATACCACCACATAATGGCATGACACTTTAGTGCACACAGTATGACCCCTCCACATCCATTTTTTCTCCTTAAACTACTTATGAAACAGAATTGCTGTGGCCTAAAAGTCTCTCCACATACCAAGGATAATCTGGAACACTATGTAGAATACTATTATGTGCATGACATTTCATCAGCTCTTACTGTCTACACTGAAGGTTAATTAATGGTGCTAATTTACATTTCGATATCATCAGATCACACACATTTGAAATGTTAACAGAAGAAACCCAGCAGAAATTACTGGAAAGGGATTGTCAGTGTAGGATGTGACAAGGTTGTGCACTCATTGTAAAAATGAATGCACACACAGTTCAGTGGTGCAAAAAAGGCACTCATCTAAAAAGATGTGAAAAAGTTATATGATTAGGAGACATTTGATGTACACCAAAAGTAGAGAAAAAAAACTCTCTACATTCTGCAGGCCTAAATCCTTGGCAAGGGAGTAATTCTTTTTTATATATACACCGATCAGCCATAACATTAAAACCACCTCCTTGTTTCTACACTCACTGTCCATTTTATCAGCTCCACTTACCATATAGAAGCACTTTGTAGTTCTACAATTACTGACTGTAGTCCATCTGTTTCTCTTCATGCTTTGTTAGCCCCCTATCATGCTGTTCTTCAATGGTCAGCAACAGCGCACCATAGGCAGCATCCTGTGACCACTGATGAAGGTCTAGAAGAAATTAGGTAGGAGTGTCTAATAGAGTGGACAGTGAGTGGACATGGTATTTAAAAACTACAGCTACGCTGCTGTGTCTGATCCACTCATACCAGCACAACACAAACTAACACACCACCACCATGTCATTATCACTGCAGTGCTGAGAATGATTGAACACCTTAATAATACCTGCTCTGTAGTGGTCCTGTGGGGGTCCTGACCATTGAAGAACAGGGTAAAAGTATGCAGAGAAACAGATGAACTACAGTCAGTAATTGTAGAACTTCAAAGTGCTACTATATGGTAAGTGGAGCTGATAAAATGCACAGTGAGTGTAGAAACAAAAGAGTGGTTTTAATGTTATGGCTGATCAGTGTATATGATTTTCTCCCCATTTTGTGTTCTCTTTAAATGTAAGTAAATGCATGAGTGTGTTACACAGCAATAGACTGGCTCCTTGTCCATGGTGTGTTCCTGGGTGGTGTCAGACCCACATTGACCCTGACTAGGATGAAGTAGTTGCCCACAGCGGCAGGGTAAAGCAAGTCAACCAGAACTGTTCAGCTGGTTGTCATGCTAGAGGGTAAGGCACTGCAGACCCTCATGAACCTTGCAATTGAACAAGGTGTAACATGGGAGTGGCTGACTAAAACACTGCACTGGTGCTTCGAGGAGCGGCAGTGGAGTCCAGACCTCGGGCATGTCAGCATCACTGAGGTAAGAAACTCTGCAGAGGAGGTGGTAAGAGCAGCCAGCCGTGCTACATGCCACTTTTGCAAACAACATAAGGAATTTCTGGCCCAATGCCAACACCACTCCATTGCAAACATCCTCCACAGCAGGAATCTTTCCATCAGCAAAAAATCATCTGATAGAAATGGTAACCAGACAAGCAGTTAAAGTCAAAGGAAAGCAACAGCTGCTACTAGAACTTGGCGGACAACAGATCAAGTTCAGCTTCATGGTAGCGGACATCCGAGACAAGTGCAACTTTTATTCACCGCTACCACCACGTCTTTGCTTCCAGCAACAGTGACTGCTGCTCCAACATGGGTTTCACACAGGTGTTGCTGTCCCAATTTGCCAACAAGCTTGCTGTCTGCCACACTGAGCTTTCTGGGGTTTGCCTCTTACCAGCGCTCTACATCTTGTTTGGAAAAAGGCAAGCAATTTGTTTGGCTCACCAACGGTCAGCAGGTGTTCAACAAGCTAAAAGAAAAGCTGTGCAAAGCGCCAGTGTTGGACTTGACAAAAAGGTTTGTTTTAAACACAGATGCCAGTGCCCAAAGCATCTGGGTGGTGCTTAGTCAGGCGGACAAAAAGGGAGAGAAAGTAGAGGCCTATTACAGCAGAGTGTTAAGTAGTGGAGATGACTAAGCACTTCAGGCCTTGCTTGTATGGTCAGAAATGAACTCTCCGCACTGACCACTCCTTGCTCCAGTGGCTACTAAGCTTTAAATCGCCTGAGGACCGGCTGGCAAGATGGCTGAAAGCACTGCAGTCCCTCCAGTTCGATACGGTTAGTCAAGTGGGCTTATAGCATGCTAACATTGATCAGACAGAAGGACGCTGCAAGTGTGCAGCTACCGAGTGGAGGGTGGTGTAGAAAAATTTAGCGGGAAATGTGGCAAGCGGCAGTTGAAAGGGCGCAGAGCAATGGGCAGATCCCTTGATCAGGCCAGTAGTGGGGTAAATGAAACAAGGGCAGCGACCAGATAGATCCCCACCGCAAATCCACAAAAAGACTGGAAGAAATGTGGTCAACTTTAAGGCCAAGCTAGTGAGTACGCTCTGCACATGGTTAGACATCCACCAGACCAGCACCAATAAACGACGTGCCATAATCTGCGGCATAAAAAGTGATGCTCACCCAAACTGACAAGTGAATGGACTAAGATTTCGGCCCAGCCATTGAGAGCAGCTAAGGGACTCTGCATCCTCCACTACTGCCACTGTTGACACGGCAGTCGAGCTGCTCTTTCCTGATTATGTTTTTATATTCAAGAACAATAACACCTCCATACATACTGCCTTTCATAATCCCCATATTCATATTTAAGCCTATTCTAAGTCTATATAAGACCTATTTTCTTCAGGTCTCATATAACACATTCCAAGAAGGACTAAATGGCTCTGGGGTAAAGAGGCACAATTGTCCTCATTAGTGGTATTAAATCATTAGTCCATAAAAATACACAATTAGATACCTGAACCTCAAGAACCAGCACAGTTTTCTCAGTGACGGATGATGCAGGCGCATGCGCATTACTCTATCCGACCCATTCAAAAAGATCGCAATTCCCCTTGATATTAAAATAGAAGAAACTTTATGAGCAAATCAAATAAAACACAGTATTATATAGATGCACAAATGTGCGAAAGAAAACTGCTTTCCATTATCTTCGTTATTTTATACGTGCATTTAAAACCGAAAATGACAATAAGCACAAACACAAACACATGCATCGCAGTCCCCCCCCAACATAAACACACACACACACACACACACACACACACGACTGGGGGCAGGACTTCCTCATGTAAAGTCAATTTTTGGCAGGCAAAAGTAACAATGTCTGCGAAACTAAAGCTTTTACATAAATGAAACTTAATCTGAACAAACACACTGTATGCACGGCACTGTGCTGTCACTTACCAGTGGGTAATGTTGGCAGGATGGTTGGAGGCTTATATAAACGTCCCGGTGTAGTATTGAGCCGCTGTAGCAGTAGTAGTCCCATAGTACAAGCCCCGCCCCTTACATCGCGCAAAGATGTTTTTAGCGAATTAGAGCGCATCACGGATTACCCGCCTATCTAAAACTGTGATGTGTGTGTGTGTGTGTGTCGCAGTGTGTTGTGTGTGTGTGTGTGTGTGTGTTGGGTAGAGGGGGCCAGAAACTTCATCCTTACTCTCCGAGTCGATTTACCTCGGCGTGTCATAGAGTTTCAGAACTGATAAGCGTTTATATAGTCGTCAACTTTATTTTTTAAGCACATTTAAAGACTACAAGAGCCAACCAAAGTGCTGTACAATATAAAAATATAGAATTTTTTTTGAGTAAATTGACTATTAAAGCCTTCCTCAATATGAGCACTACTAAAATAATTCATAATGGCTGTGAATGATAAAACAGTAGAGTATCGTATTTCACACCACTGGAGCTTAAAATATTAATTATGCAGACCCACATGCAGACTATGAACATACTGTATATTTAGATGCAAAAGTAATACAGCAGCGTTCACAAAGGTACGGGAGCTAACAAGAGTTATTGCGCGAGTTATAATTAAATTACAAAACTTTTAAAACTGTACTAATTTAACATTTAACAGAAGGATAGGCCACAATCATGTTTAATAGGTCAGTTAAGTTTGTCTCGATTTTTTTACGATTTACTCCATAATCAGATGCACGTAACAGAAATAAAAAATGGGATATAAGAACATAGTACAAAGTGGTTAGATTTTTTTGCGCATAGGTAATTAATCTACAGTACTTAATTGTTGCCTAGTTAGGCATGGCTTATCATTAATTATACCTCTGTAGCTAATAGGAAGAAGGTTGAGGCTCATAAAACAGGAGTTTTTTTACACCAGAGCTGGCACTATCACAAAACAGTGGCTGGTGGTTTAGAACTGATGGAATCCCTGGAGGAAGCTTATCATAGCCCACAATCCCCCAGGACACAAGTGCTATATTTAAGCCAGGTTCACTACATTTAATTTACATTATCCCTTTTCTAGGTCATAAACTGTGAAATGGCCCCTTCTCTGATATGGTCTAAACACTTTTGTGTATAATGCCATCTCTCAAAAGTGACTGATGATGTTGTTGCAGTAACTGAGCCTCCTGCAGTTGTAAGTGATCTGACTATCCCTTCTTCCTGATGTGTTTGAATACCTTTCAATAAAACAAATAATCATTGTTAGAGGATAATTTTATGCTGCCATAGTAGAATTATTCAGGGAGGACTACAGAGGTGTAGGTTGAAACGCTGTTAAAAAATTAAGGGAACACTTAATCATCACAGTAAATCATAAAGTCAGTTAAAGTCAGTTAAACTTAAGGGGTACCAATCTGCCCAGTTAGGAAGCATAAGCGATTGTGAATCAAGTTCACCTGCTTTGGTGCAAATGAAAGTGACAACAGGTGCACCAGAGAGGCAACAGCAAGACAACCCCCAAAAAGGGAATGGATTTGCAGGTGGTGACCACAGACCATTACTCTCTCCTTATCCTTCCTGACTGATTCTTCTTTAGTTTTGCATTTTGCTAGTGTCCTTGTCACTACTGGTAGCATGAGGCAATACTGCAGCCCTTTAAGGTTGTACAGGTAGTCAAGTCAAGTCAAGTCAAATTTATTTGTACAGCGCTTTTTACAATGGACATTGTCTCAAAGCAACTTTATAGAATCCAGGACCAACAGACAAAAAACCCCTATTGAGGGCGACAGTGGCAATGAAAAACTCCCTTAAAATTACAGGAAGAAACAGTGAGAGGAACCAGACTCAGCAGGGACCCATCCTCTTTGGGTGGCCTGGAGAATACTTTAAACAAATAGGATTTACACAAATCATACAAACACAACATTAAATTGAACTGAAAGTTGTAACTAGCAAAAAATAATTGGAGTTCTTCATTATTTAGTCCAGTCTGTGATAAAGTCCGTTGTAAGTTCTGGATATTTTGGTGCAAACATGCCAGGTTCCCGTCCCATCTAGTAGGAGCAACATTGTTGGCACTGCAGTCTCGACTTGCAGTCTTTAACCTCGGGTGGGTAAACAGGTTTCCATTAAAACCACTTCGGGGTAAAACAACAACAAGATCTAGTTACAATGTGAAATCGTTAAGAGTAAAATGTCAGTTTTACAGAGAGTAGCTTTAGACTCAGGCACCATTACAGCATAACTAAGTTTGCTTGTTTAGTTTGAAAAGACTAATCAAAAGCCTGAGTAAATAAATATGTTTTTAATCTAAACTTGAACATCGACACTGTATCCGAGCCCTGGACAGAGGCAGGGAGATTATTCAAAAGTTGTGGAGCTTTGTAAGAAAATGCTCTTCCACCAGCCGTGATCTTTTTCATTCTAGGAACTATAAGTAATCCTGCATCTTGTGAGCAAAGTAAACGTGCTGGGTTGTAGTGCTCAATAAGTTCACTCAGATACTGTGGAGCCAGACAATGTAGTGCTTTATAAGTTAGTAAAAGTATTTTGTAATCAATGCGGAATTTAACTGGCAGCCAGTGTAGAGATGATAGAACAGGACTAATATGATCAAACTTTCTAGTTCTGGTTAGCACTCGAGCTGCTGCATTTTAAACCAACTGGAGTTTGTTTATGGATCTACCAGAGCATCCAGTGAGAAGAGCATTACAATAATCTAACCAAGAAGTTATAAACGCATGGATCAGTTTTTCAGCGTCATTTACAGAGAGTATATTTCTTATTTTAGAGATATTACGCAAATGAAAGAAAGCAACTCTAGTAATATTATTAACGTGTGCATCAAAAGAGAAATCTGAATCTATTGTGACACCCAAGTTTTTTACATCTGAGCTGGGAGTTACAGAGAAAGTGTTTAGGTTTAGCACCAGGTTACACAACTTGTCTCTTGCAGCTTTAGATCCAACAAGACAGACCTCTGTTTTATCTGAATTTAGTAAAAGAAAGTTACACGATATCCAGTTTTTTATGTCGTTTACACAATCTTCAGTCTTACTGATTATGTTAGTATCATTTGGTTTGGCTGATATATACAGCTGAGTATCATCTGCATAGCAGTGAAAATTGATGCCATGTTTATGAATAATTTCTCCTAATGGAAGCATATATAGTGTAAATAATAGAGGACCCAATACTGACCCCTGTGGAACACCATATTTTACTTTTGTAATTTCTGAGCATTTATTATTTACATAGACAAATTGAGAGTGGTCAGTTAAACAGGATTTAAACCAAGAGAGTGTGAGTCCTTTAACACCTACCGTATTTTCTAGCCTATCCAGTAAAATTTTATAGAACAAGAATAGAGACACATCCATTATCAGATGACATTAAAAAATCATTAACTACCCTAATTAATGAGGTTTCGGTACTATGGTTGGGTCTAAATCCTGATTGAAATTTTTCATGAATACAGTTTTCATGTAAATAAGAACAGAACTGTTTAGAAACTGCTTTTTCTAGAATCTTGGAGACAAAAGGAAGGTTTGAAATTGGCCTATAATTAGACAGAACGTGTGGATCAAGATTTGGTTTTTTTAATCAGGGGTTTAATAACAGCACATTTGAACAATTTTGGGTACATACGCAAGGCAAAGGAATGCATTTATTAAAGTAAGCAGGGGCTCTACAATGGCAGGGAGTAAATCTTCCTGACTGATTCTTCTTTAGTTTTGCATTTTGCTAGTGTCCTTGTCACTACTGGTAGCATGAGGCGATACTGCAGCCCTTTAAGGTTGTACAGGTAGTCAAGTCAAGTCAAGTCAAATTTATTTGTACAGCGCTTTTTACAATGGACATTGTCTCAAAGCAACTTTATAGAATCCAGGACCAACAGACAAAAAACCCCCAATTGAGCAAGCCGAGGGCGACAGTGGCAAGGAAAGACTCCCTTAAAATTACAGGAAGAAACCGTGAGAGGAACCAGACTCAGCAGGGACCCATCCTCTTTGGGTGGCCTGGAGAATACTTTAAACAAATAGGATTTACACAAATCATACAAACACAACATTAAATTGAACTGAAAGTTGTAACTAGCAAAAAATAATTGGAGTTCTTCATTATTTAGTCCAGTCTGTGATAAAGTCCGTTGTAAGTTCTGGATATTTTGGTGCAAACATGAGTAAATCTTTAAGTAAACGAGTTGGAACAGGGTCGATTAAACATGACGATGACTTTGATGATTTAATCAACGCAGAAAGTTCATTTTGAGAGATTGGCTTAAAGAAATTTAGTTGGATAAGTCACTATTATCACCCATGCTGCTCAGAGTGAGTTCATACTTAACATTGGCAAGTGACACACTCTGACTTTGAAGTCGTATTTTTTCTATCTTATCATTATCACAGCTCTCTCAGGATGGCCATTCATACATGCTGTCGCAAGAAGGTTTGCTGTGTCTCTCAGCACAGTCTCATGGAGGAGAAACCAGGACACAGGCCGTTACACAAGGAGAGCAGGACAGGGCTGTAGAAGGGCATCAACCCAGCAGCAGGACCGAGGAGAAACAGGAGGAGCACTGCCAGAGCCCCACATAGTGACCTCCAGCGGGCTACTGGAGTGCATGTTTTTAAACAAACTGTCAGAAACAGACTTCATGAGGTGCCGGCGTCCCCTAGTGGGACCTGTACTAACAGCCCAGTACCGTGCAGCATGATTGGCATTCGCCAGAGAACACCAGAATTGGCAGGTCCACCACTGGCGCCCCTTTCTCTTCACAGATGAGAGCAGGTTCACACTGAGCACATGTGACAGACGTGAAAGAGTCTGGAGACGCCGTGGTGAACAACATCATCCAGCATGACCGTTTGGTGGTGGGTTGCACAAACCTCCATGTGATAGCCAACGGTACCCTGAATGCTGTTAGGTACAGAGATGAAATCCTCAGAGCCATTGTCAGACCTTGCGCTGGTGCAGTGGGCCCTGGGTTCCTCCTGGTGCAAAACAATGCCTGGCCTCATGTGGCCAGAGTGTGTAGGCAGTTCCTGGATGATGAAGGCCATTGACTGGCCCTCATGTTCCCCAGACCTGAATCTAATTGAGAACCTCTGGGACTTTATGTATCAGTGCATCCGCTGCCGCCAAGTCACGCTGCAGACTGTCCAGGAGCTCACTAATGCCCTGATCCAAGTCTGGGGGGACATCCCCCAGGACACCATCCGCCGAGTGCATACAGGCAATTAGGGTCCAAACACTAATAAGTAACATTATGAACTGCCGTGATGAAATTCACGGAAATTGGATGAGACTATGATTTCAATGTTTTACTTTCATTTTCCGTATGAATTTGAGTTCTCAATGTGTTGATGGTTTTGGTTTCCATAGACTGTTGTTATGTCATTTTGTTCTTAACTAACAATTTATGTCAGTAAAGATTTTCAACTTGAATCTTTTGTTCATCGAGATTTGATGTGTGATTTAAGTGTTCCCTTAATTTTTTTGAGCAGTGTAGAAAACATGACATTTATTTGATCTGCAGTGGTGTTTGTGACATATTTACGATTAATGTAATCTTACTGAAAAGTAATGTGTGCGGCACAGAGGCACAGTGGGTAGCGCTGACTCCTCACAGCAAAAAGGGCCTGGCTCAGCAGCCAGGGTCCTGTATGATGTTTGCTTGTTTTCTGTCTGTCATTGTGGGTTACCTTAAAGTGCTCTGATTTCCCTCCACAGTTCCAAAGACAAGCAATCAGGCCACTAATAGTACTAATAACTGGCCTGAATGTAAGTGTGTGATTGTGTCTGCCTTGTGATGGACTGGCAACCTGTCCGGGGTGTTTTCTGCCTTTCACCCAATGAATCAGACCCACCGCAACCCTGACCAAGATAAAGCGGTGGTAAATAATAGCAAGGGAATCTACACATTGTCATTACTATTTTTCTAAAGGAAATTTATTATAAAGGAAGGCAAGTAGGGATACCGTGTGTGCAAGAAGAAGGTCATCATTTTGTCCTGTAATCACATAGTGATTTGCGATACATGGCTACGATGAAAAATGCTAACGTTTACAAAGATATTCAGGAAATGTCAGGATGTCTAATCGGGGTCTAATCACACATTCTTGTTGAAAAGCTTTGCAAATAATTTGAGTTTCAATGTCCACTGGATTTCTGAGAAAAGGACATGCTATGTTCGGATAAGTAATGTAGGTGTGACCCCAGGTTAGGGTTAAGCACCACCCCAAACACTCTGACCAGGATAAAGTGATCTCTGAAGGTAACTGAATAAATGTAACACCAACTGCATTTTCCTCATTTCAAAAATCTCATACAACTTTTCGAATCAACTTGGTGCCCACTGTCCAGTGTATGTTCTACTCTCAGTGTTAAACATGTAGGATTCAGACTCACCACAACCCTAATCAGATCAGGATTCTACCTGATTCTCTGCCTATTTCTTTACTAACAGGGTTCCTTGTTTAGTGTATCAGATGATGTTCAGAATATTTCCACATCCATCCATCATTGTCGCTGATACAGTTACACACAGGTTTGACTATATACTCTACACTTGTCATCTTTGAACCAAGCAGTGACAATGCTGTACTATTTTAACATGTGGTCCTCAAATATATCTTTATAGACATAAATTGTTTATTGCTCCAAAACATAAGAAGCCAACCTAATGCTTGAACCTTGAACAAAATCTTTGCTCTTCCAAAAGTGTCCTGGAAACATCTATGAGTCTGTACAACAAATTATAATGTTTGTATTTGCTACAATTTACCAAGTACATAACCTATAGACATTAAACAATAGTTGGTAGATGTAACACATTCATACTGGAAGGTTAAATAAATCAACTGAATCAAACTAGAACTGAGTAATGCACCATCAAATCAGAACATTCAGTAAACTGATGGATGGGAGAAATTAGTTCTCAGCTATGTTTACATATCGTCACCTTCCTAAAATAATGGCCTAAGTCATTTTTTCAGGTTTTTCAGGAAACACAAAAAACTGAACACAATGGAAATAACTTCATGGGCTGGGTAGAGTTTTGTTCTGTTTAGAGCAGCTGCCATTTAAAAAAAGCATCTAAAATTGCCTAAGTCATATTGTCTTTTGACTTAGGCAAAATAAAATTGCCCAAGTCACACTCTTGACATAGGCCATTTTATTACAGGGGTAGAATCACATGATCTGTTAAACTAAGGACATAGGCGATTTTACCAGAGGTGGACAGCATGGTGAGGAGGTGATTTAGGCAAAAATATCATTTTGGTCCAAAAATGACTTAGGCCATTATTTTAGGAAGGTGACGAATTATGATTTATTAGTGTTTGTTCCCCTGACAATTAGAAGGTTCACTTACAGGTCTAAATTGTTAGTATACTTTGTTTAATTAGGGCTGGGTTTTGGTATGTATTTTATCTAGACACTATTATAGGATGTCACCTTTCCCACAAGTCAGTTCATTCCTACTTGGGTTGCTCCAGTAAACTGTAATTGCTGTTTATGTGATGTGTAAAGCCACACACGTTTTCAAAAGGGGACAACCCAATGCAGGATCACATAGTCTTTTAAAACTGTCTGTCCTTGGTTGCAATGTAAGAGGATTATAGAAAAAATATATATTGAATGAAAAGACCTGGTTCTCACCCAACTTTTCAGCTGTCAGGGCTTAACACAGGGTATTAAAGTTCTTTTACACCAAACTTGTCAATTCATGTATTTAACCGAGCTCGCTTGGTACACACACGATTTTTTTCCCACAATGTAGGAAGTGTATAATTTATTATTATTATTTTAATTTCATTAATTCATTCATTCATTCATTCATTCATTCACTTATACTGTACTTCTGTTGGTGGCAATATGGTGTAGCCATCATAAGTAAACAGCGACAAGGTACAAACTATTCAAACACGACTACAACGCAAGAGGGCGCACTGTCCCACAAAATACATTCTCTCTCTCTCTCTCTCTCTCTCTCTCTCTCTCTCTCTCTCTCTCTCTCTCTCGCTCTCTGTGTGTGTGTGTGGGTATAGTATTATTGGTATATAATTAACACCGTAAATACAAAAAAATACTGTAATATTAGAATGTGTTATGGCATATTCGCTTTGTAAAATGTAATATTGCATAAGTCATATTCTTTTGCAGCAAAAATACATTGTTTGTCAAACAGTTTTAGATAAATTTGTAAACTCCAGTGGCCTGTCATACGTAGTGATGTGATGGGTTTTAAAATTACATGTGTTAGACATTGCTTTTATAATACAGCTATCTGTGTAAATAAAGGTGGTTATATTTGGGATAACAAGTAAATATCAAGCAAACATTAGACTGTTGACCTACATATGAAACTGGCAGTCGTGTTCCCATGAGTGAACTAACATTTTCTAACGACACCATGCTTTTAACCAACAAAAACTGACCTGTGCGTTCAAATGTTTTCTTTAAACTTAAAAAAGGATATTTTATAATATAAATATTATTATTTATATTTTATTTTCATGCAAAAGGTGTTTCTTTACATCTGAACAAATTTGTCTAGTTAAGAACCATTTTATTTAAGTTTTATTGCTGGCCATTTCTAAAAAAGTTGATACATTTTGTCAAAAACATGGATTTTTAATTCTCTTGGACCATTATTTAACTGACAACAGTACAAAAAAAATGACTGTAAATGATTTTTACTGAGAAACTTTATGGTATTTCATAAATATACATTTTATATTTGATGCCTGCAACACAAAAAATGTTGAGACATGGTTAAAATAGAGGCAGAGGATTATGAGAGGATTTACCAATGAAAATTTTTTTTGCAGTGATGGGTTCATGAGAAAATTGTCAGTTAAGTCAAAGTGAACATTTTGCAACACAATATTGCAAATAAAATAGGTCTTTAACTATTCACAGAGCATAATATTATGAAAAGAAAATGTAAAGTGCATCATTAGAGGAAAATCAGACAATGGTGACCACAAACTGCAGAAATGGCCACAAATTCCACTTGCAAAACAGCAACAATTATAATTATTTTTCCCAAACCATCAAAAAGTGTAATTAATAGGAAAGTTGATGTAACACAGTAGTAAACATGCCTCTGTCCCAACTTTCTTCATGTGTTTTGCAGGCATCACAGTATAAATTGGTCTATAGTTACAAAATACAATTGTCAGTTAAATACTTAAAATTGTCAGTTAAAAAAAATTTAACAAATACCGGATTTTTGTTTTTATTGCAATTTACAAATTGTGCCAACTTTTCTGAAACTGTGGTGTTCTACAGCCAAGTTGTAATATTTCAGTAATAAAGTGGAAATATTTATATTCAGAATAAAGTTATGTTTTGAGAATAAAGTCATAATACTTCATAAACAGTTTACAGTTTCTTTCAGGCAGTTTCAGCATTCTTATACTAACAAACTGATGCTGATGAGCCAGGAGATTGTGAATTTCTTTTCAATTTCTTTATTAGTTAAACCAATCTCAAAGTATAACTTTATCCTCAATGTCCCTCATTTTAACACTTCTTGTTGCACATCTTTTGGCCATAATATAAAGTCATAATATTTCTTTATTCTCAAAGTATTTCAACTTTATTCTTAAAGTATTTTGACTTTTTCTCGAAATATTATGACTTTATTCTCAAAGTCAAATATAATTTTTTTAACAGTGGCTCTAAAAACAAAACAAAAATTAGGATGATAGTTCAGCCTTACAAATGCAAACAGCACCTAAACAAGAGTTATTAACATGAATAAATTAGCCTATTTCTTAAACAAAATGCAAATCCTTTTTTTTAATAATCACTTAATTACACAAGCTCTGTGCACAATACACCGCAAGTCTTGTTTTATTCTGTTCTCTAAAGCAATTTCTTTACTTACCTTATGTTTATTCATTAAATATAACAGCCATAGTTCGTGTGTGACTTTATTACACTCAAACTTGTGTTACACTTAAACATGTCTGTGTAGAACCATTGTTATCAATAACTCTATATATTACACCCATGTTCCCACAGTGGGCAGAACTTGTCATAAAGTTAGTGATAACTTATTTAACGTAAAGATTTGATTGGTCAGTTTTACTGTCATCTGAAATGGACATAACATTTTTATTGCTTGGCTTGCTGAACCCATATTCTTATTAAGCAGAGGGAGACAAAAGGGCTTCTTGAACTAAACCCTTAACATTTTAACACACATTGAATAGACAGGTATGGAGGATTTCCTTGCTTAGTTTTGTATTTGTTTAAATTATGATTGTCAAATTATGAGTATATAAAATAAAATAAGAACTTATCACTTATTATATTATTATATATAATGTTTATTGTTTATTATTATTATTATTATTATTCTTAGAATATCTGAGGCCCTCTCTGAGTGCCTAAATGGACCTGACATTTCCCCCTCAGATGATTGCTATAGACATCATTTGAGTATTAATTAACAGGTGACAAGTTGAAGATAAAGCCTGAATAAATGAGTGGGAAAACATTAGGCATGCAGATGCTTAAAGGCAGGTGTGCTGCATGATACAACATTCCGCTTTGTGGTATATATGTAAAAAAGCTAAGAAGGCCTAACTGACCTCAATTTTCAATCAAAATGGCAAAAGATTTTGCTTTTAGACCTATGACAAAGACATCAGTAAAGTGTGGCAAAAGCACATTAAATCAATGTAATGCTAATTATTTAGTGCAGTATGTGAATAACAACAGAAAAGAAACTTTTTTAATTACTTGAAATACCAATTCAGGACTTAATCAGACTGTCAACTAGAACAGTCTGCTGCCACATACAGTTAGATATCATATCAGGATTGCATTGTACAAACCCTTTGTTACAAAGATTAATTGTGGTGATTGGATGGCACGGCGGTAAATTACCACTAGGGTTGAAATCCCTAGTGCTGCTTTCGACCGTTTGGGTGTCTACATACAGACATGATTGATTCTGGGGAAGGTGACCCAGGTGTATAAATGCATTGTGCCCAGTTATTACAGGGAAAGCAGACCTACTGGGACCCTGACCAGGATGAAATGATGGTAAAACATGAGAATGAAATAAAATACAAAGATGAATTCACATTTTAGAGTTAAGTGTTGCAATAACTGTGGGCTCTTATCTACTGAGATGTGAAAATGGTGGTATGGTCAGATGAGCTGACCTTTACCATGTTCCTGATTGATGGATGAGAGCATACATCAAAAGGATGAATGCTTTGCTTGATGTCTGCACTAAGTGGGTACAGAGGCTCTGTTATCTTGTACAGTTATTTTTTGGGATGGTTTGGGCCATGCCAATTCTGCATTCATCCACATGGCAAGAGAGACTAAATAGTTTTATGAGTATAAAAATGATGTCATTAAAGCATTATTAACATTTGTTGATCATTTATGTGCTTGCACTCAAAAACAATGCCAAAAGTGATTGACCAATTTATCTGCTTTAATATTCAATATATTTATTCCATGTATATTTTTATTTAATGAAATGTCACCATACGCTACCTTCAAAAGCATACAAAAAGGAAACTGGCTACTTCAAAGTTTTTGTTTTTTTTAACCACGAACTACTGGCACTAATTGCATTGCATGTTTTGGGGATGTAGGAGGAAACCAGAGAACTTAAAGAAAGCCAACGAGAACATAAGAAGAACATCTCCAATGTCTTAGAGAGTGACCAGAGGCAGGTTTTTAGCCCATGCTGCTGTGTGCCACCTGCTTTGTCATCTGTGTCACTTAACCATTAACCATTAACCATTTTATGCAAGGGTATTTCATTCCTTTAAAAATAAGTCAACTGTGACACCTTTTAAATATAGGAGTTTATTAGCACAACTATATTATATATTATAGAACAGTTACAATGCAACAAAGAAAAATGCAGTAAGTCTATATACAGAGTAAAAGCTACAGACTTTTTGCATGCAAATCAGTGATATCTGCCAGTCTTGATGTGTGTGCGGAGACCAGTTTACATTTTGTACCATAAAATATTGCAAACTACAGATGTGCTGAACAGACCTAACATTGAGTGCGTTTACATGTCCAAAATAAACAGATAACTGCAAGACAAAATATAACAGTATTCTAAATATTTCTTGGATTTACATGCATTTCTGTTATCTGATCATAAAAAACCTCTAATTTTCATCTAGTGTAAAGACAGTAAAGCTGCCTAATTTCAAATTAGTAAATTAATGTTTACTAATAAATTATTTTACTAAGAAAATAGCACTAATGTAAAACTTTGGTTTTATTATTATAACATATTACATTTCACATGCCATTGGTACTCAACTTGTGACTTTAAACATGTGGCTTTGACTTAATAAGTTGATTTTTTATGGCATATGCAGGTCGGGTGGTGCAGCGATAAAAACGCTAGCCCACTACTGCTAAAATCTGGTGTTTGAATCTCAGCAGGTTGGGTGTCTATACAGACATGACTGGCTATAGTGGGAGCAAACTAACAGCTGGAAAGTGTACTTGTCAGTGCACTCTCATTGCCTGTCCCAAGTCCAGATAAAATAAGAGTTGCGTCAGGAAAGGCATCCAGCATAAAATCTGATCGGGTATGCGGACCAGAATCGGAGAACAGATTTAGAAAAACTGATTAGTTAAATGCTACTAATTTGCTTAACCCAGCTTGCTTAATGTGATGTACTGAAATAGGAAAATCACTATACTTGAATTTCATTTCTGAACATGTGTCGTTTACATTACCACTTAAAAATGTGAACTGCAGAAATCCATGAATGAGATAAAAATGTGAAATTATTATTAGTATGAATGTAAACGCACCCACTGGTTTATTTTCAGTAATAAACAATCATGTTTGGTCTATATAACACGTATCTACCTGATGTTCTGCAATATTTTTTATGCTGAATGTGCCCCATAAATGACAGGTCACAATAGTTTGGAATAACATTGCAGTGAGTCCTGATGGTTTCCATTATTGATGTGTTCAGCCACTAACAGTGATGAATATGTTAACAGGATGAACACATACATGATCACCACATCAAAGGATTATCATATCTGTAGACACAAAACACAAATCACCATAAGTACAAACAAAGTAATAAGAAAATTATATATATATATATATTTAATTGTACATCATATTGTCTGATTATATATTGGATATTACCAGATATCAATGAAGTGCAAAACCCTGTCACATTTTAAATGTTACCTGGACTGTGGTCGTATCTCTGTTTCTCCAAAGAGCAGGTTTAAGGGTAATGACCTTTTGCCATACCTAAAAAGAGAACAATAGATAGTGTTAATTTGTTAAGAGTGTGCTTAAGTTTTAAATTAGTTTAATACTTCATTTGAATAAAGCTTGCAGCAAATGTACTTTTAACTTTATATTTTTCAATAGAGTTTGATTCCATTTTTTGTTCAGACAAAGTGCTTTTCATTTTATAAAAGCGCTGCAGTTTGAAATGTTTTAGAAATTTTGGCAATTAAGAAAGTAAATGGCCTTTCTGGTTCACTCATTTAAAGTTGAACAATTTGTATAATAGTTTTGGTTGCCTGTGTCATTGAAGATAGACACTTTTTGAACAGAAAACTTCACATCCATAAGTATTTTTTTCACAATCAAAAGTGACTATTTTTCATCTGTAAAGAAATGCAATTAAAATTCAATGTCGCCTTATTTCACAGCTGGCATGTCTTTATGCCGTGCAAGAACCATGTCAAAGAGAAGCTAATCTTAAAAGCATTGAGTGGGAGTCTTTTAATTAGACAATCAGCGGTGTATTCTTCGTGGATTAATACCGGCCTCTTAGAGACATGATGGAAAAACAAGTGGCCTAATTTTTCAGTAACAAAACACACTAGGATTTCTTCCCCACAGCTCTCTTTAAGTTCTACACAAATTTTTGTCATAGTTGGTAAACCTGTTATGCTCTGGTATAATCATCTTTCCAGCAGGATATGGCTCTTTCAGTTAAAGGTTTTACATGTAAGGAAATCAAACTCAAAATATGAAACATTTAAAACACTAAAACATGGTGTTTCTCAAAAATGTGTACTCATAATTATTTGTCTTGCTTAATAAAGTTATAAGGTTATACATACTGTATGTATAACTGATTAAAAACTATTTTTTTATGTAGGACTATACATTTTTTTAAAGAAAACAAGACAATGTTTCAACTACGGATTAAAAAGACTTTATCCTAACTAGAATCATAAAAAGCAAAGTTGTTTTAAACGTGTGTCTCTAAAAACGTGTTCCATACATATTTCTTTATATTTCTATACTCTTCTTTCTTTAGTGGACCTGGTTTACTGAAATACCTATATTTTTTTAAATATCATGAAATATTCATTGTGAGTCAGACCCTCCTATTCAACAACAGTGCCTGGCCTCACAAATGTTTTTTTTTTATTAATAGGCACATATTCTTACAGACACACAATCTTGTGAAAAGCCATCCCAGAAATGTTGAGGCTGTTTTAGTCATAAAGGTCCAACAAGCTTACGGTCATATTCAAATGTCTATCAACATTATGCATGCCCTCTGCACAGCTCACCTCTGTCTTGTGATCAGATTTATGTAGTGCCTCAATGCAGAGTAATATTTGGCCAGTTCCTCAGCAGGTGCATCTTCACCTGGGTTTTCTGGCTTTGTTGGATATCCCTCAGCCAGTGCAGCCAAACAAACCACAGCCAGCACACACACTACCCAGCTCACAAACAAACTAGCACAGGGACGCATCTAATGCAAAACAAGAAGACAATTCCAAATTAGTTTGACACTTCCAAATTAGTTTACATCAGACAAAAGATCTTGTTGATAACGTTTCTTATTTAAATAAAAGACAAAATATAAAAGAGAGGAACATAAACAGGTCACTATGGCACTCATGACAAACTGCTTTGTTCATCACACACTGTAAACAGAACCTCAAGACATCCCTTAACTAGAAAATGAAATCGTTTCGCGCATCAATGCAAGGTGCGATTCAAGGAGTAAACTTTATTTCAGTTCAAGTGAAATTGTGTCTTCACCTTTTTGAAGGAAACATAAATGATAAAGTAGTATTTTAGTTTTTTTTATTGGCCTGTTAGTATCATAATATTAAAAATGTGTATTAATTATATATAGGTTAATAACCAAGTAGATCCTTGTTTTCCAAAAAGAGATATTATTACCTATATGTGATCAGGATAATAAAGTAAACTATGACACATGGAATACACATATTTTTTTATAAAGCTTAGTAATAAAGGTCAGCTAAACAGAACATGTGTGATGTTAGTTGCTTAATGCACTTTAAAACACTTAAACACATTATGAAGTATAGTGCCACATTATTTTGGACATTTTACAGATATCCACATATTCTTTTGCAAATAACACAACCAGTCTCAATCACAAGGTTAAGGCTTTATTTATTTAGTTATTTGAAGATAAAATTCAATGATCACTGACTCTATATTTGAATACAAGACATATAGCTCCATTATTTAGCTCCGTTTTATTTTGTTGCACTGTTGCTCTTTTGTCCTGGTCAGAGACTCTCCTTCAGTATTCTACATATTAAACTTGAATTACTGTACGTTTAAGTAAGGTACTAAAAGGGTACACTTTTCTCTGTATAAATTTGATTCAACGATTTACTTATATTTTTTAAAATAAAATTTAATGATCAAGGTCAACTGTAGGGAACGTCTGAGGCATTCTGCTAACTACGCAATTAACCGTTATGTCTTTCACTCTAATTAATTTAAGCTTGATGCAAAACACCGGCTTTATGTTGTTAGCTGAATATGAGCTAAACTGACAAAAAGGCAATTAATAAAACAGCCCAATAAACGAACTATACTTAGCATACAGAACTAATACAACTATACAAATATACAAATATAGAAATGCAAACTTAAGTGCCCACAAATAGGCACCAGGTTGGTGTTTGTTGCAGAAACTTACTGTGAGGTTCGGCTTCTCTGTTCCTCTCCGCTTGTTGCTTCTGATGATGTTTAAAGCTCTGGCTCCTGTCTGCTTGAGTCTGAAGCTGCTCAGGTGGCTTTATATAGGGGTGCTCGCGTGCGGAGATGAGGCGCACGCACACTTTCAGCACGCGCACAAACGCGTGCTCCCACGCACACACGTCACCCACGAACTGAGGGCTCAGTCATCAATTTCGCTTACGCCTATAAAACAAGCATCTTTATCTTACTTGATTAGTGCTAGAATAAAACAAACAGTTTGAGGAACTATTTATGTCTGAAAGCTGAATGTGCTCTTAAAAGCAAACGATCACAGTTCTGGTGGTCCAACAATAGACAATAACATGAATCTACATGTAATACATCAACATTAATGTATTTATTTTTATGTATATCATATAACAGCTTCATTTTATTTTCACTGCAGTGGGTCCAGTCCCATGTGGAATACACCCTGGACAGGACAAAAATCCAGGTAGCAACAAATGCAAATACAATTAGAACATACCAAAAGCCTTGTCAGTACTGCTCCTAATAGTAAAATTGTCTATTCTTTTACAGGTCCATCTTGGTTAGTGTTGCTGTGGGTCCAACCAGAAATCCTGAGAGCCAGAAAACACTCTAATACATCACAGCCCACATACAATCACAAAAAGGGAATTTAAATAGGCCACTCCACCTTCTGCACGTTTTTGGAAAGAGACAGGAAACCAGATTTCCCGGAGAAAATCCACATGGATATAGAGATAACATTCAAAACTCTTTACAGACATTGAACAGAGGTGCCACATGAATAACAAATAAAGTGAATAACAAATAAAGTATTTCGATTATAAACATGCAGTGTGCTGTAGGAAAATTGATTTTTTTTTTTTTACAAAAACCATGGATCACCATTTAAAAATGAGGTAAAACAAGGTATCAGATCATTTCTGGTCTGTTTAAATTTTTTACACCTAAACATTGTTTTTAAAAAGGTTTATGTAAGAGACTTGAGAATAACATTATTTATACTGTTTTAATTTAAAGTAGTATTTAAGGGCAATAAAATTTATAAGAATTCAGATTGCAGTATTAATTACTTTATCATTCAATGTGAGACATTCAGTTTTGTTTAAAGTGTTTTAATGGTGTAAATATGGTCCCTACCTAATTTTCAACTTTCTCCTATGATCTCTCTTTGGAATTTTATTACCGGAAGACAGATTATTTAACTAATTTTATTAAAATTGCTTATATAATATTATTTCTCTGTTCACTGAGATTTCTTGTATGTTTCCATTCAATTCTTTAAACATATATAAAATGAGATATAAAATAAAATGAATATTTCCGATTGTAACTGTTTGTATGTGTGTGGGTTTGTGTGTGTATATACAAATTTCCTATGAATAACAAATTCCTGGTATCCTAGGGTGTTGTTGGCATGTGGTTGCTATGGTGTTCTAGATGATTAGTTATTTCTGGGTGGTTGCTGTGGTATCCTAAAATGATTTCATCCTAAATTGTTGCTACATTGCAACTGTACATCTAACTAAAATGTTGTCTTTAAGGACATGTCATAAACCAAACTAAATAATTTTTTATGTTGTTCCAGGTGGTTGCAAGGGTGTTGCTAATAATTGCTATATTATTTCATTTTTAAGTGGGGTTGTTGCTTTACAGTTGCTAAGGTTGTCTCAAATTATTGCTACAGCATTAAAATGTGGTTGCTGCGGTATACAATATAGCCTGGGTGTAACTGGTGAGTTGCTATTGAAAACAAGGTGGTTGCTATTATGTTGTTGGGTATTGCTATGGAGTGGCTATGGTATGCCGTGTTAATAGGTGGTTCATAGGGTATTCCAGGTGGTTGTTGTGATGTTGCCATATGTTTGGTATTCCATCCTAGCATATTTGCTAGTGTTGGAAAAACAGTTACTTAGGCAATACAGGTGGTTAGTAAGTGGTTGCAGGGTGGTTTATCAAGACCGTTGATAATCTCCCTTTGGGTCAAGATCTCATCCCGTGGGGTCAAAATGATCATGAGAACGGTGAGCAAAAATCCCAGAACTACACAGAGGGACCTGATGAATGACCTGCAGAGAGCTGGGACCAAAGTAACAAAGGCTACCATCAGTAACACACTATGCCGAGAGGGACTCAAATCCTGCAGTGCCAGGCGTGTCCCCCTGCTTAAGCCAGTACATGTCCAGGTCCGTCTGAAGTTTGCCAGAGAGCATATGGATGATCCAGAAGAGGATTGGGAGAATATCATGTGGTCAGATGAAACCAAAATGGAACTTTTTGGTAAAAACTCAACTCGTCGTGTTTGGATGAAGAAGAAGAACCCAAGAACACCATACCTACTGTGAAGCATGGGGGTGGAAACATCATGCTTTGGGGCTGTTTTTCTGCAAAGGGGACAGGACGACTGATCCGTGTTAAGGGAAGAATGAACGGGGCCATGTATCGTGAGATTTTAAGCCAAAACCTCCTTCCATCAGTGAGAGCATTGAAGATGGAACGTGGCTGGGTCTTCCAGCATGACAATGATCCCAAACACACCGCTTGGGCAACGAAGGAGTGGCTCCGTAAAAAGCATTTCAAGGTCCTGGAGTGGCCTAGCCAGTCTCCAGACCTCAACCCCATAGAAAATTTGTGGAGTCCGTGTTGCCCAGCGACAGCCCCAAAACATCACTGCTCTAGAGGAGATCTGCATGGGCCAAAATACCAGCTACAGTGTGTGCAAACCTGGTGAAGACTTACAGGAAACATTTGACCTCTGTCATTGCCAACAAAGGTTATGTTACAAAGTATTGAGTTGAACTTTTGTTATTGACCAAATACTTATTTTCCACCATAATTTACAAATAAATTCTTTAAAAATCCTACAATGTGATTTCCTGGATTTTTTTTTCTCATTTTGTCTCTCATAGTTGAAGTGTACCTATGATGAAAATTACAGACCTCTCTCATCTTTCTAAGTAGGAGAACTTGCACAATCAGTGGCTGACTAAATACTTTTTGACCCCACTGTATAAACATAACTATATATTTAAAAAAAAATATTTCAATAACAGGTATAAAATAACATGAAAAGCATTACAATTGCAATTCATACCTATTTTGTACTTTTCTAAACCTGCAGTTGTTAATTTCTTTACAAAGCTCCGCTTTGCTCTAAGTATAAACTAAGGGGTGGCATAGTCAGTTATTCTCTCTAAATGTTTTCTAAAAATGTTAATTTGTTTTGCACTTCTCGGCCACCGTAGTTGAGGTTGACAGAATCACTTCAAAATTACCTTCATCCTTTGGTTTATTTCATTTTCTTTTAAACATTTTCACATAAACTCGATATTAAGGCGTCGCTGTTTTTTAGGTCTTCATTTACCTTCCAGTTTTGTTGAATTGTGGGCTCTTTGTTATGTAAAAATGAGGTTTGATGAATCTGAATAAGACTGTAGTTCCTTTTCCAGCTGCTCTTGAGGTACCCTTATGAGGGCATTGGTTGTCCAGTAATCACAGAACAATATTGTTAATTAAATAAACGAATTTTAACAGGCACATAAACACGAAATAAACTTGTACATGTACACCCCCATGTGGAGGCTTTACGTTAAATCCTGTAAACCAGAGTGGAACCAGATTGCCATAATTTTCATTAGTTAAATATATTTAGTTTTGTGTTTCGTTTTGATGGATTGTTTGTGTTGCCTGGGTCACAGTAAAAATTATGGACAAAAGTTTGAAAAACCCTGGTTTAGACCATGTTCATCCAGAATTAGAATTAGATTTAATGCTGCCATTGTCTTTTACTGTCCCCCTTTTATTCCAAACTTAACTTAAAATATGTCCAATTGCTTTAACATGCGCAATATTAGACCTCTTTGGAGCAAAGTGGACCGGTCACATGGCAAACTCTGTAAGCGTACAAGTCCACGTAAATTGAGCTGCACATACCTTTTCACATGCTGCTGTTAAGGTTTTAATTTCAGCTAATTGGGCATAGCATGACTGAGGGACATTTACACTGGCTAGTGTTTAAAAAATGTTGTTGTCTGAATAGTAATGGACGACAACACAACCCGCTTGATTTCTGCCAGGCCCTTTTAAAGTGAGTCAGTACAAGTTCATTATCAATTCAGTCTGCATGTCTTCCCTTGGTTTTAGGAAGTTACTTGTAATCAATAATAGTAAATATGGGGGTTATCTAACTGCATCCATATCACTAACTGCTATATCCCATATCACTTTAGCTGCTTTCATCATTGACCACAAGTCAGCTGGTTGATTTACCTTGGAAAACATTAAGGTGACATGTGGTGATGCATTTGTGTCCTTGTACCATTGTGCAATATCTTCACTTAATTCAGCTACTGCAGCAACTCCCTGAGACCTTATGATTTTGTCACCAGTTGTCAGTATCACAGACTAATCATGCATACTGTGGTACCTTGTAACTCAACATCCCCTAAACTCATAATCTTTGAAACTCAACGCCCTTCATCAAGAAATTTGTACCCTTAAACTCAATGTTTGTGCGACTGCTGCATGAATGTTCAGTGCTCGGCTTGAGCAGTGCGGTAAAACATCATCAATCTGCATTTGTGTGGAATGACCATCAAATCCAGTCTGAAAGCTCCACATGTATCTGTGTTTATCTGGATTTTCCTCACTGTTTCACTTTTAAACTTGTGTTATAGCTCGAGGTTCTGAGAAATTTTGAGAATCAGCTTTTCTAAAAGAGTCTAAAATGCTTATTGTTAAAATAAAGCTTAATGTGACTTAATGTATTAAAAGAACAACATCGAAACACTACAATTAATTGTAGTCACAAATCCTCTTCCCACAACCTAACCATCTAACGAACCTAAACAATTTGCCTCCCTCTGCCTGTACATGCTAATCACCTATATAAGACTTGTCCCCATTTAAGATCTGCCTTGTCTAGTAGGTGGACCAAAGGTGGCCAGCTACTTACCTTACTCTATCACAATTGCTCTTGTGAACAGAGCAATCAGTTTTTCTAAGTGACTCCAGGTAGTCTGAGATAAGGGTCTACTTGTAAGTACTTTGATTCACTGATGTACTGCTTTTAGGGAGCATTCACAAATTTGAAAATGGGGACACACAATGTGAACAGTACACTATGTTCTACCACAGTATATTTGGGCTCATTTAATTTATTTATATAATATTGGCATGTATTGTAATTTGTATGGGTATTATTAAACTACACCCCACATAATAAAAAAAATCACTTTATTGTCACAAGCACATCCATTTTCAGCTCAGCACATGGCTTCTTTGTATTTGTTTTCATGTTACACCACTCTTGTTTTTGCCTCCTGTTTCTGATTTGTCCTGTTGTCAATCATCACCAGCTCATCCTGATTTGATGAATAAGACTCTTGTGTATATAATCCCCTCTGCGTGTAGCGCTCTTTGTGGGTCATTGTATGTGTACTTTGAATGTTAGTGTGTGTCATGTATTGGCATTTCTTTGTATTGTTGTTTATAAGGCCATGTTCTTTTTATTATTTAGATTTAGGCAGGGTTTCATGTTCTTGTAGTTACTGTGTTACAGCTTTCTTGATGCAGTGTTCTCACTGTCTTGATTGTATATGTTTCTTGTCTAGTATGTGTTTAGAGTTATACAAATGTAATTTAGTTTAATAAATTTAGCAAGAAAAAAACTCACTGATCACCATTATTTCTTAATTTTTAGTCAGAAGATGCCTTTTTTTTCAATATTCCATTATTTCCAAATAAATACTTTGTACTACTTGTAATACTTTGACCCTGATCATGAATACTTTGTTTTTGGTGTATACTTTGGTGGCCTTCATTCCTACACTCTACAGTGACTCTTACATTCCTTAATTATTTACACCACTGTTCATTTTTGTTGATCACACATATGCACATAGTCTGTATACACTACCTTTAGATACAAATTTTTTTTATCATTCCTGATGCTCTTGGACATAATATACTCTCAGAATCATGCCTGCCACCACCATGAATCACAGTAGGGATAACATTAGCCAAGTAGTATGTAGTGTTTTTTTGTGCTTGCTGCTCTGCCTACAGAGTTAAAATTTTCTCCATCAGACCATAGAATCTTTTTGATGTGTGCATGTGTCATAAGCCTTCAATTAACAGTAGCTTACAGTTGGAGTGCTTGTTGATAACTGAAATTGATTATAGGCCAAACTGCTTCCAATTCAAATTTTTTAAAAGGCCATGGTGGTCCTTAAATATTATTATTTTTATGTAATTGGCCTGAATTATGCCTTGCCACATTTGGTGCAAATATATTATTAAAATAAATTATTAACAAATGATTAGACCCTTTGTAAATTGTTAAATAATGTTAATGTTAATAGTATTGAAGAGATTCTTAAATGTATGTATTCTTGTAAGAGACTGTAATAGAGTCTTAAATGTATATATTTACAATAAAATTTTGCTTATTATATGATTTGTAGTAAAAATGTTGCTTTTAATTCAAGAAAATGCTAAATAGAAGAATGTTCACTACAGGGGTCTCAGATTTTGTAGGTTTGCAAAAACTAAAATGATGGGGGGTTTAGGCGAGACAATAGGTGCGGACACACGCGGAGATGCTCTTAAACAATAGATTTATTAATAACAAAACAAAGAGCTACATAGCAATAATCAAAAGGCTAACTTGGCATGAGCAATAATCACAAGGCTAACTTGACATGAGCAATCCTCAAAATGCTAACTTAACAACAAGAATTAAACATGAACAAAAACTTAACATACCGTAACTCATGGAGCAAGGAACATGGCACAAGAGAACATGGCATGAAAAGACAAAACAGTTCACAATGTGTGTGCTCCAGTGCACCTCTTAAATGGAGGGCAGCTGGAACCAATCATGAGCTCGAGGCGTGGCAGGAGACAGAGTGTGCTCCTGGAGAGGGGGGCGTGGCACACAAGCTACAGAGCACACAGAGGCTACAAGTGTTACATAACCCCCCCCTAAAGGCACTCCTCCTGGAGTGCCTAAAACACACACACACAAAAAACTAGGAGGTCCTGGGCCCTGCGGGGCAAATTTAAAGTCATTAAGTACATCTTGAGGCAGGCATGACATAAGTGCTGTAACGCAGGTTGCTGATGGAAAACCAGCCAACAAGAGTTTAGAAGCAACCTCTGGGGGTGTTGACTTAACAGAAGCACCATCGGGGGGGCACCAACTTGGAAACAGAAGCACCGTCAGGGAGCGCCAACATGGAAACAGGAGCGCCATCGGGGGGCGCCAACTCAGGAACAGAAGCGCCATCAGGGAGTGCCAACATGGAAACAGAAGCGCCATCGGGGGGCGCCAACTCAGGAACAGAAGCGCCATCGGGGAGCGCCAACATGGAAACAGGAGCGCCATCGGGGGGCACCAACTCAGGAACAGAAGCGCCGACAGGGAGCGCTAACATGGAACAAGGAGCGCCATTGGGGGGCACCAACTCGGAAACAGAAGCGCCATCAGGGAGCGCCAACATGGAAACAGAAGCGCAATCGGGGGGCACCAACTCAGGAACAGAAGCGCTGTCAGGGCGCGCTAACATGGAAAAAGGAGCGCCATCGGGTTGCGCCAACTCGGGAACAAAAACCAGCTGCGTGGAGCCTGGCGAAGAGGCTTCGGGAGTCAGCTGCGTGGAGCCTGGCGAAGAGGCTTCGGGAGTCAGCTGCGTGGAGCCTGGCGAAGAGGCTTCGGGAGTCAGCTGCGAGGACCCTTGAGAAGAGGCGTCCGGAGTCAGCTGCGAGGACCCTGTAGAAACTCCTTGAATCAGCTGCGAGGACCCTGGAGAAACTCCTTGAATCAGCTGCGAGGACCCTGGAGAGGTGTCCAAAGTCAGCTGCGAATACACTGGGGAAACATCATTAACCAGCTGCAAGGACCCTGGAGAGGCGTCCTAAGTCAGCTGCAAAAACACTGAAGAAACATCATGAATCAACTGCTTGGAACCTGAAGATACGTCTTGAATCAGCTGCTTGAACCCTGGAGGGACGTCTTGAATCAGCTGCTTGGAACCTGAAGAGGCTTCGTGAATCAGCTGCTTGGAACCTGAAGATTCGTCTTGAATCAGCTGCTTGGAACCTGAAGAGGCTTCATGAATCAGCTGCTTGAACCCTGGAGGGACGTCTTGAATCAGCTGCTTGGAACCTGAAGAGGCTTCATGAATCAGCTGCTTGGAACCTGAAGATTCGTCTTGAATCAGCTGCTTGAAACCTGAAGAGGCTTCGTGAATCAGCTGCTTGGAACCTGAAGATTCGTCTTGAATCAGCTGCTTGGAACCTGAAGAGGTTTCGTGAATCAGCTGCTTGGAACCTGGTGGCGGCAGCAACAGAGCTGAAGGAGAATTGTCTGTAGTAGACTGTGGCTTGAACTCTGCAGACTGGAACATAAAGCTTGGAACTTTAACAGGAAACAAAACTGAAGAGGACTTGGAACTGTTTGACTCTGCCTGGGCGGCAGGAGGGCCCGAAAGTAAAGACAGACCATCTCTGAAACCCTGACCTGCTGACTGACACCTACGACCGAAAGAGACAGACGAACAAGGAACAGGAAAAGACAAACTAGAACTCCTGGAAACTGACTTGGAAACATGACTAACTTGAACAGACGGACAAGACATGACAGGCTGACTGACCTGAAACTGAATACCTGAAACTGGCAAACAAACAGAAGGACCCCTGGAGCCATTGGGGTCTTTACAAAGAGTATGACTAGACAAACTAAAACTCCTGGAACCAGACTTGGAGACATGACTGACTTGGACAGACGGACAAGACATGACCGGCTGACTGACCTGAACCTGAATACCTGGAACTGGCGAACATGACATGGACTGAACTGGCAGGGTACGGCCATGGACTTTCTTAGACATAGACTTAGGCTGACTATGAGTCAAGGAAACAGACGGGACCAGCAGAGGACTCACCTGAACTTGAGTACCTGAAACTGGAGCCGATGAACAGACAGAAGGACCCCTGGAGCCATTGGGATCTTTACAAGGAACATGACTAGACAAAATAGAACTCCTGGAAACTGACTTGGAAACATGACTAACTTGAACAGACGGACAAGACATGTCAGGCTGACTGACCTGAAACTGAATACCTGAAACTGGCAAACAAACAGAAGGACCCCTGGAGCCATTGGGGTCTTTATAAGGAACATGACTAGCCAAACTATCATGACTGGCTCCTAACATGGACATGGGAGGATCACGAGCATTAATAGCGGGCACTGGCACCACATCAGCAGTGGGCACTGGGGGAAATTTAACATCCCCAGTGGGCACTGGATGCCAGGTATAAGCTGCAGTGGGCGCTTTGCTGCATGAAAATTTTGCTCTCATGAGGTCCTCAAACACCTTAACCGAGTTCAGCACAGCTCCCCTGTCAGACCACAGCTGCCTGGCCCACTCACGAGCGACACCCCTCAGTCTAGACATCATGAATTGTACCTTGTCGATTTCAGCTGGCTGGGGGTCCAGAAGGTGCTGCAGGTAGAGCTGGCTCTGCAGAAGGAAGCTTCCATCATATGGAGCCGGCCTACTAAGCAGTAGGATCTGAGGAAACCTCATGGAGTTAAACTCCGGGAAGACATGAACAAAAAACATCTCGCTGTGTCATTAATTGGTGAACTGTTATGTCACGAACGGGGGGTTTGGGCGAGACAATAGGTGCGGACACACACGCAGAGATGCTCTTAAACAATAGATTTATTAATAACAAAACAGAGCTACAGTGTATCACAAAAGTGAGTACACCCCTCACATTTCTGCAGATATTTAAGTATATCTTTTCATGGGACAACACTGACAAAATGACACTTTGACACAATGAAAAGTAGTCTGTGTGCAGCTTATATAACAGTGTAAATTTATTCTTCCCTCAAAATAACTCAATATACAGCTATTAATGTCTAAACCACCGGCAACAAAAGTGAGTACACCCCTTAGTGAAAGTTCCTGAAGTGTCAATATTTTGTGTGGCCACCATTATTTCCCAGAACTGCCTTAACTCTCCTGGGCATGGAGTTTACCAGAGCTTCACAGGTTGCCACTGGAATGCTTTTCCACTCCTCCATGACGACATCACGGAGCTGGCGGATATTCGAGACTTTGTGCTCCTCCACCTTCCGCTTGAGGATGCCCCAAAGATGTTCTATTGGGTTTAGATCTGGAGACATGCTTGGCCAGTCCATCACCTTTACCCTCAGCCTCTTCAATAAAGCAGTGGTCGTCTTAGAGGTGTGTTTGGGGTCATTATCATGCTGGAACACTGCCCTGCGACCCAGTTTCCGGAGGGAGGGGATCATGCTCTGCTTCAGTATTTCACAGTACATATTGGAGTTCATGTGTCCCTCAATGAAATGTAACTCCCCAACACCTGCTGCACTCATGCAGCCCCAGACCATGGCATTCCCACCACCATGCTTGACTGTAGGCATGACACACTTATCTTTGTACTCCTCACCTGATTGCCACCACACATGCTTGAGACCATCTGAACCAAACAAATTAATATTGGTCTCATCAGACCATAGGACATGGTTCCAGTAATCCATGTCCTTTGTTGACATGTCTTCAGCAAACTGTTTGCGGGCTTTCTTTTGTAGAGACTTCAGAAGAGGCTTCCTTCTGGGGTGACAGCCATGCAGACCAATTTGATGTAGTGTGCGGCGTATGGTCTGAGCACTGATAGGCTGACCCCCCACCTTTTCAATCTCTGCAGCAATGCTGACAGCACTCCTGCGCCTATCTTTCAAAGACAGCAGTTGGATGTGACGCTGAGCACGTGCACTCAGCTTCTTTGGACGACCAACGCGAGGTCTGTTCTAAGTGGACCCTGCTCTTTTAAAACGCTGGATGATCTTGGCCACTGTGCTGCAGCTCAGTTTCAGGGTGTTGGCAATCTTCTTGTAGCCTTGGCCATCTTCATGTAGCGCAACAATTCGTCTTTTAAGATCCTCAGAGAGTTCTTTGCCATGAGGTGCCATGTTGGAACTTTCAGTGACCAGTATGAGAGAGTGTGAGAGCTGTACTACTAAATTGAACACACCTGCTCCCTATGCACACCCGAGACCTAGTAACACTAGCGAGTCACATGACATTTTGGAGGGAAAATTACAAGCAGTGCTCAATTTGGACATTTAGGGGTGTAGTCTCTTAGGGGTGTACTCACTTTTGTTGCCGGTGGTTTAGACATTAATGGCTGTATATTGAGTTATTTTGAGGGAAGAATAAATTTACACTGTTATATAAGCTGCACACAGACTACTTTTCATTGTGTCAAAGTGTCATTTTGTCAGTGTTGTCCCATGAAAAGATATACTTAAATATCTGCAGAAATGTGAGGGGTGTACTCACTTTTGTGATACACTGTACATAGCAATAATCAAAAGGCTAACTTGGCATGAGCAATAATCACAAGGCTAACTTGACATGAGCAATCCTCAAAATACTAACTTAACAACAAAAACTAAACATGAACAAAAAGTCAAGTCAAGTCAACTTTATTTATATAGCGCTTTTTACAATAGACATTGTCTCAAAGCAACTTTACAAAATCCAGGACCAACAGATACAAAAAACCCCTGTTGAGCAAGCCGAGGGCGACTGTGGCAAGGAAAAACTCCCTGAAAATTACAGGAAGAAACCTTAAGAGGAACCAGACTCAGCAGGGCCCATCCTTCTTGGGTGGCCTGGAGGATACTTTAAATAAATACACGATTTACACAGAGCATACGAACACAGAATAGATAAATAGATAAATAGATAAATAATAATAGAGTTGTTCTTCGCTGTAGTCTTCAATAATGTCTGTAGTGATTTCTTGTCATTCTTGGTGCAATTACTCCAGACCCGTCACATCCGGCAGGAGCAGCATAGTTGTCACGGCAGTCTCGACTTTAATCCTTAACCTCGGCGGGTAAACAGGTTTCCATCAGAATGCCTTTGGAGTAAAACAACAAAGAATGTAGTTAATAATGTACAATGCTAGTTGAGTAAAACAGTTTTACAGAGAATTTTAGACTCCGGCAGCCCTAATTATTACAGCATAACTAAAAGGGCTTTCACAGGACATCAGCGCCCACCTCTCCAACCCAAACCGGAGTGATCGGACAAGAGAGGCAGAATGACAGCAACCCAACATCCCTGATCACCACAAGTTTCTATGACCAAGAACCCCCAAGCTCTGCGCCTTTGTCTATATTAATCAAAAGCCTGAGAAAATAAATATGTTTTCAGTCTAGACTTAAACATTGAGACTGTGTCCGAATCCCGAACAGAGGCAGGAAGATTATTCCAAAGTTGTGGAGCTTTGTAAGAAAATGCTCTTCCACCAGCTGTGGTCTTTTTAATTTTAGGAACTATAAGTAACCCTGCATCTTGTGAACGAAGTGGACGCGCTGGGCTGTAGTGATTAATAAGTTCACTCAGATACTGTGGAGCCAGACCATGTAGCGCTTTATAGGTTAGTAAAAGTATTTTGTAATCAATGCGGAATTTAACTGGCAGCCAGTGTAGAGATGATAGAACAGGACTGATATGATCAAATTTTTTAGTTCTAGTTAGCACTCGAGCTGCTGCATTTTGAACTAACTGGAGTTTGTTTATGGATCTACCAGAGCATCCAGTGAGAAGAGCATTACAATAATCTAACCGAGCAGTTATAAACGCATGGATCAGTTTTTCAGTGTCATTAACAGATAGTATATTTCTTATTTTAGAGATATTACGCAAATGATAGAAAGCAACTCTAGTAATATTATTAATGTGTGTATCAAAGGAAAGATCTGAATCTATTGTGACACCCAAGTTTTTTACATCTGGGCTGGGAGTAACAGAGAAAGTGTTTAGGTTTAGCACCAGGTTAGACAACTTGTCTCTTGCAGCTTTAGAGCCAACAAGTAAAACCTCAGTTTTATCTGAATTAAGTAAAAGAAAATTACACGACATCCAGTTTTTTATGTCGTTTACACAATCTTCTATCTTACTGATTGTGTCAGTATCATTTGGTTTGGCTGATATATACAGCTGTGTGTCATCTGCATAGCAGTGAAATTTTATGCCATGTTTATGAATAATTTCACCTAGTGGAAGCATATAGAGTGTAAATAATAGCGGTCCAAGTACCGACCCCTGTGGAACACCACACTTTACTTTTGTAGTTTCCGAGCATTTATTATTTACATAAACAAATTGCGAGCGGTCAGTCAGATATGATTGAAACCAAGAGAGTGCGAGTCCTTTAACACCTACTGTATTTTCTAGCCTATCCAGTAAAATGTTATGATCGACCGTATCAAACGCTGCGCTAAGATCTAATAGAACAAGAAAAGAGACACATCCATTATCAGAAGACATTAACAACTCGTTAACTACTCTAATTAATGCGGTTTCGGTACTATGATTGGGTCTAAATCCTGATTGAAATTTTTCATGAATACAATTTTCATTCAAATAAGAACATAATTGTTTGGAAACTACTTTTTCTAATAATTTATAGACAAAAGGAAGGTTTGAAATTGGCCTATAATTAGCTAGTACATGTGGATCAAGATTAGGTTTTTTAATCAGGGGTTTAATAACGGCACTTTTAAACAATTTAGGTACATACCCAAGGCTAAGGGATGCATTGATTAATGTAAGCAGGGGCTCTACAATAGCTGGGAGTAAATCTTTAAGTAAACGAGTTGGAACAGGATCGAGTATACACGATGATGACTTAGATGATTTAATCAACACAGTTAGTTCATTTTGGGAGATTGGATTAAAGGAATTTAGTTGAATTAACTCGTTACTATTATCACCAATGCTGCTCGGAGTGAGTCCATACTTAACATTGGCAAGTGACACACTTTGACTCTGAAGTCGTATTTTTTCTATCTTGTCATTAAAGAACATTAAAGAACTTAACATACCGTAACTCATGGAGCAAGGAACATGGAGCAAGGAACATGGAGCAAGGAACATGGCACAAGAGAACATGGCACAAGAGAACATGGCACAAGAGAACATGGCACAAGAGAACATGGCATGAAAAGACAAAACAGTTCACAATGTGTGTGCTCCAGTGCACCTCTTAAATGGAGGGCAGCTGGAACCAATCATGAGCTCGAGGCGTGGCAGGAGACAGAGTGTGCTCCTGGAGAGGGGGGCGTGGCACACAAGCTCCAGAGCACACAGAGGCTACAAGTGTTACAGATAGACAGTATTAGATACCACAAATGAATCATGGGTTTTTTCAAAGGTGTTGTTGGCTATTAAATGTCTAACGTAAAATAATAATAATCACCTTTTTGTAATTGTGGTGCCGCTTTTGTGCAGTTGTATTTAAGGTTGTGGGTCACTCTAGTGGACATGCAATTTTTATAGTAACCAAAGAATTTTTAGACCAGCTCATTATTTTGATGTGTTAGAAGCAGGAAAAATGGGCAAGCGTAAGGATTTGAGCGAGTTTGACAAGGGCCAAATTGTGATAGCTAGACGACTGGGTCAGAGCATCTCCAAAACTGCAGCTCTTGTGGGGTGTTCCCGGTCTGCAGTGGTCAGTATCTATCTAAAGTGGTCCAAGGGAGGAACAGTGGTAAACCGGCAACATGGTCATGGGCAGCAAAGGCTCATTGATGCATGTGGAGAGCGAAGGCTGGCCCGTGTGTTCCGATCCAACAGACAAGCTACTGTACAGCTACAGAATACACAGTGCATCACAGTTTGTTGTGTATGGGGCTGCATAGCCGCAGACCAGTCAGGGTGCCCATGCTGACCCCTGTCCACCGCCGAAAGCGCCAACAATAGGCACGTGAGCATCGGAACTGGACCACGGAGCAATGGAAGAAGGTGACCTGGTCTGATGAATCATGTTTTCTTTTACATCACGTGGCCGGGTGCGTGTGCGTTGCTTACCTGGGAAACACATGGCACCAGGATGCACTATGGGAAGAAGGCAAGCCGGCGGAGGTAGTGTGATGCTTTGTGCAATGTTCTTCTGGGAAACCTTGGGTCCTGCCATCCATGTGGATGTTACTTTGACAAGCACCACCTACCTAAGCATTGTTACAGACCATGTACATCCTTTCATGGAAACGGTATTCCCTGATGGCTGTGGCCTCTTTCAGCAGGATAATGCACCCTGCCACAAAGCAAAAAATGGTTCAGGAACGGTTTGAGGAGCACAACGAGTTTGAGGTGTTGACTTGGCCTCCAAATTCCCCAGACCTCAATCCAATCGAGCATCTGTTGGATGTGCTGGACAAAGAAGTCCGATCCATGGAGGCCCCACCTCGCAACTTACAGGAGTTAAAGGATCTGCTGCTTACATCTTGGTGCCAGATACCACAGCACACCTTCAGGGGTCTAGTGGAGTCCATGCCTTGATGGGTCAGAGCTGTTTTGGCAACAAAAGGGGGACCAACACAATATTAGGATAATGTTATGCCTGATCAATGTATATTATTTATTTATATTTATATATAATGCTGTTAACCCCCTGCTGATAAGATTACTCACCAGTTTCAAAGAGAAATTGCAGTTTTACCTAATGCAAAACATGCAGTAATTTGACCTAATTTTTTAAATTATATTTGAGCTAAAATCCCATTATCTGCGCTAGTATGACATGTGCAATCCAATTAAGTACATACACTCTGCCCTGTATTTTTAGAACAAATATTTAGAGGATAATTTGATATTTATTTACTTAGTGGATAATTCTCACATTTCCTTACTGGTGTCAACAACTGCAGCAAAGTAATTTAATTACTATATTATTGTAACACTAATGTTGTGTAGAGTCTGAACCATGTTCTTTATTTATATTTTACTAGGCAGACAATAGGAGGTGTACATGATGGTATGTGATAGGCTGATTGTTGCTCCCTCTCATGTTGCTGCCTTATCATTTTCTAATCATGTCTGATTTAAGCAACTGTAGATCTGAATGAAGGGCAGCTTTGATTGCCTATTCGTTGTAGTTCAGAATTGTTTATTGATCACTGTTTTGTGCATTTTTCAGAAACCTCATGTGTTTACTTCTTATCTTAAACATGACATGAATCTTCAGACTTTACAACAATGAGCTTAATACTAAAACTCACAGGCTGCACAACTAACTAGAATGATTCCTGTAATTAGGAAGGCCATAGAAAGAGTTCTATTAAAGCACTCTTGAATAATTTTAGCAGTGGGTATTGGGGCATAATTATTCTAATAAGAAAACATTTAAAGTAAAGCAAAGAGTGTTTGTATGTTCAGCACATAGTTGTGAGCTGCTACATAATCATGCCAAGATATGCATTCTATCATGGATCTTCCACTATAGCCATTCTAGAAATGTGAAGTGTATGACATTCAGGTTTTGATAAGGCTGGGTCATCCAGGTGCAAATTAAATTTTGAAGGTATTTTTGCTAGTACTTTCAGGGTAATGAGCAACTATCCAGTAAATTGCTGTGTATTCATGTCAGTAAACTTCCACATGTTTCTTTTTGTTAATGGAATTTTATATACAAACCCCATTTCCAGAAAGGTTGGAACATTGTAAAGTGCATTTGTTTTTTTTGTTTTTTAAACATGTGAACAAAGAAATGTACAATGCATATTATCATACCCTATAGAAAACATTGTCTTGTTACATTATACCATAAAAAAAGAAAATAAATGAAGTCTAACTTTTTCTAGCTGTATTTATACATTATAATCAAAGTAAAAATCACACTTTTCTTTTTAAAAATGTGATAAATTATTATAATATATAAAATCTCTGGTTTGGATAAGTAACTAGCCCCTTAGAGTAACCATTAAAAACAGATTAGACACCGGGGCCATATTCATGAAGCGCCTAGGAATTCTCTCAGAGAGCTCAGCTTTTAAACTTCTAGCCAGGAGTTTTAGCTTAAGAGCAATTTAGGACCAATTTCAGGGCAACTCTGAGCAAGGAAAAGACAAAAACCTTTAACCCCAGTTACACACAAATTAATTTGCTTTAAATTATTCAGTCTAATTGGCCACATTCTGCCACTAGTAGTCATGTGAGAACACTCCCACCTTGTGGTGAGATTAAGTACATTTATGTGGTTGAGTAGCCAATTTATTTAAAACTTTAATAATTGAAGGAGTACAAGTACATCAACATCCATTCTTTGTGTTTTCACCTAAATAAAGCATAATATGTGAGTGTAATAGCATTTAGTTGATTTAGTTTAGTTGGCATCCTGACAACTGTTATTCCAGTTTTTGTCATGACTCACCACTTTAAAAAGAGAAGATAGGTTTAGATGAGGGCAGAATAGAGCAGATATCACTGCTGCCACCCAAGTGTAGTTGTACCTAAGTAAAAAACAATTTCCTAAGCCTTGATGACAATAGCTGCAATTGGCTTCATATAACTTTCTTTTCATATAACATCTCCTCCAACCAAAATGTTCGGTTTACGGCTATGGCTTTGTAATATTGTAAAAAGATGCAAGAAATTCGACAATTTTTAGTCCACTATTTAATATGCGTGAACTTCAAACCCTCTGTATTATGTAAATCAATTTAATTCAGAAACTCTGCTGAGTTCTCTGGAACTGACCGTATTTTAGATGGACCAAAAGGCAATAAAAATGTGTGCTCTGGTGTTTGGCAATGCCAGGCCTCATTCTGCACGTGCTTCAACAGTGTGACATTTTACACACAGAGTGCATGTGCTTGACTGGCCTGGCTGCAGTCCAGATCCGCTATCTCCTATTGAAAATGATGGCTCTTTGGGGCAATCCACTCTCCCAGGGTGGGTCCATTGTGAAGCCCAAAATGCTGCAACATTGTGGTACCACACACCAGTGGAAAACTGGACTGGACCAAGTAGCCAAGTAGCCTCCCCTGTTTCAGAAAAATGCAAGTGTACCACGTGAGAAACCATGATTTATAGAAAAACACTTCCACCTGAAGTGAATTGCCCTGTCTTAACTTCTTTTATATGTTATGCAGACATCAAATTCTGCAAGTTGTGACAGTATGGAAAATGCAAATAAAAACACAAAGTTTCTTACATTTAATTTGACTTTATTTCACTGCAGATAGTATTTTATATACAGATATTTTATGTTTTCTCTGGTCAACTTCATTTAATTTCTTAATATGCTTCCATCCCTGCATTTCAGGCCTGCAAAATTTAGCTGTACCCTCTTCTTCCACAGCCATGTCTTTGAAATGTGTGCGGCATTTGGTTTTGCAATGTCTTGTTTTCTTCTCTGAAAAAGATGTCGTTCTGAAGGCAGCTTATGTTGCTATATACAGTGTATCACAAAAGTGAGTACACCCCTCACATTTCTGCAGATATTTAAGTATATCTTTTCATGGGACAACACTGACAAAATGACACTTTGACACAATGAAAAGTAGTCTGTGTGCAGCTTATATAACAGTGTAAATTTATTCTTCCCTCAAAATAACTCAATATACAGCCATTAATGTCTAAACCACCGGCAACAAAAGTGAGTACACCCCTTAGTGAAAGTTCCTGAAGTGTCAATATTTTGTGTGGCCACCATTATTTCCCAGAACTGCCTTAACTCTCCTGGGCATGGAGTTTACCAGAGCTTCACAGGTTGCCACTGGAATGCTTTTCCACTCCTCCATGACGACATCACAGAGCTGGCGGATATTCAAGACTTTGCGCTCCTCCACCTTCCGCTTGAGGATGCCCCAAAGATGTTCTATTGGGTTTAGGTCTGGAGACATGCTTGGCCAGTCCATCACCTTTACCCTCAGCCTCTTCAATAAAGCAGTGGTTGTCTTAGAGGTGTGTTTGGGGTCATTATCATGCTGGAACACTGCCCTGCGACCCAGTTTCCGGAGGGAGGGGATCATGCTCTGCTTCAGTATTTCACAGTACATATTGGAGTTCATGTGTCCCTCAATGAAATGTAACTCCCCAACACCTGCTGCACTCATGCAGCCCCAGACCATGGCATTCCCACCACCATGCTTGACTGTAGGCATGACACACTTATCTTTGTACTCCTCACCTGATTTCCGCCACACATGCTTGAGACCATCTGAACCAAACAAATTAATCTTGGTCTCATCAGACCATAGGACATGGTTCCAGTAATCCATGTCCTTTGTTGACATGTCTTCAGCAAACTGTTTGCGGGCTTTCTTGTGTAGAGACTTCAGAAGAGGCTTCCTTCTGGGGTGACAGCCATGCAGACCAATTTGATGTAGTGTGCGGCGTATGGTCTGAGCACTGATAGGCTGACCCCCCACCTTTTCAATCTCTGCAGCAATGCTGACAGCACTCCTGCGCCTATCTTTCAAAGACAGCAGTTGGATGTGACGCTGAGCACGTGCACTCAGCTTCTTTGGACGACCAACGCGAGGTCTGTTCTGAGTGGACCCTGCTCTTTTAAAACGCTGGATGATCTTGGCCACTGTGCTGCAGCTCAGTTTCAGGGTGTTGGCAATCTTCTTGTAGCCTTGGCCATCTTCATGTAGCGCAACAATTCATCTTTTAAGATCCTCAGAGAGTTCTTTGCCATGAGGTGCCATGTTGGAACTTTCAGTGACCAGTATGAGAGAGTGTGAGAGCTGTACTACTAAATTGAACACACCTGCTCCCTATGCACACCTGAGACCTAGTAACACTAACGAGTCACATGACATTTTGGAGGGAAAATGACAAGCAGTGCTCAATTTGGACATTTAGGGATGTAGTCTCTTAGGGGTGTACTCACTTTTGTTGCCGGTGGTTTAGACATTAATGGCTGTATATTGAGTTATTTTGAGGGAAGAATAAATTTACACTGTTATATAAGCTGCACACAGACTACTTTTCATTGTGTCAAAGTGTCATTTTGTCAGTGTTGTCCCATGAAAAGGTATACTTAAATATCTGCAGAAATGTGAGGGGTGTACTCACTTTTGTGATACACTGTATTATCAATGTACTTTTCTGCATTAATACTGCCATCACAGAAGTGTAAATTACCTTTGCCAAGGGCACTGACACAATCCCATAGCGTGACAGACTCTGACTTTTAAAATAGTTGCTGATAACAGTCTGAATGGTCCATTTCTACTTTGGTCCAGGATACAAAAAAGATCTGGAATAATGATTAATCTTATCACAATACATGTTTCCATTGTGTGATGGTCCATTCCAGATGCCTACAAGCCCAAAGAACTAGACACCACTTCTGGACCTGGCCTAACAAAGGTTTGTCAAAGTAATCCCTTGCCTATGTGGTTATATCAGCTATTGATTAATGACGGTTCTTGGTGCGGTGCCGTATGAGCGATCGTAGATAAGCTGTTCAATGAAAACACTGGAAATCTTCTTACTTCTGTCAGTTAATTAACTTCAAAAGAATGAATAAATCACATTTACAAAATGTAAAAACAAATAAGATAAGGTTTGTAGAATTGCTTTGATTTTTCATGCATTCAAGTGTTAGAGCTCATTTAAATATGTTTATTGGTAATTGGCAGACAAGCTAAAACCAGTGTTGTGTGCTGTGTTTGTAATTGCCATTTAGTAAGTTCAAAGTCAAGCTCCTTTTTATGATGTGTTTCTGTTTTTTTTTTAGCTTTAATATATTAATGTATTTTGCAGTAACTGGGTCTGATGTCTTTGGTTTAGGTTAGATGTGCGTAGAAATCCAGATAACATGGAATTAGAACATAACAGTAGATAAGTCACATCAGAAAATAAGCACTTCTTTACAGAAAGCAAAAAGACATAAGAGAACCAAGATGAACATGACACCTAAAAACAAAGTGCAAATGAATAGCTCACTAGAACAACGGTTTCCTGGACATTTTTTTTTAAATGTTAAACAACAATGTGAATTGAAGTGACACACTCTAAACCAAAATCCTGTTTTACAATTCTCACACATACATTCATATTTAGCAATAATAGCATCAAAATCAGAGCAAAACCTCCATTTGTCCATTTGCAAATAACCCACTGGTCACAGGCTGAGCGACCCAGGTCTAGAAATTTGCTTATTTATAAAAGCTTGGGAGTCTAACTCTCTGAAAGATGTATTTTAAACACAGCTCACTGACATCTACAGAAAAATGACGGAAGAGGAAGGTTGCAACATAATGTATCTTGGGGAGGCAAACAGCTGGAATACAGAATGTCTTAATGAATTAAAGCTGATAGGACTGGAATGACTCATTCAGTTCACTCAAGCTTTAATGCAAACACAAAGACATTCAACACACAGATATGCATGAATCAGTGCTAGTTGCCTTTTTATTTTAGAAACCAATGAAACAAGAAGCCCAAATTAAAGCTGTTCAACCACGTCAACAGAGATAATCATTTAGATTTTGAGTAAAAACAACAAAAAAGTTGTCTTATTTAATTAGGTTTAGATTAAATGTGCAGTAACCAGGATTAAGTAGTAGCTATATACAAGTATTCATTTAAAAATAAAAATAAAAATGTCAGTAATAAGAGCATGCGTTGAGTTGAGTTGAGTTGAGAATATATGAGCACAATCTAATATCAATGTATATTTTTTCTAACAGTTCTTTTCTGGTCAGGGTTGTGGTAGGTAAGAACAGGGTGCTATTATATTACAAGGCAAGACACATTTATTCACTCCCTTCTGGGGCTTTTAGGAGCAGCCAGTCCACCTTCTGCAAGTTTCTAAACAGTGGAAGAAAACCAGATTCAGGAGAAAATCCAAGTTGACACAACTGTTCAGAGTGACTAAAGGCAAGGATTAAACCCAGGTCCCCAGGACGTTTCCTAATCTTCTTTTTGCACTATGGGACAGTGAATGAAATATGAGTTACTGACTGGAATGTTGTAGGTTTGAATCCTGGCTCTTCCATGCAGCCACTGTTGGGCCCTTGAGCAAGGCCCTTACACCTCTCAGCTCCAGAATGGCTGCTCCTGTGCTCTGACCCCAGGATATGCAAAAAACGGAATTTAATGTACTGTAAATGTGTGTATGTATATATGACAAAGGCATGGAAAAGAGCTTGTGCTAGATGCTGTAAATGTTAAAGACAGTATAGACAATAAGGCATCTTCACTTGTCAAACTGGATATAATTCAGGTGTTCTAGCCTAAGCAAGGTAAGTATGTGGTGGCAGGGCACTTAAGGACTTGGAGTTACAGCTGTGTATTAATCAATTAAATACCAAAAAGCAAAGGCGGGGGGCTGCAAGGGATTTTGGGCTCAATGAAAAGTGGTATTCAATATGTAATGCAATACCCTCTACAAGAAAAGTGCTAAAAGCCATATTATATAGTATAACATTATTTACAGTAAATGTATTTTTAATGGTAAGATTCTTAATTGGAAAAGTCTCAATCCATTTTTCTCCAGTCTTAGTTTTCTTTCTTTTTGTGTTTGGTTCTTTCAAATTTTTCTTTGAAATGAGAAAATGCTCCACTTTTTACTCTCAGTGCACTGCTCGGAAGGGTTTTTTGCACCTGGTTTGGAGGAGGACTGAACCATTTCATGCTAATGGGGGATGGGGAGGTCTACAAAGATTCTCAAAATGTTTACTTTTTGCCAAAGGGTGTTAAAGTAGATACAACCAATTGTACTAAAAAACACTTTTGAGCTAACAAATTATCCAATGGTCAGGTATTTTAATAAAATAATAACCTAATCTACATTTACGGCATTTAACAGATGCTTTTATCCAAAACGACTTACAGTACTTTGACAGTATATTGTCTAAGCAATTGAGGGTTAAGGGCCATGCTCAAGGGCCCAACAGAGGCAACCTGGCAGTGGTGAACCAGCGACCCTTTACTAGTCCACTACCATAACAACTACGCTACAGCTATTGAGTTACATACTGTATATATATATATATATATATATATATATATATATATATATATATATATATACAGTGTATCACAAAAGTGAGTACACCCCTCACATTTCTGCAGATATTTAAGTATATCTTTTCATGGGACAACACTGACAAAATGACACTTTGACACAATGAAAAGTAGTCTGTGTGCAGCTTATATAACAGTGTAAATTTATTCTTCCCTCAAAATAACTCAATATACAGCCATTAATGTCTAAACCACCGGCAACAAAAGTGAGTACACCCCTTAGTGAGAGTTCCTGAAGTGTCAATATTTTGTGTGGCCACCATTATTTCCCAGAACTGCCTTAACTCTCCTGGGCATGGAGTTTACCAGAGCTTCACAGGTTGCCACTGGAATGCTTTTCCACTCTTTCATGACGACATCACGGAGCTGGCGGATATTCGAGACTTTGCGCTCCTCCACCTTCCGCTTGAGGATGCCCCAAAGATGTTATATTGGGTTTAGGTCTGGAGACATGCTTGGCCAGTCTATCACCTTTACCCTCAGCCTCTTCAATAAAGCAGTGGTCGTCTTAGAGGTGCGTTTGGGGTCATTATCATGCTGGAACACTGCCCTGCGACCCAGTTTCCGGAGGGAGGGGATCATGCTCTGCTTCAGTATTTCACAGTACATATTGGAGTTCATGTGTCCCTCAATGAAATGTAACTCCCCAACACCTGCTGCACTCATGCAGCCCCAGACCATGGCATTCCCACCACCATGCTTGACTGTAGGCATGACACACTTATCTTTGTACTCCTCACCTGATTGCCGCCACACATGCTTGAGACCATCTGAACCAAACAAATTAATCTTGGTCTCATCAGACCATAGGACATGGTTCCAGTAATCCATGTCCTTTGTTGACATGTCTTCAGCAAACTGTTTGCGGGCTTTCTTGTGTAGAGACTTCAGAAGAGGCTTCCTTCTGGGGTGACAGCCATGCAGACCAATTTGATGTAGTGTGCGGCGTATGGTCCGAGCACTGACAGGCTGACCCCCCACCTTTTCAATCTCTGCAGCAATGCTGACAGCACTCCTGCGCCTATCTTTCAAAGACAGCAGTTGGATGTGACGCTGAGCACGTGCACTCAGCTTCTTTGGACGACCAATGCGAGGTCGGTTCTGAGTGGACCCTGCTCTTTTAAAATGCTGGATGATCTTGGCCACTGTGCTGCAGCTCAGATTCAGGGTGTTGGCAATCTTCTTGTAGCCTTGGCCATCTTCATGTAGCGCAACAATTCGTCTTTTAAGATCCTCAGAGAGTTCTTTGCCATGAGGTGCCATGTTGGAACTTTCAGTGACCAGTATGAGAGAGTGTGAGAGCTGTACTACTAAATTGAACACACCTGCTCCCCATGCACACCTGAGACCTAGTAACACTAACGAGTCACATGACATTTTGGAGGGAAAATGACAAGCAGTGCTCAATTTGGACATTTAGGGGTGTAGTCTCTTAGGGGTGTACTCACTTTTGTTGCCGGTGGTTTAGACATTAATGGCTGTATATTGAGTTATTTTGAGGGAAGAATAAATTGACACTGTTATATAAGCTGCACACAGACTACTTTTCATTGTGTCAAAGTGTCATTTTGTCAGTGTTGTCCCATGAAAAGATATACTTAAATATCTGCAGAAATGTGAGGGGTGTACTCACTTTTGTGATACACTGTATATATATGTATATAATAAATATAAACATATTTATTACTATGACTTTTAAAATCAGATCACATTTTTTAATTGATAGACACATGAATGTAACTCCAAATGGGTTTTTGCAAATGTGCCCTCTATGGTGTGTAAATAATGTACATGTGAGAACTGAAGTAAATGTTGCTTCTTGGCAACACAGACACTTAGAGAAAAAAATTCTAGACAGAATACTGAAAGTGGTAAATAGGTTATTCATCAGCCTTTACAACAGAACACTAGGCTACAGTGGATTTACAAACAGAAAAACATATATAAAATAAAAGAACATTCTCAAGTGGCACAGCCAGGCGCTGACCTCGTTACTATTGAGCAGCAGAAGTAGAGCTCAGGAATAAATGCTCAGTGCTGTCGGTTCAATTTGAAAGTTCTTAGGTGAAGATAAATAGGTATTATGAAATGAAGGTTTTTTTGTGCAGATACAGCAAATGCAGGTACAGAAATTCAAACCAAAAGTCTCTCTTAACTGAAGAGTGCTTCTGACTAATTACTATGATGATGTTATTATTAGACAAGTGACTAACAATGTCACCAAACAATAGCACAATAGACTCTAATTTTAAATTATATTTACCAGTGTGAACAGTTAAGTAGAGGTTACCACAAATTTAGAGATCACATGGGGAAAAAAACCTAATTATTTGACTTGACTTGACATTAATCATCTTTGGTAAACTGTTGCCAAATTCTTTTAAATTGCCATTCTTTTTAATATGAAACGTCCATACATGTCTCTGGCCACTATATGTACTGTCTGGGTTAATGCAAGAGGTAAATGAAGTGGCAAAGAGAGAGGATTTACACATCAAAACACCATACGATAAATTTACATCCTTAAAAAGAGGTACGTATTTATATGGAAGACGTTGTCATTCAGTGAGAGAGAGAGAGAGAAAAAAAAGAGGAAAAAGAAGTAAAACTGACTACACGTGTCTGACCATCTGTTAATCATGTAGGGGGCAGGGCAGAGCCCAGATTACAGTTTTTCTTTATTTTATGCACACAAAATAAAACTATGCACACAGTTCTGAAAACGTATAGCTCTTGAATCAACAAAATGACTCAAAACTGCTAAACTCTGAGTACAATTCCATTAGTTCTCACTTAAACAATGTTGAATAAAAATCACCAAATGATTAACAAGACAAATAACCCAAAGTCACACTTAGAGCGGCCGAAAAATAATCAATGAGGTTATTAGGGCTTTTAGAAACCAAAACAAACTGAGTCATGTCACAGGATGTGACTGAGGAGTTCGAGAATGCCCACCAGTTTTTTATAGTTCCACCCACCAATTTCTGACAATTTAGTATTGATTTAAATTTTTCATCACCTGGACACCATTATTTACTAAAAGGTTGACATCTTTTCAATATTCCATTATTTCACTGATGGTGAATACTGTTTTAGCCAGCCTTGATTCTCACACTTTCCACTGACTCCACTGATGTTAATCATGCATAAATCACCTGGTCAGAATACACTATCAGAATACATCATTGGTATAAATATAAATATAAAAATGCTCATTCTAAAATTATAATTCTATAAAAATTCTAAATTACAGTAAAAAAAAGTTTCTCTACCTACTGCATAAAATAGGTAATATGTGTCTTGCATATACATTTAAGGTACTGTAAATGCTATTGTAAGACAAAACAATTCACCACAAAAAGAGGACGGGAACCTATTTTTTACACATTTGTAAGCCTTTGAATATGTAACATGGCCTCATAACAAAAAACATACACGAACACTTGTGATGGTAGTGTTCTAATTTTATCACATTAGTGTTTATTCAACGCTATGTAAGAGATAAGCATATGTTAGCTATGTGTATTGTTTTGGTGGTAGAGGAGTTTTTAGAAGGAACATGGAAGATGGAAAAAACTTAAGTATAAAAATCGAGCAGGCAGGTAAACAAGCATTTTATTACTTGCAAGGTATAACAAACTGAAGTGATGTAATGGCTTTGCATGTACAAATACAATTTGTATTTTAACTTAGCTGCCTTCCATTCCATAAATACAGAATACATTTCTCTTAAATTCTTTTTTCAAATATTTTGTAATCGGACTGCACCAGTTTACAAGAGCAAACAGAGATGACAATGTGAATGACCTACTTTCTTCTTCGAACATAACATTATAAAAGCAACTGTAAAACAGCCTAGATATTCCCCTCTTTGACCAGCCTCTGTTACTGAAATGTCATGAAAAGTATTGTATGTATTGTATTATATGTATATGTATTATAAATGTATTGTTTGTTAAATGTATTTCACCTCTAATACACTGTCCTGCTTTTTCCCCTTTCCAACACTCCCTCACATAGTGTACACAAAGAAGTGTAACCTGTCCGGAAAATGTATTTTATCTAGAGTAAGTTTAAAAAAAAATTTTTAATTTGTATTTTTTAAAGTAAATATATTAAGAATAAAATATTTAAATTTTAGTTAGCAAAATAATATATATATATATATATATGTTAACTTAAATAACAATAAAAAATGATAATAAATAATGCTTTGCTGCTTCAAGGCTCAGGTTACGGACCATAAATAACACTCACTCACTCACTTTCTTAACCGCTTATCCAATTAGGGTAGCGGGGGGTGCTGGAGCCTATCCCAGCTTTTCAATGGATGCAAGGCACACAGTAACACCCTGGACGGGGTGCCAGTCTATTGCAGGGCAGACACACATTCACACACACACACATACACACACCCATTCACCTATAGGGCAATTCAGTGTCTCCAATTAACCTGACTGCATGTTTTTTGACTGTGGGAGTAAACCGGAGCCCCCGGAGGAAACCCACGCAGACACGGGGAGAACATGCAAACTCCACACAGAAAGGACCCGGATCGCCCCGCATGGGGATCGAATCCAGGACCTTCTTGCAGTGAGGCGACAGTGCTACCCACCGAGCCACCATGCACCATAAATAACAGAATCATTAATTTTGTTCTCTACCAAAAATAATGACAGACAGTGCCCAGTCATCAGTAAGAGATATGAAGCTTAAGCTTAATTATTTTGTGCAACAAAACAGGCGGCACGGTGGCTTAGTGGGTAGCACTGTCGTCTCACAGCAAGAAGGTCCTGGGTTCGATCCCCAGGTGGGGCGGTCCAGGTCCTTTCTGTGGGGAGTTTGCATGTTCTCTCCGTGTCTGCGTAGGTTTCCTCCGGGTGCTCCGGTTTCCTCCCACAGTCCAAAGACATGCAAGTGAGGTGAATTGGAGATGCAAAATTGTCCATGATTGTGTTTGACATTGAACCTGTGAAGTGATGAATCTTGTGTGATGAGTAACTACTGTTCCTGTCATGAATGTAACCAAAGTGTAAAACATGATGTTAAAATCCCAATAAACAAACAGACAAAAGCAACAAAACAATGATTAGAAGCACAAAAGCAAGCACAATAGCTCAATAACAAGCAAGAACAAACTGTGTTGTATATACTGTATACTTAGGTTGTCGTTGTTTTAAATAAAAGTTTGTTTATAGATCTAAAATACCAACGCCATTTCTAGAAAACTTGGGATAATTTGTAAAATGCAATAAAAAGGAGAATCTGTCATTAGTTCATTTTCTTGACTCTTAATTTAACTGATAAATATAAAAAGAAATGATAATGTTTTTATCATTATATTTTGTAAATATGAAAACATTTAGAATTTGATGTCTGTAACTCCAAAAAAGCTGGGACAGAGGCAAAATATTAGTGAAAAGTGTTATGTTCAAGTAGAATATTCAAGTCACAGTGTTTTACGATAAGCAAGTGAACTGGTAACAGGAGAGAAAATCATGATTGTGTATAAAAGGAGAATCCATCAAAGGATCAATCTTTACAAGCACTGATGGGTCTTGGCTTACCACTTAGTGCCAAACATCAGGAAAGTCTTGCCAATCAGTTTAAAAACAACATTTCTCAATGCAAGATTGCAAATAGTCTTTCACATTTTATTGGCAGATTCTTCTTTTTATTGGGTTTTACCTACTTTTCTAGAAATGCAGGTTAGTAAATAAGCAAGATATTCAGTAAAAGCCAAAAGATTATGACCACCCACCTAATATGTGACCAAATCACCTCTGACCTGCTAAAGCAAGGACTCCACAAGACCTCTGTTTGATACCAGGATGTTAACAGCAGTTACTTTAATTGCTATACATTGTCAAAAAGATCTGCCTACAGTGAATAAATCCTGGTACCATCTTTCCTTGGGTAAACAATGCAACAAGTGCTTGGTTGTCCACATGATCTTAGGGAAAACAGGATTTATCTGATCAAATAACTTTTTGCATTTAATTATTGTCCAGTCTGTTTAAAGAGATGTAAAAAGGTGAGTTGGTCAAATCAGTTATTCTTGCAAAAGATTTTTTAAAAGGGTTAATGCATGTGTGCCATACACAAAGAAAGGCCTCAATGCTGGAGTGCCTCCAGTAAGTGGTGTTATACAGTGAAGTTATTTTGCAAGTTATTGATTGATTAGTTGGATACTGTATATACCACTGTTTTGTGTTTTAATTTGAGGCGTACAATTTTAGCAATTAATCATCCTAGAATTAAAATCTTTTGGCATTATCATTTTAAATGTATTTTACACATTAAATAAAAAGGTAAACTGAGAAAGAACTGCTCTGATATAAAATGTAACCAAATTTCAAAACTTGAACCTTATGAAGAACACCTTAAATTAGACAGTAGGTTCCACATAGCAATATTGCACTGTTTTAAAAGAAGAATCAGTATAGCCTTTTTTGTCTGCAGTTGAAGTCTAGTTTAAATGGTTTCATTCCTCATTTCTGTATTACTTGTTTAAGTATATCATCTCTCAATACCATAGCTATGAACAGAATTCCTGCCATATCAACACCTGCCATATCAACAACTGCAACCCATAATACTGTATGTGCACTACTAAACAATTTCTGACTCTAGCCCATCAGTAAACATATTTCTTAGAACAAAATTTGCTTCTTTATAAATATGACAAATTATGTGTATTTTTAATTTAGAATTACTAATCTGCATCATTTTGTGAAGACTCTTCATAACACTTTTACACAATTTTTACATTTACATTTTCTGCATTTAGCAAACACTCTTATCCAGAGCGACTTACAGAAGTGCTTCCATAGTGAACATTTCAAGTTTAAGTAAACAACAGTCGAAGAACACAAATCTGCTGAAACCTGTTAGAACCAAAGTGTTTTTTGTTTTTTTTTGGAAATGGAAAAATTTTTTTTGTAAATAAGTACAGGTCAGCCTAAGTGCTTAGTAAAAAGGTGGGTTTTTAATCGTTTTTTAAAGACAGCATAAGACTCGATGTTCGGACAGACAGAGGAAGTTCAATATTGTCCAAATAAGAGTAGTGAATAAAGTCGGGTAAAACTGGAGTATGGAATAAAATGTCTTCAAATTATTTCTTAAAGCAACAAAACTAAAATGATTCCCTTTGGAAAAGATTTGGAAAAAGTCATTCTAAGCATATTTTTCATCCCCTTTATCAGTAACAGTAAACTTTATTTACTGCTCTCTAATTCATCCTTCACAGAATGTACCACCAGTTGTCTCTGTGATTAGAGAAACATAGCACTCTCTAAGCATACTCTATACAGTATATTACTATACTATACTGTACTATACTATACAGTAGATTAATGCATTTGTGCAAACTGTATGTGTGGCTTTTGGTCACTGTGGCAGCCCATTTAGGCCAAGCTAACAAAAAATGTTACAAACCTTTGCTTCCATATTGAGTGCAGAGTATTTGGGGAAAACAGTCAACACATTTCCAAAACTATTTTGTTAAAATTCCACAATTTTTTTGTAAAATTAAACACTGAACCATGTTTTTTCCGTCTCAAAACTGATTTCTTTCACCAAAACAATACACACAGCTTTCATATGCTTATCTCTTACAGAGCATCAAATAAATGCTCATAAGGTTATGTCAAATATTCAAATGCATACGGGTGTGTGAAAATAAAGTTTATTTTTTCTTGTTTTGATGACATATAGGGTTTTTGTCCCAAAATAGCATTTACAGTATTTCATGTATATAAAACACAAAGGTTGCCTAATAGATAGATAGATAGATAGATAGATAGATAGATAGATAGATAGATAGATAGATAGATAGATAGATAGATAGATAGATAGATAGATAGATAGATTCTTTATTAATCTCGAAGGAAATTAAGGCCTCAGTAGCAAGTTACATAAATCAAAAGGTAAAAGTAATAGTACACACTACAGAGATTTACAGTTTACAAACAAGTATCTGTATAATCACAATAACACTCAGACAACACACTACAACAATAGGACCTGAGGGTACATATGGAGGTGTTATTTCGGTTTACATCATATATAATATAATTTAAAATTTAGTTTACGTAGTATATAGTACAGTACAATGAAAAACACTATAAAAAAAGTGATACAAACAGATACAAAAAGGTTAAAAAAATTTATATTTATTACTGCAATACATGTTTGCTGTTCCACCTTTTTGCTTAACACATGTAACCTGTAAGTCACTTGAAGCCTCTTTTATACTCAGACAAATGATTTAAGTGCTCTTCTAATCGAGTTTGCACAGGTGCAACATGAGCCAGACTAACTGGCTTTATTTTGAAAGCCAGTGTTTCTAGGTGAACCAAGTGTGCCAAATGATGCAATTTGTGCACAGAGATTTGTAATTTGCCTTGTAGGCCTAATTTGTTACAGTGTTTGAGTGAAAAGATGAAATTGCGCATAGAGTTTAACATGGGGTCATGTTGCTGATACATGTGTTTCAAGCCTTTTAGAATTGTGTGCATAGTTTCATTTTTGTGTGTATAAAATGAGGAAAACTATAAATAGAAGTATCAATAAGTGTGGCGAAGATACAAGCAGGCTTCGTTCGGTTTTCGAAACCTTTTGCCACAGTAGACGTTGAACGCACCCCTACTGTTGAGAGCTTACGCAGAGAGGAAACGACCAACCATATCAGTGCTGAAACATACGCTGCTGATTCAGGAACTGTTCGTTATAACAGCCCGCTTCGTAACAAGACACTGACTCTTAATTATGATGTAAACTATAGATTGGTTTTATGTAGTACTGGTGTTTAAAGGAGATTGACTTAAAGCAGTCACAGTGTGTTAGTCATAGCGCAGACGTGACAGGAGGGGTCAGAGAAGATATTCATGTTCACACTTTTAACGCTTCGTACAATAAAGGTAAGTGCATGTTAAACAGGCCATAAAAAGCTAAACTCTCGAGTTTATAAATCCCTGTTAGTTTACTTAAACTAGCAGTATTAGTAGTAGTATTAGTTAATTAGCTTGTCAGCAGGCTCCGCGTGTGCTTACTAACATCCCGATGTACCATATAATAGTCAATGCAATAAGGTCACGGTGTTCCGTTCATTTTCATTTCCGTTCGTTGAGGTCAGGGTGACAGCACAGCTGCTGGAGAGACGTAGCTGCATTCCAAGCACTAATAGCTTCATAAACAGATATCCATACTGCATCATCAGCTAGATCACATGTCCGTTTTACATCACAGGACAGGAGAATGTAAACAGTATTCTCACTTTCTCTGCCCATGAAACACATACATGTGCATACCTCAGGTTCCTAGTACTGAGACATAGGCTGGCCTTAAGTTCTAGATCATACTAAAATTTTAGAATTCCAAAGCTTTTGGTATGGCCATGTTTAAAATAGTTGATCAATGGCTACAGATTTACACAAGCTCCAACTTTAACACGCTTCAGATGAGTAGATGAAATCCACATGTTGAACAAAAAGAGATTCAGTTGTTTGAACAGACAGGGTAAGTTCATTCCACCTCCTGCGTGCTTGTATAGAGAACAGCCTTGATTAGGAAACCAAGCGTGTGGCTGCATTTTGAATCAGTTGAAGTGCTCTGAAGGTGTTCATGGGAAGGTGCAGTAGTCCAGCCTTGAAATGGCTTCTGTAGAGAGCAAAGGAAGAAATGGCATGATCGGTCAGGTCAGCAGGGACGACAGAAATAGCTGGCTATACTGGACAGCAAGTTTTTGTACATTTTCAGAAGGTTTGATCTAAAAGGTAACAATAAACACCTGCTTCTAAATTTACATTCTATAATTACACAATTCAGCAGATCATTTTTAATACAAAGCAACTTAAATTCATGGTTGAATACAACCAAAGCAATGAAAGTTTAGGGACCTGCTCAAGTTCTCAGAATGGCAACCTGGCAGTGGTGGGGCAAGAACCAGCAGCCTTCTGATTACTAGTTCAGTCTCTTCGACGTTAAGCTACCATTATATAGTTATGCAGATTTTCTGATTTGTAATGCAAAATCTGAGATAAATGCAAAATGTTTACTAGTGGTCTCAGACATGTGTGGTCTCAGACATTTGGCCCCCACTGTAAAAGTAAGTGTACGTAATACACTACCAACCAAAGCTTAATAAATATATTAAAATGTTGTAGTTTTATAACAAGTTTTGCAATTAGTGATTGCAGTCTAGGTAGCATATTTATTTAATTACTGACTATCTACAGACCCAAAAAGTTAATCTTATGATTTGCCTTTTCCTGCAAATGATAAACATCAGAGTAGAAAGAAATACTAAAAGCTAGCCATGTCAAAATCTGACTGTACAGGATGTTTATTCACGTTATAAGTAAGAGTGACCCAAAAAAGAGACTAAGACATTGGCAATGGCTATCGAACACAACAATGCTGTTTGAGGTCTCAAGCTCCCATGTGGCCAATATAACGCGAAGAATACAGAGAAGAAAGTCTAAATGAAAATAGTGATTGATGCCCTGTGCAAATATTGAACTGTTTTTCTTAGCAGTGAAAAATAATAATGTTTAAGAAATCCAAAAATGTTTTACTACCTTATCAAATTTAAAGTTGGACACAAGCTTTTCACTACTTTTGTACTCCTTATATACTACTGAATTGATGAGTGAAATACTACTAGAAAACAGCTCTGCAAAAATACACGCCAGTATTTTTTTCTTTACTCATTTACTCATAGCATTTTTACATGTATGGCAGCCTGCTATATTCCAACACAGTCACACCTCATTTTACTTAATAAGTTACTGATTAAATGATCACCTGAACCCAATCTTGCCTATGAGGACAAGTATGCTGTGGTCACGATTACTCTTGCAAAAAGACAAGCTGGATTGCAAAAACTGTGCTATTAGTACATAGAATTGAGGAAAACTAGGCTCATGCTAAAAGAGCTGAAATGAAATGAAGGGTTCAAATCTGGCTTTACTGGCAGAGGAATACAGTGAGCATCAGGTTGGCAGAGAAACAGAGTGAACGTCAGGTTGCTTCCATTCTTACAATTTTAAAGACGGTGGTTCATGAGATGAATGTCAAGCAGCAGACATTGGCTACATCAAAGCTACAGATGGGCACAGAAAGTGCCTCTACACTGACCAGGATGACCGCCATCTCGTTGAAAGGGCAATTAACAACCATATGTGACATCCAGTGACCTAAAAACAGAATGGCAAATGGCATTTGTGGTAAAGTATATGGTGAGGATGTTTCAGAAGAGGCTCAGAAGGGCAGAGGCCTTTTTAAATAAGAATGAAGTTTGCAAAAGACTGATGAAAGGACTGATCTCTAATGAGTCCAATATTCAGCTTGGCCCAACACATAATTGCTTAGTGGTTAGATGGATACCTGGAGAGGCCTTCAAGCCACAGTGTCTCGCACCCACCTTGAAATTTGGTGGAGGACCAATTATGATATGAGGGGGCTGTAGCAACACTAAAATCAGGTGGATTTGGCTTTGTGGAGGACGCATAAGTTAAACCATGTACAAGGTTTTTCTGGAAAAAAATTCTCTTTCCATTCTAAAAATGCCCCCAACAATGTTGATTGTTTTTTTCCAACGGGAGAGTGTTTTATGCCACATAGCCTGGTTAATCTAGTGTGGGTGGAGGACCACCAGATCAGACCATCTCTTGGACAGCCCAATCTCCAGACATGTAATCCATTAAAAAGCTCTAAAAAGAGGAATATGGATGGTTGCATCAAACCATTTTTAAAGTTGTGTCAAAGACTGGTGGAGGGCATGCTAAGATGCATCAATCTGTGAATAATTGATTTTAATTATAGTTGGCTACGAATTTCATTATTAAAATCATTTACCAGCCCAACTTTTTTGGAATGTGCTGCAAGCCTAAAATGAGTAGATGTACATTAAGTATATCCACAAAGTTGAATCAGTTCATCTGGACACAAGTTTGTTGTAGAGATACTGTACGTTTCGTCACTCAATCCGAATGACTTCTTGAAGAAGTCATTTGGATTGAGTGACAAAACGTATCTCTACAGCAAACTTGTGTCCAGATGAACTGATTCAACTTTGTGGATTTGTGTACCTGGATTATTGAGCATGCATCAACAGATTACATTAAGTATATTTGACCGAAAAAAAAATTAAATGTCTTTGGTTCATACTGTCTGCAATGACATAAAAGCTCAGTGGTTAAGGTACTGGACTAGTAATCAGAAGGCTGCTGGTTCAAGTCCAAGTTGCCACTGTTGGGCCCCTGAGCAAGGCACTTAACCCTCAATTTATCAAACTGTATCAGTCATAATTGTAAGTCACTTTGGATAAAAGCGTCTGCTATAGGGCTGCAACAATTAGTCGACGTAATCGATAACTTCGACTATAAAAATTTGTCGACGTGGAATTTCATTGTCGACGCGTCGTTAGTATTGCAATGCACTAAAGGGACTGCAGGGGGCGCAGCATCGCTTCCATGGCGCAGCGGGGAGTTTATGAAGACAGAGAGGCAAAGATAAAGAGACTGAAACTTTCTAAAGTATTTCAGCCAAAATAACCCAAAGAAACGAGCTGGACGCAGACACTACAAAGCAGAGTTATGGTTTCACACCAGCAACACGGTGAAACGCCTTGCAGCCGTGATGACCAGCGTTATTCCGGTAAGTTTTTACACCTCTTTGTGCTTTAACCAACGTAGTTAATGTTTGTTAATGCTAGAGTACTTGTCGGAAAAATATCTAAGAGTTCGCCATTTTTCAGGTTTGTTTGCTAGCTAACTCATTAAGTGCAATAGTTAATCAGTCATTTATATGAGTAACGTTATGCTCTCGTTAATGAGAGCATTCATTCTAAATAATAAGCCTCCTCCACTTAATGATAGCTAGTTAGCTCAGCAGATAATTCAGTTAAGATATTTAACCCGTTATGGTTTAGTTGGCATAGCCAGTACACTATTTGTAATAAACTATGATACATAGCCTTCAGTTTGTGATAATTAATACAGCTTTCTCTTTTGCTCTTTCTATTAATAGCACTAAGCAATGGAGTGTGGATGACTTTGACCAGAGAAGAGGTTGATGCACCCCTCAAATGGCTGAGGTCCTCACAGACAGCATTCACATGTTTCTCAACAACATGTTATATATGTTTTTGACTTCCAGAGTGATAACTTCTGAAACATAACAGCTTCTAATTCTGTCCAAAGCTTTCTTATTAAATTGAATTTTTTTATTGTGATTGTGTATTAATGTTTCAAATATATTTAATTAAACTATCAAGCTTAAGTTTCATATTAATGTTTCATGGGTCATTATTTTAATTTGATATTGGAACTTAAATGACATAACAGAGTTTTGTTATGTTAAGGCAGAGATGGAGGGTATGACATAAATAGTCGTTGACTAGTCGACTAATCGAAAAAAAAAAAAAAGTGTCAGATTAGTCGACTACTACAATAATCGTTAGTTGCAGCCCTAGTCTGCTAAATGCTGCAAATGTAAATGTTAGAAACACTGTTGGTTTGTTTATTTGCATTTTCCATACTGTCCTAAATGTTTCTGATTTGAGGTTGTAATAACACAACTTTAAATAAACCAATCCATTAAAATAGTGCTGCTTTATGACACAGCTTGTGCTATGATTTAAATAATTCAAATTGCAAAAATCTCCAAGTTGCTGGGTGTATGGCTGGTGTAATAGTAAAACCAAGAGCTCTCAAGTTCAAATCTTATCTCTGCTTTTGGCTAGCCAGCTGACTACACAGACTTGACAGGTTTTGTTTGAGGATGGAAGGGTCGAATTAGGGTTGGGCGGTATGACGGTATTACGGTATACCGCGGTATTTAAAAATGTTGACGGTATTTTATAAATGTGACGCGCCAAATTTCTGCTTAAGGTCCACCTTGAAAACGGAGACTTTAAGACCTGCGCGCATCCACAATAAGGGAGGGCGGGAGTTGTAGGTGGTTGGAGCTCACTGATTGGTTGTGGAGGTGCTCACTGTTTGAGGTGATAACACAAAAGCTAGGGAGCGCTCTACATAGGGTGTGTTCAAACACCTAGTGAGCTGCCTTGCTGTCTTACTGCTTACATAGGCAGCTGCCTCAGTAGAGAGGATTCTAATAAGTCAATGACTTATTATAAGGCAGGTTATTCGGACGCACTACTTAGACAGCGATTCCATCGGGTTTTGCTTGCTAAGCTAACAGTTAGCATCTTGCCATTCAAAACCATGGGATGGGGTGGCACAACGCGCTAGCATGTCACTATAACATCTCCGTGTACCGAATACGGTTACATTCACCGACAAGCCCGAACTTGCAAAAAACACACTTGTGCAAGTTTATACAGTATAATATTATCTGTGTGTGTGTGTGTCGCGCTCACTATTCGCGATACTCGGATTTCGGATTTGAATTCCGACAATAAACAGCTTTTATTATGACTGATTAATTCCCCGTACTGATGTGAAGCAGAATGGGTGTATTACAGCCAATAAGAACGGCGCAAAAATGAAAAGAACACATAAAACATATATATAACGGTTCCCAGAGATGCGACTCGGTTCATTTGAAAGAGCCGTTCAATAGAATCGGATCGCTCGCGAACGACCCATTACTAACAGAGAGACCCCCCCCCCCGCGGTAATACCGTATACCGTGGTATTTTATGAAGACGGTATGAAAATCGGCAATATTGCCCAACCCTAGGTCAAATGCATTTTTCATTGCCTCTGCATTTGTGGCCTCTGTGGCGCTTGCACAGGAATGGGGAATACTAGAGAGCAGTGCATGACTCCATGTACGTAATACTGATGTATGGTAAACTGGTGTTGATGGGTATGGCTCTCTTCAGTCAGGGTAGGGGTTTGCAGCAGTAGAGGATATACAGCTGTGTAATTGGAGACTGCTAGATTGGGGGGGAAAAGAAAATACATAAATAGGATTTTAAATAGAATTTTAAAAGTTCTTAGTTGCCAACATGCGTTCGCAGTGGTAGTGTGGTGTTCATTAGCGCTAAGTATTATGTTTAGTTCAAGTTTTTATCCTTTGTTTTGGGTATTTCTCCTTTGCACTTCTCTGTTTCTTCTGTTATTTTTGGCCAAAGGTTTACATTAAATAAACAGGTAAAAATGGGTGAGCATATGAATAATTATTATTCCTGCCGAACCTTTAGAATGATAGTGAAATTGAGCACAGGTACTTGTGTTTGTTAGCCATGACATAGGAGCCATGACCAAATCAAATCACATATTTTTAACTCTTAACTGGCATTAGAAAAGCAACACCATTCCTTGTTTAGAAATTTAATTTGTATAATAATGCAGATGTTCTCTGTCAATGTTTCCCTTACAGACAGCTGCTGAATAGACCAAGTGAAGTATGAGATTGCAGGACTCATCAGGTGACCAGAGTTTGAGAGGAGATCAGACTCTTCTTCCCACTTAGTCTTGTCCCATTCCAAATGTCCTAAAACTCCCCTGGTGGTTTTGCCAGCAGCAGTCTCCTGGACATCTGAGTTTGTCTTGTCATCTTCTATACATGTAATCAACCCTTTCTATTAGTTATCCCTCCAGCCCTAAATACAAAATCCAGTAATTCCTTCTTTAGCTTACGTATCCATGTATCTACCAGGCTTAACCAGAGCATTTACACATCTCTAAACCTGCCCTCTTAGTCCCCTCCCCTGGCCCTGCTGGTTGCAGTGGGCACAGCTGCAGCAATGCTGGCCTGCCTGCTGCGAAGCAGAAGCATGTCTCAGAGGCTGAGCGTCTTACTCCTGCTGTTTGGCCTGGTTTGGTGCCTTCTTCTGCTCCATTACACAGTGTCACAGCCACGACGCCAGAGCAGCACAGAGCTCCGCAAGCAGATCCTCGAACTGAGCCACCGCTATGTCAAAGCCATAAGTGAGGAGAACAATGAGCTTACAAGGCCACACAACCCCTCAATGGCCGGATACGGTAAGACAGTCATGCTTGAAAACAAAATTAATCAGACTGATTAGGTATGATAGAACATTTTATCTTCATGAGATATTCATCTTCATGAGTCCCTTTCAGGATAACAATGCCCCGTATACAAGAGGTCAGGGTGTCAATGAATTCGTCGATAAGTACATAAATGATTTAAATCATATACTTTTGGCTATGCAGTTACCAGTACCTAGTTGAACACAATTGAATTGATTTTGGACTGATGTTAGACACTGCTCTCCACTATTATTATCAAAGCAACAATTCAGGATTGTTTTGTGTTTCATCCCTAATGTACAAGTTTAAAAACGTTGTAACCCTATGTTCAGACCAGCAAAATCCATCTGAACACAGATACGTGTGGAGCTTTCAGAGTGAATTTGGCGGTTATTCCACACAAATGCAGATTCGTCTCATATTCACACTTTGATGACATTTTACCGCACCGCTCAAGTCAAGCGCTGAACAAAGCGGCTGTTCATTGTTAATTTGAAATTAAATAAATTTAGGGGGGTTTTTTTAATGAAAACATGTCAAGTTTAAGGGTACAAATTTCTCCACAAAGTGCGTCAAGTTTTAGCGATTTTGAGTTTAGGGGACATCAAGTTAAAAGGTACCACTGTATTTAGTAATTTGATAGATCGGATGTCTTTTATTTCTGTATTTTTAATATTTTTGTATTCTTTTTCTTCCTCTCTGTATTTACTAGCTGATTTGAAGCGGACTATTGCTGTGCTACTGGATGACATCCTGAACCGTTTGGTGAAGCTGGAAGGCAGGGTGGATGCTGCTGTAAATGCTTCTCTGCACAATAGTTCTCACACAGCTGGGGTTGTTATACACAGAGCAACTAAACAGAACAAATCTGGCAATACTGTGGACGCTGGCAGCAATCAGCCCCAGACACTGTCACAGACTTAATGTCTCACTGGAAGTTAATGGTGGTGCTGGGGACATTTTGGCTCCACCACTGTTTTTGAGATATTTAATATATAGCTAGCTATATTTTTAGATTAGCTTAATATTTTTTGTTGACTTTTTTTATCAGATGGTTGATTGAATATGCACATATTGGTACAAATTTTGGAAAGAACATATTTATTGACTTTCATCTCACTATAACTTAGATGTATTTAGATATAACCTGCAATTATGACTAGTTTTATCACATTAGTTTATCATTAAAAGTAGTTTTAGCTATCCATAGACTATACCTAGCAGGAAGAGAGCATCCAGAGATCCAAAGGATGTTATCTGTTTAGGTAATGAAGACACTTGTCACTGATTTATGATATTATAATGTGATATTGTTTTGCTGTAAAAAATAATTTCGTTTGAAGTCAAAACAAATAGCAGTTTATTAGAAAGTTTTTTGCCTAAGCTTGCTAAAACCTTCAACAGAAGTTGCCAAAACTAGACTAGAACTGCCCAGCTTTAGCTCTGTCTTGCTCAGAATCAGAATAGAGCTGTGTGTTATTAAAATGGTATTAAAATCTCATTTAAAAATAAAAACAATAGGAAAACAATATAAACAGTGATTGACTTGGAGAATGGAAGCTGTCATTTGAAGGAATCTGAAGTACAGCTGGGTGCCAAAGGAAAACCCAACAGAATGCCTTAGTACTGTGTTGGACTGTCATGTGTACTGGTGTATCATTGCTCATTGGTGTAGATTTTAAGTATTTTTAACACTGTTCTTAAAGGATAAAACATTGTCCTTCAAATATTTCCTTAATCTTTGTTTTGTTTAATGGTGCTGAAGACTGCTTATCAATCTGATCAGTTTAAAATGTCCCTAAAATCATTCTTACATTTGTCAAACTTTATTGACCATCTTTATGGTCTGTGTCATTTTGGAAGAGATTATTTCTATCAAGATAAAAATTCCTTTATTTATTTTTACTAACAGTTTCATTTTAGTCTGTTGATTTAGCATCTAAATAGATACAGTTGCTCTGAGCTAGGGTACACAACACAACCTAGGTTTACAAAACACGAAGTTTAAATATTCCATCATAAAGCAGTCACCAAATTATCTATGGAAAATCTTAAGAGGAAACATTTGTAATTGGCCCATATGTAAGGAAAATGGAAAGGTATGCTTTAAAACCAAGAACACATTCAAAAAATTACCCATTTACATCACAAAACAGTCTGCTGTGAAACAAAGTTAGTGCACACTTTTTGTCTGAATGATTACAGACATAATGGCACAACTGCATGTGTAAGTACTGCACAGCAACATACTTCTACTTCTAAGTGGCCTCTAGCTGTGAGTGAATGTGCAAGTGTGTGAATAGCTTGTGATGGACTGATACCTTGTCCAGGGTGTATTTTTGCCACGCAGTGTTTTCAGGTGATGCCGATCGCAGTGACCCTCTTTAGAGGAAGTAGTCAAAAAACTTGAATAGAAAAACATTTTGTAATCATTTTATTTATTTGAGCTAATTAACAAAGATATAATCCTTGTAAAACGTTTAATAACTTGTAGCAACAATGCAAAAAATGCTTTTCTTTATTATGAATGGCTGTTAGTCTTTGACATCACTGTGGAGGACTTTAAGGCCACTCTGCTTTAGGAAACCACTTTAAATAAAAAAAAATGCTTGTTTCAAGTATTGCCCCAGTACAGTACAACTCAGAATCTTAAATTATGTTTATTTGATGGTGGCCATATGTGTGTTGGATAAATGTTCTTGCTTAATGAATTGTTTTATACAATGTGTCATGTTTTAACATTTTTAAGATTTCCCTTTGTTTGACTTCATGTTTGGTTTAATGATATGAATTTATTTAGCACTAAAAATGACAAAAATAATTAACAACCTTTTTGCTTGTACTGATTTGTACAAAGAAAAACTAATGCCAATCTGTTAAGGATGAAGCTGTCACAATGTATATGCAGGTAACTTTGTTGTACATCCCACATTCCGGGAAAAGTTGGGACATTTTGTAAAATGCAATAAAAACAAGAATCTGTGATTTCTAAATTCTCTTGAACCCTAAAACTGACAAAAATACAAATGACCAAATATTATGGCTGACCAAAGTGGTATTTTGTAAATATAAACAGATTTTCAAATTGATCCCAGAAACAAACTCAAAATATTTGGGCTGGGCAAATTAAAAGTGAAGTTTACATAATGTTATGGTTACACCATTGGGTATAAAATTAGTTTACTGTATGTTGTGAAAAGTTTTATGGAATCCAAATCTGAGTCCATGTAAAGCAAGGCTGAAAACCACTGTTGACTGTGTGTGACCGTCGAGCCCATAGACGGCAATACATGAGAAACATGTTGCTGTGATAAATATAGCCAGATACACTCGGGAGTCATTTCGAAAACTGAATACAGTCCACCGCTGCATCCAGTGATGCAACCTGAAATTCTGTTAATGCAAAGAGAAAGTGATGAGTTCATGGAGAAGACTTTATATTAAGATTTTAAGACATAATCAGCCATCAAAGTGACATTACAACAGGAATGTAATAATCCCACTTGCAAAATTGCAACAATTAGTATACTCATTTATTAAATGATTAAAACATTTAATTAACAGGAAAATGCAACACAGTGGTGAACATCCCTGTCCCAACTTTATTGTATTTTTGTCAGTTTAATAAAGTTTCAAGAAAACTAACAAATAATTATTGTTTTTTATTACATTTTAAAGAATGTGCCAAAATTTCTGAAAATATTTTTGTGTCAACAAGAGAGAGAGCACTGCATGGTATGTATATGCAGTATATTTATTGATGTATGTATCTAATCTTCCCCGTCATTCCTTTTGGCTCGAGATTTTTTCTATACTGGAAGTTTTCTAACAAATTACGGAAAAATACATAATACTTGTGCATTAATATTATGTAAGTTGGGACAGCATGGAAAATGCAAATAATAAAAAAAACAGTTTCTTACGTTTACTTTGACTTTTATTTCATTTTAGACAGGATAAACCTGAGATATTTTATGTTATGTCTGGTCAACTTCATTTCATTTATTAATAAACATCCATTCCTGCATTTCAGGCTTGCAACACATTCCAAAAAAGTTGGGACAGTAAAGCCACTTTGTAATGTTGTCGTTCCTTTTTACCACACTTAAATGATGTTTTGGCACAGAGGATACTAAGTGATTTAGTGTTGCAGCTTTTATTTTGTACCATTCCTCCTGCAAACACGTCTTAAGATGTGCAACAGTACGGGGTCGTTGTTGTCACATTTTTCATTTAAAAATTCTCCACACATTCTCTGTTGGGGACAGGTCAGGACTGCTGGCAGGCCAGTCCAGTACCCGTACCCTCTTCTTCAGCAGCCATGCCTTTGTAATGTGTGCAGAATGTGGTTTTGTATTGTAGATGGAGAAATATGCAAATCCCTTCCAATTCCAACTTTCTTTGAAGTACATTGTTTTTAAACATTTTAATAATTTTCTCACACATTTGTTGCAACAAACTGGAGATTCTCTGACCATCTTTGCTCATCAAAGACTCAGCCTTTCCTGGATGATGCTTTTGTACCAAGCCATAATTACAATCACTTGTTTACATTTACATTTTCGACATTTAGCAGACGCTCTTATCCAGAGCGGCTTATAGAAGAAGTGCTTCCATAGTAAACTTGTTGACATCACCTGTTTGGAATCACATCATTATTTAGTTTTTTCACCTCATTACTAGCTCTAAATTGCCCCTGTCCCAACATTTTTGGAATGTGTTGCAGACCTGAAATGCAGGAATGAGGAAGTTGAGCAGACAAAACATGAAATATCTTGGTTTCAAACTGTCTGCAATCAAATAAAAGTCAAAGTAAATGTAAGGAACACTGCATTTTTATTTTATTTGCATTTTCCCTACTGTCCCAACTTTTCTGATTTGGGGTTGTATTAAAATAATATGTTCGGACTTATAATCTAAAATGATACACCATTTCTATCCAGATGAGAGTGGTGTTTTTCAGGTGCCAACCCAGCTGAAAACCTAAACCTAAAAGTTTTTTGACCAATCTGTTAGACACTGCTGCTCACACTGACAGTACTGTGGAATATACTATGTCCATACATGTAATATACACTATATGGCCAAAAGTATTTGGACAACTGACCATGAGCTTGTTGGACATTCATTTAAAAAACAAATGGTATTAAATTAAAGCATCCATGTGATCTTTTCAGCAAAAAAAAACAGCCACTCTGATGAGAAGACTTTGAAGTATGTCTGTGTGAATTTGTGCACATTCAGTCAAAGGAGCATTTGTATGGCTGGGCACTTATTTTGCATAAGAAAGCCTAAATTGATGTTCCAGTTTATCCAAAGTTGTTAAGTGGGGCTAAACCCAAGGCTCTGTGCAGGCCACTAAAGTTTTTCTTCATGTCTTTATAGACCTTGCTTTGTGCACAGGGCACAGTCATGCTGGAACAGGAAAGGGCCTTCCCTAAACTGTTGCTGCAACATTTGAAGCATTAAATTTTCAATGACTAAAACACATGAATTTAAAAATTAAAAAGGGTGTCCCAATATTTTCGTCCATATAGTGTATGTACATCTCACTTGTCTTAATCTTACAAGCATTCAAACTTTGATAGGATAATTGTAGCACACTTTTATGTATTTAATATATACTATATTTATTATATATATCATTTTGGAAAGGGGTAGAAAGTGTTTGCAAAAAAAATCTAAGTTTTGAATTCTAAATTCAAACCACAAAGAAAGCCATAATATCAAAGAGGAAGAGAACTTGGAACAGTGCTAAATCTTTGGAGAAGTGGTCAGCCTGCTAACAAATCCTAAAGGGTTGAGCGACAGTTTATCTAGTTACAATACATTCAAATTAAAAGTAAAGAATTGCAGTAGTATCTAACTTTAGGGAGATGTAGGCTGTGAGGTGATGCTAAGGCAGACTTGTTTAATGCAGCACAACAATGACAAAATCCAATAAAGATTATAAGTTAAATGTATCCACAGCATTTAAAAACATTATAACTTTATAAGAAAAACAAAAAGCACAATTTGTAAATTATGGCATTTACCCTTAGTCAAAGAAAACAGTTTTTACACATGGTGGGTCAAGTACACATAGCAGTTTGACATAGTATTTGCTGTAAGACTATACCAAATTTGATGTTTATCCTTATGTTATGTTGTAACATTTTAGGTTTAAGTCAAATGGTGATGGGTAAATGGAGTCTTAATATCCATAAAATATATTTTATTTTAGAGAATGTGTGTGATTCTTAACTGCATGGCCCTTTTCTGGGTTTCTTTAAAATAACACGTAGCTAATTTGTCCAGTTAGATATTGCAACCTAACTGGGATAGAGCACTACATCTTATGAGTCCAGAAGAACAATATGTCCTTCTGTATACTTTATACCCTTTTTTACTAAATGTTGTTATGGCGTGTCGCGCCGTGGAAAACGACGCTGTCTGTGTATTATGTTATATGCTATAGCACCATCTACTGTTAGGATGTATGTTTATGAGGCCTTAGCCTGTGGTTCTCAAAATGTGCAGGCTAATGCCTAGTTCACACTACACGATTTTTGGCCGGATTTCGCTCGGAGACTGGTCGGCGATTGATTTTCCGGGTCGGAAGCAACTCAGCGTTCGCTCGGCGATCAAAACTCGGCTCTCAGTCGCTAAGTGTGAACTATCCAACAACTCGACCCGACCGGCTCGCCGACCGCTCGGCGACTGGATCGAGTTTTCTAGCAAGCCAGATATCTGATCTCAGATGTACGACTGGAAATGAGTGACATGTCGAACAGCCAATGAGAACGCAGGATACAGCGTGAGGGGAAATGCAGGAGAGGAAATAGTTTATATCAGGATACACCGGCACACACGTTTTACAGTATTTCTGATTTGGTCCTCTACAAAACATAACACCCACGCTGCATTACAAAATTATTAATTAACCTCCAACTTACTACAGAACCATCTATACTGTTTGTGTTGCCAAATCCACTCAGATTCATTTATTTTCCTCTTTGATTTTACGCTGCACATCAGCTCACAAACTTTGATCACTCGCTACTTGTTGACGTGCATTTTTGGACGTGGTATCATTAAACCATTGGTCACTTCTCGTGTTTGTTCTCGTGACTAAACGTAGAGAAGCTCACCTGCGATTCCAGTTGGTGATGGATCGTGTAGTGTGAAACCCCCGATCGCCGATCAGTCGTGTAGTGTGAAATATACACTGACTGAAAGACTCCCGAGTGCAGGAGATTCAGTCGTGTAGTGTGAACTGTACAGCGACCTGACGACTGGGAAAGTCGTGTAGTGTGAACTTGGCATAAGCTAAGCACCACATTTTATCCAATAAAACCTTTAAAAACAACTTCTGTAAGTCATCTTACAGGAAATCAAAATGCCTCTGTATGTAGTAAGCACTGTATTTCTGTAAAAGGGGTATGTCCGTTGTTTTTGTGTCGGTCTTTGTAACTTTAGGCAAATATAAGCAACTTTTGTTGTACTATTTTCCAGCCATTTTTTATGTTTGCTGAACAGCAATGTTGTCTGTGAATAGATTCATTTCTGATGTCACACAGCCAGTCTTTCTCCTCATTCCTAAGCAGTGTGCCTGATATATTAGAGTTGGAATTCTTTTAAATAACTGGTTGATTTCCATAAGGTATGTTTCCTGTCACTTTGTGGTTCTGGAAACATTCATCTTAAAAGTCTTGAGAGACTGAGTGTGTGTAGTGAAGAATTGTGTCTGTATAGCTTACAAAGTATTTTTACAACCCCAAATTAGAAAAAGTTGGGACAGTATGGAAAATGAAAATTAAAAAGCATTTCGTAGGTCAAATTTATACTTGTACTTTGATTCCTTGGTCCAGATCAACCATGAAAATGATACATTGTTAATTTTTTTAACCAAATAAAGTAAAAAATGTGACTAATGATGCATGTATGAAGTATGTTTTGTCGTCAGAACAATGCACCACGGTGGTACCATTACCAAATAGAAACACAGCAAGATGTGATAAAATGGATAAAGCAGTTAAAACAGTGCCAGAACTTCCTATGCTGCACATACCAAAGAGGATACTCTGTTCTCTAGCGTGTTTTAACATTTTACTTTCTTGACAGTACAGGTAGCTACAGGTTACAGATGATTTATCAGTTCAAGTTTAGTATCAAACACTGTCATAGACAGTTTACCTAACATACTTGTATTTGAACTGTAGGAGGACAACTGAGCTCCCAAAGGAAACTCACACAGACACAGGAAGAACATGCAAACTCCACACAAAACAGACCCAGGATGCTCCACATAGAAACTGGGATGGGACAATGCTACCCACTGAGCCACCGGTGATCACGGATGTGATCACAAGGTTTGTAAATCATGGCTGTTCAGCTTAGGCTTGCGCCCTTGCCCTTTACACACTGAAATTCTTCCAGATTCCTTTAATTGTTTAATGATATTATGCACCATACTGGGAAAATGGCAAATTCCCTCCAATCTTTCTTTGAAGAAACACTATGCTTTTTTAAATTTGACTTTTTCCCAACTGTCACAGCTTTTTCTGAAAACACTAAAAGAATAAAACAAATAAAACTTCAAATATAACTGCTTATTGCTGAAGAACATAAATTATAAATAAGGTTTGACAGAAATTATAAATGGTTACTTTTTTAAAAAGTTTTTTAAAATCTGAGGTAGTTTTGACACTGAAGTACAAATAATATTATATACTTTTACATGGATTAGGGATCAGATAAGGGATATTTAAATGTGTCTAGAACTTATTCTTAATGTACTTTTTTATTATGAGCTTCAACCCATACCTTATGTGGTGAACTTTTTCTCAACTGCTGAAGAGACTGCCCATGAAAAAGTGCTGCTTATTATAGTGTCTGAACAGACAAAAGTATTTCTGTGCACGCATGCCTAATTCCAAACCCTGATGTCTTTTACTGACTCATGCTCCATTCCCACATCCCTTCTTTTTACTTATTCATGAGAGTTCATGAGGTCTGAAGTCATCTTTCACTTTAGTTGAAGTGAATCGGAATAATATACAGGGGTTGGACAATGAAACTGAAACACCTGTCATTTTAGTATGGGAGGTTTCATGGCTAAATTGGACCAGTCTGGTGGCCAATCTTCATTAATTGCACATTTCACCAGTAAGAGCAGAGTGTGAAGGTTCAATTAGCAGGGTTAGAGCACAGTTTTGCTCAAAATATTGCAATGCACACAACATTATGGGTGACATACTAGAGTTCAAAAGAGGACAAATTGTTGGTGCACGTCTTGCTGGCACATCTGTGACCAAGACAGCAAGTCTTTGTGATGTATCAAGAGCCACGGTATCCAGGGTAATGTCAGCATACCACCAAGAAGGACAAACCACATCCAACAGGATTAACTGTGGACGCAAGAGGAAGCTGTCTGAAAGGGATGTTCGGGTGCTAACCCGGATTGTATCCAAAAAACATAAAACCACGGCTGCCCAAATCACGGCAGAATTAAATGTGCACCTCAACTCTCCTGTTTCCACCAGAACTGTCCGTCGGGAGCTCCACAGGGTCAATATACACGGCCGGGCTGCTATAGCCAAACCTTTGGTCACTCGTGCCAATGCCAAACGTCGGTTTCAATGGTGCAAGGAGCGCAAATCTTGGGCTGTGGACAATGTGAAACATGTATTGTTCTCTGATGAGTCCACCTTTACTGTTTTCCCCACATCCGGGAGAGTTACGGTGTGGAGAAGCCCCAAAGAAGCGTACCACCCAGACTGTTGCATGCCCAGAGTGAAGCATGGGGGTGGATCAGTGATGGTTTGGGCTGCCATATCATGGCATTCCCTTGGCCCAATACTTGTGCTATGTGCATCCAATGGTTCAAACATTGTATCCTGAAGGCGGTGCCGTGTATCAGGATGACAATGCACCAATACACACAGCAAGACTGGTGAAAGATTGGTTTGATGAACATGAAAGTGAAGTTGAACATCTCCCATGGCCTGCACAGTCACCAGATCTAAATATTATTGAGCCACTTTGGGGTGTTTTGGAGAAGCGAGTCAGGAAACGTTTTCCTCCACCAGCATCACATAGTGACCTGGCCACTATCCTGCAAGAAGAATGGCTTAAAATCCCTCTGACCACTGTGCAGGACTTGTATATGTCATTTCCAAGACGAATTGACGCTGTATTGGCCGCAAAAGGAGGCCCTACACCATACTAATAAATTATTGTGGTCTAAAACCAGGTGTTTCAGTTTCATTGTCCAACCCCTGTATATAATAAAAATCAGTGGCTCCACTGTGGCTGTTAGATTAAAAGTACAGACCCAGAATTATGATGAAGAATCTTCACACTTGTTCACACAAGTTTTTCCCTTTTTTATAATACTTTCCATGTAAGTGCTTTTGATTGCTTTCGGGGGGGTTTCTGTTTTTTTTTTTTTTTTTTTTTTACAACCTCAAATCAGAAAAGTTGGGACAGTATGGCAAATGCAAATAATAAAAAAACACAGAGTTTCTTACATTTACTTTGACTTTTATTTTTTATTTATTTTTTATATGCAGACAGGATGAATCTGAGATATTTTATGTTTTGTCTGCTCAACTTCATTTCATTTATTAATAAACATTAAGATGTGCAACAGTACAGGGTCACATTTTTTGCTTCTAAATTCTCCACACATTCTCTATTGGGGACAGGTCAGGACTGCAGGCGCGCCAGTCCAGTACCCGTACCCTCTTCTTCTGCAGCCATGCCTTTGTAATGTGTGCAGCATGTGGTTTTGCATTTTCTTGTTGAAAAATGCATGGACGTTCCTGGAAAAGGTGACGTCTTGAAGGCAGCATATGTTACTCTAAGATCTCAATGTACTTTTCTGCATTAATGCTGCCATCACAGAAGTGTAAATGACCTTTGCCAAGGGCACTGACACAGCCCCATACCATGACTTGTTGTTGATAACAGTCTGGATAGTCCTTTTCGTCTTTGACCTTTTGTCCTTTTGAGCTCTTGGCTCAAAAGGACGCAGTGAAATTCCTCCTGATTCCTTGAATGGTTTAATGATATTATGCACTGTAGAGAGAGAAATATGCAAATACCTTCCAAACTTTCTTTGAGGTACATTGTTTTTAAACATTTCAATCATTTTCTCACACATCTATAGACAAACTGGAGATCCTCTGGCCATCTTTACTCATCAAAGACTTAGCCTTTCCTGGATTCTGCTTTTGTACCAAACCATGATTATAAACACCTGTTTGGAATCACATCATTATTTAGTTTTTTTCACATTTCTAGCCCTAAATTGTCCCCGTCTCAACTTTTTTTGGAACGTGTTGCAGGCCTGAAATGCAGGAACGGAGGTACATTAATAAAATTAATTAGGTTGAGCAGACAAAACATGAAATATCTCAGGTTCATCCTGTCTGCAATTAAATAAAAGTCAAAGTAAATGTAAGAAACAATGCATTTTTATTTTATTTGCATTTTTCATTCTGTTCCAACTTTTGGTTTGGGGTTGTACATTCACTTTTTACAGCTATTTAACATAAGCCGACAATTTCAATTTACATAGGACAGAATTCACTTCTTACTACAAACCCCTCAGAATTATGTAAATGGCAGGGCTTTAAAAAAAAAAACTCTTTAAAAAACAGCATCAGCCAGAAGCTTGGTGGGAAAAAAAACCCTGGCAGGTAATCAGTCTGTCACAGGGCAGCAGTTACCAGCAAACTTTTACCTACTTACTTCTATAGGGGCGAGTTTAAAAAGCCAATCCACCCTCTGCACGGTTTTGAGAGTTCAAAGAAAACTGAAGTAGAACCCTTGACATGGTGCCAGTACTTTCTTTTATCAGGTGCATGGTATCAATTAGGTCAATTCCAAAAGTCATTTAAATAAATTGCTTGTTTTATTAAAAATTTTGATATTTAGTTGCTTTATAATATAATAAAGATACAGTGGTACCTTGTAACCCAATGTCCCCTAAATTCAAAATCTTTGAAACTCAACACCTTTCGTCAAGAAATGTGTACTCTTAAACTTAACGTTTCCCTTAAACTCAACGTGTTCAGTTTAAAAAAATATTTTTTTTATTTCAAATTAACAATGAACAGTCGTTTTGTTTAGTGCTTGGCTTGAGCGGTGTTTAGCTGAACTTTCCTCCTGTTTCACTTTTAAACTTGTGTTATAGCTTAGGGTTCTGAGAAATTGTAAGAATCATCTTTTTATTACGGTGTTTATTTATTATATTTGTGTTATTTTCAGTGTATAAGTGTCAAAAACAACCTCATTATTTGACATATGCCTAAAATACACTATATTGCCAAAAGTATTCACTCATCTGCCTTCACACGCATATAAACTTGAGTGACATCCCATTCTTAATCCATAGGGTTTAATGATGTCGGCCCACCCTTTGCAGCTATAACAGTTTCAACCCTTCTGGGAAGGCTTTCCACAAGGTTTAGGAGTGTGTTTATGGGAATTTTTGACCATTCTTCCAGAAGCGCATTTGTGAGGTCAGACACTGATGTTGGACAAGAAGGCCTGGCTCGCAGTCTCCGCTCTAATTCATCCCAAAGGTGTTCTATCGGGTTGAGGTGCAGGCCAGTCAAGTTCTTCCACACCAGACTTGCTTATCCATGTCTTTGTGGACCTTGCTTTGTGCACTGGTGCGCAGTCATGTTGGAACAGGAAGGGGCCATCCCCAAACCCTTCCCACAAAGTTGGGAGCATGAAATTTTACAAAATCTCTTGGTATGTTGAAGCATTAAGAGTTTATTTCACTGGAACTAAGGGGCTGAGCCCAACTCCTGAAAAACAACCCCACACCATAATCCCCCCTCCACCAAACTTTACACTTGGCACAATGCAGTCAGACAAGTACCGTTCTCCTGGCAGCCACCAAACCCAGACTCATCCATCGGATTGCCAGACAGAGAAGCGTGATTCGTCACTCCAGAGAACACGTCTCCACTGCTCTACAGTCAAGTGGTGGCATGCTTTACACCTTTTCATTGAGCTTGGTGATGTAAGGCTTGAATGCAGCTGCTCGGCCATGGAAACCCATTCCATGAAGCTCTATACGCACTGTTCTTGAGCTAATCTGAAGGTCACATGAAGTTTGGAGGTCTGTAGCGATTGACTCTGCAGAAAGTTGGCGGCCTCTGCGCACTATGCGCCTCAGCATCCGCTGACCTCACTCTGTCATTTTACGTGGCTACCACTTTGTGGCTGAGTTGCTTTGTTATACCACTGACAGTTGACTATGGAATATTTAGTAGCGAGGAAATTTCATGACTGGACTTGTTGCACGGGTGGCATCCTATCACGGTAACACACTGGAATTCACTGAGCTCCTGAGAGCAACCCATTCTTTCACAAATGTTTGTAGAAGCAGTCTGCATGCCTAGGTGCTTGGTTTTGGTTTAGGTGCTTCTTTCTATTCAGATAATCCAATATGAACTTACATTTATATCACGATAATTGTATTATTTTGACGATACCAATATCATATCACAAAACACCAAATCAGTTGCAATAATAATTTTTATATATATTTTTTTTTAACTAAATGCATGATTGCTGTCATTATTATATGAGTATTGTAATACATTGGATCAGTCAAATTTTATTTTGCCTTATTTTTTAACATATAATTAAAAGTATTTCTAAAAATTTATTTCTAAAAATGCAGGTATAATTATTAATAATAAATGTAAGCTACTCTATAGTGCTGGGTTTTTTACATTCATGTTGGCTTATTTCATTGCAGACAATATGAACCCAAAATACTTTATGTTTTGTTTTCATATCATTTGTCAATAAAGATTCATTCCTACATTTCTGGCCTGCAACACGTTTTTAAAAATAGAGATTAAATAAGATTAAAAACAACAAACACTAAATAATGATGTGATTTTAAACTGATTATGTCAACTGGTGATTGTAATTCTGATACCTCAGACGATACTGCATTAGTAACTGTCGTTCATCAGTAGCTGATATAATAGGCAGGAGATAACTTTGGCAAAGTTCCAACCTTTCAACCTGCCAAAAACTTGTTATAATAAAGCATATCCTAATAGAATGCACCAAATAAACCAAGGAAAGACAAGTACACATTCCTGAAACCGTAAAATAAATTCTTACATAAGACAACACAAGAACAGTTTTAACAATAACTTTTTTTTCCTGCAGCCATAAATGAGACATGATAAACATGGTGTTAAAACCCAAATAAATAAATAATAAAACTTTTTTTTTTTATTTGTGGTTCTAGTTAAGTAAAAAGAAAAAACAATTTTCAGACCCTTCTGGTTTAGAGAGTAAAATTTCTGACTTACCTTTGCTATGCCCATTTAAAGCCCACTATTCAGCTGTCAGACCACATCCAGAAACTATTGTAATGACAGCATAAAGCAATTTTGTGGTGGTTTCATGTCTCATGGTTTAGGCTACAGATGCACATTTGCCAGTTTCTTTTAACTGGTAATCTACCATCATTAGTCGATGGTTAACAAACAAGTAAAGTAATGGTTAGACACAGATCCACATGTACATAGATTACAGTTTTTCCTTTCCGAATAAAAACTCATAATACGTAAACATAGCTGGCACATGCACACTTAAGGTGGGTCAACAACATCGAACAAACAATGTCTTATCTGTTAATCACTAACATCCCTGGTTGGGGCTGTGTTTATCAAGCTTGTCATGATATAAGATGATGGTGATAAATCTATATAATAGGGAGATGTCAAACTGGTTTTCTCTTTTATTTCAGTACATTCTCCACCCCTTTTATCCATTTTAATAAAACCAGCATTACAGATTACTCATACAGGTTTAGGTGGTGAAGGTCAACTTTAGAGAACACTGTTTAAAAGCCTTGCTTTTGCTGCTTTTTCATATTTTTCCAATTTTACCTAGGATCTATTCTTATCTAATTACGAATGTTAATGTTTTTACTACCTCGTATTTATTTGATTTATACACACAGTTCAGTGTATAAAGTGCAATGTGCCAATGTTTAGATTTTGTGTTTCAGGATGAGCAGTTAAGAACTGAGTAAAAGCATTATATATTTTTTTTTTAATTACCCATGATCTTAATTTCTCTGAATGTTTTTTTTTCATTAAGGTTAATGAACGTGAAGGAGTTGAAGAGTTAAGACCAAGATTGTCGAAGAATATCCAAGATAAAAGAAGGCTTTTGAAAATGTTTACATGACAGACGGGGAAAAAGGGGAAAGGGGAAAAAGAACTGAAGATGGATCAGATAGAAGCACGCTCGTGTTATGTGTCTTAAGCAGAAAAAAAATTTTCAAATTTGGGTGAAGAAATGAAAAAGAAGGAGGTGAAAGATGAAAACTGAACAAATGAAGACAGAAGAACAATTAAATGGCTGAAGGAAAGGAATAGCGTTTAAAGAAAACAGAAGAATGAATGTGTCCATAGGTTAAGTAAATGTCCTGTGTATCTTCCAAGTGTATCTTCCAAGTGTTTTAAACATTTTTGAGGAAATTCATGTTGAGATGTTTTACTTTGGTGACTCAGAACAAATAATCTGATTAGCATTTTTGATGATTTCATTTCAGATATATTAACTTGTAACTTCTAACACTCTTCTCCACAGCTGTAAATGTATGTACAGTAAGTGTAACTAGATTTGTAACTGTGGATCGTAAGAAAGTATGACTTAATTTCTCTAACATTAGGATTCCCACTCGCCCTCCAAGTAAGAGCAGGACAATCCAGTAAGTGCTAAATCTGACAGCAGGTCAGGCTCTCACAGCCCGTCACATGCTTCCAGGCACTCTGAGTCCAGATCCCGTTCATGCTCCAGGTCCAGGTCGGTGTAAATAAATAAATAAACGCACAGCTGTTTTAGCACCAGTTTCAAAATAACTAATGGTTTTGTTGCTTATATCGTATTTCTTTGTACAGGTCCCGGTCACGTCGTCTCTGGCTCACGTTCTGGCTCACCGGAGAAAGTCCTGCTCGCGTTCTTACAGTCCAGACTACCGGCGCAGAAGAAGCCAGAACACATCACCTATGTCCAACCACCGGCGGCACACTGGAGAGTGCTGGAGTACCATACAATTCTAAACAAACTAAAACTGTGGTAAGGCTGTTAGTTGATGGTAAGAAACTCCTCAAAAGCCATCTGGATTTTAGCCAGACATCTGTTTCTTCTGCAAACAGATTTCTTTAAAAATCTACAACTGGGCATGTATTATGAAAATACACTTTACCACTGCTGTCATACTCTGTAGTGCAGTAGGACTTGATTTAGGACAATGTTTTGACTTAGGGTTAAAAAAAAGCAGTTACCTGTCATGTCAGCTTGAGTTCGGGGAGAAAGACTGTGTGTGTGCGCAAAAGGGTGTGTTCGCAAATGGGTGTGTGCGCAAATGGGTGTGTGTGTGTGTAAATTGGTGTGTGAGTGCACATACTCGTGCACACATGCGAGTAAATGTAAGTCAGCTTGATGATTTTATCCAAAGTGATGTACACCATTAAAACCGTTAAGCTTTCAATCCATTTCCTCAGGTCTGCCCTCCTGTACCAAGCTTGACTCTTCTGTTTTTTGTGTCAATATTTATTGCTTTTGAAACTAGTGCATTTTTTAACTTAACAGCTATGTACAGTCCTTATATCTGCATAATGGAGTTTCCTTTGGCTCACTCTTTGCCACTCGAAATCGAGCGAGCAAGTTATCAATCCAACTGAATACAGCTATCAATTAAATTTAAATAATATTTTATTTATTATTTAAGTAACTTGTGGAAAATTACTTAAAACTGTATTTTGTGAGTAAGGCTGTCTTTCCCTTGTAAATAAAATGTTTGAATATCTAAAACAATTGTGATGTGCAAAAATAGGAATGAAATTAGGAAAGGGGCAAATGTTTTTTATTACATTGTAAAACATGCTGCATTAAACAAGTGTGTAGAACGTAAATGGAGTGTTTTGTCATGTGTCTTGCTTTTTTATCTTTACAGGCTAATCCTGATCCTAGCACGTGTCTTGGCGTGTTTGGTTTGAGTCTGTACACCACTGAGAGGGATTTAAGAGAAGTCTTTTCTCACTACGGTCCACTTTCTGGAGTCAACGTTGTGTACGACCAGCGCACAGGACGCTCATGAGGATTCGCTTTTGTCCACTTTGAACGCATTGATGATGCCAAAGAGGTAAAGCCACAGCTGAAGTTTGTTCGTTTTGTTTATTAGGATTTTAACGTCATGTTTTACACTTTGGTTACATTCATGACAGGAACAGTAGTTACTCATTACACAAGGTTCACAAGGTTATATCGAACACAGTCATGGACAATTTAGTGTCTCCAATTCACCTCACTTGCATGTCTTTGGACTGTGGGGGGAAACCAGCGCTCCTGGAGGAAAACCACGCAGACACGGGGAGAACATGCAAACTCCACACAGAAAGGACCCGGACCACCCCACCTAGGGATCAAACCAGGACCTTCTTGCTGTGAGACGACAGTGCTACCCACCGAGCCACCCCCACAGCTGAAGAGCTGCTTGAATGAAAAATGACATGAATTGATGAGTGCTTATAGTTAGCTTTTGTCTTTGTTGCTGGTTTAATTATTTTATTTATTTACTTATTTATTTGTTTTGCCTTATATATTATTTTGTTTTATTTGTTATTTGTAGTGGTAGAAATGCTCTCAAATTATGTTTTGTCCCTTTTTTTCAGGCTATGGAGCGAGCCAATGGGATGGAACTGGATGGAAGGCGCATCAGAGTGGACTACTCGATCACCAAAAGGCCTCACACTCCCACGCCTGGAATCTACATGGGCCGTCCCACACAGTAAGTGACTTAATACAGACTGAATCTGACATGCGAAGAGGCCAGTAAGCTAAATGAAGTACCAAAATTCTGAATCTATTAGATGTAAAAGTGTTTCTCTCTTGCTCATATAAATATTTTTTTTTTTTTTTAGTATCAAGTTACCTTCTGTTGGATACCAGGGCTCTATGGGATTACAGGAAATGAACATGCAGAATGCAGAACATGCAGGTCCTGGTCCTTTCTGTGTGGAGTTTGCATGTTCTCCCCGTGTCTGCGTGGGTTTCCTCTGGGTGCTCCGGTTTCCTCCCACAGTTCAAAGACATGCAAGTGAGGTGAATTGGAGATACAAAATTGTCCATGACTGTGTTTGATATAACCTTTGATGAACTAATGAATATTGTGTGACGAGTAACTACCGTGTGTCTGTCATGAATGTAATCGAAGAGTGTAAAACATGACGTTAAAGTCCAAATAAAGAAACAAACACAGATGGAAACATAAGCACCTATGAGAAAATACCACAAAAAAATCAACACTAAAAATTATGACCATAAATATCACCAAGTATATGCCATGAATGTAATACTATTACTACATGCATGTAATACTCCTACTGTAATTATAAGTATTTAAGTCTTCCATAGCCTTCTGAGGCATTTCTTATAACTTCATTTGGTTAAACTTTCTTATTAACATACTTTTTTGTAGTGACCTGTAATTATTGTCCAATATTAACACTGCATTTATATGCAGCATCAGCTTGTGTAGGGTAAAGTTTTATTTACATTTACATTTACATTTTCTGCATTTAGCAGACGCTCTTATCCAGAGCGACTTACAGAAGTGCTTCCATAGTAAACATTTCATTTCTCAAGTTTTAGTAAACAACAGTCAAACAATACGAATCTGCTGAAACCTGTTAGAACCAAAGTGATTTTTTTTTTTTTTTTTTTTTTTTTTTTTTTTTTGGAAATGGAAAAAAATTTTTAGTAAATAAGTACAAGTCAGCTTAAGTGCTTAGTAAAAAGGTGGGTTTTTAATCGTTTTTTAAAGACAGCAAGAGACTCAGATGTTCGGACAGACAGAGGAAGTTCATTCCACCACTTGGGTGCTAGAACAGAGAAGAGCCTTGATGCTTGTTTTCCTTTAGTTCTGGGTGGAGGCTCAAGTCGAGCGAGACTAGTGGCTCGGAGGTTGCGTGGTACAGAGCGGGGTTTGATTAGACCACGAAGGTAGCTTGGGGCTGGTCCATTTTTGGCTTTGTAGGCGAGCATCAGTGTTTTAAACTGAATGCGTGCAGCTACAGGAAGCCAGTGAAGAGAACGCAGCAGTGGGGTGATGTGGCAGTGTTTGGGCTGGTTAAAAACCAGATGGGCAGCTGCATTTTGAATGAATTGCAAGGGTTTAATAGTGGACATGGGAGCTCCTGCCAGGAGGGAGTTGCAGTAGTCCAACCGTGAGATTACAAGTGATTGGACCAGAATCTTGGTAGCTTCCCTGGAGAGAAATGGTCGAATCTTCCTGATGTTGTAGAGGAGGAACCGGCACGATCTTGTCATGTGGGCTACATGAGGAGAGAAGGTCAGCTGGTTATCCAGGACAACACCAAGGCTTCTTACCTTATCAGATGGTCTGATCTGGGAGTCATCAAGAGAAATGACTAGGTCCTGGGTTGGAAACTGATCTCTGGGAATGAGCAACATCTCTGTCTTGCTGGGATTAAGTTTCAGATGATGAGCTGACATCCATTGTGAGATATCTCGCAGACATGCTGAGATGCGAGCTGAGACTTGTGTGTCTGAAGGAGGAAATGACAGAATGAGCTGAGTGTCATCTGCATAGGAGTGGTAGGAGAAGCCATGGGAGGCTATGACCTTACCCAGAGAGCGGGTGTAGATAGAGAAAAGAAGTGGGCCAAGTACAGAGCCCTGTGGAACACCGGTTGAGAGAGTGCATGGGGGAGTTATGGATCCCCTCCATGACACTTGGTAGGAGCGCCCTTTGAGGTAGGAGGCCATCCATTGCCATGCTGAACCTGTTACTCCAAGGTTGGAGAGAGTGGACAAGAGAATGCCGTGATTCACTGTGTCGAAGGCTGCAGAGAGGTCAAGAAGAATGAGGACCGATGACAGTTTGGCTGCTTTGGCTGCATGAAGCTTCTCAGTAACAGCTACAAGTGCTGTAGCACTTGTACTTTTATTCTATTGCAGGTGTACATTAAGAACCTCTCCTCTGCAAACGTCTTGTTTTTCTCTCTGCAGGACGATACTAAGACCAACTTTTTTTCATCAACCTGGATTAAAAAAGTTATTACATATCTATAAGAAGAAGAAGCTCTTATTATAGAGAATACACTCTGTTAAATAGCTTATTTGTACTTTCCAGTGTGATGTAGAGACATTGGATGTAGAAGGTTTTTGGCATGGTTATTTATCTGCTCATGTGTTTGTATATATCAAAAGATAGGTATAAAATTGTGGACATTTCTGTTGGGTTATGTGTGTGTATGTTTAATTTGTAAAAGAAAACCAGGGACAAGGTGCATAAACATTCTCTAACAATAACCTCTGTTCAAGTTTTTTGATTTGTTTATACACATTGTTTGAGAAATAAAATTAATTCAGGTTCTGTGTCTTTACGAAATCTATGATTCTTCATTCTGGTCTCTAAAGGTGTGGTTTTCTCATACTTTGGTTTGAAATCAGACAGCCAGTGGATGGTGGACCATTCTCAGCATCAAAATGACACTAAAACGGTAATGACATGGTGTTGTGTGTTTTGGTATAACTGTAGGAGGTGCAGCATCGTTGATGTTTAAACTTCTCTTTATTAGAAACACACATACATGCACACACGTATGTCAGACTAAAAGTTTCTCCTGCTTTTTAACCTGTCACACTAATTTGCTTCATACAATACTTTAAGCAACTTAAGATGGAAATAAATTAATTCAAGTGTATCGAGGAGACAGGTTCAGATTTTGCTTTTCAGTTTCCATTGTTCCTTGATAAAAGCTTTTATTATAACACTCATAAACAAATCATGTTGTTTTTATTGAATGCTTAAATGTGTACAAGGTGGTGTATGATTAATAATGATAAATGTATGAAATTAATACATTTAAACCAAATGTACTACAATATTCAGTCATTTACTTTTTTTTTTCTGAAGTCACTGCTTGAGGGTCAACAAAAGGAATACAGTGGGCATACCCTTGATGAAACCAAAACCTACAAGTGCTACCCATAAGCCTTCTTACTGAATTACAAGTCTGTTTAGAAGTACAAGGTGGTTTATGATGGTGTTTATTTTTATGTACATTTTCTGAGCAGTTCATATAAAGCACAGTATAAAAAGTTTTTGCCACTTTTTCATGTCAGACTTAATTAAATGTGGGGTAAACAATCCCAATTTTTTATATTTAAATTGGCACTGTGTGAAAAAGATAACTTTCCATTTGATACTTAATACAACAATTTACCAAAGTTAATTAATAATTGATAACTGGTTTAATGCCACCTTTTTTCAAGACATTTGGATCTTGAATTTTTAACTGATTTTCAGTGTTTGGAGGCTTATTTACTATTAAGTAGGCAAGGCAACTTTGCTGCCAACAAGGAGGAATCTGGCCAAGCAAATACATTTCAACAACTCCTTACACAGGCAGAATCTGAATTCATGCCAACTTGCTAGAAATGCCAACTACACTAAAAATACAGTACAAGTAAATCATGCCCAGAAACAACACAAGTGCCACCTACAAAATAAACATGGTTCAGTGTGTTCCAATAAAACTGTTAGGTTGGCTCAGGCTGTTACAGTAAATGCATAACATAAAAATCATTGCCACCAACAGTTTAAAGTGCCCCTAAACCACAATTTCTAAATCATTTTTGTAAACCTCCTGAATGTGTGATTTTAATAACATAGATTTGAGTCTTGAAACAAAGTAATAACATTGCCTAGGTTATATTTTTTTGTATTTAAAACAGGCACCTACTTAAATCACTATACAGCCAAATGTATGTGGACACCCCTCCTAGTGTGCCTAATGCTAATAGGTGTATAAAATATATCATGTCCTCGAAACAGTTTAGGCCTTTTTCTATTCAAGCATAAATATTCCTCTGTGTACAAAGCCAGGTAAATAAAGACTTGCTTACAATTCCAGTGGCCTGCACAGCATATGAATATGATGTAACTCTTCAGTTTAAAAATATTCCCCCACCTCCCAAAAACTAAGGAATATTTTTCAACTGAAGAGTTACATCATATTAATATGCTGTGCAGGCCACTGGAACTTGTAAGCAAGTCTTTAACTTACCTGGCTTTAGTACACAGAGGAATATTTATGCTTGACTAGAAAAAGAGGCTAACTGTTTCGAGGATTGATATATTTCTATACACCTATTAGCCATTAGGCACATTAGGAGGGTGTCAAATAATCTGGCATGTAAAAAATATATTGTTAGAACGTCAAACTAAAAATATATAAAGTAACCTGGACCAATGCTTTTTTCTTGTGTGCTGCTGATGTACAAACCCCATTTCCAGAAAAGTTGGTACATTTTGTAAAATGCAACGAAAACTAAAATCTGTGATTTGAACCTTTAACTGACAAAAATATGTCACTATATTTTGTAATTATTAACCAATTATAAACCAAATTAAAATGTATGTAATATTCAAGTTACACCATTTTAAAACCCAACAATTAGTAACAGGTGAGAGTATCATGATGGGTATAAAAGGAAAATCCAACAAAAGCTGAAGTCATGCTTTTACACATGAGTATTGGAGATACTGACATACTGGAGTGTTGGTGGGACAACCAAAAGAGATGCACTTTATGGTGGCATTTGTTTTAATTAGCCATATAAATATAAACTGTATAGATCACATATGCTCAGAGTTCTGTTTTCTGGTTTTTTTTTATTTCTTACAAGAATGAATACATTTACCTTTTTTCTGAAGTCACTGCTTGAGGGTCAATAAAAGGAATATACTGGGTCCACCCTTGATGAAACCAAAACCTACAAGTGCTACCCATGAGCCTTATTACTGAAATACAAGTTCTGTTCAGAATAATTCTCTCACTTTTATCTGTTACCATAAGGACACAAATCAAGCTTTGAGAACAAGTTGAACTATTTTGTAGGCATGTTGACACATGACTATCTATCTTTGTTATTCTTATATGTCTGTAAACACTGTATTTATTATTAAAATATGTAATCCTCATGCTGTCTGAACATTGTCACCTCAATGTTATTTTTATTTAACAGAGATTGTGTTAAAGCCATCACGTGGTGAGATCGGTGGATGGCGCTGTGGCACAGCAGATATTGTGAGTGCTTTCAGGGTCCTGCGAACTGGGGTTTCATCCTCGTCTTTGGTCATTGGCTGTAAAGAATTTGGCATGTTCTCGTCGATTACATAAGAAAAGAACCGATACCGAAATTTATTTGACTGTTTTAAGTTCCACTTGGTGTAAACTAATGTGAGAATGTGTACAAACATGCGATGAATCGGTACACTAGCCGAAGCTGCCCACACAGACTCCGTGCCCAGAGGATTAAGTTGATATGGTCAATAACTTTTATAATATCTGATTATTTCTAAAACATTTATTTTGATATTTATGTTGAGTGATTTACCAGCATACATGTAATACTGATTACGAGTTACTATTGGGACATAAATATTTTTGCCACAGGAGCAACCGGTTTTTAAAAATGGCGTATATGTTTTAATATGATTATCTTTAATACCAGGAAATCCTAGGCCAATTGCATTACTTTATCTACAGTATATCAGGCTGGATAGGACTCCTCAGACTACTTTTTTTCTATTAAATTGTGCACCTCCTGTGTTTAGACAATACATTGTTTTTTAGGAATTGTCAGAGACTGCAGGTTGAAGATACTGGGTTGTCAATGTCCCAGTTTTCTCTGGCTTTTTATCTAAAATTGTTAACATTAAAGTAGTGTTGATTTATTTAAAGCTCTGGCATTAACCAGACTTTTCTGATATTTATAAAATAGTCACGTTTCCTTTAAATCACATGTATATTACTTTTTGTGGTATTTTTTAGACGTCATAGATAAACATTTAAATGTAAAATGTTTTGCATTTATTGAACAACTGCATATTCCCCTAAAGAGGGAAAAGGTTTGCCCACTCTCCCCTATTTCTGTATTTCCTCGTGTATTAAAATGTTTAGTAAAGGCTTTAGAAGTATTTAAAGCAAGACTTACAGTGGTGTTCAAAAAAATAGCAGTGATTTTAAAAAAGTGAATAAAGCACAAAATCATTATAACATTTTTTATTTCCATAAATCCAAATGCACTGAAAATACTACACTTTCAATTCTAAATCAAAACATTAACAAAATTTTGCCAGTTTGTATTAATCCTTTACAGAAAGTTAAGAAAAATGAATATTAGAAAAAATAGCAGTGCCAGCATTTTTCTTTAAAAACTCAAAAATTTATGTATAACATGAAAAAATGTTTGAGGTTTCACTTTACTTTAAATTACTGAACTAATATTTAGTGGCATAACAATTGTTTCCGAGATCTGTGTTGCATGGAATCGACCAACTTCTGGCACCTCTGAACAGGTATTCCAGTCCAGGATGACTGGACTACATTCCACAGTTCTTCTGCATTTTTGATTTTGCCTAAAAAAAACACGTTTCAGATGTCAGCCCACAAGTTCTCTATGAGATTTAAGTCAGGGGATTGGGCTGGCCACTCTATTACCTCAATCTTGTTTGTCTGTAACCAGGATGTTTTGGGTCATTGTCATATTGAAACACCCATTTTAAGGACATTTCTTCTTCGACATAGGCCAACATGATCTCCTCAAGTATTCTGATATATTCAAACTGATCCATGATCCCTCGTATGTGATAAATAGGCGTAACACCATGGTATGAAAAACATCCCCATATCATTATTTTGTACCACCGTGCTTTATTACCTTCACAGTGAACTTTGGCTTGAATTCAGTGTTCGGGGGTCATCTGACATACTGTCTACGGCCACTAGACCCAAAAAGAACAATTTTGCTTTCATCAGTCCACAAATGTTGAGCCATTTCTCTTTGGACCAGTCAATGTGATCCTTGGCAAATTTTACCCCATTCAGGACACGTCTTTTTCTTAATAACGGGACTTTGCAGGGAGTTCTTGCTGGTAAATTGGCTTCACTTAATCATCATCTGTACTCACTGGTAACTTCAGATGTTCCTTGATCAATCTGGAGGTGATCATTGGCTGAGTATTTGCAATTTTGGCTACTCTTCGATCCATTCGAACAGCAGTTCCACGCTTCCTTCTGCGTCTTTCAGGTTTTGGTTTCCACTTCAAGGCATTTGAGATCATTTTAGCTGAGCAGCCTATAATTTGCTGCACTTCTCTGTATGTTTTTCCCTCTACAATCAACTTTTTAATCAAAGTACGCTGTTCATCAGAACAATGTCTGGAACAACCCATTTTACCCAATATTTCAGAAGGAAATGCGCTATGACCAACCTGTGCAACATTTGCCACCCTCCAACCTAAAATAAGGGCGAAAATTTACACCCGTTCTTCTGCAGAATAAATGACTTCAGCAATTGAACTCCTCACTGCTATTATTTTGAACAACCCCCTTTTAATCAATGCTTCGATTACTCAGAATGAGCGGCATGCATGTCCTAATTGTTGGGTTTGTTGGGTTTTGTTTTCATTACTCTACTACACTTTCAAGTAAATTTTTTGCTATGTAGAAATAGCATTTCTACTAAAAACAGTGATTTATCAGGTTAATGGTGTTGGACTGCTATTTTTTTGAACACCACTGAAAGTCACTTAAAAAACCTTGAAGTAAAGCCTCCAGGGTTTTGTACACTGTTTATGTCCTTTGGACGGACAGAATTTTGAAGTTTGGGCCTCCAAGAGTATGTTGTTGGTGAAAACATACACAAATAAATAAAAACAAGTCCTCCTGACCACACTGCTCCATTGAGCAGCAGTGACCCATAAAAATAAAAAAACCTTATAACCTTTTCTATTTTTAGCCATATTCACTGTCACCATAGGTCCAGGACCCACCCAGAAGAACTGAGCACAAGACTGGGGTGGCAGTTAATTGCAGGGCATCACTCATTCAAACCCATTTACTTACTCTCACCTAGGGGCAATTTAAAACAGCCAGTTCAACAACAGTCGTGTTTTGGGAGGTCAGGAAAAACTAGGAGACTATGCAAAGTTCTTCACAAACTCTGACTCAGATGCAAGAATAGAACCCAGGACCCTGGTTCTGGGCTGCACTTACACTACCTGCACTCTCAGAATTGGAAGTAATGGATCTTTGCCTTTTGCCATGGTGGTACCCTTGAGGATAGGTCTGTGCATTTAGGATGTACATTTTTACATGAGATAGAACCTGTATTGTAACTTAAACTGAGCAACCACACAACAATCATAACTACATTAGGTTTAATCCTCAGAGTGTGCTGCTGCACTGTGACACCTTACTTACTTCTTCTGGTCCTGAGTTTGATCCTCGCTTCTGGTCCCTGCCTGTAAGAGGTTTCTCCCCCACCAAAATCATACAGAAAGTAAGTTGGCTACCCTAGATCGTCTCTGGGTGTGAGTGTGTGTTGACCTGGGATAGATGGCATTCTTTCCAGGGTGTATGCCTGCCTTGTGTCTTGAGTTTCCGGGTGGCACAGTGAGCCTGACATGGATTAAATCATTGATAAAAATTTAAGAATGACATCATTAATCACAATCATTTGAAGTAATTAAAATTAACCAGTATATTTCACTGCCCAAAGTTTGTGTGTAAATATACTTTGTTAGACATGCCAAATGCATCAACAAACACCAGGTTCATTGGTAATGACTTATTAATACAATCAAATTACTGTGCCTTGCAAAAACATAGACTTAAAAATGCATACAGTAATGTAATCACATTAATCATGCTGGTATTAACAATGTGCTCTGAAAATGGTTTTACACTGTGTAATGAATGCCAAAGAACAGAAAAAGTTTTAAAACGTTTATATTTTAATGGTTTTTATAATATGTTTCAATGTAAAAAAAAATTTTAATCAAAGTCTGTTTAGGTTGAAATAAAATCATATGGAAAGTGGTGTAAAACCGTAACTTATTTGAGAAACATCAAGAAAAAAATTAATTGATCATAATCTCTAGCTTGATTCTGGTCAATCTTAACCGGAAAAGAGATTCTAATGTCAGTTTTTGTACCTCATAATTTATTACAAAAACAGCAATATTAATAGAATAGATTTTTATGCAGCTCCAACATAGAAACGTTCGTAATAAGAAATGACGTTATTGATTATTATTTATTTATTTTAATATAAAATTTAAATAAATGTAAAATTAACTGTGTTATTATTGGGCTATAGTGTGTTAAGGAGAACAATTGTGTTAAATAAGATACATGTAAAAAAAAAAAAAAGGACTATAAGAGAGTGAATAAATTTACATTTATAGAATAAACACTGTTGTTATAATTCAAGCTAACAGGTACAGTCCTGAACCATTTAACTATTGGTAAATGTAGATGCTTGTGTACATCAAAAATTTAACATTTCTAAAATATATAGCACAGCATGGCATAATGAATATGCAGCTAATTATCAGTTTTTTGAGATATTACAATAAGTTTACATTAACTGACGAATTCTTTTAGCAATCAGTAAAGTCATTTAAAGCCATTCTTACATTTATAGCAGATCTTTTGTGTATTTCCATGTACCCTTATTTGGCCTTTAATGAGGAACCTACAAGCTCCTCCTTTTGAAGTGAACAGGAAGTGACATGACATGAAAAACAGTTTTACAGGAAACGCCTTCAGATTTCTACACAGGTGCAGGCCTAAAGTAGTATTAAGTCAGTACTTTTAAACACTGTGTTGTACAGACACTACCATAAAGAGGAGACCATTTGGATGTTTTAATAGCTGAACTTCGAAATAAATGGTTTATAGTAATATTTGGCTCGTAATCATTTACTATTTAATAAAACAATACACGGATAAGTCAACATTTCAAACAAGAAAAAATTAATTCTATTAACTCGTTTTTATGCCATTATGTGTCACTTAACACAGTAATTTCCATGTTGGTCCAACTTTGATAAAAGCATTCAGCATTTCATTAAATTCTGAACTGGTTTAACCTTAATGAAGTAAATTTAACTTGTTTTAAACATTTACCCTCTTTAAACAACAGTGTACTTTATAACATTATTATTAAACATTGAATAATGTGCTGTATTATCATGAAATGCATTACTTTTCTAATTGTATTCCTTGGTAATAAACAAATGCATCTTAATGCCAGATTTTAAATTATATTAAAGTAAATCAATGAGACAGATGTTACCGGAACAATTAAACCACTGACATATAATACAAATAACAAAGACAAATACTAAGACTGTAAAATCCACTTAGATTTTTATAACTTTAAACAGCATAGTAACACAATCTCTAATTTACAGAAAAAGTACAAGATTCCTGGTGAGGGTGTCAACACAGTTTGCAGTGATATAAAGCATTACAATGTACAGTAAAAATATGTACAATGCAAAATATAAAAGAAAAAAATATATATAATATGTGGTGGGTATACTTAAATTGTAAAAAAAAAATGATATATACCATTTAAGATGAGTTTACATGAAAAGTTGTGTGTACAATTACATGCTAAAACGAAACGTTAAAAGAACTTAAAAGTATAATATAAAATAATTCATGACAATGATTACTATGAAAATTTCGATGTATTGGGTTTTTTCCCCTAATACACAAGGAAAACCTTGATCAAAAGCAGTATTATGATAACCTTTAATTTTGTTCCTAAAAACAAATATACAATTAACAGCTTACTAGCTACACTTAAAAAACACACCTAGTTAAGATTGGCAACATTTTTTAATTAAGCTCTACAGTCTAGTTGAAGTTATAGTAATACTATGTGTGTTTTTCTGAGTAAAAAAAAAAACTGTCAATGGATTACATTGTAAATTAGAAATTTTTATGTCCCAAGAGTCAAAACTATTAGATGATGTGATCACACATTTAAACAATAAACAGTGTGATAATCATCTAAAATTTCAAATAAAGTCAACATTGTATGAAACAATAAACAATAAATGATTATTTGTTTGCTTTTTGTCTAAGTATTGTCATAGTAAATAGTAAAATGTGTGGTTCAGTCAGTAATTTTTGTTTTCATAAGTATCATACATTTTAAAGACATTTATCCTTAAGCTTTTTTACAATCTCTAATGCAGTATGGTACTTTAAAAAAGAATTAATATTGTATTTTGTTGGTTGTTTTTGACAAAGTCTGCACACCACAAAACATGTCATTCTGGCCATAAAATAAACACTTTACACATTTAGACAAATAATGCTACATAATTTAAAGTAAAATCTTACAGTTAAGATCCTGCAAATGTGAAGATATATTCAGTGTTAGCCAATAGTACAAAAACTTCAAATAATTACTATTAAAATATGATCAAATTAAGTGAATTTAAATTAAAGATGTTTAATTTTATTACAAATTAATGATGCATTTTACATAGAATAACAAATGTAATTATTTTGCAAAATAAAAACAAAGAATTTGTTTAATCAAGTTAAGTAGTTAGTGAGTGAGGAGTTTCAAATTCCGCCATTTTCTTTGATTTGTAGTTTATGGATTCATTGCTGAGACCATTTAACGAAAAACAGGCAAAATGTCAATAAGGTTTGTTTAAAATATGGGTGAGAAATAATGTATCTACCAGAATAGGTCGATCTTAAAAACAAATTATAGTTGTTTATTCTAAAACGCTGAACTCGACACCATTTTCCAGCAGTCAAATCAAACATGGCGTGTGTGCACTTCCATAAATTTAAACTACACTACTAGTGGAAGTCGGATTAAAAGACAAAATCTTTTAGCTAAACTTTGATTGTGATCATACTCACACCCGAAAGAAAAAAACATACTCCTCCGGACGAAAAATACGGTCGACTTACATATTGGTTAAGAAACATCCGTGTCCTTCAACGCAAACAAAGAATACGTTATTTCTTGCCATCCGGAGCTGCTGCTGTTGCCATATATATTCATATTTACTGTTAAGTACTACAAGTATAATCATACGTTTTAAAAGAGACGACTGGAAACTAACTCTGGGTGCAACGTAGCCTACTTGCATGATTTACGTTCTTCCTACAAAACTTCTTTGTTAGAACAGTATGCACACATGTGGCGAGTACAGCCTATAGAAAATATCAGATTACGGGCGGAGCTGCACCTCACATTCCTCAGTAATATAAACATACATGCATAAATATGCATACCATAGATCCTTATAGAGAGATCATCAAGCATAGAATGCGTCACATTCACACTGTAAAATACACCATGGTGACCCACACTCTGATATAGGACAGATAGGAAAAACTCATGTTTAATCGACTGATATAACGTTGATGTTCTGATTCAGGCTCTTGTATATGAATTGAATGGCTTTTCGCGCCAGGATTTGTATAAAAACGGCTTAGCAAACCAATGAATGAATCCTGCTGCGCGAACATGTGGGTGTATAGTATGGGGCAGAGCGGTAGAGAGAACAGAGTGGCGACACTCCCATAGGGAACCGTTGGAAAGGGGGCGGGACATATTTTCTGTGCAGCTTCCGGGTTGTGGAGCTCTGTATAGTTCCAAACAACCCATAGAGCCTCATTCATTTCCACTACTTATCCAGCATTTTTAGCTGTTTGTTGCTTTGTTTTAAAAAAAATAATGAATTTAATGTCATTAATATACTTAATACTGTTATTGTTTAGCATTTGCTCAGCACTAAATGTTACATGTTTATCTTAATTAATAGATATAACTGAATTTAGCTTAGTCAGCTAAGCTAAATTATTGACACGAGTCTTTTCACCTAAAATTGATTAATTAAAAGTTGATTAATCAAGAGTCTTGTTACAGAAATGATAATAAAACATCAGAGCCATAATAAATCATTATACTTTTACTTTCATACTTAAGTACATTTGAAGGTAAATTTAGTTTAGTACTTTAGTGGAGGTATTTTTACTTTTACTACTACTTTTACTGGAGTAATATTTTACCTTGGATATCTCTACTTCAACTCAGCTACATGGTTTGTGTACCTTGTCCACCACATACATTAGACAAAATGAACTAGTGCATATTAATTATGAATTAATTCATGTATTACATGTAGAAATAAATTATTACTTACTCATGAAATAGATGAATGAATGCTATGTCATGTACATGCACTATAATGTTAAAGGTGCGGTAGTGTGTTTATGAACCTGTTCATTTAGTGCAGGTAAACCTTATGAATCCAGCCACATGGCTTAGTGTTTAACCAAAATGATTATTATTATGAATCCTCAGGAAAGTGAAGGGAGATTAGTTTATGTAAAAAACAAAACATAAAAAACTGTTTAAACTACTTAATGATATCGCATTATGTAATGTATGCTAATATAATGTACTGTGTGTTAACAAGAACGACCTATTAAGTCATTATAAACATCAATCTTCCACTTCATATACCAAATTGACATTAAAGCAGATGCAGTAAATGTAAACGCAGTTGAAAATACCCAGAAATTGTACAAATGTTTATTATTTACTGTTTAATATTTCATTTACTGCTGCCTGTCCCATATGAGAACATGACAGCGCCGGGTTTGTTTGGAACTATCGGAGGGTTACATGAACCACGTGACCGCGTGGCGGCGAGATCAAGGAGTGTCGCAACTCTCTCTATCTACGGCTCTGGTATGGGGCGGAAAACCTCTCTCTGATTGGTGTATCACACCGACCAATAGGATCACTCAATACGCTTGTCATACTACTGTAATATTTATTGAGTGCCCAGTGAGTCATATTTAATGAGTCATATTAAATAACTCGGCTCAGCAAAGGGAATTGTTCAGTAGCTCTAAGCCGCAATTGCAGAAAATACGTTACTTTTTCTATCGTTCCTGACAAAAGTACGTCATAAAGTAAACAGAACAGTTGATTTAGCCTGAATGTCGATAGCAGTTGTGTTCCATACCGTCCACTTTGAGATATTCGGTTGTGTGGTGGACAACAAACAGCATGATCCACAGCATGTGTGTTGTATTTATTGTTAATAGATACAATTACATTATTGGTGCAAAACTTGATGTTTTAGAACTGTTTGGAACCCTGCCACTATTGATAGCTCACATCCATACTGAGTACAAACTTGCAAAAATGCAAAAATCTAAGATAAATCATATATTATTAATAGATGTATGATATTAATAATATTGCCATTGTATGGACTACTTAAGTTGTAAAATGTAACGAAGCGAAGAGTTACAAAAATGTTTTGCTACAAATCAGAATCAGATTTAATGCCAAGTACATTTTCGCATACAAGGAATTTGACTTTGTGTGCTGGTGCTTGACATACAAACACAGAAATGATTCTTATTAAAATGATATCAATTAAATTAAGCTTTTAGGTAACCTGCCATGTTAAAGTGAAACATTGCCAATGTGCAAATGGTTTTGTGCAAGGAGTGTAGATGTTTTTATTAATGTGATATGCACTGTCTTTGAGAGCCCTTTGTCTTTTAAATGGACAGCAAAACTCATTTAGTCTGTTGGCTAGGCGAGTCGTTAGTGGAGTGGAGGCCTTTTGGTTTAAAATTGGTGATTTGTCCGAGTCATTTTCTGAGAACTGCTGTTTCTCAGTTTCTCTGAGTACAATAGTCATATTTTGTTTATTGGTTTTAAATCAGTCAGAGTGACAAATGTGCAACATGCGAGGAAAAAGCAATTATCTGATTAATCACTTTTTAGTGTAAAAATAAGTGCAATAGATGATGTATTTTAAAGCATTCATTCACTGTCTGTTTTGCCACAGCTTCATCCTCTTCAGGGTTGCAGTGGGTCTAATTTACTGGATAGAAGATAGGAAACACCCTAGAGAGGTCGTCAGTCCATCACAGGGCAAACATACTCCCACACACATAGGGCAATTTTGTTTTTCCAATTAAACTGACTGCAATGTCTTTGGACTGTAGGAGGAAACCAGAGCACCCGGAGGAAACCCAACACAGACACGGGACAACATGCAAACTCCACACAGAAAGGACCCAGACAGCTCCACCAGGGAACTGAACCCAGGGCCTTCTTGTGAGGCGACAGTGCTACCCACTGTGCCATTGTGCCGCCCTGTATTTTAAAGCAGTATAAATTATCTCCTCTCACTCAAAGAAGACTGTAAGTTATGTATTTTACAGTATTTCATGTAGGGTGACTATTCGCTATGCGGGTTGTTTTTCACAAGAGTTTTCGTTTGTTTTGGCTTAATTTGCCCTAAAGGTAATTCGTAAGTCTGCTTGAAAGTCTCAAAGAGTCGATTCAAATTAACCGACTCATTGTCAAACTTTATAATTACTCAACACAGGAGTGCGTGTACAGGCGCGTGCTCTCAAAGGATGAAAACTTGCTCATACTATTCATTTAGACGGAAAATATTCAGAACTTCCCATTACAAATGTTCCCTTTTTAACCTCTGAGCAGTAGGAGGTTCTTTTGCGATGTGCAGGCTGTCAGTCAGAAATGGGCTGGTGAATAAACAGCGAGTATGAAGTGAAAACATGTTTTGTTGTTGTTTCTATTTGAACAAAACTAGGAGGTTTGTGTTATAACAGGACCAACACGTTCTGTATCGGTTATTCTCTCGTTAAACGTGTTCATTTGATCACAGCAGTTGGATCTCCCGCTGATACACACCCCCTGCGTACGTCACTTCTGGCCAATCAGAGCGGAGCTGGCAGGCATTTCTGGTGCTCGTGTCTGAGAGAGAGAGAGAACTCCTCTCTCCTGCCTGAATGCTCTACAAACCGAAGGCTTAAGAGAAGCCTGCTGGAAGGAGAAAAAGCCTAGTAATGGCGGTTGTATTAAATAGATTGACGTCACCAATGAGGCAATTACTGAACATTTATGGTTCTATCAAAACACTTAGGTTCCCATTCCTGGATGTGTTATGTTTCTTTAGTGATCTAATATGTTAAAACATAAAAGTAGAAAGGGGGCAATTACTGTTCTATACCATTGTATATATGTATTAAAACATGTTCCTTTTTATGTTTTACTTTTTCTTTAAATATAAACTTGTTTTGCTACTTGGTAAAAATAGGTAGACCTCGAAGGTTTACTGACTGTAGTCTACCCTTTTGCTATGCATAAATTGTGCATAAATTGCTATGCATAAATCTTCTGGCCATCATTAAAGTAATAAACAGAAATAATTTGGTAGTGTCATTGCTGTGTAATGTATGCCATATAATGTATGGAAAAGAGTGGTCCTATAGAGAAACACTACATCAAAAAGGACAAGGTATACAGGGGGTGAAAATGCACATACAGAGCTGTACTGTTATCTCTATTATCTACAACTCTCATTTCCAAAAAGCCAGGGCATTTTGTACAATGTTAAGAAACAATCGTTTTCTGAAGTACTTATTAGCCTGTGTTGCTTTATTTGTCGCAGTAGTATGTAAGTCATCTGAGGGAAAACCTATTTTGAGAATGTTTTTTAACAGATTGACAATTCTCTGACAAAGTTTTTCACCAAGTGTTGAGCCATGACAGTCTTTGCTGGCAAAGACCTTCTTTTATATCCGACCATTATACCCCTAACTCTTACCAGTTTATCTGATTATTGTGCAGTTGTTTAAATCTTATATTTTATAAATCTATGATAAATCCCTTTTGCTCTTACATGCTTTCTTAAATAGCATAATATGGTGTTTACAGTTTTTTTAGTAAAAGCAGCATATATATGCTATCAGAAAATACAGGAAAGATGTACACAAAATTTGTCTTGATGTTTTCTGAAGTAATTCTTTCAGCACTTCCCAGTTCTTCTTTAGATTTAGGCTGTCTTTTGTTTCTTTGTCTGTCCAGGTGATCCCATACTGCCTTCAAACTATTCAGGTCTGGACTCTATGGAGGCCAGTCCATTACTGTCAGTGTTTTATCAGTTCTCTCCAAATATGATTTCACTGCATTTGCAGTGTGCTTGGAATTGTTTTCATGCTAAAAAAATAATAAAACCAGTCCCAATCAGGCGCTTTTAAGAAAGAATGGCATGAAAAATAAAACCTGTCTGTACTTTTCTGCATTCATGCAGCATCCCATCAACACCACTAGCAAAAATGCAGCCCCAAACCAGGACAGACCCTCCACAAGCACTCTCTTCAACTGTTCTGCTCACATATTGTTGACAATTCAATTCAAAAATCTTAAACTTGGATTTTTAACTCAATAGTTTTCTTTTCCAATAATCTCCATTCCAATCTTTGTGGGCTTTAGCATATCATAGCCTTTTACCCTGTTTCCCTTGTTTAAAAGTGGTTTATTGGCTGCTACCTATCCAGAAAGATAATTTCTAATCAATCTTATTTGGACTGTAAAAGGGTCAGCTCCCAGATGCTAAACCAGCTCCAGACTGGATTTTTTTTTCTGGTGACTCAAAGAACAAACTTTAAGACACTTTCTTTATTATATTATATTTCTTTATAACAGCTTAAATACCACATTCTGAGTAGCCAGTTTGTTTGCTGATTTCCCTTTAAAAGTGGCAGACCTTAATTGGGCTACAAGGGAGGAATTTCCAAACATGCATTACCACTCCAAAACCTTAATTTAGTTTCATTTGGCTTTCCATACTAGTAGATATCAATGACTTTTTGCATCTGTGTTTGAGCCTTATTAGAAGGTGACATTTTGTGATGCTTTTTGAGACCTTCTAACCTGCTTCACATGGCCAAAGTGATGTTTAGATTCAACAGGTCTGGCAGTAATCATACCTGGGTGTGGCTAGTAAAATTAAACCCAGCTGTCAGTTGAACTTAGTCATCTTATTTTACTTAGTTCACATTTGGTTGTGGAACTTCCAGTAGTAACAAATGCAAAGAATTACAAATGTGTGTAAATATAGCTTGGAATAGGTCATTTATTAATGGCTTTTATTATTTATTTATGTATTTATTTATTTATTAGGATTTTAACGTTTTACACACTTTGGTTACATTCATGACAGTTCACAAGTTTTAATGTCAAACACAGTCATGGACAATTTTGTATTTCCAATTTACCTCACTTGCACGTCTTTGGACTGTGGGAGGAAACCAGAGCTCCCTGAGGAAACCCACGCAGACATGGGGAGAACATGCACTCCACACAGAAAGGACCCCGGATTGCCCCACCTGGGCAACTGAGCCACCGTGCCGCCCAATGGCTTTTATTAAACACCATTAATATGAGAGTCTCTCTCTTGTGTATATATTTCTTAAATTGTTTATTTACTTTTCTGAAATGTAAAAAAAATCAACTTATTAACCCGTAACCCGAGATACACCATAGCTCTGTTTGTCATGTCAATAAAGCAGTAAGTATTCCATGTGCGACAGCATGCTATGGTGTTGTTTGACATTGGTGTGGACTAGCATGATAGATCTGGTTTCTGGTCTCTTACATAAACTTTACAATATATTACTGATTGAAAGTCTCAGATCTAGTACATAAAGTAAAAGCAGGCATGCAAGCCTGTGTTTCTTTTATGAACTGGTCGAGGCCCACCCTATAAAAACACTTGCCACTTTTCATGTCCTAAGGCGCATACACTCTTTCTCCACAAACATGTACTGGAAACCACCTGCAAAACAACATAAAATATACAGTGTATCACAAAAGTGAGTACACCCCTCACATTTCTGCAGATATTTAAGTATATCTTTTCATGGGACAACACTGACAAAATGACACTTTGACACAATGAAAAGTAGTCTGTGTGCAGCTTATATAACAGTGTAAATTTATTCTTCCCTCAAAATAACTCAAAATACAGCCATTAATGTCTAAACCATCGGCAACAAAAGTGAGTACACCCCTAAGAGACTACACCCCTAAATGTCCAAATTGAGCACTGCTTGTCATTTTCCCTCCAAAATGTCATGTGATTTGTTAGTGTTACTAGGTCTCAGGTGTGCATAGGGAGCAGGTGTGTTCAATTTAGTAGTACAGCTCTCACACTCTCTGATACTGGTCACTGAAAGTTCCAACATGGCACCTCATGGCAAAGAACTCTCTGAGGATCTTAAAAGACGAATTGTTGCGCTACATGAAGATGGCCAAGGCTACAAGAAGATTGCCAACACCCTGAAACTGAGCTGCAGCACAGTGGCCAAGATCATCCAGCGTTTTAAAAGAGCAGGGTCCACTCAGAACAGACCTCGTGTTGGTCGTCCAAAGAAGCTGAGTGCACGTGCTCAGCGTTACATCCAGCTGCTGTCTTTGAAAGATAGGCGCAGGAGTGCTGTCAGCATTGCTGCAGAGATTGAAAAGGTGGGGGGTCAGCCTGTCAGTGCTCAGACCATACGCCGCACACTACATCAAATTGGTCTGCATGGCTGTCACCCCAGAAGGAAGCCTCTTCTGAAGTCTCTACACAAGAAAGCCCGCAAACAGTTTGCTGAAGACATGTCAACAAAGGACATGGATTACTGGAACCATGTCCTATGGTTTGATGAGACCAAGATTAATTTGTTTGGTTCAGATGGTCTCAAGCATGTGTGGCGGCAATCAGGTGAGGAGTACAAAGATAAGTGTGTCATGCCTACAGTCAAGCATGGTGGTGGGAATGCCATGGTCTGGAGCTGCATGAGTGCAGCAGGTGTTGGGGAGATACATTTCATTGAGGGACACATTAACTCCAATATGTACTGTGAAATACTGAAGCAGAGCATGATCCCCTCCCTCCGGAAACTGGTTCGCAGGGCAGTGTTCCAGCATGATAATGACCCCAAACACACCTCTAAGACGACCACTGCTTTATTGAAGAGGCTGAGGGTAAAGGTGATGGACTGGCCAAGCATGTCTCCAGACCTAAACCCAATAGAACATCTTTGGGGCATCCTCAAGCGGAAGGTAGAGGAACGCAAAGTCTCGAATATCCGCCGGCTCCGTGATGTCGTCATGGAGGAGTGGAAAAGCATTCCAGTGGCAACCTGTGAAGCTCTGGTAAACTCCATGCCAAGGAGAGTTAAGGCAGTTCTGGGAAATAATGGTGGCCACACAAAATATTGACACTTCAGGAACTTTCACTAAGGGGTGTACTCACTTTTGTTGCCGGTGGTTTAGACATTAATGGCTGTATATTGAGTTATTTTGAGGGAAGAATAAATTTACACTGTTATATAAGCTGCACACAGACTACTTTTCATTGTGTCAAAGTGTCATTTTGTCAGTGTTGTCCCATGAAAAGATATACTTAAATATCTGCAGAAATGTGAGGGGTGTACTCACTTTTGTGATACACTGTACCTAAGGTTTGAATAATTCAAAAGTAATGTTATGTGTAATTAATGTAGCTGCTGATATGCTGTAATTCACCACAATAAACTCAATTAAATGTCAGTGACACGCATACATGAACTGAACCAGACAAATGTGGAGTAATCTAGCTGATTAATTATGTGCATGCATGAAAAGTCAGAACGGGGGTTGTGCAATAAACATATTCAGGTATTCAATTACAAAAATTTGGTAATTGTATCCAGTCCAAAATAAGGCATTTCAGGAATTATTTCTTTCTTATCAGATTTACTTTTGCAACTTTGATCTTTCATTTTGTTAAAGCCCTAAAAGCAAAACAGAAACTATGGTTTGTTTTTTTTCCACTTTTATTTTCATTTTTATGTCAGTGTCTTCAGATGACCCAAGCCTAATACCTGAGCCTGTGAAATTCATGGAAAACCATGCATTCATTCATTTTCACTACCACCTGATCAGGTGCAGCATCACCTGAAAACATGGGGGTAAGGCAGGCAGACTTCACCACAGACACAACCAAAGACAGTTTAAAGCAACCAATGATGTCACTGTTAGTGCTAAAGTAAAATCCCAAAAATCAATTTGGTGACAAAAACAAGGAGCTCCATCTGTAAAACAGCAGTCTGAGTCTTCACCTTGCTTTAAAAAAGCAATCATGACTACCTATTTCTTCTGCATTTTTCTCATTTTTTTAAATTACAAAAGCTTTTCTGTGATTAAATAGCCAAACATCAAAAATTCTGATGCTTCTTAAATTTGTAATTTATTACATCACTAAAATATTACATACAGTGGAAGTAGAGATACAATCTCATTATATACTCCACCAATTCATTTCTAGCTATTGCTCAGTTTTGGGTAACAGACATGAGCTCCAACATGCATGCAACAAAGAAAGAGTGAAACTGTGACTAGTCAGCTGAATATTTGTATTTTCTTACTGCTCAACAATGCGTAAGCATTTTTTTTTACTAAAAATGTTTATATATAATATACTGTATATAATATTTAATATATATAATATATATAATATTTTTTTTTTAACTTAAATTCTATTTGAAAGTGAAATTTTGACAAGTTTAAATAGACCAGTGTACAGGTTTATTATTAACCTTTTTTATATGAATGTATTTAGGAAGTATTCTTCTGAAATATTTTAAGTTGTAGAGTAGGTTCTTTAAAGCAAAATGGTTCTGAGGTCCTAGGTTTGACCCTAGCTTCAAGTCAGTGTCAGTAAATGTTTTGAATTTTGACTTTGTGTCTGCCAAATCTGCAGGCGGTGAATTAGCTACTCGCATAGGTGTTCGGGGTGCTTGTTGGTGGGTTCCTGCAGTGAAAATACATGTATTATTTCAAAATTTATTTTAAACTATATACAAATACTTAATTCTTGAATTTTTCAACTGCCCAAACCTGCTTATGCATTTCTTTTTAAAAATGTATTCTAAATCAAGTAGTTTGCCATGAATTTCACACAGAGGAAGTATGGAGGGGGGCTGATTCTAACATTATGCAAAGCAAGTGAGTGGAATACGTTTATTTAAACTTCTTACATTAGTATATTGGGGGCATTTTTAATATTGGGGGACATATGTACGTATATTGTGAATATGGCCTTGTTCTTAATGTTTTCTGAATATGTTACTGTTACGTTTTAAAACAATAGGTTAGTATATACTTTAAATACAGTGTATTCAGTATTCAGCCATTAAAACTGGATCAAGGGAGACAATGTGATTGCTTACTGTAAACCCTGCTGTTCATTACACTTAATCATTACACTTACACTTCATTACACTTAGCATAGAGCATCGCCATAAATACTATTTTAGAGTATTCTGGTTTTACGTTAGCATGCAATGTGAACTGTGTAAAAGGTTACCATAATATATAAGGGAGGGGTGGGTCGCGTGTAGTACAAGAGCCAGATCATGCAGGATGTTCTTTATGAATGGCAGACCCTCCCCCTCTGCTCCTATACGGCAGGCCTCTATAGGCCCATGCCATAGGCTTGCCCCCCTCCCCCTCTCCCACCCCCTCTCCCACCCACAGTGAATATTACGTAGCCACGCCGCTTTACTACCTCACCGCCAGCCAATAATAGACAGGGAACGAAATCCGCCGAGACGAGGGGAGTTTGCATGGAATCCCTTAGTGCACACAGCCAGGTTTTACTTCGGCACACAGCCCCCCCCCCCCCCCCCCGTCCTACTGCACTTATCCTAATTATACAAGCGGCATTCCTCACGTGCGCAATTGATTTGCGAGTTGAACACGTCGCCCAACCAACAACATTTTATAATTTTTCACAAGAAATAAAAAAAGCGAAAAAAGTGCCCCCTCGTCTTCCCTTGATTTTATTAGGAGGCGGCGCTTACATTCACGTGTGACTTTTTTTTCGTGCTGCCTACCCAAGCCCCCCCACACCCCCACAAAAAAATAAAAAATAAAAAAAAGTTGCTTGCTTTTTTAAATCACTCAGAAAGCATATGCAGTAAGAACTTCGGGCAAGTCAGCAGCCAGTGCAGAGTTCCCTTGCCGTCCATCATAATTTTATTCTAAGCAGGCAGCTTTGGAGCGAGTGCAGGGAGAACACGCCCGCCCCGACTGATAGACAGACAGTGCGCTCTCTCATTCTCCCCCTCACTCTCTCACACATACACACTATCCTAACGCTGCCCATCTGAGGGAAGCGATTAAAAGGGCTGCTCTCTCTTTCTACCGCGGTCGCTCTTTCTTTGCTTTTCTTTTCCCCTCCCTCTTGTTTCCCCCGGCCGTGCGGCAACATGAACAAGCTGTATATCGGTAACGTGAGCGAGCAGGCGAGCGCTCTGGACTTGGAAACTATCTTTGAGCAGTGGAAGATACCGTTCAGCGCGCCCTTTCTAGTCAAAAGTGGCTACGCGTTTGTGGACTGCCCCGACGAGAAGATCGCAATGAAGGCCATCGATACACTTTCAGGTGAGAACTGAGATTGTGACCTGCTAACACCTTAAACGTGCACCACATTTAAACGTGCTTTAAAACAATAGGACTGTATAGTCTAAATGTACCCATAGCCTTTTATTACGTAAACTGTACCTTTTCTGGGGGATACAAGCTATTGAACTGGCTAATAAAGCCCATATTGTTGTATATGACTTAAGTCCACTCCATCCATCACATGCATGCAAACCAGTACTACGGAAATCACAAACTTTTTAAACTCAAATCATTCACCTATGTGTGTTTTAGTGGTAAATCTTGTGTACTGTTTTAAGCACGTTTTCAGAGTCTAATTGAATATGCTTTAGTGTCAAAGTATCTTTTGAGTCAGAAACTTGGATTTATTGCTATAAAACCGAATTCAACTGATCTCTGGTGCTGACCCGCCAGGTGGTTACATTTGGATTTGGGTTGGGTTGTTGGCGTGGAGGCCAGGACTTCCTTGTTAAACACAAACCATTTATTTTTAAAATAATTTTACGTTAAATATGTTAGAAGTGTTTCTGTTGATTTGGGAAGATATTTTGAAAGGCATTTCTCTGGTGTTTTGTGATATAAGCCAGTTTTTCGCTCGACTGAGGCCTGCACAGGGTTCAACTTTGTCTCCATGTTTAACCTCTAGGAAGAACTAGCGTGCATCTGTGCTCTGTGTATAGTGTGTGTATATAGCAAGATTTGTTGTAAAAATAAACAGATTGCACCCACAATGCAAATGAAGTCGTTATTGAGATGTATGCGGCAAAACTAATCACGACCATCAAGTAGCCGTTTCTTAGTACATCATTACATAGCTGTATTATTAGTATTGTTTAACATTAGGTTTTAATTTTCTGCTTTGGGTTTTTTTTTTCTCAGGCAAAGTAGAACTTCACGGGAAGCTTCTAGAAGTGGAGCATTCTGTACCCAAGCGACAAAGGTAATCAAAAATACAAATTAGCCCATAATTAATTACTAGATTTGGGTTTTGTATGTAAATTGTATTTGTGGTCTTTTAATGTGGATCCTGATTGTTGGGTTTCGTCTCAATAATGTGGTGGCGTATGCATGTGTATATTTATGTGTTGGTGTACGTAAATATGTTTAAATATATACACGTTAATAAGACGACGCAAAGCTAGACTTATGATGTGAATTGCTTGTATGATCTTGACTGGTTTGCGAGCCCTACTTACATGTAATTGTAAAAACTCATTGTTTAACTTTAATTTATTCATTTATTTATAGCGTATCGAACGCTAGTGATGTTAAAAAACCCATGAACATTCACACAACACTTTTTTTTTCATAAATGTCAGTATTTACACACGAGCACCCGTGTGTGATTGTTTTTTTCATTGGCGAAATTTTTTTTTTTTAAATGTGTTACATTTCATAAAATTAAGTGACTGTGGAACACTACGTTTAACCATACGTTAGTTTACGTGACTAGTGTTGCAGCTTTTTCATTAATGCGTAGTCAGATTTACGTGTCAGTTTATCGTTTAGGGATTTTAAATTATTTTTTTGTCTTAAATGCAAAATTGTATCCTCGGATTGATTTTTAACACGGTATTTCGAGTTGCATAACCACAACAGAACAGCATGTGCATATTTCCGACAATTATCATAATGCAAATAAGGTAGCACAATCGTAATCTTAGCAGCTGCAATTAAGCAGACAGGCCTGTGAGCGCTCAGCTCCATGCATGCAACGTAAGAACAAAGTGTTCAGCACACTCAGTTAAAGGATGTATTGCAGATCCTGTGTATAAAATGGGAGTATGTTAGGCCGTAGGGCCATGCTTTTTCCTGTGCTGTCTCTTACAGAAGGAACTGCTCTTCCCTCGTGCTGTCTCGCGCTTCCGTTTCTTCTTCTGCTCATGCGCATTGGGCGTAGCTCGCAAGCCTGGTTACGAAAAGCAGCCATTGTGAGGCAGGGGCCCACTCTGCATTTTACTGGATTTGATTAAAAAGCGCCGCTGTACACTTTAACACGAGCACACTGCTGTAAACAGCTCACGCTAATTGTACATTTGAACGAGGCAGGTAACGAAAAAGCTTCCCACATTGGGTTTAGCTGAAAGTCTCGTTCCGTCAGCACACGTAACGGTAAAACATTTAAACTGCTTTACAAACTGCCCACCCACTTAACATATATGTATTTAATAACTACATATTTAAACCATCCATATGCAATAACATAAAAACAGAAACGTTGCGTTTAATTTAAAGACATAAACCTTGACGAATGTTTGGTCATACTCTTGTAAATTTAGCCTGTAAATTTTTTTTTCATGTCGATTAGAATTTGTTTGTTATATGTGGATCATGGTGTTTTGTGGATTGTTAATTATTGCACACCAGCAAATAAACTCTAGAAACTGATTGTACAGTGTTGTGCAAAAGTTTTGACACTCCTAGTTACTGCTTGTTTTGATTTTCTGTGTATATATAAATAATGTGTATAAAAGGGAAAACACATAAATGTGCCTTAACTATTGCGCATGCAGAATATTTTTCTCACAGTAAATTAAATTTTTCCATTAGAAGGTGAAGACGTTTCAGATTAAATGTTTAAAAAAAAAATAATAATAACACCTGCACACACTAATTGAACTGAAGCATGTCCATTCTCTTATAATTTACAGTATTTTTATGCATGTTCATTAAGTCCCCCCCCCCCCCCCCCCCAACTTAACAGGGACAAAAAGTAGACTTTAACTTCTCAATAACTGCTTTCATTTAAAACTTATTCTTTTAAAAAACAGTCTATAAATGTCTATACACTTACACTGTTTTCTAGTGAACTAAAAGGAGGAAATTTTTTTTTACTTTATTGTTGTAAGTCCATCCCACCTCCAAAACAACAAGAGGTGTAACAATAAGTCTTTTGTTGCATTTGTTGGTATTATATAGGTTAACATGTAGGATTCTGTTATAGCACACTAGGTATGGTTGAACATGCTAGAACATGCTAGTTTGTATTTATTTAGCTAATATATGTATTAAGCACAGAGTTGAAATGATCAGTGTTATATTGTAACTTTATTGCTAATTAAATTATTGTTCTTTTATTTTTATGAGTAAAATAAGAACGTAAGTGTCTCTTCTTTCCTAATATGCTAATAACTAAATCCACCTTACCAGTAGGTCAGTTTGAAGCTCAGTTTGCATGATGCAAATAATTATCTGTGGTTTTCACTTGATACTAAAACTTTAAACAGTTCAATGCGTTATTATTTATTTGAGTTTGCTTTGCTTGTAAAAATTATTTTAGGCCATGCATGTGGTAAAAATATGCTACTAAAAAAACTGTATTGAGTAAAAACTGTATTAAGACTCATCTGCAAAGTTAATGAATGTAAAACTGTTCAAATCAAGCCAATAGGAATAAAGTTAATTAGGGCATGCTGCTAAATCTGCTGCATGCACACAAATCAACTATTTTTTTTTTTTAATTGATTGAAAGTTCATGTTTACATTTCAAAAAATTGGATGCTATTCTTAGGTTTTAATCTCCAGTTCACTACAGTAACCTGGTGTAAACAAATATTTGCATTTGGACCACTAAATACTAAAAAGATAGTTTTATTCTATTTTTATTTATTTAGTTATTAGCGTGTGCTTCATAGCATTTCATTTATGTTTTGCTTCATGAGCGAAAGTAAATAGTGTAATAATGAAGTTGCTTTAAAGACCTTAATATAGTATAGGTTAGTATATTACTTTTTACCCAGTAAGAATTGGGTATCTGTTCACTCTGGTCACATGACAAGGCTGCGATTCTATGTGTAGGCCATGTGATGTTAAGCTTATTGCTTAAAAACAGCTAAATATTTATAAGGTCTCATACTATTTTACTGTATTTCTGTTGGAAACAAAAACTAAGCCAATTTTGTATTTTATTTATTAAACTCATAATTAATGAAGGTTTGACTTTATTTCCTGTTTGGAAATTACACTTAACCAGCTGTAAATGCAATCATTTTATCTGCAACCTGAGATTGAGTTGGTAATATGTTGTTTGGTGGATTTGGTTGTTGTACATATGTTATTTATTTAAAAACTGTTTATGCTTCATTTCTTTCCTCATTATACCCAATAAAAGTTATCTCCACAATTAATAAACAGGCTGGTCAGTTTATAGTGGTGTTGTAAGTGGAAGAAATAAATAAATGATTGCATTATCTGTTTAAAATATGTATTTTTTCTAGACCAAATAAATTTTAAGCTGCTAATAACAGAAAATATAGTGTCATTGCGATCAATCTGTGTGTCAAAGGTCATAAACATAGAAGTCAGAAAGCGCAGCCAATAGGAATGCTAAAAAGGTGCATGCTGGGAAATTTGCTGCATTCCATCCAGTAAGCGTCAGAGAATCTGCCACACATTTAGGCAGGACATGGCAGTGATTTCTTTTGGGCATGTATGGCTTGTATAATGTTTCTATTAGGCTTATTGCTGGCACAAATAATTTACCTAATTACAGTGTTTCAAATAGAATAGTAAATGTACTATAGCAACATGTATTGCTTTAAGTTGGTTAAGTTGGTTGTGTATTGAATAATTTACTTATCTAGGGTTAATTCAGAAGTTTTTAGGGTCATAGATATCCATGTTTACCTGAAATACAGAAATGCCTAAAATTACCTTTATAATATTTTATATTAATATTTAACAAGTTGGCCAGCTTACTGTAAATATGTAATAGTTAATTAATTGCATAATAAGTCTGAAATGGCACATACTTGTAGTGTGTAGTACTAGGTACTAGGTTTGGTTATGGCCTGCTTTGATGCCCTACGTGGTTGGTACATTTATTTTGATTGTGTGCTGGATAAGTGTAAAGTCATGCAACTTGATGTTTAATAACTTAATCTCTTGTAAAACCGACTGATATATTTTTGTAGTTGAGAGTAAATGAACAAATGTTAATGCTGTAAATGTCCATTTTTATGATATTTGTTTCCTAGGCTGGTAATATAAAATGGCATTATCCAATAGGCTAGGGCCAATATGTTGTCACAGCAAGTTGGATTTTAGAATCTGTTTTACGGTCAGAGTTGACTTGCATTTACTTCTAGTGTAAACTGTTTAATTTCATTGTTGCAGTATTCAAATGTATTTAAGCTTATTTAAGGACTATGTAGTTGCTAAGTGAAGTTACTGTTCAATCCAGTTTTTACATTTATGACATTGTTTTTATGCACATAGCCAGTAAGAATAATGTAAAGTATTGCATGTTGGGAAATATGCTGCATTGCACAAATTGTGTGTTTTGTATGATGTCCCATCAGTACATATTTGGGTGTTTATTTATTTGGTTTTTCCACTAGTAATGGCTGGTTTCTAAAAATTGATGGGAAGATTTATAAAATAAGTTTCAAATGAAAGCAAAGGTCATGGCATTTTCTTAGTCTGCAGTGCCTATAGGGGAGACTGTCGATGTTTTGGAATTAAATTACTGTGGGGATTTTTGTTGTACCAGGTAATTCTGGGTGGCTTAAAAGGCTGTTTTTTCAAGGTGTGTGTGTGTGTGCGTGCTACAGTTTAGGTAGTGGGGGGGGGGGGTCAAGAAATTTGGCCTCAACAGCAAGGCATGTAGGACCAATATAGGACCACTATAGTTTATTCACTGTGTGAATAAAAGGTGCATTAGAAATGTGTTGGCTAGCGACACAGAATGATATGGTAAGCGTCTTTGCATCTTTGAACAAATTTTGATATTAAGCAGTGTATTGTTGGCTAATACTGATTTGTTGACCTATCAACTAAAGGTTTTTAGAACAGTATTTGTTACTAGCTGCAGGAAATGTGGATAGGATTTCTGAAAACAAGTGAACCTAAGATGAGTCATTTAAAGCTAAAACTAAACCATGACCAAACTTGAATCATTCTGTGTCATAGACAGTGATTTGTCATGATGCTTTTTGCAAATTGGTGCCTACTAAACCTTGTGAATTGTTGCTGTATCTTAAAATGAAGCTGATAAGTGATTTAAATGAACCTAGTTTTTCCTGTATTTGTTGGTTTATTGGTGTAGTTATGTGTATGATATTTGAGATTTGGGATGTGAATTGCTGAATTGTTTATTTAGAATAAACTTTGCTACACATTGTGTACATATTTTAAAATAACAAGAAGTGCAGCCTTTATGGTTTCTAATATCAAGGTATATGTAGACAGAAATTTGCCATCAGTTTTTTTTATAAGCGAATGTAGAGTATTATAGATTGGTTGTTGGGTTTTTAGAGTAAATAAATATGCCATTTAGTTCTGCTGTGTAGGAAGCAGTCATATCCTCAACACACAATATCTGTGTTTAGGCTAACCTGTAACTATAGTAACCAGGCCCCACCCCCATGCCAGAAGGGGACTCGCTCTTGTTCTGAAATGGGGTACTGAGAACTCCTATCCCCTACACCCATGCTCCCGCTCCTATAGGTTAATCCGCCAGAAAAGAACATTCCATAGTGCATTCCCACTGTAACGCAGGCCAGGGCTGGAAAAGTGTGCTAGTTTCCTACAAATGTAAGAAAGTAAAATTGTAGTCAAAATTAGACCCGTGTTAAATGGTGACTCTTTATTTTTTTGTTTTATAAATATTTAAGACTTGCAGTGTGGGAGGCTGTTGGACAAAACCTACACTCTCCTTTGTATGAGAGTTTATTACAAAACTGGTGTAAATCTCTGCAGTCAGATAACCTGTCACTATAACGTTTTAGCTATCAGCCAGCTTACAAATAACTGGACATAATTTCCTGTTGACTTTTACAATATATGCATCACAGCATGATACTAAACGCACACTTACATTTAGCACAACTTACAAACGCACCGTGTACAAGTCGTACCTATACATACAATTACACTGTCTGTAGAGCTGTTCAATTTCATACCCCCCCCACACACACATACAGTGTATCACAAAAGTGAGTACACCCCTCACATTTCTGCAGATATTTAAGTATATCTTTTCATGGGACAACACTGACAAAATGACACTTTGACACAATGAAAAGTAGTCTGTGTGCAGCTTATATAACAGTGTAAATTTATTCTTCCCTCAAAATAACTCAATATACAGCCATTAATGTCTAAACCACCGGCAACAAAAGTGAGTACACCCCTTAGTGAAAGTTCCTGAAATGTCAATATTTTGTGTGGCCACCATTATTTCCCAGAACTGCCTTAACTCTCCTGGGCATGGAGTTTACCAGAGCTTCACAGGTTGCCACTGGAATGCTTTTCCACTCCTCCATGACGACATCACAGAGCTGGCGGATATTCGAGACTTTGCGCTCCTCCACCTTCCGCTTGAGGATGCCCCAAAGATGTTCTATTGGGTTTAGGTCTGGAGACATGCTTGGCCAGTCCATCACCTTTACCCTCAGCCTCTTCAATAAAGCAGTGGTCGTCTTAGAGGTGTGTTTGGGGTCATTATCATGCTGGAACACTGCCCTGCGACCCAGTTTCCGGAGGGAGGGGATCATGCTCTGCTCAGTATTTCACAGTACATATTGGAGTTCATGTGTCCCTCAATGAAATGTAACTCCCCAACACCTGCTGCACTCATGCAGCCCCAGACCATGGCATTCCCACCACCATGCTTGACTGTAGGCATGACACACTTATCTTTGTACTCCTCACCTGATTGCCGCCACACATGCTTGAGACCATCTGAACCAAACAAATTAATCTTGGTCTCATCAGACCATAGGACATGGTTCCAGTAATCCATGTCCTTTGTTGACATGTCTTCAGCAAACTGTTTGCGGGCTTTCTTGTGTAGAGACTTCAGAAGAGGCTTCCTTCTGGGGTGATGGCCATGCAGACCAATTTGATGTAGTGTGCGGCGTATGGTCTGAGCACTGACAGGCTGACCCCCCACCTTTTCAATCTCTGCAGCAATGCTGACAGCACTCCTGCGCCTATCTTTCAAAGACAGCAGTTGGATGTGACGCTGAGCACGTGCACTCAGCTTCTTTGGACGACCAACGCGAGGTCTGTTCTGAGTGGACCCTGCTCTTTTAAAACGCTGGATGATCTTGGCCACTGTGCTGCAGCTCAGTTTCAGGGTGTTGGCAATCTTCTTGTAGCCTTGGCCATCTTCATGTAGCGCAACAATTCGTCTTTTAAGATCCTCAGAGAGTTCTTTGCCATGAGGTGCCATGTTGGAACTTTCAGTGACCAGTATGAGAGAGTGTGAGAGCTGTACTACTAAATTGAACACACCTGCTCCCTATGCACACCTGAGACCTAGTAACACTAACAAATCACATGACATTTTGGAGGGAAAATGACAAGCAGTGCTCAATTTGGACATTTAGGGGTGTAGTCTCTTAGGGGTGTACTCACTTTTGTTGCCGGTGGTTTAGACATTAATGGCTGTATATTGAGTTATTTTGAGGGAAGAATAAATTTACACTGTTATATAAGCTGCACACAGACTACTTTTCATTGTGTCAAAGTGTCATTTTGTCAGTGTTGTCCCATGAAAAGATATACTTAAATATCTGCAGAAATGTGAGGGGTGTACTCACTTTTGTGATACACTGTACATATATGTTTAGACACACACACACAAAGGGATCTTCAAAAAGTTTCCGCACTTTTACATTTTCGTGTGAGGGTGGGAGGAGTAGTAATTGGTCGTGTCTGAGAGACAGAGCGCTTATGGTCCGTATTTAGCGGACCATTTGATTTACACCGTTTTGGATGCACAAAGAAGCTTTAAGGGGAAGAAGATTTACATGTGGTGGTGATTATGTAAAAGCAGCGATGCATCAGTGGCTATGCGCTCAACCAAAAACATTTTTTGCTGATGGCATTAAAATGTTGGTATGATTCTAAGAAAATGCATTGGTGGTGTAATTTCTAGAATTTTTTCATAAATAAAGTTAGTGTATGTATGTGTATGTATATATGTGTGTATATGTGTGTGTATATATATATATATATATATATATAGTATTTATGTATATATATATATATATATATATATATATATATATATATATATATATATATATATATATATATATATATATATATATATATACATACAGTGTATCACAAAAGTGAGTACACCCCTCACATTTCTGCAAATATTTAATTATATCTTTTCATGGGACAACACTATAGACATGAAACTTGGATATAACTTAGAGTAGTCAGTGTACAGCTTGTATAGCAGTGTAGATTTACTGTCTTCTGAAAATAACTCAACACACAGCCATTAATGTCTAAATAGCTGCCAACATAAGTGAGTACACCCCACAGTGAACATGTCCAAATTGTGCCCAAATGTGTCGTTGTCCCTCCCTGGTGTCATGTTTCAAGGTCCCAGGTGTAAATGGGGAGCAGGGCTGTTAAATTTGGTGTTTTGGGTACAATTCTCTCATACTGGCCACTGGATATTCAACATGGCACCTCATGGCAAAGAACTCTGAGGATGTGAGAAATAGAATTGTTGCTCTCCACAAAGATGGCCTGGGCTATAAGAAGATTGCTAACACCCTGAAACTGAGCTACAGCATGGTGGCCAAGGTCATACAGCGGTTTTCCAGGACAGGTTCCACTCGGAACAGGCTTCGCCAGGGTCGACCAAAGAAGTTGAGTCCACGTGTTCGGCGTCATATCCAGAGGTTGGCTTTAAAAAATAGACACATGAGTGCTGCCAGCATTGCTGCAGAGGTTGAAGACGTGGGAGGTCAACCTGTCAGTGCTCAGACCATACGCCGCACACTGCATCAACTCGGTCTGCATGGTCGTCATCCCAGAAGGAAGCTGACGCACAAGAAAGCCCGCAAACAGTTTGCTGAAGACAAGCAGTCCAAGAACATGGATTACTGGAATGCCCTGTGGTCTGACGAGACCAAGATAAACTTGTTTGGCTCAGATGGTGTCCAGCATGTGTGGCGGCGCCCTGGTGAGAAGTACCAAGACAACTGTATCTTGCCTACAGTCAAGCATGGTGGTGGTAGCATCATGGTCTTGGGCTGCATGAGTGTTGCTGGCACTGGGGAGCTGCAGTTCATTGAGGGAAACAGGAATTCCAACATGTACTGTGACATTCTGAAACAGAGCATGATCCCCTCCCTTCGAAAACTGGGCCTCATGGCAGTTTTCCAACAGGATAACGACCCCAAACACAACCTCCAAGATGACAACTGCCTTGCTGAGGAAGCTGAAGGTAAAGGTGATGGACTAAACCCAATTGAGCACCTGTGGCGCATCCTCAAGTGGAAGGTGGAGGAGTTCAAGGTGTCTAACATCCACCAGCTCCGTGATGTCATCATGGAGGAGTGGAAGAGGATTCCAGTAGCAACCTGTGCAGCTTTGGTGAATTCCATGCCCAGGAGGGTTAAGGCAGTGCTGGATAATAATGGTCGTCACACAAAATATTGACACTTTGTGCACAATTTGGACATGTTCACTGTGGGGTGTACTCACTTATGTTGCCAGCCATTTAGACATTAATGGCTGTGTGTTGAGTTATTTTCAGAAGACAGTAAATCTACACTGCTATACAAGTTGTACACTGAATACTGTAAGTTATATCCAAGTTTTAGTTCTATAGTTTTGTCCCATGAAAAGATATAATAAAATATTTGCAGAAATGTGAGGGGTGTACTCACTTTTGTGATATATATATATATATATATATATATATATACACTGTATATATACAGTATATACTGATGAGCTTCATGAGTTCTCTTTTATATTACCAAATCTCTCTTCTGTATTGATTACAAATGCTGCATACAGTTGCATGACAGTAACTTACAAACAGTGAAGTTTGTATGAAGCAAAAAACTAATAAAGTGAATGGTATGTAATGGTACATTAGTGTAGTTATTACTGGGTGACATTAGATGGTAGTTCTGTCTTTATTCTGGGACATGATACAAAATATTCAAATGTTTGTTTAAAAAAACAATAATAGATCCACAGACACACTGATTACCATGCATTGCTGGCACAAAAAAACTGCAGTGTTCGTTCACATTAGCACTTCTGCACTCTTTCTTTGAATAAGTATGTAAAGTCAACTGGTGCATGCACACTGAGGGTGAATGAAGAGAAGCCTCAAATCACTAGTCTGAACTCTCTAAATTGTGTGTACATGTAAGCTTTAGCTCTGCTCTTAATTCACATTAAGTACCAGCTGTTTAAAATAAATTAAAATTACAATGACCTTTTTAACCAAGAGCATCGAACAAGGACCTCTTTGTTATCTGTAAACCGGTTGATCAGTAACATCACTTGTATGATGCATTTTATCACTAGTATCAGTAAAAATAGTTACTTGGCCATTGCTAAAGAACTGTGCATGCACATTTGCTGAAAATGAGTTCTTGTTAAATGTCTGAGCTTCCTAAAGGACTAAAATAATCTAGAGCAGATATAACATGTTTGTCATATGTACAGTGGGCTGAGAGGGTTAAGGGCTTTGCTCAAAGGCCCAACAGTGACTCCTTAGCAGAGCTGGGATTCAAACCCAAGTTTACAAGACCATTCAGATGTGATTTTTTAGCATGTAGCTAGGAAGAAGTCATGACCAGCCCTTAGTGGAACTTTTTATTGTCACAGTTCAGACTGTTGTAAACAACTAGAAAATTGAAGTTGCTAAAATGATTGTAACTATTTCATATTTTATGAAGTCTGTCTAAACCCTGGCTGTTTAGTGTATTTAGTACCAGTGTTTGAAAGGCAAGTACCCATCTGACTGGTTAATAATGATAACTCACCTCTTATTCAGCATTAGTATTATTTTTATGATTATTTTTAAGCCACTTGACCTCTCTTAATGATTCATCGGTACAGTGTTTTAGGGCTCAGTAAGGTCCCATTTAGATGTTATTGTGCTTAGTGACCTGTTTACATTTAGTAATGTGCAAACATGCACTGTGTGAACTTTGGAGTCATTTGAAGGAGCTTGTTTCAGACTGATGAAATGTACACATTTCTACCACAAACAGTGGCACAAAAATTTATAACCTTAAGAGCCTACTGGTCATAACCAGCTTTTGACGCAGTTTACACATTTATTTAATTAACATTGACTAAGCATAATTTTGTATTTCCATTTACTTCTTTACTAAAACATCTACAGAAACTTAATGTATGGCAAACACTGTGTATGCTTTTGGTCTTAAACATTTTAGTATATGCATGTTTGGAATTTGCTGGCCACCTTATGTGATTTCCTTTCATTAGAAAAAACATTAATGGCTTTGGAAAAACTCACCTTTGTTTAGATAGGTAAACTTTGTTTCAGTTTGTTGCATTTAAGCTGATTGCGAATTAAAATGTTTGGTTTTGGAGTGGCTTCTCAAAATTCAAAGCATCCAAGTTTGGTCACCTTATGTTTTGATTATAAATTAGGTAGTTTCTGATAGAATAGAGGCCAACAATTAAAATGATGTAAAAACAACTGTAAACAAGTACATTTGTACAGTAACACTCATGTGACTGATCTTACAACTGTACATTATAATTACTCATCATCTTATTTAATAATTTGTAAAGTCAGATAGTTAAGACATTCCTGATTGTTTGTAGTGGGGTGGGGATTTTCATTTGTGGTTCGTGATGTTGCATGAGGTTGAAAACAGCCTCCCTGTACACAGGCTAAAATGAAGGAAAATATGTAATGTAGGAATCAGCTGGCCTGTGTTAACCTAAATAAATTTTTCTTTTAAGGTAATAAAAAATGTTTCCATGTATCATCCATGGCTTGACTGCATGCTTACAATATTGGAAAGTCTTTCATGTTTGCTTAAATAAGTCAGAGAAAAGCATGTGGCTCACTGTTACATTGTATGAATCATAGGATCACAAATTTTAAAGAAACATACATTCATAGTACATGTGGCTTAATACCAAATGTCATACATGGAAGAGCAGTACATTACTACATGTTATGGGCTTGATGATATAGTCATGTTGGTACATAGTTGAAGAGGAATTGCATTGGAAAGGCCAATGATGACTTGGTGGTAATGCACCAGCTTATTTTAAAATAGTGTTTGTTCAGTCCTAATATTGTGTTGAGTATTTACTGCATATGTGACAGACGGAAACAGGCAGGGCTCTCTAAGCCCGCATCAAGGACCTAAGATTAGTATGCAGTTCTAATTTTATTTTATGTACTTTTAATTTGGCAATCAACATTTAAGCAAATACAAATCAGAGCAAATAAACTCTTATATCTGCCTTTTCAATTTGTGTTGGAATTTAAAGGGTTAAATTAAAGAAGCTTTTTTGTGTCCCTCTTCCATGGCTAGATTGTTGGTTGTTGGTCCAGCTGTAAATTCTCAGCGGGCTGAGCAGTAAAAATTTATAAGAATTTTAAATGACAGTAAAATTGACGATTCTTATCCTCCCTCTAGGTGGGCGGACTTTGTTATCGCCAACTATGAATAGTTCCGCCCTCTGTGGGGACACGGGTGTGACAGTAGTTGTTTAATAGCGATGGTTCTGCACGAACATGTTTAGCACACAGTCCAATGTGAGTATAGTGAAGTCACACATGTACCGCTTGTTATGGTTGTTCATGTATTCAGTGAGTAAATATAGGGTAAGCAAGGACAATTGCTTTAATTGTCCATTCTGTTTATTTTATAGTATAAAAGAACAGAATGAAACAATGTGCATGGTGTATTCTACTCAGAACTTGTGGGATAAAGCAAATATTTGTAAGAAGTTATGGCATTTTGCATAAAAAATGAGCGATTTTTGTTTAGGTGTTAACCCTCTCTGTGCTGGTTGCATTTCTAACTCTGAACTATTGTCTTCTTTTTAGTTTCTTATCTTTTGCGGGACACTATGTCAGTGATTTAGGGTCAGTGGTCATTTTATTTATTTTATTTCTATTTTCTTTAAATAAAGTCAAAATATCAAGTGAAAAAGTGTGCAGCCGTAGAAGTGAAAAAGTGTGCAACCGTAGAATAGCAATTAAGCATCTTGTGTTAAAATGAGGAACATTGAGGATAAAGTTATACATTTATATCAGTTTCACAAAAAAAAAATTCAAACTGATGCTGTTTTGCTAAGAGATTAAGTAAGTATAAGATTGCTGAAACAGCTTTGCAAGAAAGTGCATTTATAAAGTATTATGCCCATTCTTGAAATATTGTGACTTTGTTCTTGAAGTCAAAATTAAAATTTAACAGTGGCCCTAAAATGCTGTTGTGGTGCACAGTAAACTATGCTTCCAACTTTGTGGCAACATTTTAAAGAAGGCACTCCTGCCTTCTTTAAAATGTTGCCATAAAGTTGGAAGCATATAATTTAGCTTATTTAATTTATTCATTATTAAAGTGTTTGAGATACAATAGTAAATTATGCTAGCCCATTACTGCTGGGATCCAGGACTTGAATCCCCAGCAGTGTGATAAGCTGGTGGTGCATCTACATACAGACATAATTAGCTACATTCAAGGGGGTGGGATGGCTGATGCCCCATGATGCATTGGTGTTTATTGCTGCCAGAGATTCCGGGCAGGTGGATAAACTGCAACCCTGACCAGGATTAAGTGGTGGTAAAACATTGGAAAGAATGAACAATTGATTTATTATTTTTGTTAATAATTATTTTTTCAAGAGCTTTAATTTCTTTTTTCACTTGTGTCCTGAAATGGTTTTTAAAAAGTTTGCAGGCCAAGCAGCATCACAGTTTTATTAGTTTGAGAAGAAGTGTGATTGTGCGTATGACTGAACAAGCGCATTGACAATGGAATTGACAGATTACATCTGTCTTTTTAGAAGTCTTGAAAGAAAAGCTATTGAATTTTTTTATTTACATTTGACCATTTGACACACTGTCATTTAAGTGACGGTTTGTCCAAAGCAACTTAGTTATGACCAAATACCATGAAATCAATTGAGGGTTAAGGGCTTTGCTTAGTGGCCCAACATCAGCAACTTAGCAGTAGTGGGGTTTGAACTGGCAACCTTCTGATTACTAGTCCAGTACATTAACCATTAAGCTCCCACTTCATTAATGTGTTTTTGCACTATCAAACACTTATTGTGCCATAATGCTAGTAGGTTAAGGTCACTGGTATTACGTTGACTGATGGGACAAATTACTAACAAACAAGTGAGCCTTATTTCTACTGCAGCTGTTTTCTGCATCAAGTTAATCCTTCATACATTTGTGTGAAAATGGGTTTACAATTTATTAGCCTCATCATGGATGCCGCTGGGAAAACTACTGTAAAACTCTTGTAAAATGCAGTTTAGCTACAAAAATGTAGTAACCCACAGTTCAATCTACACAGTAGATATTACAGTAGCAATTTATTGCATTTTTTTATGAAATAATTGTGCTGACTGAGTGTAGACACTCCCCAGAGTGGTAAAAGGCAAAGTGGTGTCACTTCAGCTAAACCAATACAGCTACATAACTCTTACTAGTATTAATTACCAGGTCACTATATTATCAAATGTTCATGGTATAACACTATTGTAAATTACATAACATGCCCACTTTTTGAGATTACATCTGTACACATTTTGTACTGTAATAAAATAACTATGCATGAGGTATATTAGCTATAAAATGATTAACCAATACCTTATATTTGAGAGAATTTAACTACTTCATGTTCACAGCCAATTGAAATAGTGGACTCTTGCTTAGTTCACTGTTTGCAAGTTGAACTGGCTTTTTTGAATTTCTGAGTGCTTGCGATTTAGAAATCAGTTTTTCTTGGGTCCAGTTTGGTGCATACCAAATACAGTATGGCAAAGAAAAGCAAAATATAGAATTGAACAATGTTTATAGTTTGTGTTTTTTGTAAAGTAGTCCAGGCTTGGTTTATAAAATAGTGTAGCTACTTGATTTAATACTACATTACTGAGAAAAGTAGTTAAACTTCTAGCTGCCTGCTTACAAATCGGGGGTTATCAGAAGTTTTTATTCAGGATATCATGTGATTGATTATTTGTATGTATGCTGATAATGTGTAGAGCAGGTGTGTATGAGACTCAGACTTGAGGTTTAATGAATCTTTCCCAATCAAATATTAGGATTATAATATCTCAGAAAGAGTGATGTTTGGGAACATGTCTTCTAGTGTTACTGAGTTGCAATCCTTAATATATATGGCTGAACAACCTAGCCATTGGTAGGTACACTTGTCAGTGTGCTCTTAGTGCCAGGCTGGGAAAAATAAGGACTATCAGCAAGGTGTAAAACTGTGCCAAATCAGATATGCAGAACGATCTTCTGCAAGCAACCAAAAGCGGAAATAAATTGAATATTTGACAAATCTTTTTTTAAATTATGAAATACTGGACATTTGGGTTATTATTAAGAATAGCATATATAAATATGTTTTAAAAGCATGTTTGAATACCAGGGGAAATCTGGACCAGATTGTATTTGTTTTTTTTCCTTTAAATGTTTTGGATGAGCACAAGTCACAGGTTTTATGGCCTGCTGGTTTGCTGGACTGTAATCTTTTATTTTAGACCCTTGATCATGATTTGGTATTCTTACTCAATTTGATAAAAATGACCTCAGTTTGTTTCATTTAGTCAAGCTACTTAATTTTTTTTTATTGTGAAACTTTGTGTAATTAATTCAGTAGTCAAATACAATAGTCCTACACACCATCTCTCTGCTTTTGTAAACGGATATAAGAAATTGCTCACTTATTTACAGGAGGAGCCAAGTAGTAGTAGAGAGTAAGTGGAGTACCAATAGTATAGAGACCCATAGTAGTTTATTTTAATGACATTTCTTTTTATTGTTTTTCAGAAGCTGTAAACTGCAGATCAGAAATATCCCACCACACATGCAATGGGAGGTGAGTGAACTTTGGTGAATAGAAGTTGATATAAGAGGTCAAACATTTCTTGCCATTTTTACTTCGATGTAGTTTAGATTCCTCTGTCTAGAACCTAAAGGTTTATTAGGAAGTATTATAAATAAATATGCATTCAGCTTGGACTTGTCACTTCTACACTTCAGGAACAATATTTAACACCATAGATGAAAGTCAGGGTTAGTGCCCAAAAATCATTAAGTATTGTAACAATTTAAAACACACAGATAATGTTGTAAAGCTTAGCTATCCTCATTACTCTATGCCATTTTGAAAGCCACCCCTGCATTTTTTTTTTGTAACAGTATGTGAGTAGCAGTTTTCCAGTCTAGCTTTGATTCACAATTCTGCATGTTCCGTGCTCTGACCTCCCTGCCTCTACTCATCATTGATAGACATTCCTTCTTGGTGGAATGCACGGGTACAATTTCTCTTTACATAGATAATGGAGGATGAATGGAGGATGGTTAGGGACACATGAGAATACAGACTACAGCAATAAAACCCATAAACCCTACTATTTATTTTAACCTGACAACTTTTTACAGGTATCTCAGTTTTTACATTTTGACAGTAGAGTTGCCTGTGTATACCAATTTAAATGAAAGATATTGCTAACTGGTTACTGAGATGTGAGTTTACATGATGGATTAGTATATTGCAGTGTCTGAGATAATGAAAGTTTTGACCTTACCTAGATACCTATATTCTTTATGTATTTTACTATAACTATTTTACTGTAACTATATTTTAAATAATTAAGATACTGTCTGAAATTAGAAACAAGGAACTGTCACAGCCCTTGTCTCACCTTAAGTGAACAATTCCTATTTTCACAAGTATCCTTGAACCATTTGAAGCAGGCAATACCATATTAGGTATACTGCAAATAGTTCTGGACTTGGATGTATCCTCTAGGTCACCATGCAATGGGAAAGGGGCTCCTGATTCCAGTGTACCTTAACAATGCTTAGCAAGTGCAAAATTTGCGTGATCTTGTTAAACACAAATGTGCACATTTTTTCTATGCTGTTTAAGGCAATACTCATTGCTAAAATAGATGTACCATAATCACAAATGCAAGCTTAAAAAAAAAACAGAAAATAGAAGTTTTATAGTGCCTAAAATGTCCCTTGCATTTTGAAATGTAAGAATATAATATACAGTACTGTACAACATTCATAGGACACCAGACTTGTTGTTTTAGCAATGGTATAATGACTATATATAATTATCTCTCTTTATTAGTAAACAAACAGAAAATACAGGGAATTTGTATGCAGTATTAAAAAAGAAAAAAAATCTGAAAAGGTGGCAAAAAAACCTTTCAATATATGATAAGTTTCTTCTTTGAGAGACCATAAGAAGTCCAGCAAGGATCTGGCTCAGCATCTAGCAACTTCAGGGGGTGCCAAGTTGACACCTCTATAGATCGAAGAAGCTTCATCAGGGATGATCTTTTTGGAAGAGTAGCAAGTAAACCACTTTTATGGAAGGGAACAGGGTAAAAAGGTTACAATATTCTAAAACTCATGAAGATTAGTATGAAAATCATTGGAAAAGAGTATTATGGGGTGACATCCTAATTTAAATTTTTTTTGGGTCCACTTGTCAACAGTATGTGAAAAGAAGTGCTTGAGGCCTTCAGTAAAACATGGTGTCCTGGTTTGAGGCTGCATTTCTGCCAGTGGTGTTGGCGATATTGTCTGAACTGATGGGATCATAAATGTTAAAAGAACAGACAGGTTGTAATTTATCATGCTGTACCTTCTGGAATGACATGATGAATTATGATAACAATTCCAAGCACATTGATAATGCAGTGAAATCCTGTTTGGAGAGTCCAAACCTGAATATTATAGGGGTAGTATGAGATCATCTGGACAAAAAAAAAAGAAATAAGAGACTAAATTTTATAAAGTTTCTTTATAAAGAAAACGAAAGATAAATATGGATAGTCATAAACTTTGTTAAAATAACAATATGAGTGGTGGCCTCAGACTTGCACATTACTGTATTTTAAGGTAAAATAAAACGCTCTGGAGCTGGTTTAGGCCATGTGAACATGAAAAAAGAAGTGGGGACCCACCATGTTTACCCATTTAGCAAAAGGAGTCTTTCTTCATGCCTGAACTTGTTTGACTGATTGTTGCTTTTCTAAACTGTACGCTAAATGGTTAGCTTGGCCAAAAATCACTAACATCTCTAATGCCACAGTCCAGATGTTTTTTGCAGATCTAAAGAACATTTCTTAGTTTCATTTAATTAGAAGTCCATCTAGCTTTTATGTTCTGAGTGGTTTCACATATTTTTACACAAGAGAATTCAAGATGAGACTTGGCCTGTAATTTGTGACAGTTATGATATGTACAAATATTTTTTAAACCATTCATGAGGTTAAGAAAGAAGTTTTCAGAAACAGCTGTTTTGGTTTAACTGGCTCTACGATCAGTTCTACTAATTCACAGTGGACAGTGTATAGAGAATTACTCTTTCAATGTGGCATACTCTAGTCTCATTCATCGTGGCTTACTGCTTTTACTGCGTCTAAAGTTACACTTGTTGGTGACTCAATAAGTGAAGGTCATGTGGACATTCCTAAATGTACCATGCCACCTCTCTTAACAATTAAAATTGAAACAGTGCTATAGGGAGATAAACTTTTGGGGTGGTGCAGTGGTCTGGGTTTGAACCTCAGCTATTCTACTGGCCAGCTGGGTGTCTACACAGACAATAGCAATTAGACTTTACTACTATAAACCAATTAAAATTATTCTTGTTTTTCTAATTAAGATTTTAAACTGTATTATTATTATAAATAGTTACTACTAAGATTAGGCTGTGTGCAGAATGTTGCCTCAAGTACTTTTTTTTATTTATTTATTTTATTATTTATTAAATATTCATAAAATCTTAAAGAACTGAACTTAACCTATACAGAGATGAGTTGGATTGCCATACGTTAAGAGCTGGGCATAAAACTAAACGCTACTGTTCATATGCCATAAGTCTTTTTACTTGTTGTTCATGGGCCCTTATATTTATTTTATTTTATTTATTTTTTTTACTTTAGTTATTTTACACAATTATCCCAACTCTAGCAGCTTTTGTCATATTTCATTAATCATGTTTTATTAATCCTATTTGCATATTTATGTTTAAAATTTGTATTTCTACACTGTGTTAAACATCTCCAGATTTGGGAGTGTGTTAATGTGAAAGATATTATCCCTTGATGTCTGTTTAAATGTAGTATGAACTCTATATTTGTACTGGGGTTTTTTTGTTGTTGAATTGTTTTGGCCGTGTGTGTGCGTGTTTGTAAATTCGAAAATAATATTTTTGCGATTAATTGTATGTATTTATACAATATGTTTAAATTTTAATGTTTCTTACTAAAGTACAAAATACATAATCTTTCTACATGTATTTCTACAGAACATTCGTTTAAATATCTAATGTTTTTGTAACCCGCTGCGTCAGTACAGACATGCATTTTACATGCAGTCGTTACTTTTCAAATCTGAACCTCACTGTGGCTTTGTATTCCTGTAGAATAAGCGAAGGTCGTGAGGTGTACGTCAGTGAAATGTTTGTAGTTTCAATTTGTTATAAGGACGCTTAGTTTGCCATTCTTTCTTTGTGAAATTACGGATGGCGCTTCATATTTAATTCACCGCTAATACAGCTGTTTCAGTCCAGCAGTAGCACTGCGTAACATCAGTTTACGTTTATCTAGTGTAGTTTTCATGCTAAGGGCTTAAAGCGCGTATGCAGCAGTGTTTATAGACAATGAACAAGGCAGTGTGAGCTCGCGTTTAGTGCAGAGTTGATCTCGGTTGGATTGCACGTTAACAATCCATTATGGTAACCCAGTGCCCTGCGTGCCTGTAAGGCCTCGCTCTCGACATGTGTAGCCTTTACCCCGCCCATCGCCACCATTTCACTCTCATACAGACATAACTTGCATTCAATTGGGCTCCTCTTGCTGATTGACCGCTCTTTCGTCCAATGACTGGCGAGTCTTTGCAGCTGACTTAAGTTTCATAGTAAAGCTGGGCTCAACCAATAGAAGCGCGGTGAGTAGAGCGGAAGTGGGTGTGCTGTGGTAAATGTATAGAGGGGCGTGCTTGCAGCTTCTCTCCCTCCCCGTGCTTACTGCTAAACAAACCCCCATTTTACCCTGTTGATTCCCGAACCTAATCTCTCCGCCAAAAATACAAATACAGGAAACTTTACCCGAAACCTTTTTGTGGTTTTTAAAATACATATAAAATTACTGTAATGTATGGATATGACCAACATTAAGCAATTAAATTATAAAAATCACGTTATTGCAATATATTTTTGGAGGGTATACATTTATTTTGATATTAATCTTAACCAAGTATTTAGGGTCTCAAATGTTTATCAAACTTCACATGTCTTAAGTTTTACATTTAAATTTTAGTTTTAAACTTTAAAACCGTTGATGTCCTGTAATTTGCCTTATAATGTAGTGTAACCTGCACAAGACAGGGGTGAGTGTTAAACAAGAAGTAACATTAACTACATGTTTTAAATGCAGCACGCTGAAACATTTATTTATTTATTTTTATTAGTTGTGAATTGAGAATGGCAGTTATCCTTGCAGGTTAGAATCTTGTCATCAACTTTAAAGCTCTGGGCATGTTATGCCATCAAATATTCATTTGCCAATCGTAACCATACACAGTGGCAATTAAAGCACAAGAAAAAGTACAAAATTATGCAACAGCTTGTCAGATACCTATTACTGGCTTTTATGTTCTTTCACACACCTAAATTATAAGACCTTTTTGGACTTATGTAATTTTTAAAACTGACTGTGGAACAAATTTTACATTAAATAACTCACAAGACAATTAGGTTTTAAACATTTTATATTTTTGGCATTCAAAAGTTAATTGTGGATTACACTACCCCAGCTTTGCTGCAATACATCCATGAGTATATAATTATATACGATTAAAGGCATAATATTTTCCCATTTTTTATTAGTTATTTAATTATTTGTATGCACCTACAGGATATATAAAAACCAGACCAGTAGTGTTAATGTGCTGCCATAGGGCATTAATGTTTGAGTGATTGACTTCCCACATTTGCTGTACACCACTAATGGAAGACATAATGAGTGAAATAGGCAGAAATGTGCAGTGCAGGTCAAGTGCTTTAGAACATATGCTTTAAAAGAAATTGCATTTGTCCAATTGTGGTAGCATTAGGCAATATGACAGTTGACAAGGTGTTCTTGCTGATATAACAATGATCCTTGTTTGTAACAGAAACAGGCGAGTGCTACATTTGTCAGTTGAATGATTTGCAGATATTGGTATTTTCTAATTGTCAGGTAAAAAATGGAATAATACACATTTGAATGATAAAACTTACTTGAACTTTCCTTTAAGTTTAGCTATGACATTGTACATTTCACAAAGTACACTTTGACTCTGGGAAGTAACACACCTTTTAGTTGTGTAATGAACTGCAAAGCTATGGTCTATAAAAACAATCAAGCAAATGAGATGTGGCATATGAGCACTGGGGCTGTCCTGTTCCCACTTGTTCTGTTGCCAAAACTATACCAATAATAAATCTGATAATATTTTTGGAAAATTGATTTTCATCTAATTCTTACAATTATCAAGCAATGATACAAACAATGAATGTGAAATTTCACAGATTAGATAACTGCTGGAATTATGAAGATGTTCGTCAGAAGTTAATATGCTTAATAAGTGTAATGCCATTATGGTTACCTACTCAATGTATCAAATCAGTGCATCTGTAAAGACATAGTTGTTGAAATAAATCATTGATGCTGCTGCAGATTGCCTGTCATCAATACACGTTATATTAAATGCATGATATCATATGCATAGTATATGTTGCCCTGTGCACCAGCTGTCTGGTTACCCGGTGCTGTTAGTGCAGTACCCAGTATTGAGTAAATTAGCTTCACGAAATATTCTTTTGAATCCTATTTTTTTTTTCTGCAGAACAAATCACATTGCATTTGTATTTAATATTACAGATCTGTTCAGTTAGTTACAAGTGGTAGCCAAATTGCAAAAATATAAGGGTATAAGAGCCTAGCAGGAAGATTGAGTCCAAGTTACAAGTGTCTTGTCTTAATGCCTTTGCAAGTTAAACTTCTTTTTCACTACCGCCTGCATTGCACAGTAGCATAAATCTACAAACTTTGTACCAATATGAAAAATAGGGGCATTTCTGAGCATTTACTGTACACTGATCCTTACTGTCAAATTTTTTGTTTTATAATACAAAAGAACATTTTAACAACATGAGTCACTAGCTTTTCATAACTGGCTTTATATGTGTATATGAGTGGAAATTAATACTTACCCAATTATTTACAAAATTTACTTTTTTAAATATATATTTGGTTAGCTGAAGAGACTGTAGTAGTTAAATAGATTTTGCTTACTATAGTTATGCTATCTAACATGCCAAAATCTGTTTATAAACTCTGCTGCAATGTGCCAAAATTGAAGGTTTAAGATTTTTGCGAACCTTTCAGGCAAATGCTAAGCAGTCTGGTTTTTTTTACTGTATATTTGGAGTATCATTCAAAGGTCAATATTGAATGTATTTGGCTGGAGACAAAGATCATAGTACAGTGGTCCAGAGCTGTAGATTAACACTAATAACAAATGCTGGTCTCAAGACAAGCACTAGTTTAAAAAACAAAACAACAAAAAAAACTACTACCCAGTAATCTATTAAACTTTAGCCTGTGTCAGTAGGCATTTGTCTAGTTGGCTTGCTAACAAGTCATGCTAACAAGACCTGTTTCTTGCTCAGGTATTGGACGGGTTATTGGCTCAGTATGGCACAGTGGAGAGTTGTGAACAAGGTTGGTACACACCAGACTCCTACGTTATTATATTTCAAACTTTTTATCTTCACAATGTTTGCGTATGTGTAACACTCTCTTTGTGCCTCTCTTTACTGTAGTCAACACAGATACAGAGACAGCTGTAGTGAATGTGCGATATGGAGCCAAGGACCAGGCGAGACAGTGAGTACTTCAGCTCACTCTGATAACGGAGCCGTAGCGCCAAGCGTCAAACTTGAATCTCACTGCTGCCACCTAAAGTTAGATTGAAGGCATTGTTGAATCATCACTTCTTCTGCTTTCAAAAATTATTACAATTCCAAGCATTTTAGTCTTATATTATTTACATGAATATTTTTCCTCTGTTATTTCCTCTGTATTTTAATTTTTTTAAACTCAACAGAAGTGTTCTTCTTGGTTAAATATATTTTCCATTATGTTCTTTTCCACACCCAAACTTTTTTATCTCCCTTTAGAGCAGTAGAGAAGCTGAACGGTTTCATGATGGAGAACTATGCGCTAAAGGTATCCTACATCCCGGATGAGGCAGCCGTCGCTGATCCTTCAAATATGGGTAACAGAAGAGGAGCAGCACCACGCGGTCCCCCTCGCCAGGCTTCACCCTCACTTGGTGCCCGGCCCAAGCTGCAGTCCGACATCCCTCTGCGCATGCTTGTGCCCACTCAGTTTGTGGGAGCCATCATTGGCAAAGAGGGTGCCACCATTCGCAATATAACCAAACAGACACACTCGAAGTAAGCATGGTGTTGAAGATATGGTGCACTCTGATTGGGCTTTGTAGTGTTTACAGTGTTATCATTCTGCTGTCAAGCCATTACATTTCCAATTTGTTGAATGACCTTTACCTGACATTTATCCAGCCATTTAGATTATGTAAAGTGGTATAATACTGCTTTAGTAAAGGGTGTATAATACTGCTTTAGTCTTGTATACCAGCCAGGCATAAAGTGCATTTAAAGACATGCATCTGGAAACAGGGCCACCTTTGATATGCATGCTGTTTGCAACTAGTGACAAAATATAGAATCAGTGTTTATGCTGTAATTTGCTAACAGGCTGGCCGTAGTCAGGTGGCAGCTGAGTCATATCAGCCTTATCAAGCTTTTTAATATTACAAACATTGTTCAAAGTCTACCGGCCAATAAGAATTGAAGTGTAAATCTCGCTGTGCAAATGTGCTTTTGTTGAACATGAACATATGCAGTGGTAACTTTTGCCTATACCTTTTGATTGTCTGTACAGACACACACATTTTAAAACCATGGGTGTTAATATGGAGTTGGAATCCCATTTTTTGTTACTTTACCAACCCTTACTGTTCTTGAAAGGCTTTTTACAAGATTGTGGAATGCATTTGTCCTCATCCAGTGAAAATAGCATTTGTTATGAGAGGAATCAGTGCTGGGCAAAAAGGCCTAGTTTGTACTCTGTCACCTGGCCTGTACATTATGCTTCAACTTGCTGTGAACAACATTACAACCCTTCTGACACATTAATATTATATACGTTAATGTTATAACTTTTGTTTCTATTGGACAAGAATATTACTTACAATAAAACTTGACTAGGAAGTTGGCTTAGACTTGGCAACAAACGTAAATAATTGGTCTAAGCATTTAATATGATTGGGCTAGCACACATCTTTGTGCATTGTTTTTGTCAGTGTTTTTTTTTTGCTTTTGGTGGTAATGGTTAAATGTTGTGAATTGCAGAATTGACATTCATCGTAAGGAAAATGCTGGAGCAGCAGAGAAACCAATTACAGTTCACTCGACTCCAGAAGGCTGCAGCTCTGCATGCAGAAGCATTTTGGAGATCATGCAGAAAGAGGCTCAGGACACAAAAATGTTAGTCAATATAACACAACACTAGCACATTGTTGCTTCATCTAATGAATGTTTTACTTTCCCATAATAAATTCTTACTTCTTCTAAGCCTGACATGTTTGCCCTCTGTCTCTCACACAGTACTGATGAGATTCCGCTGAAGATTTTGGCTCATAATAACTTTGTGGGGCGCCTGATTGGAAAAGAGGGACGTAACTTGAAAAAGATTGAACAAGACACTGGTACCAAAATCACCATCTCACCGTGAGTGACTTGTAAACAGTACTATTTTTTAGTAGTGTTTATAGTGTCATTTTTACTTTATGTTTATTATTATTCTGAAGACTAACTCTTCTTGGGTATCTCAGTCTGCAGGATCTGACTCTGTATAACCCAGAGCGCACCATCACAGTAAAAGGTGCCATAGAGGCGTGTGCCAGAGCGGAGGAGGAGGTTATGAAAAAAGTCAGAGAGTCCTATGAGAATGATGTTGCGGCCATGAACGTAAGTTGACTGTACATACTCACTACATTTGCTGAGCAAACTAGAGAACAATTTTCCTAATAATCAGAAATTATTACCAGAAATGTCTTCATATGTTCTTTTCAGCCTTAAATGTAGCATGCAACCATAATCTTATAATTATTTACCATTATTTTGACTCTACACCTACAGTTAATATAATTGCTATTAGAATAAGAGAACAGAGATCTATAATATATTAGTTGTGTATTAGTTAAAAAGTGTAGTTACTCTTTTTGAAAAGCAATACTGCTACTACATAATTGCTTAATGAAGAAATTAAACAGTAAATAATTTCTTTTCTGTGTCTTCAGTTACAGTCTAATTTGATTCCTGGCTTGAATCTGAATGCACTGGGTCTTTTCCCGGGTGGGTCAGCAGGGGGAGTGTCCCCTTCAATGGGTCCAGGACCACTTTCTGGCCCGCAGGCTGGCTACCCATCATTTGGGGTAAGTGTGGGTTGAGTACGTTCAAGCCTTGAAAACATTGCAAGCTTTCCACTTGGTTTTACTATACAGATCTAGTCTAGTCTTAACTCTTATTATGATCTGTTCAGTGATTCTCTTCAAATATTTTAACATGGAAACTGGAAAAAAAATAAAGATATCAAACAGTATACTAAAAGGTTTGCCTTCAAGGCATTGTGGGATTGCAAAATTTAGGATTGTTTATCCCAGTCCCGGGAACTCTGTAACAAAGGTTCGGGGTTGTGTGCTCCCAAAAGGTGAATATTTGTTGGTGACTGCCGTAGGTGTTTTTTTTTTTTTATGTAGGGCAAAATTTGCCAACTGCAATATCTTAGCATTGTGTGCCTGCCAGACTGCCTAGCAACTGTAACCAGCAACAGTCATCAAGTTAATAGGTATTTACAACATGCAGTAATGTGTTCCTGCGAAGCACACTATCATATTGATGTAAAAATATAATCACTGTTAAATACCATGTACTCAATGTCAGTTTAGTTTCTAGATCATATTATTACATTGTAACTCTTAAACTTGTAGCATAGGATGTTGTATACTAGTTACTGTGTGTGTAATTTAAATCTCAAATCTCTATGGTTAACTATTTAACCACGAATGATTCAATCATGGTTGGCAAAAAGGTCCATTAGATGCCAGCTTAAAAAGTAAAGAGCCATGGTAATTGTTACCGATAGCAGCAGTAGCAGCAGCAGGATGACTTGGTTTGCCCCACCAATTTTTTTTTTTATCAGCACCTCTTAAATAAAATTTCTTGCTTGTGGGTTTTAAATATTGCACTTGTATCGTTTCAACTTGCGAATCACCAGTTAACAGTCAACAACATTTTTCAGTTTCACCAAAACAGCCTACTTTGAGATTATTTTATGTCCGTTTAAACACACAATCGTGTTTAAGATCGGTATTTTGACAAGACAGGTTGAGCCTTATTTCAGATGTAAGATCACTTTACTGTATGTAAGGGTTTTCTGGCCCAGGAGACTGTTGTTTTTGAGACTTTTTGTAAGTGGGCACTAGTGTGCCTGTGTTAATGTGTGTTTCTCCCATAGTGCAGCGTGTTTGGGAGTGAGGTGCCCTTATGCTCCTCCAGCGGTAGCCCACCTTTTTCTGTAAGTCTCCTTACCCACAACTCACTGCACGGCTTTTGGCTGCTCACTACTTAATTGGCTGAAGGCCGGAGACAGCTGAGGCTTGCTTTTTTCTGTGAGGTGGACTTGCCCTTAACTTAAATGCTAAAGATAATGTGGATTGGATGTTAGTGTTTGTGCTAGGTGTGAGTGGTATTTCTTTGGACATCTAACAGCTTAACTTGTTTTCTCTGGTGAGGTTTGCTCATACAGACTCTGCTTAAGGCTCTGCTGTTTCCTCTGATAGCTTGATTTTGACTGGCTGCTCAAAAATCAGTTGCTCTCTAATATAATCATATTTCCCAACTTTTAATTATTTTAATAGCCTGGTATGTTGGCACTTACTACTAGTAATGCATCACTAACAGTCTTGTAGCTTTGCTTTGCCATGGCTTTACTGCAGTTACTCAAAGTGCCTGTTAGTTTTCTTTGTACTGAAATGATTGGTGCAGACTTGAAAACCCACAAACCTGTTAATTATCAACATGAACTACACTGTCAGACTAATTGCGGATACTTATTCAAAACATCTGGGCAATTTTGCAGCAAGATACACTTTATGGACGAAAGTATTGGCACACCCTTTCTATTTTTTTTAGCCACAAACGTTGCTAACAGGTTTAATAAATCAATTATATAAGGGAAATTTTATGCTTTCAACTTTGCAATAACAGTTTAGGGAGATCTAGTTCCTGTTCCAGCATTAGTGTGTCTGCGTCCACGAAGCAAGTTTGCTAAATACATAAAGAAAAGCTTGGTTCAAAGAAACTCCAGTGGCATGACCAGAGCCTTGACCTCAGCCCAACTAAACCTGAACATTAATGCAGGCTTTCTTGACATCCCACAGAAATACTTTAAAGTCTTTTTAGAAACTCTCTCAGAAGAGTGGCTGTTATAGATTACAGAGGTCATTTTTAATACCTTTTGTTTTGGAAATAAAATGTCCAACAAGCTCATGGTCATTTGTCCAAATACTTTTGGCCATATAGTGTATTTAATTACGTGGGTAGTCAAAACAAGTGCCATGAAATCTCTGATCACTAAATGTAGCTTAAGAAAAAAACATGTGTAGAGCTCTGGGTTGTGGGTTTGAATCCTGGCTCTGCTAAGCAGCCACTGTTGTGCCCCTGAGCAAGGCTTCTAACCATCACAGGCTCTGAACCCAGCTTCTAAACAAGCTGAGATAAAAGAGAAAAATCATTGTAATGTACGTACATCTGTATATGTACATATGACAAAGGCATTTTATTCCATTCTGTTTTTAATATGCGGTTAGTACTGATTTGCCAAGACATGGACTTTACTTGACATCTGTAGGAGTCCTGTGATGTCTGGTATCAGGACATTCAACTTCTGTATGTTGTGAGGTGCATTATCCTATAGTGCATCGTCCTGGTGCCTCTTGCCTTTGGAAGAAAGTGCACCTGTGCCCGTCATTTAATATGATCCTGAACTAAAAGATCTGCTCACCATTCTTTCATTGCTTTTAATGTTGGTGGGTACTCACGATGACTACCTGTGAGCACCCTTGCTGTTTTGGAGATACTCCAACCCAGTCGCCCAGACAAAAATTATTTGGTCCTAATCAAAGTCACTCAGGTGTATGCTTGCCATATCTGCTGCATTCAACACGTGTACTATTAATAACAGGCCAACTTTTGATATTTTCCTGGCTGTGACATACACAGTCTTTACTTTATTTTTGGACTTTGTTTTGATTGCTTTATATGTGTGGATTACTTGGGTTGTTACCAACATCTGGTGAAAACTTCATGTCAATAGTCCCATCAGAAATATATTTACTGAGAAAAATGTTGATGCGTTCAATACTTATTTCCCCCGCTGTATATACAGTGAGCGAACATTTGGACAGCGGACGGTGTTTTTCCGGTGTTTTCTTTATATTTTGTAAAATTCAATATTAAAATGTCCCCAAAGAATGTGCAGAGAAAGCCTAGTGTTGAAAAATTTTGAAATCTATTACATTTGTTGTTGTATAATTACTCCTGCCAGTAGGTGTCACTGTGTATCAGACAGAGGGGACAGTGAGTGAGAGAGAAGAAGGAATTCGGCTCAGTAAAGTAGCTTTTCTTTCGTGCAATTACACCTACAAAATACAACACTACTGAAATAAAGAAGGAAATAATAGAGAAAAATGAAAGTTATTGTTGTTTCTGGTAGATACATTTTATAAACACAGCACAGCACACACACTACTGATGTGATGTGTGTTTTTTTGTATAGTACTACTGTGTATTGTTAATATTGTTTATTACAGGAATGTCTTCTATAATTTAAGATTTAAGGGAAAATATACTTGTACTTATAACAAAAAAGATCATTTAAGACATTAGAAAGGTTAGGTAAGGGGGTGGTTTGGGGGGTCTGGCACGGATTAATTCTATTTACATTATTTCTTATGGGAAAGATAGGTTTAACTAACGAACATTTTGACTTCGGAACAGCCCTTTGGAACCAATTAAATTCGTAAGTCAAGGGTCCACTGTTTGTTTCAGTTGGAGCTCAAACCTTTGCATACAAGTAATGGCAATTGTAAAGAAAAAAAACTTTTTACAAGTAAGGAGTACGGAACTCCTCTTATCCTAATCAATAATGAAAGTATACTGTGTAAAAAGCCTAACCTAGCAATCCAGTGTGTGCTTAAACTTGGATATCTACGTTTTTAAAGCATTTCTACAAACACATCCACTACAGGAGCCATGCATTATTATAGTTAGGAAGGAAATCACCAGTCAAAAAAGCAACATTTTCAGTAAAGTCTCTTTGTATTTTTAATATGCATTGAAGTTATGGACATCAGACATGAATAAAAAAATGATGTCATAACATGGCTTCAGATTACTTTCATCTGACCAGTTAAATTTACATTTACAGCATTTAACAGACACTGTTATCCAGAGCGTCAGAAGCGCTTCCTCAGTAAATATTTCCTCACTCGTACAAATAGACACCAATCTATAAAAACAAAAAACAAATCGTTTAAACAAACATATTTAGGTAGAAGATTGTAATGTCTCTAATTTTCAAAAGCAACAAAAAGGCCAAAGTACTTGAAATAGAAACTAACTGTGCACTTACTAAGAAGGTGGGTCTTTATGCAAGTTACGCCGCAGGTTCCATCTGAACAGCTGATTTTGGACACCTTACTGTGCTGATGACTAAAATCAGCTTAATCGTTGAGGTTAACTGTTCATGTTTTTTTGTTTTACTCAGATCTGATTCTTGGCCCCTTCTTAACAAAGCATGTAGCCATGTAGCCTACGAGCTATTTACACTGAACCCAAATGCAGTGAATTACTGAATAAAACTACATTTGTAATATGATTTATAGTGTTAGTTCTTTAGAAAGTGTGAAATTAAAGGTCTCAGCAGGATCACAACCAGATAGCTGAGCTGCCAAAAGACTGAATGGATGCATTAATGTAAGATCTAAGCATTGTCACTTGAGGGGGGAAAATTAAAATTTTCACAAGTTTTGTGGTTTTATTTAGTTTGTTTCTGGTCTCCTGTATAGTACATCTAGCTCCTGTAGCATGTTTAGATAAAGGCATGTAGGATTAGATTTTTATGTGTGAACTTGACTCATTTATTTTGTCCACAGCAGCCCGAGTCTGAGACGGTGCATCTCTTCATCCCTGCTTTGGCGGTGGGTGCTATTATTGGCAAGCAGGGCCAGCACATAAAGCAGCTCAGTCGATTTGCTGGTGCCTCAATTAAAGTAAGTATCTGTTTAAAACGAGCATTTAACTCTCAATGCTTAATCTTAAGTGAAATCTTTTGATTCTCTCTCTTCCACTTCTTATGGTAGATTGCCCCAGCAGATGGCATGGATTCCAAGCAGAGAATGGTCATTATTTCCGGGCCACCTGAGGCCCAGTTTAAGGTACTGGACTTAAAAGCAAAAACATTTTGACACAGCTTTATTAACTGCCAAAATAAAGTTCAGAGATTCATCATCATTCATCCAAATGTTCATTTTTAGAAAATGCTTTATTTTTTATTTAAAAACAGCATAGCAAATTATGCTTTAGCAAATACAGTGTTGTAGTTGCATAAGGTATTACACTGTAAATAGAAAATGTAGGGAAAACATTTTACATTTAGTTGTACTGAATTGAATTCTTAATCACTTAAAATACACACACATTCAAATAAACAATACACATAGGAACTTTATTTACTTATGTTTACTGATAATTAAACACAACACACTGGGTCTGTTTGAGGTAAACAGACCTTTCATGCACGGTGTGTTAAAAATAAAAAAACTAGGCACATTGTTTGCATGTATGAAATACTGCTGCTTTCATTCCCAATTACAGTTAATGTTGTTTTAGTCTTCTAATTAATGAACTAAATAAAAAAATCCAGTGTAACAATTCCAGTGTAACAGTTCTGTGTTAATCTTTTTGTCTCATTCTATCTTAGGCTCAGGGACGTATCTTTGGGAAACTGAAGGAAGAAAACTTTTTTGGGCCAAAGGAAGAGGTGAAACTAGAAGCTCATATTAAAGTGCCATCATTTGCTGCAGGCAGAGTCATTGGCAAAGGTGGCAAAACGGTAATGAATGACTCATTCTTATCAGTCTAAACTATAATGAAAAGCTAATTTTATATTTTAGATGGGATGCCTATTCATGCATTAGTCAATACTTATGTCAGCACTTTTGAACGTGGTGGAACACTTATCCTGTACTTTGTACACTGTGCATCACTGTACTACCGCCCTTATCCATCTATGTCAAGGTTCTAACAATATACATGCTTCTGGTTGTGTACATATGAAGGTTTGTCAGTCACTTCTGTACGGTGAAATCAAAAATGGACTTTACTTTTGGGGGAAAAAAACCTTTGTTTACATATTTACCGACAAGGCATAACATTATGAAGTGAATAACACTATCTCATCACGGCACCTGATAGTGGGTGGGATATATTATGCAGCAAGAAAGCATTTTATCCTCAAAGTTGATGTGTTAGAAGCAGGAAAAATGGGCAAGCGTAAGGATTTGAGCGAGTTTGACAAGGGTCAGAGAATCTTCAAATCTATCAAAAGTGGTCCAAGGAAGGAACAGTGCTAAACTGACGACAGGGTCATGGGTGGCCAAGGCTCATTGATGCACGTGGGGAGCGAAGGCTGGCCCGTGTGGTTTAATCCAACAGACTGTACTGTCGCTCAAATTGCTGAAGAAGTTAATGCTGGTTCTGATGGAAAGTTGTTAGAATACAGTGCATCACAGTTTGTTGTTTATGGGGCTTCATAGCCGCAGACCAGTCAAGGTGTCCATGCTGACCCCTGTCCACCACCGAAAGCACCAACCATGGGCACGTGAGCATCGGAACTGGACCACGGAGCAATGGAAGAAGGTGGCCTGGTCTGATAAATCAGGTTTTCTTTTACATCATGTGGATAGCCGTGTGTGTGCGCGTCGCTTACCTGGGGAACACATGGCACCAGGATGCACTATGGGAAGAAGGCAAACTGGCGGAGGCAGTGTGATGCTTTGGGCAATGTTCTGCTGGGAAACCTTGGGTCCTGCCATCTCTGTGGATGTTACTTTGACACGTACCACCTACCTAAGCATTGTTGCAGACCATGTTCACCCTTTCATGGAAATGGTATTCCCTGATGGTTGTGGCCTCTTTCAACAGGATAATGCGCCCTGCCACAAAGCAAAAATGGTTCAGGAATGGTTTGAGGAGCACAACGACGAGTTTGAGATGTTGACTTGGCCTCCAACTTTCCCAGATCTCAGTCCAATCGAGCATCTGTGGGATGTGCTGGACAAACAAGTCAAATCCATGAAGGCCCCACCTCGCAACTTACAGGAGTTAAAGGATCTGCTGCTAACATCTTGGTGCCAGATACCACAGCACATCTTCAGGGGTCTAGTGGAGTCCATACCTCGATGGGTCAGGGGGCCAACACAATATTAAGAAGGTGGTCATAATTTTATGCCTGATCAGTGTATGTAAGGGAAAGGTTTTTCATTTTTTTAAAGTTATTTGAACTGTGGCAAAAATCCTAATATATTAATGATGTAACCATTTGTTTGCCTATATTCGGGATGGGGGTGGGGGGCTGAAATGGATTGGTATGCTATCCATGGTATTCCTGCATACCAGTGTTTCCTGGTAAAACCAGATGAGTTGTGACCTTGATCAGTGGTTGATAGTAATAGGTTGTGTATAAATAGTCCATTAAATGTTCATGTTGTATAACTACCACCTTCTGAGTGGCAGAGCTGTCTTAAGAAACCTAGAGGAGCCAGTCTTGTTTTGGAATGGTAATTAGCTTTTTAATTCTCTTTATAACCACAATTACTTCCTACCCCTGTACAGGTGAATGAACTGCAGAATCTGACTAGCGCTGAAGTGGTTGTTCCACGTGATCAGACCCCAGATGAAAATGACCAAGTCGTAGTGAAGATCACTGGCCACTTCTATGCAAGCCAGGTAATGTAGAGTCTGACATCATTTCAGTATCATGCCCATATTCATTTGTTAATCTGACTAGAACATTTACATTTTCAGCATTTAGCAGATGCTTCTATCCAAAGTGACTTACAGTTATGACTGAACAAAATTTTTTAACAATTGAGGGTTAAGGGCCTTGCTCAGGGGCCCAACAGTGGCAACTTGGCGGTGGTGGGGCTTGAACCGGCAACCTTTAGATTACTAGTCTAGTACCTTAACCACTGAGCTACCACTGCCCTGTCAGCCTCCACTCCTGTCAGTGCATTTTATATTGGATAACACTGATATTGGATAAGAAAGGCTTCGCTCAAGAGTAATTTTTGAGTTTTTTCCAAATGTGTTAAGTGAAGTTGAGTTCAGGACTCGGTGCAGGTCACAATTAGTTTTACAGTCAAACCATTTCTTTATAGACGTTGCTTTCTGTACAGGGACTCGGTTATGCTGGAACAGGCCTCTGGCACACTGTTGTACAAAAACAAATTATATAATTGATTTTTATACACCATTTTAAAAGTAAACTAGACTATTGCCAGAGGTATATTGACATCTCATAATTGAAATAATAAATATGGTGTGAGTAGAAATAGTTGGAGTAAAAAATGGGAGAAAGAGTATGATGAAATGCATTTGATGCCATCGATAAAATGCATCACGATAAATTTTTTTTACCCCAATGACGAAGTTATGAGGAATCCATTTCGACAATCCCACCTGCAGACGAGCCAGTCATTGTTGTGTATTGGTGCGTGTTACCTCAGTGCCCCCTAAGCACCCCTTAATGTGTAGTTGTTTGCATTTGATGACACTAATGTATACTTTCCTTTTCTCTAAACTTTCTTTTATTTTCATTGCACACCACTCAAATGGCAAATAATCACAACCAGTTAAGACTTCACAAATCTTAAAGAATTGCAGCCCCTTTTTCAAAAAGTAGAAACTAAGTTGAGTTTGTTTAAGTACATGGTAAAAAGATGCTACTCTTTCAGTTTCACTTTTTCAGCTGTCTGTCTGGTTGAGGAACTGATGATGTATGTTTTGATATGTGTTTCCATAGCTGGCTCAGCGTAAGATCCAGGAGATTCTGTCTCAGGTGAGGCGGCAACAGCAGCAGCCCAAAGCCTCACCTACCGGTGCTCCGATGACTAAAAGAAAATAAGAGCCTGTCATGGAGACGAGTGGGACATGGGACATGCCCATCTCAGGGGTCAGGGGGTTGTGCCTGACCACCCCACTTACTCTTAAACCCCACCCACCTCCCAGCGTTTCTGTGAGAATGTATTCAACCGCACACTATTCTTTTGTTTAGAACACAAGAAAACACGGCTATGAGAACTAGTTTCCCCTTCACTGCCGTAGTGTGGTAACTGCACAATATTACATTTTTTTTAATTGATTAGCATTTTCAGTGTAAAAGTCAAGGCATTGCTCACCTTGCCTGGCTGGAGGTGGGGTCTAAGAGCTCTGGGTATGGGATGGGACTAGGTGTGGCAAGGTTGGAAGGATTATGTCCCAGTATTGTTAGTGGCATTTTATAAATTCGGATGCATTTTATAAAGAAAAATTATATAGATCCAAGATTATGAAAGGAGGTGGAGCAACACTGCCACTTAACGAAAGCAAGTGTTGATTAGTGTTGGCCAGGAAACCAAGTTAATATGCATTTTACTGATCTACCTCAGGCTAGAATACCTCAGAAAAAAGAAAATGATATATATGAAAATGTTTTTCTTTTTTATTTTGCTTTGTGGTATTTTGTATACTTTATAAAAGCTAATAGTTCTTGAACATTTTTATTTTTTTAAGAAAATTTAAAATTCAGTCTGCTGTTAACACAAGTCTTTAAGCTCCACTTGCATTATGCTCCAGACAGAATAACTGTATATAAATAATGTCTGTGCATGTGGCTAGGAGTGGGGTTTAAATGCTTGCTGTTGGTTGCAGGCAGGAATATTGAGAGAAAAGCGCCTCAGTGTTGCCGAGGAGCCACCATCTTCTGAAAACATGCTAAAAATATAAATGCCGAATTATGCCAACCGTACATACTGCAGCAATGCCATTTAGTTTAGCAAATATACTAATACCGTTCTGGCTGGTACATTTACCGCTTTGTGTTCAGGATTGAACAGAGGCTAGCATCAGAGGTCAGGGATAACAAGTCTGTCCTGCTGTAAACTCTCTGATGTGTCTTTGTCCTCCTCAACACATTTACCTATTTAGCAAATACTAGCATGGTCCAGCCTTTTGTGGTGCTTAACAGTTTTCCCCCCGCTGCATCAAACCAAGAGTCTTTTTCTGCACTCAGTTATGAGTATTTTGTGTGTGCTAAGCCGTAGTCACACCAGGCTTTTCCACACTGCTATTATCCATGTCAAGTGTCAGTCGCTGCATGGTGAGGGTCGGGGTGGGGGGAGTCACACTGTTTCAATTGCCTTTTTGACATTACAGTACTAATGGATGGGTCTTTTTAATTCAGCAGTAATGTAAAAAAAAAAAACAGACGTGAACGATTTTTCTTTCATTTTTGTCATTCAAAGTGAAAAGTGCAAGATAAAAATGATTTTCACAACTTTATGGAATATGGAGAAAAAAAAGAATTTTTTGTTTTCATGCGAATATAAATATGATTTGATTGTGGTAAAACAGTGTATTCATGCTTCCACACTAGTAATAATGTCTACCTCAGCTAAGTCGAGGGTGGGTGGTGCTGAAACTTGTGCCTCCTGCTCCATCTCTAGAAAATTAGCACGTGGCGATACCTCGAGTCCCTCGCGAGCACTCGTCTCATGCTTTCGGCCTGTCACGCCTTGCGCTTACAGGAGGGGCACAAGTCATTTTGTTATTTCATTTTTTTCCTTCTACACTATTTTTGATCTACCTCCTAGACACGTATTTGAATTAGAGGCATATTACTATATGTTAGAATTTAGGGTCGCAATTCTCAGCTCTTTCCTTACCGGAAAAAATATGTTTAAAAAAATCATGTATGCTTAGATTTGACATGAGTGATTTTTAAGATATTTCATTTAGCCTGCATTGTGTTCTAATGACTGATTTAAAATCTCAACATGTTGCTTTTCTTGCTTCTTGGTTTTGGTGTTGTGGCTTCCATGTATTGAGCTTTACTTCATGCATAGGTATTATCAAGACATTGTTAATTTGGGATCTGATTAATAATCTAGTTGTTTGCTTTATTTCTTAAAGAATTGGCTTTGCCCTCTGATTTATAAATGATTCAAAATTTCTTCCCCATTACTTGTCTTAAAGGATGCTTCATTTATTCTGATATATACTTTTTTTTTTGACTGGGATTTGATCCGATTTCTTGGCTGTGTTGTGTGGTGAGTCATGTTTCAGTGGGAATGTGATGTGGAATTTGAAGAATATGGTCCTATTTCAGCATGATGAGCAGCAACCCTTCTGACAGTGCTTGTGCACCCTCACACACTTCCACTTGTCAAATGCCTCTGAAAAGATAAATAAAGTCAAGTTGGCTCCTAGCATCTACTGTCTGTAAGATTTTTGTGATCAAAGGTTAGTTTATAATTCAGAATTGATTCAAGGGCACCTTCATAAAACTTCAATAAAACATGCTACTGTATGCCATGTCAATAAATGGCATAATCTATTAATCTGAGCAAAAAGTAGAGGGTTTACCATGGCTCAAGATTAGAACAGAGGCTTTCTGGGATTAAAATGCTTAGTCACAAACACAGTTACAGACCTTGAATAATTTAGTTCAGCTGCCAGTTCTTAGCTATTGTAGCCCATATACATTTGTGATAACTAAGATAGTGATAAAGAACATCAATATAAAAAAATGTCCAATAGTAAGTGTTAGACCCAAGCCTGTAATTAGGTACACAATATAGGTTTTTCGTGCTCGTGTGATTCCAGTTTCTCACAGAATTTTTGGTGTTCATGAAGTACTATTTATTAAAAACACAGACCTGCTAAATACTTCATGCGTAGTTTTTTTTCCCCCCTTACCACCTTAATCCACTGGCGCAACACATTTTTGTTGACACTTTATCAAAAACGGGTGGTAGGACGTGCGAGAACACTGTAAAGACTCAGCAAGGACTCACATTTGGGACTTTGGGATAATTCATTTTTCAGTTTAATTTTGGAGGTACTCAACACAATAACTGATGTTAGATTTCGATTTAATGACTAATATTTCAGTTGGAGTTTTTTTCACCAATGTTATTTAGTTACTTTTTTGTAAAAAGTGGTCACCATCACCATATTGGTTAAAGTGAAACATATTTCAGCCACAGTAAGTTCAAATACAAATGGATAACATTTTTCAGTAACATAAAGCGCCCAGTGTGTTTTTAGTGTGGTATTTCGGTCCTGTGTCTGCTTAGTGGATAAATTACAGAACCAATACATTAAGGAAACCTCATAGTGTGGGCTAAAAAATTTTTTAAATATACACCGATCAGGAATTTACATTAAAACCACCTCCTTGTTTCTACACTCACTGTCCATTTTATTAGCTCCACTTACCATATAAAAGCACTTTGTAGTTCTACAATTACTGACTGTAGTCCATCTGTTTCTCTACATACTTTTTTTTGCTTTCACCCTGTTCTTCAATTGTCAGGACCACTACAGAGTAGGTATTATTTAGGTGGTGGATCATCCTCAGCACTGCAGTGACAATGACATGGTGGTGGTGTGTTAGTGTGTGTTGTGCTGGTATGAGTGGATCAGACAGCAGCGCTGCTGGAGTTTTTAAATACTGTGTCCACTCACTGTCCACTCTATTAGACGCTCCTACCTAGCTGGTCCACCTTGTAGATGTAAAATCAGAGACGATTGCTTATCTATTGCTGCTGTTTGACTTGGTCATCTTCTAGACCTTCATCAGTGGTCACAGGACGCTGCCCATGGGGCGCTGTTGGCTGGATATATTTTTGGTTGGTGGAATATTCTCAGTCCAGCAGTGACAGTGAGGTGTTTAAAAACTCCATCAGCATTGCTGTGTCTTATCCACTCATACCAGCACAACACACAATAACACACCACCCACACCTACTCTGTAGTGGTCCTGGGAGAGTCCAGACCCTTGAAGAACAGCATGAAAGGGGGCGAACAAAGCATGCAGAGAAACAGATGGACTACAGTTAGTAATTGTAGAACTACAAAGTGCTAATATATGGTAAGTGGAGCTGATAAATAGACAGTGAGTGTAGAAACAAAGAGGTGGTTTTAATTTTATGGCTGATTGGTGTATAAATAGAAAAGAGGTGTGGTGAGCCAATTTGATCTTCACTGAGCTGGGGTGCGTTTCCCAAAAGCATAGTTGCTAACTACAGTAGCAACTTACATAGTTGGAACGATGCAGTTGCGATGCAAGTGTTTCCCGAAACCGTAGTTCGAACTACTGTTGTAACTACGTTGGTAAGTTGCATAGTTCAAAACATCGTAAGGCAACACAGGTGTTTCTCAAAAGCATGGTTCCAACGAACGTTCGTAACTACTGTGGTAAAGTTGTGTAGTTCCAACTACACCTGTAGATGTGTGGTTAGAATCGTAGTTCCTGGTGACTACGTCATCGCTGACGTAGAACGCCGTTAAAGGACAGTAATTTTGGACGGTAATCTTGGTGTACGAACATTTACAATGTAAAATGTTTAATAATGTAGTTCTTAATGGACTTCTTAATGTATTAATGTAAATATAGTTGCATTTGTCGAATAATTATTTACATATATAAATATAATGTATGGGAAAGGATGTGGATGTTGTTTTCCCATTTGTGACTGTGATATTTGGTAGAAACCATCATCTGTACATAATGGATTCATACAGGAATGAATTAATTAATTAATTAATGAAACGGTTGTAACATAAGTGAGAATTATTATATGTAAAATTACAAAATGAATAGTGAAGGGAAAAGCTGTGGGATAGATGGATGGATGGATGGATGGATGACAGACAGACAGACACTTTATTGATCCTGAAGAAAAATCCTGGGAAAGAGTCCCAGTAGCATTGTACATCAAATCAAATACACACTATAAAAAATTTGATTGAATTTTTTATAGTGATGATTGAGTTTTACATATACTGCATAGCTACAGAGCAGTTATTGATAATGAGGATGGATTGAGTGTAAATAAACAATGGAATGGAATTAGAAAGTGCAAGAAGGTGCAGTTCCAAGTATACAGTATATGGTATAGATTAAATCTTAAATATAAGGTGATAAGTGACAAGTATTGCACATTAGATTGGGCCAATATAGCCATAACTATATGTACATTAGCATGCATATGCATGTGTATGAATATACTGTACTTAAGTACTTCTAAAGGGTGTGTGAGAGGGTGGGTTGGGGTTATAGGCCAAACATAGTTTCTATTAATTGGTGATGTCTTTCTTGGCCTGCATGCATTGCTCCACATTGCTTAATTATTACATGACTTAACCAAAGGTAAAAGAACTAAACAAAGCATAAAAAAGGTGAACATAACATTTACCCTTTAAATTTATAGTTTATGTGGAAATGTGTTTACTTTTAGGCGTAGGAAAAAGTGTTGAAGTGGTGAAAAGTGTTATTTTACTACAAACAAATCAGAAGAGACAACATTGAAAGCTTTACAGTTATTTAAACCATTTGGCTGATCTTACTTTGAGTCTGAATAACTGGATAAAAATAAACTGTATTTGAATAATCTTGTTTGGGCCATACTTCTTGCTTGACATATGTTCAACTGGAAAATATTGGGTAGATTGTTTCAAGAAACCTATATGTAAAATTACAGCCTGCAGCTGAAAAAATACCCTTAAAAGTTCATCATTTTTGTGATCACCTCAGCTATTTGGTAGAGGCTCATTACTCTAATCACTTTTTTTTTATTATGGACAATCATAATCACCCACTGCACACAACTTTTGTGAAACAGAGAAGGAACATAATTCTAAATGTAACAGAATTGTGGCACGTGTATATCTATGTATGTACAGTGTATCACAAAAGTGAGTACACCCCTCACATTTCTGCAGATATTTAAGTATATCTTTTCATGGGACAACACTGACAAAATGACACTTTGACACAATGAAAAGTAGTCTGTGTGCAGCTTATATAACAGTGTAAATTTATTCTTCCCTCAAAATAACTCAATATACAGCCATTAATGTCTAAACCACCGGCAACAAAAGTGAGTACACCCCTTAGTGAAAGTTCCTGAAGTGTCAATATTTTGTGTGGCCACCATTATTTCCCAGAACTGCCTTAACTCTCCTGGGCATGGAGTTTACCAGAGCTTCACAGGTTGCCACTGGAATGCTTTTCCACTCTTCCATGACGACATCACGGAGCTGGCGGATATTCGAGACTTTGCGCTCCTCCACCTTCCGCTTGAGGATGCCCCAAAGATGTTCTATTGGGTTTAGGTCTGGAGACATGCTTGGCCAGTCCATCACCTTTACCCTCAGCCTCTTCAATAAAGCAGTGGTCGTCTTAGAGGTGTGTTTGGGGTCATTATCATGCTGGAACACTGCCCTGCGACCCAGTTCACCCAGGGAGGGGATCATGTTCTGCTTCAGTATTTCACAGTACATATTGGAGTTCATGTGTCCCTCAATGAAATGTAACTCCCCAACACCTGCTGCACTCATGCAGCCCCAGACCATGGCATTCCCACCACCATGCTTGACTGTAGGCATGACACACTTATCTTTGTACTCCTCACCTGATTGCCGCCACACATGCTTGAGACCATCTGAACCAAACAAATTAATCTTGGTCTCATCAGACCATAGGACATGGTTCCAGTAATCCATGTCCTTTGTTGACATGTCTTCAGCAAACTGTTTGCGGGCTTTCTTGTGTAGAGACTTCAGAAGAGGCTTCCTTCTGGGGTGACAGCCATGCAGACCAATTTGATGTAGTGTGCGGCGTATGGTCTGAGCACTGACAGGCTGACCCCCCACCTTTTCAATCTCTGCAGCAATGCTGACAGCACTCCTGCGCCTATCTTTCAAAGACAGCAGTTGGATGTGACGCTGAGCACATGCACTCAGCTTCTTTGGACGACCAACGCGAGGTCTTTTCTGAGTGGACCCTGCTCTTTAAAAACGCTGGATGATCTTGGCCACTGTGCTGCAGCTCAGTTTCAGGGTGTTGGCAATCTTCTTGTAGCCTTGGCCATCTTCATGTAGCGCAACAATTCGTCTTTTAAGATCCTCAGAGAGTTCTTTGCCATGAGGTGCCATGTTGGAACTTTCAGTGACCAGTATGAGAGAGTGTGAGAGCTGTACTACTAAATTGAACACACCTGCTCCCTATGCACACCTGAGACCTAGTAACACTAACAAATCACATGACATTTTGGAGGGAAAATGACAAGCAGTGCTCAATTTGGACATTTAGGGGTGTAGTCTCTTAGGGGTGTACTCACTTTTGTTGCCGGTGGTTTAGACATTAATGGCTGTATATTGAGTTATTTTGAGGGAAGAATAAATTTACACTGTTATATAAGCTGCACACAGACTACTTTTCATTGTGTCAAAGTGTCATTTTGTCAGTGTTGTCCCATGAAAAGATATACTTAAATATCTGCAGAAATGTGAGGGGTGTACTCACTTTTGTGATACACTGTATGTGGGTGTGCACATGTATGCACAGACAGGCACATACACACCTCTTTGCACGGTACACTTTATAATTTATACTTTGCATTTATCTGTCTGTCTGTCTGTCTGTCTGTCTATCTGTCTATCTATCTATCTATGAAAATACTATGTGCACTAGTAAAAACATATTAATGTTTGTTGTTGGTATAATCCACGGGAACTAAGATTTAGAACTAAGATAATATTTTTTAAACATTATTTTCTTGGTACCAAGGATTAATAAATCAATTGTTCATCAATTAGATATTTCACTGCCATTATGAAAAAGATAAAAGAAAGAAATAAAGATTCTTTTCATGGGATTCGAACCCCCCACTCCCGCAAACGCGTTACAATGCCTTCAGCAGTTTATCCTCTTGAGCCTCTTTTTTTCCCCCTTTAAGAAGAAGATTTGTATATAATTCGAATTGTTTTACTTTAATAATTTAATAATTATAATATATTAGTATTAATTATTTTTACGCTTATTTCAATAATATTGTCATTTCTATGAATGTTTTTGTTGGTGGCGGTGGCGGTGATATGAATATATATTATTAGATTAAATAATAGTGACGTTATTTCGGTCACAGCGCTCATATTTTGGTCTAAAATTACAAACTTTGTGAGTTTCTCCACGTTTCTCGCTGTGGAAATCAAAGCGAACACGTCGGGAAACATTGTAGTTCAGACAACGGTGGTTTAAACTACTGTTGTACCAACATGTTACGACAGTTTCGGGAAACGGTCGTAATTCGGATGTTTGTTAGTTTAACGATGCATCGTACTATGGTAGTTCAATGCTAACCTCCGTGGTTGTTCGGGAAACGCACCCCTGATCAGTAGCTCTAGGTTTATTTAGAAGAAAGTCCCCTCACCCCTTTTATGTTATTGAAGGGTCCTACCTATGTCTTGAAAGTTGACTAACACAGGGTTTTTTAAACTCTGGATCATGACCCTTAGATGGGTCGCTAGCCGACAAAAATAAGTCACAGATAAAAATAATAATAATTAAAAAAAACTTCTACGTGAACGCCCCCTTGTGGATGCTTTATGTTACATCTTGTATAGAGAGAGAAAAGCATTTTGTTGCCCCTGTGGCGTAAAAAATCATAGATAAAATGTGGGTCGCTTGAAAAAAAGTTAGAAAAAACCCCGCACTAACATTTGCACCTGAGAAACCTTTTTTTTCCTGGCATGTTGATGTGGAATACTATGTCACAACATGCAAACGGTAATAAAGTGCCCTCCTGTAGAGATTCGTCTGAATAACTTAAGCTCAGTCACAGGGTTGGGCAAAAAGTACAGATGGGAAAACTTTATTGTAAAAACTGGTTATTTTAGTAAAAACATTACCATGCTTGGCTGAAACAAACATCAAATTATTAGAAAATAAACATTGGTTTTTCTGCTTTATATTTAATGATAAAAATAGCAATTTTTAATGCATTATGTTTTGAACCTTTCACATTACATAAAATTGGATTAAAATACATGGTTAATTGTACCTGATAGGGAAGGTGTTGAAACATTTTTAGAAACATTTATTAGAATAATGTCTCAAAATTAGTAACATAAGGTTTATAAAATTTCTTTTTTCATATTATAGAAGTAGAACCATGAAAAGAAGTGTATTCTAAAGTCCTAAATGGATTATAGCAGTTTACTTGCATTGCTCCTTTTTCCCAAGCTCAGCCTACAGCAAAAACGTTTATATACTAACCAACACTGTTTTTGTTACAATAATGACGGTCAGTTATTAAAGTCTTAAGCAGTCATATACAAGCACAGCATGTACAAATATTTAATGGTTAATTTGATTTAAAATTTGTTAGAATTTATTAATACAATTTGTTTTCTCTCACTGAGTTAAGCCTGTTAACTCAGCAGGTGGCTTCTTTCCTCACTGGTTCGAAACAGTGCCAACCTTAGCTTTTTCAGATGGCTGCCAGCTACCTTGTGTTCTTCAGCATCTTCCAGCATTGAACGCCTTACTGGTCGATACATCTTGTTGCGCCTATAATGAAAGGAAGACGATATCCGAAAATGTTACTGCTGCTGTGTATGCTTAGTTCACACTACACAACTTTTAAAGTGTTCAGATTGCTGTACACTCTACACAAATTAAACTCTTGTAATCGGGAGTCTTTTAAGTTGTTGTGGTTTTCACACTGCACGATTAATTGGTGATAGGGGTCACACACTACACAATCTATCACCAGGAGAAATCACAGGCAAGTCTTCCGAACTATGTTTTGTCACAAAAACACATGAGAAGTGACAAGGGGTATAATGATACTATAAATGTTAACAGAAAGAGAATATTTATTAATGTATACAAGCAATTTTTGTAAGTTTTCTTGACAACTTTGATTGTCGGTCCTACCGACTGTAGCTGAACTAGGTTATAATGATCCAGTGCTTATACACTATATGACCAAAGGTATGTGGGCATTATTAAAAAGTTAGGTGTTTTACCCATACTCCTTGCTAACAGGTGTAAAAAATAAATTATATGCCTCCAACATTGTAGCAACAATTTGGGGAAGGCCCTTTCCTGTTCCAAGACTGTCCTGCATTGAATAAAATGAAATCCATTAAGACATCAGCCATGACCCTCAAGCCTAATGTACACCTTTGGGGTGAAATTGAACGCTGATTGCTTGCCAAGCTTTTTTTCATCCAACATCACAAGATAAAATCTTTTTAAAAGCTTTTACAAGAAAAGCGGAGGCTCCTATGGCTTCAAAGGCCCATGTTTTTTAAATTAAAAGTTCAACTTGCATTTGGCTAGGTGTCCACATTTTTGGTGTATTAAGTAATCTGCTTCAGAACATAATGTTCTACATTTTTACTTGTAAAATTACCTGTACAAAATGAAAGCAATAACACCAAAGATTGCAGCAAGAACAGCACTTGAAGACAGCACAACCTCAGCTGCACCTGGAGAGCCGATCAAATCTGAGTGAGAGAGGTGATGAAGAACATTGGTTTACCACCAAACTCAAGAGTGTTTTCTCAAGTATGAACAGATCAGTAAAATGTACGAAAGCATTAATAATATGACATGGATCAGATAAATCTTTGCTAGTCCGGAGAATTTGTAGTAATGGCTATTATTCGCCAAAATCTTAGTCAAGTCTAGGAATGCTGGATTTGTAGTTAGTCATCACTAATTCCAATCTCATAAACAAGATTATATATATTTAAAAAGAACCAGCCATATTGTAGAAATACACCATGAACAAGGTGCCCTTTCTTTTCATTGCATCTTACATTTATTCACACTAGGTACAATATAGAGATAATCAGAAAAAAACTGTTTCTGAAAATGAAGAAATAAATAATCATACATGAATAAAAAAAGTAGGTACCTCAAATATTTTAACTCAAATGTGATTTTGGTGATGTATTAAAAAAACACATACAGTCATGTGAACAAGTTAGGACACCCCATGAGAACCTTTGTCTTTTTGAACATATTTAAACATATGAACATTTGAGCTTCATTTGAACAGTATTGAGAGCTTATATAACTAAACAAATAAAACTGAAAATTTCTTTTAAACACAAGTTGTAAAATGTAATGAACAAAAATGGACACCCCCACATTTATTACTACTTAAAATGTCTAAAATTAGAATCCGGTACCACATCAGCTGCAATAGATAGACCATTGTTAGAGGACATTGGAGTTTTATTTAAACCTCAGACATTAGTTTAATCTGCTCTTGATTGTTGAAGTGAGTGGTATCACCATGGTGAGATCTAAAGAGCTCTCTGAGGCCTTCAGAAAGAAGGTTGTAGATTCATATGAGTCTGGGAAGGGATTTAAAAAGATCTCAAAACAATTAGAAATCAGCCATTCCACTGTCCGAAAAATAATTTACAAGTGAAGAACATGTAAAACAACTACCAACATGGTCAGGTCAGGCCATCCTAGCAAGTTCAGCCCAAGAGCAGACCTCAAGATACATAAAGAAGTCTCCAATAATCCTGTCATCACGGGACCTACAGTTAGGTGTGCAAGGAGGAAACCCTTGCTGTCAAAAAAAGACATTAGGGCAAGACTAAAGTTTACCAGAGAACACCTAGACAAAGACCAGGACTTCTGGAACAATGTGCTTTGGACAGATGAATCCAAAGTTGAATTATTTGGGCACAGTAACAGAAGACATGTTTGGCACAAACCCAACACAGCATTTGAGCACAAGAACCTCATACTCAACTGTGAAGCATGGAGGTAGAAATGTCATGGTTTGGGGCTGCTTTGCAGCAGCAGGGTCTGGCAAGCTCTCCATTATAGAATTTACAATGAATTCTTCACTGTATCAGAGGGTGCTTGAGAAAAATGTAAGACCATCTGTCCAAAAACTAAGGCTGAAGCGGAAGTGGACCATGCAGCATGACAACGACCCAAAACATTCCAGTTAATCCACCAAGGAATGGCTCAAAAGAAAGAAATGGAGAGTTCTGGAATGGCCAAGTCAAAGCCCGAATCTTAATCCTATTGAGATGCTGTGGGTGATTTGAAACAGCCTGTGCATGCAAGAAACCCCTCAAACCTCACACAGCTGAAGAAATTCTGCATGGAGGAGTGGGAAAAACTTTCCACCAGTCGATGTCAGAGACTGGTAGATGGTTATAGGAAACGTCTAATTGAGGTTATTTCAGCCAAATGGGGAAATACCAGCTACTAGGGCATAGGGTGTCCTAACTTTTTCCTCACAATAAATTTCCATTTTTGTTCATTACATTTTACAACTTGAGCTTAAAAGTAATTTTTAACATTTTTTTTGTTTAGTTATATAAGCTCCATCTCTCAATACTGTTTAAATGAAGCTCAAATGTCCATATGTTTAAATATGTTCAAAAAGACAAAGGTTCTCATGGGGTGTCCTAACTTTTTCACATGACTGTAGATGGCAGATTTTCAAACCTTTCAAACCTGTTTTGGTCTCTATATTCCTGTGATATCAATACATTTTAATAGTTGTTTTTCCAATTACAGTTAGCACTTGTTTTATTGAAACTTAAATGTCAATGTATCAGAAACACATTAGACTTTTAAACCAATGTGTTTTACTCCAACTGGCTTGTAGAGAACTTACTAAACTTCCCAACTTACTGTTCTCTGAACTGTTGGCAATGGTCACAGTGGAGGTACTGAGTGCCAAGTGGCCAGACGCCCCCAGAGTGATGTTGACACAGTAGGTACCAGGCTCTTGAAATGCACGTTTCAAAGTGAACTGACAGCCTTCATCAGTTGGCTTCACATCATCACACTCAATGCTTTTTAACTGACGGCAAGTGGAATCAGCCACAATGGTGCATGCTGAGAAAGGCATACTAAACAAAGTGGATTAAAAACAGGTAATTACAATGGATATATATATATACAGTGTATCACAAAAGTGAGTACACCCCTCACATTTCTGCAAATATTTCATTATATCTTTTCATGGGACAACACTATAGACATGAAACTTGGATATAACTTAGAGTAGTCAGTGTACAGCTTGTATAGCAGTGTAGATTTACTGTCTTCTGAAAATAACTCAACACACAGCCATTAATGTCTAAATAGCTGGCAACATAAGTGAGTACACCCCACAGTGAACATGTCCAAATTGTGCCCAAAGTGTCAATATTTTGTGTGACCACCATTATTATCCAGCACTGCCTTAACCCTCCTGGGCATGGAATTCACCAGAGCTGCACAGGTTGCTACTGGAATCCTCTTCCACTCCTCCATGATGACATCACAGAGCTGGTGGATGTTAGACACCTTGAACTCCTCCACCTTCCACTTGAGGATGCGCCACAGGTGCTCAATTGGGTTTAGTCCATCACCTTTACCTTCAGCTTCCTCAGCAAGGCAGTTGTCATCTTGGAGGTTGTGTTTGGAGTCGTTATCCTGTTGGAAAACTGCCATGAGGCCCAGTTTTCGAAGGGAGGGGATCATGCTCTGTTTCAGAATGTCACAGTACATGTTGGAATTCATGTTTCCCTCAAGGAACTGCAGCTCCCCAGTGCCAGCAACACTCATGCAGCCCAAGACCATGATGCTACCACCACCATGCTTGACTGTAGGCAAGATACAGTTGTCTTGGTACTTCTCACCAGGGCGCCGCCACACATGCTGGACACCATCTGAGCCAAACAAGTTTATCTTGGTCTCGTCAGACCACAGGGCATTCCAGTAATCCATGTTCTTGGACTGCTTGTCTTCAGCAAACTCTTTGTGGGCTTTCTTGTGCGTCAGCTTCCTTCTGGAATGACGACCATGCAGACCGAGTTGATGCAGTGTGCGGTGTATGGTCTGAGCACTGACAGGCTGACCTCCCACGTCTTCAACCTCTGCAGCAATGCTGGCAGCACTCATGTGTCTATTTTTTAAAGCCAACCTCTGGATATGACTCCGAACACGTGGACTCAACTTCTTTGGTCGACCTTGGCGAAGCCTGTTCCGAGTGGAACCTGTCCTGGAAAACCGCTGTATGACCTTGGCCACCATGCTGTAGCTCAGTTTCAGGGTGTTAGCAATCTTCTTATAGCCCAGGCCATCTTTGTGGAGAGCAACAATTCTATTTCTCACATCCTCAGAGAGTTCTTTGCCATGAGGTGCCATGTTGAATATCCAGTGGCCAGTATGAGAGAATTGTACCCAAAACACCAAATTTAACAGCCCTGCTCCCCATTTACACCTGGGACCTTGACACATGACACCAGGGAGGGACAACGACACATTTGGGCACAATTTGGACATGTTCACTGTGGGGTGTACTCACTTATGTTGCCAGCTATTTAGACATTAATGGCTGTGTGTTGAGTTATTTTCAGAAGACAGTAAATCTACACTGCTATACAAGCTGTACACTGACTACTCTAAGTTATATCCAAGTTTCATGTCTATAGTGTTGTCCCATGAAAAGATATAATGAAATATTTGCAGAAATGTGAGGGGTGTACTCACTTTTGTGATACACCCCTCACATTTCTGCAAATATTTCATTATATCTTTTCATGGGACAACACTATAGACATGAAACTTGGATATAACTTAGAGTAGTCAGTGTACAACTTGTATAGCAGTGTAGATTTACTGTCTTCTGAAAATAACTCAACACACAGCCATTAATGTCTAAATAGCTGGCAACATAAGTGAGTACACCCCACAGTGAACATGTCCAAATTGTGCCCAAATGTGTCGTTGTCCCTCCCTGTTGTCATGTGTCAAGGTCCCAGGTGTAAATGGGGAGCAGGGCTGTTAAATTTGGTGTTTTGGGTACAATTCTCTCATACTGGCCACTGGATATTCAACATGGCACCTCATGGCAAAGAACTCTCTGAGGATGTGAGAAATAGAATTGTTGCTCTCCACAAAGATGGCCTGGGCTATAAGAAGATTGCTAACACCCTGAAACTGAGCTACAGCATGGTGGCCAAGGTCATACAGCGGTTTTCCAGGACAGGTTCCACTCGGAACAGGCTTCGCCAGGGTCGACCAAAGAAGTTGAGTCCACGTGTTCGGCGTCATATCCAAAGGTTGGCTTTAAAAAATAGACACATAAGTGCTGCCAGCATTGCTGCAGAGGTTGAAGACGTGGGAGGTCAGCCTGTCAGTGCTCAGACCATACGCCGCACACTGCATCAACTCGGTCTGCATGGTCGTCATCCCAGAAGGAAGCTGACGCACAAGAAAGCCCGCAAACAGTTTGCTGAAGACAAGCAGTCCAAGAACATGGATTACTGGAATGCCCTGTGGTCTGACGAGACCAAGATAAACTTGTTTGGCTCAGATGGTGTCCAGCATGTGTGGCGGCGCCCTGGTGAGAAGTACCAAGACAACTGTATCTTGCCTACAGTCAAGCATGGTGGTGGTAGCATCATGGTCTTGGGCTGCATGAGTGTTGCTGGCACTGGGGAGCTGCAGTTCATTGAGGGAAACATGAATTCCAACATGTACTGTGACATTCTGAAACAGAGCATGATCCCCTCCCTTCGAAAACTGGGCCTCATGGCAGTTTTCCAACAGGATAACGACCCCAAACACAACCTCCAAGATGACAACTGCCTTGCTGAGGAAGCTGAAGGTAAAGGTGATGGACTAAACCCAATTGAGCACCTGTGGCGCATCCTCAAGTGGAAGGTGGAGGAGTTCAAGGTGTCTAACATCCACCAGCTCCGTGATGTCATCATGGAGGAGTGGAAGAGGATTCCAGTAGCAACCTGTGCAGCTCTGGTGAATTCCATGCCCAGGAGGGTTAAGGCAGTGCTGGATAATAATGGTGGTCACACAAAATATTGACACTTTGGGCACAATTTGGACATGTTCACTGTGGGGTGTACTCACTTATGTTGCCAGCCATTTAGACATTAATGGCTGTGTGTTGAGTTATTTTCAGAAGACAGTAAATCTACACTGCTATACAAGTTGTACACTGACTACTCTAAGTTATATCCAAGTTTTATTTCTATAGTGTTGTCCCATGAAAAGATATAATAAAATATTTGCAGAAATGTGAGGGGTGTACTCACTTTTGTGATACACTGTATATATATATATATATATATATATATATATATATATATATATATATATATATATATATATAGCATTTAGCGGACACTTTTATCCAAAGCGACTTACACAATGAGCAACTGAGGGTTAAGGGCCTTACTCAGGGACCCAACAGTGGCAACTTGGTGGTGGTGGGGCTTGAACTGGCAACCTTCTGTTTATTAGTCCAGTACCTTAACCACTGAGCTATCACTGCATAACATATAATATATATATTGATATATATTATATATAAGTAGCCTAGTAGTTGTATCAACTACTGCATGTAATCAATAACTGACTGTCAAATCAAATGTGTTTTATTTATTAGGATTGTAACGTCATGTTTTACACTTTGGTTACATTCATGACAGGAACGGTGGTTATTCATTACACAAGACTCATCAGGTCACAAGTTTATATCCAACACAGTCATGGACAATTCAGTGTCTCCAATTCACCTCACTTGCACGTCTTTGTACTGTGGGAGGAAACCGGAGCACCGAAGTAAACCCATGCAGACACGGGGAGAACATGCAAACTCCACACAGAGAGGACCCGGACCACCCCACCTTATCAAACCTTTCTCTTATCAAATTAGGAGAAAATAAAAATAAATTGTGCTCCAGTGGGAAGTAAGAACAGAAATGAGTCTCTCCATCACGGATTAAATGCTGTAATTTCGCTGTACACGTTTCTTTTTTGGAGAGCGTCATTTGTCTCCTGTCTCACTCGTCTTTTTCTCAACTTTCTCCGGCACGGTCGTCTGTATCTCTCCCTTCGTTTTTTCTACGTTCGCTATCTTTCTTTTTCTTTCCACCGTCTTTTCACATGTAACTCGCCTCTAACTCTCTCATCTGTAGAGTTGCAGTGTTTACCGACTGGAATGCACAGACTTGATTGGCTGAGTGGTGTCACGTGATCTCTGGTGTCTGTGCGTTTTCTCATCCACTAAACCGCTACCGTAAATGGTACAGAAGCTGCGCCGGTTAAAATAGAAGCGCTCCGTCAGGTTTCAAATCATAACTTTCTGTTTTGGCTGTAGGTCCGGGTCCGTATGGGACAGCTTCTGGGTCCGGACCCGGACCGCGGTCCGCCTGTTAGTGACCTCTGGTCTAGAAGATGACCAACTCAAACAGCAGCAATAGATGAGTGATCGTCTCTGACTTTACATCTACAAAGTGGACCAACTAGGTGGGAGTATCTAATAGAGATACTGTGGTCCTGGGAGAGTCCTGACCATTGAAGAACAGCATGAAAGGGGGCTAACAAGCATGCAAAGAAACAGATGGACTACAGTCAGTAATTGTAGAACTACAAAGTGCTTCTATATGGTAAGTGGAGCTGATAAAAATGGACAGTGAGTGTAGAAACAAGGAGGTGGTTTTAATGTTATGGCTGATCAGTATATATGTACATTGAGTTTGTTTTGTAATTGTCTAATCTGCCAGTCATGTGACAGAGGAACAAAACATGAAAGTTTAATCTGCAATCAGCTCCGGCTGGTGGTGGTGTTTTTGATGGTGTGAATAGTGTTTTCTTGGCAAACATTGGGTCCACTTCCAATAAAGCATTGTTTGCATGGCAGACAATCTGAGTATTGCTGACTATACGCACCCCTTTATGCCCACAGTTATACTGAATTTAAAGTGGCTACTTTCAGCATAATTATGAACCAGATCACAAAAAAACTAAACATCTCAAACTGGTTTTATTAATTTGATATTTAACTCCTGTAACTTTGGATCTAAATCCAAAAGAACCGATTGGAATGTAATAGAATAGGAGATTTAAATTAAAGCAAAGAAAGGGGGATTAGTATGGTGTAAGAGTATATAAAAGTGTATATACTGTATAAAAGTAAGTGTTTTAACTGTCTGCATGTGTGGTTGGACTGTTGCTGTTCCTGATATTTATGGGATACATTAATCACTAAACTGCAATTTTATTTGAATCTATTAAACAAGTGTGGTTTTTGTTTATGTTTAAAAAACAATTTAAAACAATTATTTTACTCACAGCCCTACACTGTCAAAACAATCCAGACTCCCCTGCTAAGTACAGGCATATAAGTCAGTAAGATAAAGCAATTTATACACTTTTAACTTTGTGGCACCAGTTTATAGAATAGAATGCCTTATATAGACATGCGCACAAATACAGAAAAATGAAATGCTTTTTCTGCATATACAAGCTTGTTTGCAAGCTGGGGTCAGAGTGCAGGGTCAAACAATGTACAGTGCCACTGGAACAGACAGGGTTAAGGGCCTTGTTCAAGAGCCCAATTGTGTGTGTGCATAGCAGAGCCAGGATTTGAACTGAAAATCTTTGATTAATAGCCGAAAGCTCTAACCACTAGGCTACCTCTGACCCAAAGGCTACTAGAAAAGGCCTCTTTCTTTCCTTTTATGGTTGTGTTCCTTGTAAACAAAGCACAGTCCATAAAGAAATGCTTTGACTAGTTTGGTGTGGAGGAACTCCAGTGCCCTGCACAAAGCCATGCCCTGTAATTCCCTTATAGCTTATCTTTATCTTTTAGCTTTATCTTATCAGAAGCAATAGTAATTAAAAATGTACACTATAAAATAGTCCTTCTTATCCAACTTATTTGTGGCAGACAAACGCTCTGTCAATTAAATGGGCACAAATTCTCAGAGACCCATTTAAAAATCATTGGTGAGGGTGACTCCATATCAATGTCCATAAGTGTTTACCTGATTGGACAAAACCCCACACATGCAAGGGACTGAACGTAAATGTTTACAGTGTAATTATGTGTATTATTAGCTGTATAGTTTTATGCTTGCTACTGTGGCACCCAAATTGGTGTTTAATAAATAACATCTATCCAAAATACATCCATCTTTTTGTCTCCTTCTTTGTAAAGGTTTGGTAAAGTAATGTGATAAATGACATGCATTAATTTTCAAATGAAATGCATGCCATGTCACTGTAACTGATAGTGTGTACTTAAAGGGTTTCATTTGGAGAACATGCACAAATCTTGCTTTTGTTTTCACTGTTTTTTCTTTTTCTTCTTTTGAACTTTTTCTTTTGGCATTATGTGAATAATTTGTGATGATGTTCTTACCTGCTCAGACATGTCACCACAAAGTTTACAGTCGAATTTGCCACCTTGACAGCAGACACATTAACAATTCGGATAGGTGGTAAGCTGAGCAGAGGTGGATGAGGTTCTGTTCCAACATGCAACAGAATAATTGATTGATTTAACGATTTAACAAATGTAGTAACACACCAAGACAGTAGTTCATCAGTCCTTTTTGGTGGTGGGTAGTGATTTAGCATTAATGTATGTACTGTGTGGTGTGGTACCTTACCAACAATAAAAATTTGCTCTTCAAAAGTTCCATACATGTAGCGGAAACACTGTGATTCAGTGAAGTGTGTGTCGTGCACTATAGAGAGGAATGTAGGAATCACACTTGTGAAATTTATTTCTGAACCAGGAGTCACTGTGGCATTTATCATCTTGGGGTCAGTAGGCTCAGGCTCAGTTGAGGGAATGGCAGTTGTTGTTGGAACATGCTGATCAGTGGTTGATAGTAGAGTGGTAGCTGGGGACAAAACCATACTCATTTTTATGCTATTTTGATACATTTTTTTATCTCCTACAGTGCTAAGCCAAAACATAAAGACCACCCCCTAAAAATGTGCATAGCAATGGTTAGTTTGTAACACGTGCATGTCACAGTCAGGAATATATTAATTGTTGGGCTTGACAGCCACTTGTAGTACAAGGCATAAAGACATGAGTAAATTTTATGAAATTATTATGGCCAAATTACTGGGTTGAAGTATTGCTGAAAGAGCAAGGGGGCCACCGGAATCTGGGGTGGGTACATAGTGACAGTAGTCCAAGGAGAGGGACAAACCAACTAGTTGGGTGTCAAAGATACCATAGAACACAAATGCTGTGGTATTTTGTACATAACAATAGAAGGGTTACTGTTGCTTAAATTGCAGATCATTTTAATACTGGTAATGAGGTGAATGTATCGTACTATAACAGTGCATTGAAACCTGCATGGGTCTGCATAGTCGCAGATCAAAATTCCCATGCTATCTTTTGCTCAACCTAACATCAGAGCAATGACAAATAAATCACATTTGTTACTCACCTTTTGTGGTCTCCAGTTTGGCAGTGGTCATGTGAGGACCTGCTGAACAAGCATTTAGAAGTGAAGTTTTATCACATGGTCTAATTGTTCAAATAAATGTTGAGTTAATTCTTTATGTGCAAGAGATAACAATGTTAATGTTTTAGACTTCCACATAACATTGTAGTTTAGAGAATAATAAGCAGAAAAGTAGGAAAATGTGTTACTGGCAAAATACTGCTCATTAAATAGTGTTATAAAAATTGTGATGCTTTGTGAAAGAATGCTTTTTTTTATTTTTTACATGATAATTTTGATTTGTTTAATATTAATCATTTTGTTTTTTGATTAGGGTCAGAAACACTCTCAGAACAGGACATCAGTCCTTCCTGGGGCAATTCAGATTAGCCAATCCTATTAATTTGTTTTTGGTAAGTGCAAAGAAACCACAGACAACAACTAGAGCAGAAAATTTAACCCAGCAACCAATACCACCTGCTGCATCACTGAGCTGTATTAAATGTTTTACATTTCTGTTCAACAACCCAAAAGTGTAAACTGCTGTTTTTACATATTTTACAGAGAGTAGTACTGCATGTCCTAATAGAGACATGGACATAACTTTTTTTGTCAGCTGCTCATGTATTTAGAATTTTCTATGGGTTGCCACAGCAAATTATTCTGGCTGATAATGCCTTTCCTGATGCAACCCTCCTTACATTTTCCACTGGCACTGAGATTGCACTGACTAGTGGACCTCCAAATGGCTAGGCTGTTCAGCCATCTCTACCAAGAAATAGCCAGTCATGTTTTGAACCTGTTATCTTAGCAATAGTGAGCAAGTGTGATAGTGTGTGGGCTGTACCAGTTAGTTGGGTGGGGTGGCGCTCATGCATTGCCATCCCCAACCTGTTCTGGGTTTCCTTTCCTTCCTTTTTTGGAAAACTTGGTAAAGCACTCTTGGCACCTTGCCATATTGTGACACCACTTTTCATTTCTGCGCTATCCAATTTTCTATCCACTTTTGCCATACCAGACAGTGGATGTTTTGTGTCTTTGATTTGTTACTTTGGTTGTGTCTGTTAATTTGGTCACTTTATTTATTCTTTACCATTTTTGTTTGTGGCTTTTGGCCACAGTATTGTTCTACCTTTGTTAAGTATGATGCAATTTGGGTTAATTTTCAATTCTGTTAGGTACAGTGCTAAGTGGGAGAGAGAGACACAATGTCCTGTGTTGTATTTCATGAGTGCCTGATGCCCTATAAAGGATTGTTTGCATTTACCCTGAAATAAATGTAAAAAAATAGCTGATTTTATACCTTTAGTGTGTGACTGTGTGAAGTGCATGATTGTAGTTGTGGGTGGAGGGCACATAGTACGGAATGCTGCCTGTACTACCAGCTTCACTGTTATGTTGCCTATCATGCTGTAGGCATGAGTTGCCACATTGCTGTGTGTGATCAGCTGGTTGCCATCGTGAAAGTCCCATATAAAGTCAACTGCATTGACAGTCTTCAGGTAGTTGCTCGGGTCATGAACCTGTACTTTGAAGATGATGTTGTAGCCCTTAATAAAAGTGTTTCTCTCTGTGATGTTTGCTGCTTCTTTTTGGGAAATATTAACAGCCAAAGGGATCTTATCTGTTAATGAAGAAAAAAAAAAAACTTTGTTTAGTGTTATACTGGGGATTTAGGACTTTGATTTCCTCTCAAAAACATGCAAATGGTAAATTGGCTGCTTTAAATTGCTCTTAGATAGGTAGTAAAAGGGTAAATGTGTGTTGCCCAGCAATATACATGTGCCCAAAACTGGTGCCCTGAACAGGCTAGTTGCACCTTTGGAGAATACTACAACAAACAAGTCAAAGTAAATAAATAAATAAAAAACAAGATAAAAATTGCTTTTAAAACCTATAAATTCTTTTTTAAGGATCATATATATAAATAAGAACTTTTCAGTTATTCATGATCTGTTTTACCACCAATTTATCCTATTCAGTTGTAGCCTAGTGGTTAAGGTACTGGACTAGTAATCAAAAGGTCTCTGGTTCAAGCCCCACCACTGTCAGATTGCCATTGTTGAGCTCTTAACCCTCAATTGCTTAGACAATATACTGTCACAGTACTGTAAGTTGCTTTGAATAAAGGGTCTGCTAAATGCTGAAAATGTAGCCAGTCCAGGTAGCCAGTCCATCACAGGGCAAATACACACACACACACACACACACTTATACCTTGAGGGACTTTCCAATTAACCTGACTGCATGTCTATGGACTGTGGGAGGAAACCCACGCAGACATGGGGAGAACTCCACACAGAAAGGACCTACAGAAGGCGACAGCGCTACTTACTGAGCCACCATGCTGCCCACAAACTGCCCTACAAATATTTTTGAAACTGAAAAAGGAAACTTCACCACAGGTTAAAAGAAATCACCAAAGTAACTGAACTGTACATTACAAGAAAGCTTAAAAGACATATTAAAGCCAAAATTAATCAAAACAATTAAAACTGTAATAGCATCGGTATGTACACATGTTGAGAGACAGACCTGTGACCCAGAACACTGTGCTATCAGTGGAAAAAGGGATGTATTTTCTGCGTTCCTGTTTGCGGTACACCAAGACCTCCATCATGCCGGCTCCAAGTGTCCAGTCTGTTGTATTGAGCTTAAGACTGGAAGAGGAACCATCACATGTCTCATAGTACTGACCTGAGAGACAGACATATAAACTGGTGAATAAATAAAATATGGGATAGTGTTGCATAAAGACCACAAAACATACAACTATAGCCTGAGTGTGCATACCCATAGTATGCCAAATGTAGACATAGCCCTTGTGTCTCCAGTCACTTGATTGTGGAAATGGCTTTCTATCCGGGAACACGTCACAGTGCTTTAGGTCTGTGCACTTTTCAAATCCATAATAATCCAACCAGGAACTCCAGTTACGCATATGTGCAGAAAGCGCCTGTCCATTAGCTAAATACGCACAACAATAATAGTTATACAATACAAGGCCAAGGCAACGTAGACACTCGTTGAATGCAACATTTTAGCCACACCCACTTTTAACAGACATAAAAATCAAGCATAAACAGTCTATACTAAAGGCTATACATTAATACATAATTTTTTTATTTTTACTAACTGCATCAGGTTACAATGACCTATGTTGCAATGTGAAAGCCATAATAAAATCAGGCTCAAGTAAAAATATAAATTTACTTGAGGATCAGTGATGGTGGTGAAGTAGTGGTGATGTAGTGGTGATGGCTGTTGGTGTTCCTTGTTGTAGGAAATGTAAATTATTTATGGGGATGCAGGAAAGAAAGAACCAGGGGGGCAGAAGGCTATAAATGTCTATAAATTTCCCATTTATTTATATTCACTGTCTGTTATACTGTGTTGGCTTATTTATTTCTTTATTTTTAAAGTTATACTTTTTATACTTATTTAAAAGTTTTACTTTATGTTTAATCTTTAAGATTTAATTTTTAAGATTGTAGTTTGTAGTAACTATCAAGCAATTGCATTGTCATTACAATGTTAACATTTTAACAAATATAAAGTTTTCTTAAAATGTTTACAATTAGTATTTTTTCATAAACTGGCTACTTACTTATACATAATCAAAACAGCATGTTTAGATTAGATTTAGTTTAGATTAGATAAGGTTAGTTGTAAAATCCTATAAACAGAATTAAAATGTAAGGTAAATTATATTATTCATAGAATGTAAGAACTGCTTAAGGCCTGACCATACCGTCTTCACAGTGCTGGTCGGATAAAAGGTTTCCATTAAGGTCCTCTTTCTTGCACTCCAGTCTAGCAGTAAATGTGATCAGAGAACCACCGATAGCTGGACTGTTGCTGGTAAGATGCACACTTGCTTTATCTGAAAAATGTGAGAAGTTTGAGAATAAGGAAAAGCTTCAGTGCATGGTTACAAAATTATTAAAAATACTGAGGCTTGGATTATACAACGGAAGGCTTGTATTATTTAAGGTATTCCACTGTAGTGGCCATAAAATGGATGATTCCATGAAACATATACGTAGATTAATATAAAATTAATGAGCATGGGTGTCACGCTTTGAGCCTCTCTGTGCTCTAGTGTGCCACGCCCTTCTCTCCCCAGTCTCCAGCCAGCCTCCCTCTCCTGATTGGTATTTAGGAGAGGATCAGGGAAAGGCTGGTTGGAGGATAGGAAGAGGGGGGATAGGAGGGAGGTGGAATGATGATGGACGGAAGTGACGATAGCTCAGACAATGAGCCAGAGATGTTTGGCTGTAGGAGCGGAAATTGGGCAGATGGGGCAGAGTGGCAAACTGTACGAAAGAAAAAAGGTAGGCGCTTATCTGATGACAGAGATTCTATTGGTAGTGGGGTTCAGGGAGAGAGAGTAAAGCGTCGGAAGGAGGAATATATTGTATTAATACAGTTTGAGTCAGAATATGGTGCTGTGCTAAATCCGATCAGATTGACATCCGAAATTAAAGCAACTTTAGGGGAAGTAGCAGGGGCCAAAGTGTTGAAAGGAGGTAAACTTTTGATAACGTGTAAAGATGAACGTCAGAGGGATAAAGCACTAAAATTAAAATATCTAGGGAGCAAAAAGATAATACCGAGATTGTTTAAAGACAAACAGTGGCTTCGGGGTGTAATCACGGGGGTACCCCTAGATGTATCTATGGACCAGATCAAACAAAATATGTCAGGAGGCACTGTGGTTGAAGCTGTTAGACTAAAGGGAATAAGAAATGGAATTAAAGGAGATAGCCTCTCTGTGATGATACGTTTCGAGGATGCAGTTTGTAGAGGAAAGAAAAGATGTGGGGTCTGTGGAGGAGATCATGAACTGTAACTGTGGTGGGGAACATAAAGCTGCATATGGGGGATGTGAGATGAGAAAAAGGGCTGCAGAAGTACAACAAGTACGAGTAAAACAAGGTCTAACTCATGCTGAAGCATTGAAGGAGGTCGGTAAGAATGTTCATGTGGAAAGTAAAATTAGCAAACACAGATACAGATGCTACCAGAATCAAACAGAGGCATCAGACACACAGTACTATCACTAAAGATACCCTGGTTGTTGATAAAGAAAAAATTTTTATGTTTATGGCAGAAGTGGTTAACTGCACTGCCCAGACTAATAGTAGAACGGAAAGGATCAAAATCATTGTGAGATCTGCAGAGAAGTTCCTAGATGTTAGAGGTATTACTTGGGAAGTGATAAGCACAGGGCTAGCTGGGAGAGTTATTCCAACACAGTCAAGTGAAGGTTTGTGATGAGTTTTTTAATAATGCAGTGGAATGCAAGGAGTCTGATTGCTAATGGTCAAGAATTTAAGAAATTTGTAGATAGTAGACAATCATTACCTGATATTATATGTGTACAAGAGACATGGCTAAAACCTCAGTTAAATTTTAATTTATCAGGATATGTAATTGTCCGAAGAGATAGACAAAAAGGTAATGGTGGCGGAGTAGCAACTTTTATTAGAGAAGGAATTGGGCACAAAATTGTTCACATAAGTGGAGAATTTGAGTCTATAGTGATGGAGATATGGGGCACGAAAGGGAAATTCACAGTTGTTAATATACAGGGGTTGGACAAAATAACTGAAACACCTGGTTTTAGACCACAATAATTTATTAGTATGGTGTAGGGCCTCCTTTTGCGGCCAATACAGCGTCAATTCGTCTTGGAAATGACATATACAAGTCCTGCACAGTGGTCAGAGGGATTTTAAGCCATTCTTCTTGCAGGATAGTGGCCAGGTCACTACGTGATGCTGGTGGAGGAAAACGTTTCCTGACTCGCTTCTCCAAAACACCCCAAAGTGGCTCAATAATATTTAGATCTGGTGACTGTGCAGGCCATGGGAGATGTTCAACTTCACTTTCATGTTCATCAAACCAATCTTTCACCAGTCTTGCTGTGTGTATTGGTGCATTGTCATCCTGATACACGGCACCGCCATTGGATGCACATGGTCCTCCAGAATGGTTCGGTAGTCCTTGGCAGTGACGCGCCCATCTAGCACAAGTATTGGGCCAAGGGAATGCCATGATATGGCAGCCCAAACCATCACTGATCCACCCCCATGCTTCACTCTGGGCATGCAACAGTCTGGGTGGTACGCTTCTTTGGGGCTTCTCCACACCGTAACTCTCCCGGATGTGGGGAAAACAGTAAAGGTGGACTCATCAGAGAACAATACATGTTTCACATTGTCCACAGCCCAAGATTTGCGCTCCTTGCACCATTGAAACCGACGTTTGGCATTGGCACGAGTGACCAAAGGTTTGGCTATAGCAGCCCGGCCGTGTATATTGACCCTGTGGAGCTCCTGACGGACAGTTCTGGTGGAAACAGGAGAGTTGAGGTGCACATTTAATTCTGCCGTGATTTGGGCAGCCGTGGTTTTATGTTTTTTGGATACAATCCGGGTTAGCACCCGAACATCCCTTTCAGACAGCTTCCTCTTGCGTCCACAGTTAATCCTGTTGGATGTGGTTTGTACTTCTTGGTGGTATGCTGACATTACCCTGGATACCGTGGCTCTTGATACATCACAAAGACTTGCTGTCTTGGTCACAGATGCGCCAGCAAGACGTGCACCAACAATTTGTCCTCTTTTGAACTCTGGTATGTCACCCATAATGTTGTGTGCATTGCAATATTTTGAGCAAAACTGTGCTCTTACCCTGCTAATTGAACCTTCACACTCTGCTCTTACTGGTGCAATGTGCAATTAATGAAGATTGGCCACCAGACTGGTCCAATTTAGCCATGAAACCTACCACACTAAAATGACAGGTGTTTCAGTTATTTTGTCCAACCCCTGTATATAACCCTTGTAAATATCATTAGATATTTTAGTAAAAATGGCAGGGACATATCAGGGTAAGGCATTTTGGTGTGGAGATTTCAATGCACATAGTACGCTATGGGGTAGTTCTGGCACGGATGGCAATGGGTTAGCTATTGAAGAGTTAATAATGGAAAAATAATTGGTATGTTTAAATGATGGTAGGGGAACTAGATTTAATATATTAAATAACTCAGAGTCTGCAATTGACTTAACGTTAGCTTCCCCTGACTTGGCTGGAAAGAGTACTTGGGATGTATTACAGGGGACCACTTTAGGCAGTGATCATTATCCTATATTTTGTGTACTGGGAATTGAGGTAATCAGAGAACAGAGAGTATATTTATACAGATGGAATTTTAATAAAGCGGACTGGACGAAATTCTCTGATCTATGTGAGATGAGGTTGCAGGACTGGTCAATGTCAACAGATATAGAGAAATGTAACAAGGAATTATGTGATATGATATATAGGTCTGCTGAAGAAACCATTCCAGAAAAGAAACATTATGGTAAGAAGGCAGCAGTGCCCTGGTGGACAGCAGAGTGTTCTGTAGCAGTCAGGCAGCGTAATAAAGCCCTGCGTGTGGTGCGGAAAACACTTTCACCAATAGATTTAATCAAATATAAACAAGCCCAAGCTAGAGTTAGAAAACTTATAAAATCAGCTAAAAGAGAGTATTGGAGGACTTTCTGTAGTAGCATTGGAACTGACATCCCTGTCAATGAGGTATGGACTATGATTAGGAAAATGAGGGGTATAAGAAAATCTGGGACAATACCAGTATTACAACAGGGAGACTGGGAGGCAGTATCTGATATGGACAAAGCAGAGGTTTTGGCTCAATCTTTTGTAAAGATTCATAGATATGCAAACTTGAGTAATGAAATGATGGCTTGCAGAGAAAGAGTTGTAGCACAATATCCTGAAGTGTTACATAAAAGAAAGGGGTTGGATAGTGTATTAGATTGTGATCTTACATTAATACAATAGCAAGATCTGGCCAGACATCTCCAGGTAAAGATGGCATATGTTATACTATGTTTAAACATTTATCTGATAAATCACTGGGTGTTACTTTGGAATTTTATAATAAAATTTGGAGAGCAGGGCAGATTCCCTCTGCTTGGAAATTGGCTATAGTGGTTCCAGTAGGGAAGCCAGGGAAGGACCTGTCTGATGCAAGTAGTTACAGACCAATTTCATTGAATTCCCATATAAGTAAACTTATGGAACGGATGATAACAGAGAGGCTATCTTATTATCTAGAACGGCGGAATAGTTTTTCTCCATATCAGAGCGGATTTCGTAAAGGAAGAATGACTATGGACTCAGTACTATGTCTGGAATCTGACATTCGGAAGGCACAAATTTATAAAGAAGCTGTAGTTGCTGTGTTTTCTGATATAGAAAAAGCATATGATATGCTGTGGAAAGAGGGTTTGCTGATTAAGATGTCCGAGCTAGGAATTGGAGGGAGGCTATACAACTGGGTAATGGACTTTTTGCAGGATAGATCAATACAGGTCAGGGTAGGAACTAAATATTCTAAAGTGTATCAGATTGAAAATGGTACTCCACAAGGCAGCGTCTGTAGCCCCCTACTGTTTAATATAATGATTAATGATATCTTTTCAGTGGTTGGAACAGATATAGCTAAATCTTTGTACGCAGATGATGGGGCATTATGGAAGAGAGGTAGAAATCTGGCATTTGTAACAAGAAAGATGCAGGAGGCAATAGCAGCAGTGGAACACTGGTCAAAAGATTGGGGTTTCAAGTTGTCTGTTCCAAAAACCCAGGTTATTTGTTTTTCAAATAGACCTAAAACAGGTGCACTAGGGCTCAAAATGTATGGGCAGGTTCTGGAACAGGTCAAGGTGATCAGGTTCCTCGGAATGTGGATGGACTCGAAGTTGACCTGGAAACAACATATTCAGAAGATATCAGATAAATGTAAGAAAGGCTTTAATGTCCTTAAGTGCCTAGCGGGATGTGACTGGGGAGCTGACCGTTCCTCCCTCTTGAGAATATATGATGCTTTAATAAGGGCAGTGTTTGATTACGGCTGTATGGCCTATAGGTCAGCTGCTAAGACAAACTTGAAAAAACTAGATGTAATACAAACACAAGCGTTAAGGATATGTTGCGGGGCTGTTAGATCCTCTCCAGTGGCCTCAATACAGGTAGAAACAGGGGAAATGCCTCTGTATTTGCGACGAGTGGCACTGTCTACCATGTATTGGATAAACCTAAAGGGGCAAAATGAGAGTCATCCAGCGTTAGCCACATTACATGATTGCAGTAACCATCCCCACAGTCCTATTACAAACTTTGGGTGCCTGAGCAATAAAGAAGCAGACAACATGGGACTACAGGCTTGTAGATTCAGCTGTACAGTGCCTAGGTCAGTGATACCACCTTGGATGTTCGAATTACCCAGTGTAGACCTGACACTGCATGAAAAGCAGTATAATAATTGAGAAATTCCAGCTGCTACAGTATTGGTGCAACATCATCTGGCACAAAAATACTATAATATTCTGCAGATATATACGGATGGATCAAAGCATCCTACTACAGGAACCACAGCAGCAGCAGTGTATATCCCAGACTTTCGAGTAATTATCAAAAGACGACTAACAAGTAATCTCTCGGTATTTGCCACTGAAATAGTTGCCATTCTGCTGGCGTTGCAATGGGCCGAAGAGGTATGCCCAATGAGAATAGTGATTTGTTCAGATTCCTTGTCCGCATTACAAAGCATCCAGTCGGGGCAGTCTAATTGTAGGCCAGATCTCATTATAGAAATTTATCAGACAATGTTCAGATTACATATGAAATTAATATCAGTAAAATTCTTATGGGTTCCAGCACATGTAGGAATAATCGGAAACGAGATTGTGGATGTAGCTGCAAGACAATGCCTAAAACGAACAAGATGTGATTTTGACATCCCAATTAGCAAGGCTGAGGCAAGAGTGGTTGTTAAACAATTTGTGAGAAAGGTATGGCAGGGTGACTAGGAACAGGAATTCAGGGGAAGGCATCTATTTGCAATACAGCCAAAAGTTGGTTCGGGTACAGGTGGAGGATATGATCGAAGACAAGCAGTTATATTAACTCGGCTCAGGATAGGTCATACAGTGTTAAATTCTTCTCTTCACTTAATAAAATATTGACACAGGGCTTTGTCAATACTGTCAACAGAGGGAAACTGCTGAACATGTATTACTTATTTGTAAAAAACATTCTGCACAAAGATCACTATTCATTGATATTTTAAAGGAAAAGGGACACAAAGATTTCACTATGAAGGGGTTACTTTCTTATGGGGCAGGGATGGGTATAGTACACAAGCAGGTGTTTTGCTTTCTAAAGAATATTGGTAAATATAACATAATTTAATTTAGGAATTTTAATTTTAATTTTAATTTTTTTATGTATCATTAGTATTATTAATGTTAATGTTATTATTATTATTATTATTATTATTATTATTATTAATATAAACCACTTGAGGGTAGCATTGAGTAGAAAAGTCACTTCCAGAAATCTCATTCCACACACATAGTAGATGTGGTAATGCACCTTTAGTTGGACTGCCACCCGCCATTAACCTAAAAGAAGAAGAAGAAGAAGAAGAAGAAGAAGGCTGGTTGGAGACTATTCTTTGTAACTCTGTTTGCTCCTGGTAACTCTGTTCGTTTGCTCCTGGTAAATCTGTTCGTTTGCTCTTGGTAACTCTGTTCGGTCTTGGTAACTCTGTTCGGTCTTGGTAACTCTGTTCGGTCTTGGTAACTCTGTTCATTTGCTTTGTATTTCCTGTGACTGTTGGTTTGAATTTGGACTTTGCCTGTGACTTTGCCTGTGACTTTGCCTGTGCATTTGCTTTTGCCTGTGCCTTTTGTCTGTTAGCTTTGTCTGTTAGCTTTAGCCTCTTTAGCCTTGTTCATCCCTGCTAGCCCTGTTAGCCTTTTGCTTAACCTTTGTTTGTTAGCTTTAGCCTTTGTGTTTAGCCTGTTCTGTCCTGTTAAGCTTTTGTAGTTATTGTTTAGCTTAGTTACTGTCTGTTTAGATTTAGCATTTAGTTTAGCATTTATCTTTATTTATGTGTTTAGCATTTATAAGCATTAACATTTAGCTTAGCATAGGTTGTGTTTTGTGTACTTTTGTCTTGTCTTGTTATCGCCTGTCTCTTGTCTTTGTTATTAATAAATCTATTTAGTTCATTACATCTCTGCATGTGTGTCCGCCCCTCTCGTTCGTCATAGCCCATATACTGTTACATAATAGTCTCCCCCTTAGGACGCAGCAAGATGTATTTGGTTTATGTGTTCCCCGATTTTAACTCCATGAGGTTTCCTCAAACCTTCCCGTTAAGTAGGCCAGCTCCTTATGATGGAAGCGACCCGTGTGTCGAAGGCTTCCTTCTGCAGAGCCAGCTCTACCTGCAGAACCTTCTGGACCCCCAGCCAGCTGAAACCGACAAAGTGCGGTTTATGATGTCTAGACTGAGGGGTGCTGCTCGTGAGTGGGCTAAGCAGCTTTGGTCTGACAGGGGAGTTGAGCTGAACTCGGTGAAGGATTTTGAGGGCCTCATGAGAGCAAAATTTTCACGTAGCAAAGTGCCCACTGCAGCTTATACCCGGCATCCAGTGCCCACTGGGGAGGTTAAAATTCCCCCTGTATCCACTGCTGATGTGGTCCGGGTGCCAGTGCCTGCTTATAAAGCTCGTGACCGTCCCATGTCCATGTTAGGAGCCAGCCAAAATTATTTAGGTCCTGTTTCCTGTTTCGACCCCAAGGGCTCCGGGGGTCCTTCTGTTTGTTCGCCGGCTCCAGTCCCGTGTATTCAGGTTCAGGTCAGTCCTCTGCCAGTTCCGTCTGTTTCCTTGACTCATAGTCAGTCCAAGCCTTTGTCTAGAAAAGTTTATGACTGTATCCTGCCAGTTCGGTTGTGTTCATGTTCGCCTGTGTCGAAGTCAAACCAGTCCATGTCATGTTCGCTAGTTCACACTAGTCCAGTAACTGTGTCTAGTACCCAGACTCAGGTCAGTCCTCTGCCAGTTCAGCCTATGTCGCCACGTTTGTCGGTTCATGGTAGTCCCATGAATTTACCTAATGCTGTTAATTCTGCTGGTTCGTCGTTCTTGCCTCTTCCTAGTCCGTCTTTACAGTCTGTCCAGTCTTGTCCAAGTCTGTCTGTCCAAGTCTGTCCTGTGTCTAAGTCAGGTTCAGTAAGTCCTAGTTTGTCTAGTCCTGTTCCAAGTTCGGCTGTCTCTATCAGTTCTAAGTGTAATTCAGCACGTCAGGATCTCCTAAATAGTATATCTATACTTTCGGGCACTCCCACCACCCAGACAGAGTCGAACAGTTCCAAGTCCTCTCCAGTTCTGTTTCCAGTCAAAGTTCCAAGCGTTATGTTCCCGCTTGCAGAGTTCAAGCCACAGTCTACTACAGACAATTCTCCTTCAGCTCTGCTGCTGCCGCCTTCAGGTTCCAAGCAACTGATTCAAGACGAATCTTCAGGTTCCAAGCAACTGATTCAAGACGAATCTTCAGGTTCCAAGCAACTGATTCAAGACGAATCTTCTGGTTCCAAGCAGCTGAGTCAAGAAACCTTACCAGGTTCCAAGCAGCTGATTCACGACGTCCCTCCAGGGTTCAAGCAGCTGATTCACGACGTCCCTCCAGGGTTCAAGCAGCTGATTCACGACGTCCCTCCAGGGTTCAAGCAGCTTATTCAAGTCGTCCCTCCAGGGTTCAAGCAGTTGATTCACAACATCCCTCCAGGGTTCAAGCAGCTGATTTCCGATGTTTCTCCAGTGTTTTTGCAGCTGACTTTGGATGCCTCTCCAGGGTCCTCACAGCTGATTCCAGACACCTCTCAAGGGTCTAAGCAGCTGATTCAAGAACTTTCTCCAGTGTTTGCACAGCTGACTTCCGACGCTGCTCCAGGGTTCAAGCAGCTGACTTCGGATGCCTCTCCAGGGTCCAAGCAGCTGACTTCCGTCGCCTCTCCAGGGTCCAAGCAGCTGACTTCCGACGCCTCTCCAGGGTCCAAGCAGCTGACTTCCGACGCCGCTCCAGGGTCCAAGCAGCTGACTTCAGATGCCTCTCCAGGGTCTTCGCAGCTGATTAAGGATGTTTCTCTAGTGTTCTCGCAGCTGACTCCGGACGCCTCTTCACAAGGGTCCTCGCAGCTGACTCCAGACGCCTCTTCACAAGGCTCCTCGCAGCTGACTCCGGACGCCTCTTCTCAAGGGTCCTCGCAGCTGACTCCGGACGCCTCTTCGCCAGGGTCCTCGCAGCTGACTCCGGACGCCTCTTCGCCAGGGTCCTCGCAGCTGACTCCGGACGCCTCTTCGCCAGGGTCCTCGCAGCTGACTCCCGAAGCCTCTTCGCCAGGCTCCACGCAGCTGACTCCCGAAGCCTCTTCGCCAGGCTCCACGCAGCTGACTCCCGAAGCCTCTTCGCCAGGCTCCACGCAGCTGACTCCCGAAGTCTCTTCGCCAGGCTCCACGCAGCTGACTCCCGAAGTCTCTTCGCCAGGCTCCACGCAGCTGACTCCCGAAGCCTCTTCGCCAGGCTCCACGCAGCTGACTTCTGTTCCTGAGATGGCGCCCTCCGATGGCGCTTCTGTTCCTGAGATGGCGCCCCCCGATGGCGCTTCTGTTCCTGAGATGGCGCCCCCCGATGGCGCTTCTGTTCCTGAATTGGCGCCCCATGATGGCGCTTCTGTTCCTGAGATGGCGCCCCCCGATGGCGCTTCTGTTCCTGAGTTGGCGCCCCCTGATGGCGCTTCTGTTCCTGAGTTGGCGCCCCCCGATGGCGCTCCTGTTTCCTCGTTGGTGCACTCCGATGGTGCTCCTGTTCCTGAGTTGGCGCCCCCTGATGGCACTCCTGTTTCCTCGTTGGCACTCCCTGATGGCGCTCCTGTTTCCGAGATGACGCCCTCAGATGGCGCTTCTGTTTCCGTGTTGGTGCTCCGTGATGGCGCTTCTGTTCCTGAGTTGGCGCCCCCCGATGGCGCTTCTGTTCCTGAGTTGGCGCCCCCAGATGGTGCTTCTGTTCCCGAGTTGGCACCCTCTGATGGTGCTTCTGTTCCCGAGTTGACGCTCCCTGTTGGTGCTTCTGGTCCCGAGTTGGTGCTCGCCTATGGCACTCCTGTTCCTGAGTTGGCGCCCCCTGATGGCGCCCCTGTTCCCGAGTCGGCAGCCCGTGTTACAGCGCTTTTATCAAGACTGCCTCAGGACATTCTTAATGACTTTGAATTTGGCCCGGGACCTCCTTGTTTTTTTGTTTTTTTTTGGGCACTCCAGGAGGCGTGCCTTTGGGAGGGGGCTACTGTCACGCTTTGAGCCTCTCTGTGCTCTAGTGTGCCACGCCCTTCTCTCCCCAGTCTCCAGCCAGCCTCCCTCTCCTGATTGGTTAGCTGGGGCTAATTAGCCCCAGCTGCCTGTATTTAGGAGAGGATCAGGGAAAAGCTGGTTGGAGACTATTCTTTGTAACTCTGTTCGTTTGCGCTTGGTAACTCTGTTCGTTTGCGCTTGGTAACTCTGTTCGTTTGCGCTTGGTAACTCTGTTCGTTTGCGCTTGGTAACTCTGTTCGTTTGCGCTTGGTAACTCTGTTCGTTTGCTCTTGGTAACTCTGTTCGTTTGCTCTTGGTAACTCTGTTCGTTTGCTCTTGGTAACTCTGTTCGTTTGCTCTTAGTAACTCTGTTCGTTTGCTCTTGGTAACTCTGTTCGTTTGCTCTTGGTAACTCTGTTCGGTCTTGGTAACTCTGTTCGGTCTTGGTAACTGTTCATTTGCTTTGTATTTCCTGTGACTGTTGGTTTGAATTTGGACTTTGCCTGTGACTTTGCCTGTGCATTTGCTTTTGCCTGTGCCTTTTGTCTGTTAGCTTTCTCTGTTAGCTTTAGCCTCTTTAGCCTTGTTCATCCCTGCTAGCCCTGTTAGCCTTTTGCTTAACCTTTGTTTGTTAGCTTCAGCCTTTGTGTTTAGCCTGTTCTGTCCTGTTAAGCTTTTGTAGTTATTGTTTAGCTTAGTTACTGTCTGTTTAGATTTAGCATTTAGTTTAGCATTTATCTTTATTTATGTGTTTAGCATTTATAAGCATTAACATTTAGCTTAGCATAGGTTGTGTGTTTGGTTTTGTGTACTTTTGTCTTGTCTTGTTATCGCCTGTCTCTTGTCTTTGTTATTAATAAATCTATTTAGTTCATTACATCTCTGCATATGTGTCCGCCCCTCTCGTTCGTCATAGCCCATATACTGTTACATAGGGACTGTATTTATTAGCTGGTCGGAGGTCATAAAATTTGGTTTCCACTTACTGGTTTTATTGCAATGTCTTAATTTGTGTACAATAATCTATGAACTGGCCAATGTAGTAATTAAATATAAACAATGAAAAAAGCTTTTAGCATGCAAGGGAATAACAACTGATCTTAGTGCATTGTGGCTGCTTAACTATTTTTGTCTTAAGAACACTGAATATAATATTGGGACACAGTAATTATAGCTTATTTTAACTATGTTTTAGGAATTTTTTCAGTAATTCAGTTTGTAAAAGTGTAAAGTGTAACAGCTCTTACTGTGCCTGCGGGTAAATTCTCTGGCCAAAGGAGGGTACAGCGACTCATCCCAGGAACTGGTGTCAGGGTTCCATCCATGAATTTGAATTGGGAACGGTAATGGAGAGTTGTGCTTATGAAGAAACATGTCCCCATATGCTGCAAGGGGGCAAAGCAGAGATTGAATCAACATGAATCTAAAAATTGAATATTTAAATTATTAAACTTAAATTTAATAATAGGGCGGCACGGTGACTAACTGTCGCCTCACAGCAAGAAGGTCCTGGGTTTGATCCCCAGGTGGGGCGGTCTGGGTCCTTTCTGGGCGGAGTGTGCATGTTCTCCCCGTATCTGCGTGGGTTTCCTCCGGGTGCTCCGGTTTCCTCCCACAGTCCAAAACATGCAAGTGAGGTAAATTGGAGATACTAAATTGTCCATGACTGTGTTCGATATAACCTTGTGTGAACTGATGAACCTTGTGTAATGAGTAACTACCGTTCCTGTCATGAATGTAACCAAACTGTAAAATACCACTACATTAAAATCCTAATAAACAAACAAAATTTTATAATAAAATCTAATAGAAAATAAAAAATAATAATTTGGATAGCTTTAGTCTGTGTAATTATTCTTCTCTCATTGCTTTTTTTATTTGTATCCCTGTATTTGATTTGTAATTCCTAAACTAACCATTTACATATACAGCATTTAGTAGACAATTATTAAGTGCAACTTACATTAGTGCTTTCCTTACTCTAGTACAAGTAGCAGTCTAAGAACACAAGCTAAAACCCTGTTAGAATAGAAATATGTCCATAGAACAGAATTTCTTTTTTTTCTTTTTTTTTTTAGATCAAAATGTAACAATAGAGGAAAGCAAGGACGATTGGCAGTGTCTTCCGGTACTGGAATACTATTCATTAGGGTAACCCAACTAGCAGCAAATAAAAGCTTAACTAAAGAACTGTTCACTATCAGTAAACTATTAAAAACTATTATTAGACTGTTACTGACTGTATTCAAAAAGTAAAGCATCAAACTAATCAAAGCTTTTAATTTCACCTTTTAAAGCTTTTAATTGTGAAAATCAATGAACATTTTACCTGCAAAATTATTTATAAATTATTAATTATTTAACTGTAATTAATCCAAATTAAATCCATATAATACATTTACTTTTAATTTTAATATGAACTTTCAAAAACTAAAACATATATAGTTTGGGTTTAGATGTTTATGTTAATCTTAAAACAAAAATAGGTTACAATTTAAAGTAAGAACAATTGTACTAATAAAATATATTAGTTCATATTCTGTAAATATTTCATTTTTATCAGTAAGGCAGTGGGTTCAGAGCCTGCTTGAAAACGCTGGATGCATTCTGGACACGATGAAATTTCCAAGGCCAACACTCACTAACCTGTTTACACTCTCAAACATCCGGAGAAAATTTGAAGCAGCCTATCCACCTACTGGTTTGTATTTAAAACATGGGAGGAATAACATGTTAAATATTTGACAAAAAAGGTTGGTTAAAATATGTGCCAACCCGTATCAAAACAAGTATTTTTCATCTTACTTAGCAAGCATATAATATAATTTAATATAATATAATACGTAAAATAGAAAAGAACAGAATGGAGAATGTTGCAATGTATGAGGTTAAACATCACATCTCGTCCTCAGTTAGCAGTTAGCATTACCCACCCCTGACTTTTACTCTTCGTGTAAGTAGTTTATCTATTTTGATGTAACAACTCTCTAAACATGTTTTATAAGTTTACTCCTTAGGGAATTTTACCATAATTTATAGGATTATGGTAAATAAACGCAGGTTAAAAATCCAACAAAATGACATCCCAGCTAACACAGAACGTTCCCGTAACGTTAGATTTTGTTTCCCCTATGGTTATTTTTAGGGAACCATCCCATAACGTTATGGGAACGTTCTATTTTCGTTAAAAAAAATTAGCGCTGTTCCCGGAACGTTCCGGGAACTATGAAACCTAACGTTCTCTCATGGTTTTATGAAAACTAACAGAGAACGTTATCTAAAAGTTGTCTGCCTTAAGGTTTTCTTTCTTATGTGTTTAAAGTAACGTTCCAGTAACGTTCCCGGAAGGTTTTCTTATGATCTTTAAACTTTTTTGGTAGGAACTTACCAAAAAAGCAGCCTTTTGCTTGAGACGGTCCATGTAGATCAACCTTTACTTACAAGTACCAACTATAAAACTATGAAACCTAATGTTCTCTCATGGTTTTATGAGAACTAACAGAGAACGTTAGTTAAAGCTTGTATAAGGTTTTATTTCTTATGTGTATAAAGTATCGTTCCAGTAACGGTCCCGGAAGGTTTCTAAGTCAACCCAGCTAGCACAATCATCTGGCCCAGTTCCCACTTTTCTATCGGCACAGTCGGCCGAGTGTCAGAATCGGCCAGAATCAATGTAGCCAGATCCGGCCCAGTTGTTACCACAGCTGGGTTTGGCTGGTGCTCGTAGAAACGCGTGCGCGCCGACGCTGGTTGTCCGGCTGTGGCCCAGTGTCCAGTCTCTGATTCAGCGGCGGCAGAACGAGCGTCACCATAGCAACAGTGCGACGCGAGCCGTTGAAGAAGAGGAATCGTTCGTTCGTGTGAGGTAAATAAACATTTAATCTTAACAACTTTTTACTTAGTAAAATGTAAGCAGAAAGTATATTAATGAGTTTTGGATTAAGATAGAGAACAATTTGGAAATGGAAACTGTTTATGGTAATGTTATCTAGTGAGTTTCAGGTTAACTGGTAGTCTGAACTGAAACACTTCAGGTAACGTTAGCTAAAAGGCTAACAGTTTCTAGCATTAGACAACAGCTGCTAAATAATTAAAGTTCATTGAATACTGTGGATAACGTAAACTTAAAAGCTACAATAAGTAACAAGAACAACAACAACAATAATAGTAATACAATAATAAGCAACAGACGACCTACCATCTCTGACTACAGTACATCCACAAGGTGGACCAACAAAGCAGGTGTGTATAATTTAAGAGTGGACAGTGAGTGAACACGGTATTTGAAAACTCCAGCAGCGATGCTGTGTCTGATCCAGTCATATAAGCACAACACACAGTAACACACCACCAACCACGTCAGTGTCACTGCAGTGCTGAGAATGATCCACCACCTAAATAATACCTGCTCTGAGGTGGTCATGTGGAGGTCCTGACTATTGAAGAATAAGGTAAAAGGGGGCTAACAAAGTATGCAGAGTAACTGATGGACGACAGTGGAACTGTAGAGCTACAAAGCGCACCTATAGATAGATAACTTTATTAATCCCATAGGGAAAGTCAGTAAATGGTTAGTAAACTACATGGTTAGTGGAGCTGATAGAAAAAGAGTATACATACAAAGAGGTGGTTTTAATGTTATGGCTGATCGTATATAATTTTATAACCCAAAGATTGTCCCTTGTATTTTTTGTAGATATTCAAGTGTCCACTACCATCACCGAGTCTGGCATCCGGATTTGGGCCAGTGTATTTGGCCCGATTCTGGGCAGTCATTCAAAAAGAGTCAGAGCCGACACGGGCTGCCGGTGTTACCGGAGTGTTATTGCAAGGTTGTCTAAAGTTTTCAATAATTTAAAGGTTAGTACAAGGTTCCCTTAAGGTTTCAAGAATTTTAAGGTTACGGGAACGTTAGGGAAACGTTCCCACAACTATAATGCACAACCAAACGGGAACGTTCTATTTCCGTAAAGAAAACTTTCCTGGGGAACCAAAGGGCAACCAAAATGATCCGTTCCTAACGTTCCCGGAACGTTCTGGGAACCAAAAATTGTTAGCTGGGATTAAACTAGCTGAGAGAAAACACTTTAATTAAAGTCACGTTCTTTAGATTTAACGGGCGCGCGCGCGTATGATTGGACTCATGAGACTGAGCACGCGGAACCAGGCAGAAAAAAAACAACTTAGTTTTCCAAACGCAAACAAACAAAAACAAACATGCGTTAACACATTTCTATTGCATTGTATTTTAACGCATTTATGACATCTGAAAAATTTAATAAAAACCATCAAAACAAAAAACGATTTGTTAGCGTGACAAGCTTGTTTTATACAAATGTCCTATTTTTGTGTGAAGTTTGCATGTTCTCCTTCTGTCCGCGCGGGTTTTCTCCTGTGCTCCGATTTCCATGCAGTCAGGCCAATTTGAGCTACGAAAAATTGTAGGCCAATCTGAGCTAAAAAAAATTGCCCTGTTTGTGTACATGTGTGTGTCTACCCTGTGTTTGACTTGTGACCTGTCTGCGGTGCATCCTGCCATTCGCCCAGTGGATCGGATCCACCGTGACCTTGATCAAGATGAAGTAGTAGTAAAAATAAATTAAATAAATGAATGTATTAAAGTTAACGAAAGAGAGTGGCCACTGTGTAAAACAATAAACACATTTTACTGTACGGAACACTGACAATACTTTAAACACAACATATAAACAGTTTAAAGTTCATTTATTATTAATGTTGTCTGGTCGGGCTAAAATGACTTATATATAAGCATTTTTTTTGTTTGTTTTATTGCATCTTCTGTGCATCTTTAAAAAAACAAACGTTTTTACACTATACAGACCAAAATACTTTATAAAGCTGCACTTACTTTTTTTGCAATCAGTCCTGGCAACCAAAAATGCACCGACCACACAGAAAATAAGTTTTAAGCGCACCATACTGGCTGATGTAACAGTGGATGATATTACAGAAGTTCGTTTTGGTTTAGAACAGATGTTGTTTGATAGGTTGGAGCGCCTCTGTGTTCTCAGAGCAACGGCTCGGTTTTAATAGCGTCCCTCAGTGAGCGCGAGCATGTGATGCTCTATAATGAGTTGCATGTCTGTCCTAATTAGGAGCGCCGCGCACGCGCACTGCTCACGCCACTCACGACTGATCTTCCTTATACACAGATAAAAAACCTGAGGTTCTTTAAAAAAATTAATCACAGAGATTACTTTATGTCCTTATTACTGTTCTTTTTTTCCATCCAGGTTCATAATGTCAGTATTCCTGACTTGACATGCTTGCTGTGTTACAATTAGGGTAAAGTCAGATAAATGGGACGATTGTAGGTAGACCATCCAGAAAACCACCTAAAATTCTTTAAGACCACCTTAAGTTTTACTTTTAAAATTTGTTATGGATATCTGCTATATTTCTATAAAAAGTGAGTTGCCAAGTAAAATAATGTCACGTTAAGGTAAAATGGGACAGCCGTTAAGCTAAAATGGCACAATGTCAATAAAGTTAAAAAGGACACCAAACAAATCATCCTAATTAGAAAACAACTGTATTTCATTGTTTATTTGTTATTTCCAAAGCATTAAATAGTTAATTTATTTATTTATTAAATCATTAAGCCTAGAGTGGGGAGGCTGTACATACAGCCAAAGTTAATAATAGTAACATATTAACTACATATTTTAAGCTACTAGGTTTGATATTTGTAGAAATTGTATGTAGCCGAACTGAAAAAGTGTCCCATTTTAGCTTATTTGTTTTTACCAATTAATTTGGGATAATTATGAAAATGATTTCCAATAAAAAGTAAATTGCATTGTTAAAATATTTTGAGTAGAAGTCAAAAAATTAAAAAATGTAACATTCCACAAACATTTTGGTGCCATACACTTATTGTTTTAGTTGCAGTACGCCTATTGCCATAAAGAAAAAATCAACATGCCTCATGGCTTACATTGCATGGCCAAGGATTGCATGGCCAAGGATTTTTTTTAATCTTTGATCCGCCAAACCTAGTTATCTTAGACCAATTTAAATACTTAACATATTTGTGATTGACTGCTAATATTTAAAGAGTTTGTGATGCACAACCTTATTTGCTATATCATGTACAGTATATCTATTGAACACACAATGCCTGAACTTTGTTCCTATAAATATGAACAATATGTATTCAAGACAAATAGTTCACAGGGGAAAAGTATTTAGAGGTTACATAAAAAATTCTAGATATTAATGCTATAGGCTCTTGCAGATTGCACCTGTTTTCATGATAAATGATGTTGCCAGTGGAAGGAAAGATTTTACGGATCAGGTAGATCATTGCGAAGTTAGAGGAGAATCTCCGGGACAAACTTGAACACTTAAATAGAAGAAGCTACATGCAAAACAAGTTAAACATCCCTGTTAGGAAAATTAGTTTAATAATCTGCAGATCAAACATTAATAGAACCAAAAATCGTCCCTGGACATTTGCGCAAAGCAAACTTTTACAGCATGCCTTTAGATTCACAAGAACCATATGCAGTCACTTAAACCAAGTTGCAGCATAACCTGAAACAACATGGAACAATAAATGTACACTTAGAAAAAATCAATAAACTGCACCACAGTTATTTACATTTTTGCACCTTACGAAAAACTAATTAAGCTATAACAGAAGCATGATGCACAGCATGTGTATTTAGACTAATCAGAAAAAAATACAATAATTTGCCAATAATTCAGCTTTTGATCCTCAGAGAAAGAAAGGTTGTAAGCATGATCCTAATAACACCTTACCCCCGTGCCGTGGAGGTAGAGGCATCATGACATGGGGTTACATCTCGGCAAACAGTACTGGGTCATTACATGTCACTGAAGAAAATGTAATTGAAACTTCATACGTTAATATGTTACATTTAGCCAACTATGACAACAACATGGAAAACTACAACTTTTGCTTCGTGGAAGGTTTAGAATTTGTGAAAAATGTTTTGGGTTTTTTTTATTAGAAAACGATTAGAAGATTATTTCGTTGACCAATTTCAGCTAATTAATTTTGCCTGTGAAATAAATGGTCTTGACAGTTAAAATAGGAAAGAAAATTATAAGGAGGAGTGTTTTGCACAGTATGTTAAATGTAATAAATGTAAATTATTTTCTATTGTATGTCATTTAACCGAAGCTGAAATCACTCCACTTTTTTATTGATTACTTTACGTAACAATACAACATACCACATTAACACAAAATGTTTTAGTGTTACTTATAATAAATTGCTCAAGGCTTTAAAGGTAATATAACATATAAAAGAATAAATTTATAATTAAATAAAAGACTTACAAATAAGTAGAAGTAATTTTTAAAATACATTATGCATGACACTTGTTATTACACAGTGCTAGGCTTTATTTTTATGCAGTATATAAATGTGAGGAAAAGAGCTTAATGTTTAAAAAAAAGTAAATATTGTTACTTTTTTTTTAACCACAGGTTCATTATTTTAGCAGCAGAGAGTACTTATGACCACAAATAACTGACATAGGTTTGATGTTCCTAAGCCATTGATTTAAAAAAAAGGTCCCATGACAATCTTCTATGACAATGTATAGACTATAAATTAAGTGTATGAACTGGATCAATTATATACATTTTTGTTTTAAAAGGGTGGTCGGGTGGTTATCACTTTTGCCTCACAGCAAGAAGGTCCTGGGTTCAATTCCCAGGTGAAGCGGAGATTGCATGTTTCTACCTGATTTCCTACCACAGTCAAAGACATCACCAGCCTCAATGTAATGTTGCAACCCACCCCCTGTTCTCAGTGTAACAGACTGATCTATAGATTACACTTGTTCTGCATTATGACAACTCTTACAGCACTTATTAAATGCATCACCAGCCTCACTGTTTTATAAATCCTCACAGTTTGTCATCATTAGGTGGCGATGTTTACTAATAAGTGGAAGCTAGTCCCTTTAAGGCCGTGCACAAACTGGAAGAGGGAACGCGTTTTGGTTTATGTTAAATACTTTTGAAAGTGTTTGAGAAATATTGATAATGTCGTTTTACAAATAAATAGATCGTTAATTATGAGTTAAATGTGACGTGTTAAATGCAAACAAATTCCTATTTGTACATCACAAATGGCCAATTGATTATTTGTTGTATAGTTTTTTTTTTGGTTTGTTTGTTTTGTGTTGCACCATGGACATGAAGTAACAATTAGAAATAGAAAGTTAACCGCCACATCTTAAGTTTGTTTGTTTGTTTAATTCTTAATGCCATGTCAGCTGCTATGGCTATTATCATGGCTAGCTAACAGATTCAGACTTTAAACGTCAAAGTGGTGGGTGGGTTTGATTTGTTTACTTTTGCGTATGGTGGTTAGACTGCCACATGATGTACAAAATGATGCGCTGATCATGTAAGAAATAGGCCACGGGCGCAGAGGGGAGGTCATGGTCACATGATCGTGATGTTGTGGTTGTTAAACTAGTACATATTATTGCCTTCAAATGCTGTATGGCAGGGCCAAATACTCTTTTGTAATAAAACAACTAAAATATAATAGACCTACTTAATTACTAGTACTTCCTTTTACAGTTCCTTTTGATTGGAGTGACTAATTATCTATCTTTGACAGTGTTGTGTAAACTAAAATTTTGCCAATTTCACTCACCAGTTTATAATTCTAATAGGAAGACTATTATACTTCTGTAAAGTAAACGTACACACTTTCCTCCGAACTTGGTGAAAAATATTCATTTTTCCAACGCAACTGAAATCTTATGCATTTGCTGTCTAGTTTTCTTTTTTTAACCTGCCATGTTTATACAAAACTCTGGAACATTAAGGTTAATGCTTTGAGTTGGGGGAAAGAAGATTTAGATTTAGTTAGTTGGGGGAAAGAAGATTTAGACGTTTCAGATTTGTTAGCGACACCCAGAGTTAAATATTCAAGCACTTTTTTAAAAACCTGCTTATTAGCGAGCCAACTTTAATTTAAATCTAAATTACCTCGCGAGCAGTTTTAAAAATGGTAACGGGCTGCAAATGACCCGCGGGCCATAGTTTGGACATCTTTGCTGTATGGCAACATAGGCAGGTATGTCATGGTGCATAGACACTGTTGCAAGCAATGTTAGCATATTAATAATATTGATTACCGTACGTAAACCGCGTCACGTTTTGTCCAGGTCCTTTACTGACTTGCAAATATATTCACATATAATATTTCTGATTGGCTTTAAGATACCAAGACGTAAATACACATGAAGTTTGCCATCTTTACACATGCTTTGGTCCCAATTGAATGTCATACAGTATTCCTTGTGAAGTAGACTACACAGATAATTTGGGCGTTTTAAGTAAAATTCCAAACCATAAGGAGTAAAAGCCAGTTCGAAGGGAACTTTAAACTGCATATGGAGTAGTCAAGTCAATTTTATTTGTATAGCGCTTTTTACAATGGACATTGTCTCAAAGCAACTTTACAGACTCCAGGACCAACAGACCAAAAAACCCTGTTGAGCAAGCCGAGGGCAACAGTGGCAAGGAAAAACTCCCTTAAAAGTACAGAAAGAAACCTTGAGAGGAACCAGACTCAGCAGGGAACCCCATCCTCCTTGGGTGGCCTGGAGGCGAATTTAAATGAAAATAATTTACATACATTAGTTTGCTGATTACTTTAGAAAGCAACGGAACGGTCGACCTCGGACGTTTACGTAATGACACTGCCGGGTATCCCGAACAATGGGATTTAACCAACTGAAGTGCCCTTAACCGATATCACGTGACTATTATGAACGAACTACAAGGGCACTGCGTATGGATGTAGGCTGCGTCCGGAATCGCATACTTCCATACTCAATAGTACGCGAAATGAGGACGCGAGAGCGTTATTAATTATTGAATTAATAACAAAAACACGATAAATATCCAAAAGTTTGGCGAGTGGGGTTTGTAATGAGTCTGTAACCATGGTGATATTACGTCATCACGTCCACGTCATCACTTGACGTTGGAAAGATGGCGGATGTAGTGCGTAGCAGTGTTGTGTGCATACTGCATACTTCCGTACTGGAAGTATGTACTTTTTTACCAATCTAGAACATACTCTCTAAGTATGCGATTCCGGACGCAGCTGTGAAATGTAATCCAGAGCATGAATTATGCGCATGCGCATTAAAGGGGAAACAGAACTGAATCTTCCGGAGCACCGGTAACTACATCCGCGTTTCCAGTTTTATGGTTGTGTTCTAAATAGCATAGTTCTTACTTCTTAGTGTTTAAACATTACTACGACATTAGGAGATATAGTGCACTAGTTTAACCCACTATTAAGTAAAGCAGTGCGCTATTTGGGACACAGTGCATGAATAAGGTTACACAGCAGTACCGGTATAGTCGCTGTAGATCAGGCAGTGAGTGTTAGTTAACATTCACTTATAGCACACACAAACACATAGCACGAACGTTATGTTTATTATTGTCATTTATTCAGTAAAACAACAGACTTTGTATAGTGAAACATGAAAGATTGAGATAATTAAACGTTATACAGGCAGTCTGTACAGAGTTCATATATCTTTTCACTTGACTGTCCACACCGAGCAGTGGTTGGTAATTTTTGTGGTATGTATGTAAGTCATTAAGTCTTATTATTATTGATATTATTACTTGTTGAAAACTTACATTTTAGATGCACCCTCCTGATATTATGACATAATTGCTTTGTGGATAAATGTGTACACGCTAGACAAAATATAGAAACTAGCTAATGCACTTACTTCAAAAAGCTAATAAAGAGTAGGGTCATGCTTTACATACAAAAAGCATTAGTCCTACTTGGGATGTTTCCGTTCAGGTTAAAAAACAATAAAATCTGGTGATCAAAGAGGCATGGAAGGTGCTTAATGGAATTCTTAATTATTAAATCACTCTGACATAAGGATAGAAGATTTCCACCACAGTGGTCACACAGTCTTCAGTGTATATATCCATGTAAATAAATCATGCCTAGTCACTAGGTTTTAAGTTTGATCAGGTTGTTTTAGATTTCGCCCCAAGCATTTCTATTGGATTTAGGTCAGAACCTTTGATTAGACTTCTCTTTGACTGTCAATTAATTCTGTTTTATTCAGATCCATTGAATTGAATGAAAAAATTACATTTTTGTAAAAAGTTTTTTAATAGATATAATTAGCAAAGCACCACTATGTAGACATGATGAGGCCTAAACCTTTTTTGTTGCTGTTGATTAAAAGTAAGCGTTTCTAGAAAATGTAATGTTTTACATTTTGCACCACTAATTCTTGTTGTTGTGTTTATAAATGTTGCCTTAAACTCAAGCTGTTTTAAATAAGCGTTTCTGTTGTTCTAGGTGTGATTAAATAGTGAAAAAATAGTTTTTAATTGTAGAGCTGTTAACATTTCAGTTTCAAACAGCTTTCCTTGGGTTTGATGAATTGCTGTGTTTAACTTACAATCTGTGTTTTTCTCTGTTTAGAATATATTGTGCTTTTAAGGGTGCAAACATTCACCAGAAGAATTGAGACAGCCCTCAGGATTTCCCTTCAATATTAGTTACACAGTAACTGTGTGTAACTGTACCCAGTGCAAAGGCTGCCTTAGTTCAGAGCACAATGAGCATGAGGTGGTTTTCAAGTTTTGTCAGAGCTGCAGGGTCATTACGAGCCACATCTAATCTGCTCTGTTCATTTAATGCTACAAGGTTAGTGCATTTAGCTCCACATTTATTCAGCTTCATAAAATTAATTATGTTGCCATTTACACTAAAACACATACTGTGCATGTCCATTTTGTTCTCCTCATGTATTTGGTACACCTATTTTTGTTGTATTTGCATTTTGTAAGCACACTGCATTAAATGTTTTTTTTGTGAACTTTGTAATTTGTACTACTTCCAGAACAATGTCAACATGGCAAGTCGACCATCTTGAAAGGACAGCCAATGTTTATAGGCAAGCGGTAAGTCTGTACTAATTTTCATAGCTGCTTATTATTCTACTAAATACACACCCATTTTCTAAGGGCTTAGGTTGGGAGATTTTGACAGAAGCTATTAAACAAAACTCTTGAACCTTTATTTAACTGACAAATGTACAAAATGATTTTCCTTGTTTTCATTGACCAACTTTTATTTTGTTAATATAAGCAAATATATCATTCGATTCCTACAGCACACTCCGAAAAAGTTAAAACAGAGGCTTGTTTACCACTATTGCATCCCCTTTCATATTAGTTACAATTTGTTGTTTGGAAACTTAGTCAGTCTCTAATTCTTCTTGTAATTTTTTCCATTCATTTTAAGAGACGGATCTGGACTGCAGACAGGGTAGTCAATGCACTTTGTGTATATGAAGCCAGGCTGTTTTAGCAGATTGAGACCTGGCATTGTCTTATTAAAATAACCAAGGACCTTGTAGGAAAAGATGTTACCTTGATAGGACCTATGTGTTCCTATGCATGATTGTTACCTGGTACCTTTACATACATGCAAGTCCCATACACCCCCATGCCATGACAGACTTTTTGCACTTTTTTCTGATAAAGTCTGGATTGTCTTCATTTTTTTGTCTTGCACAGAGTTCTAAGGCTCGACCCATCTTTGCTTGCAAAGACTGAGTCTCCTACTAATTCACCTACAAAATTCAATTAAGTCAGTCTATGAAAACATTAAATCTCTTTGTACTTCTGTCAGTTTATTTAAGGTTCAAGAGAATCAACAAATCACAGATTTTAGTTTTTATTACATTTTAAAAAATGTCTCCCAAAAATCCTTTTGGGAAATGGGGTTTTGTAGTTAATTAAAAAGGAAACTGATCTTGTAGGAATCATGTTGTAATAGAATTACAGTTTAGTATTTGGATGAGAGCTAGGTTTCCAGTAAATTTGAGTGACATTACTTTGGAAAAAGGAAAACACAAAGCTAATGCACATACAAACTACATTCTCTGAGGAAATTAAAAAATGTAATGAGGAAAAAAATGTAAATGAAATATCATGTCATATTTGTTTTGAACATGCCACATTTAACATTATCTTTTTTTTAACAAAATATGTAACATTTAGCAGGTTTTCTGTATTCTACTTGGCGATTTGACCTGACATGCCCAAACGTTTGAGTATGACTGTATAAATGTAGTTTCTGCAATTTCCTTCGGGATCAATAAAGTGTTATCTTATCTTAGTTTTGTCTGTGCCCAACACTTCTTTAGGTTTACAGTTCAATTTAGAAAAGTTTGGTAATGTGGTTATATGCATAGAAAGCATAAAATAAATTGGATGCTTTAATGTTCTGCTATAAACACATGATGTTTGGGGCTTGATATACATAATAGCAGTTAAAATGACTATGTGCATGGCTTTGTGTGCAGGTCTTGTACCCAGCAAGAGTGTGTAGCATTGCCAATGAATCAGACCTAGTAAAGAGACTGCGGCTGGAGGTTCTGCATCCTAAGTTTAGCTTTCGTGCTGGCCAGTGGTAAGTACTGATTTTGCAATTATTGACATAACAGGATCCAGTTTTCATCTCTTGCACTTTAAAGCACTGTAGTAAAAAGCACATCCTTAAATGATGTGTAATATGTTTTCTACATAAAAAAGACAGAAACAATAACAATAGTAACAATGGACATAGAGGTGAATGATATTTATACCACATTAAAAATGCATAGCTCAGGAAGGCTTTTCTCCAGTAAACTACTTATAATCTGAAGCTAATTCAATGTGGTAGACCAGCAATGCAGATGTTGGCTCATTATTTACATACTCAATAATTATATTTGATAAACACAAGACTACCAAACCCTACATGCAATTAGTTAAAAAGGAGAATTGTTAAAGCCAGTTTATTTAATTCTGGTAAAGATCTTGATTCATCTGTTGAAGTTTTTGTGCAGAAGAACATTTTAAAAAGAAGCATACAGCTCTAAACATCGATGCACTGTGCTTTTTTGAAAGAAGAAAAAGATTATGTATACTAGTGTCTATTATGGTTCAATAAAATAAATTTTCTGAAAAATCACTGAAGTTTAGCTGAACCTCTATATAACTGGTTGGACAATTGTATCACACCTGTCTCTAATAATGTGTAGGGCTCATTTCATTTCATTGAAAGCCAGCACAGCTGGTTGATTTTTTTTTCTATGCTCGACTCATCAGTTAATTATCTAGGATTGTATGTGTCTTAGATCAGTGCAATCCCTAAACTGCATTCTGGCCCTTAGGGCTGTTGTTTTTGTTGCCCTTTGTAACATCCTAAACACGCACAACCCAGATAATCACTCATCTGCTACTAATGGAAAGCTAGCTGTCACTACCTTTCCTGGGACAGTGATGGCCTAGTGGGTAGAGCTGTGGGATACTAACTGGAAGGCTGTGGGTTTGAATCCTGGGTCTGCCATGCAGCCACTGTTGGGCCCTTGAGCAAGGCTCTTAACCATTTTCTCTACATACAATGGCTGCCCCGTGCTCCGACCTTTCAAATGGGATATGTGGAAAAAGAATTTAATTATACTGACAAATAAAGGCGTTTCATCTGCCCTAGATTATCCTTATTATTGTTATTATTATTCACACTTGCAATGTTCATGCATTGATCTACCAGGTTGCACCCATTTACCTTTTTCCATGTTGCACACAGTGTGAGCTATAAAAAACGTACACTGCTTCCTTTAAAAGATTTCTCGGTGATTTGCTTTTGTCCATGGCTTAAATGGTTATCAGCATCTTTTTCACTGACATTTCTCTTTTGACTTCTTGGGTGACTTTAGTCCCTTATTGTTGTCACTTTACTGTGCTAATGTTTTAGATCATTTGTTTCCCAGCTTTACTTGCACATTACCCAGAAATTGTACTAGATCTTGAGCTGGTAAATTGCATTGTCAGTGGATCTGGGATTTATGTTGTACCCATTTCGGATGAAGTTTACATCAATTCCTAGGTGAACTTGTGCAAAGGTGGCTTGATGCTTTTATTGGCTACTGGGGATTTAATTTCAAAACAAAACAGTCTAGACATGAGGGCACACTTAGCAGTTAGTGTCCCAAACTTTGTGTCCCAGTTAGTGTCCTACTTTACTAAATAGTATGCCAGATTAGTACTTAGTAAGGTAATTGTTAGTATTTGAACACTACTAAATACAGTAGTATGTGTTTTAGGGCATACTGAATGTATCTTTAGAGTGGGAGCGGCAGGTTGTTTTTTCTACTGCATTGAATGTGTGAGATGCTGTTGGGTTAGGGTATTATAGGATCAATTATGAGGCCTATGTTGTTTATTAGCAAGGACTGCTTAATGAAAGACTGAGCAAGCAAGTATTCCACTGGTTTAAGAACAATATTTATTGAGTAATTTACCAGCCAATTCCATCTCTATCTACTTTTACCATAAGTGGTTTACAATAGGCTTAGTGGTTAAGATACTGTACTAGTATTCAGAAAGTCATTGGTTCAAGCTCCACCACCAAGTAACTGCTGTTGGGTCCCTCAGCATTAAGATTTTGAAAAAGCAAAAACAGAAAGCAAATGTATTTCAAGACTCTACTTTGCTAAGCAGTCACCATTTCTGGGCTTAAGATCATAGTCAATCATGTCTGTGTAGACACCCAGCCAGCTGATGACACTATTAAACTCGAAACCTGGATCAAAGCAGTAGTAGGCCAGTGTGTATTACTGCTGCACCACCCGATTATCTGGCATTGCATCCTTAAATATGCACCAATTTTATTTTTAAAAACTCTTTTCACAAGCTCTCACACAACAAATTGGACTGAACATTGCTGATTAAGGAAAATGGATTCCAAAAAAAGATCTGGAATACTGATTTGTCTGACCATAATACATGTTTCCACTGTATGATTGTCCATCCCTGATGCCTCAGAGCCCAGACTGCTTCTGGACATGGTTAACATATGGCTTCTTTTTTGCACAGTAAAATATGAAGTGGCATTTTGGCTTTTGTCCACCTCACTGTAGAACTGTTTTAAATGTATGTTATTGTAAGAGTCCAGATTAAAGCATTACTTTTTTTAAATCTAGACAGCAGTCAGCATTTTTACTTATGTACTAATTCATCAATTAGCATAAATATTATTGATTTAATTTATGTTATTGGAACCAATCCGCAAGTTCAGTACTAACAGGTTGTCTTATAGGAATACCCTGGTAAATTGAACATAAAATACATTTTTCAAAAAGTCCCAAATCCCAAAAGATTCAGAGTTATGAAACATGTTTGGTGGCTATACCTCAGTAATTGGATGTAGTTGCTGCAATTCATGCAAATTCAATTTACAGTGAACATTTGCACATTCATGTAGCAGGAACTGTTTATTGTGTTTAGGGTGGACTTTATCATCCCGGGTATGGAGAAGGTGGGTGGTTTTTCAGTGTGCTCCAGTCCTGGCCTCCTGCACAGAGAGCGATGTATAGATCTTGCTGTCAAATACACACAACACCCGCCAGCACACTGGATCCATACCAAGGTGAGTGTGTTTGTTAAAATGTATATTTACTGCTGTACAGTGCCATAAAAAACCCTAAAACAGTTAAGCTTAGGCAGCACTAGACAGTGAAATCTAGATGTTTATTGCCTTGCCAAATACGAACACAAGATAAATCTGTTCTTAATCTATTTGTTTACTTTAATAGACTTCCATCCATTACTTTTAAGCTTCAGTAAAAAGGTAAACTCACTCTCTTTCTCTTTCCCAGTGTACAGTAGGCTCCGAGGTTGAAGTAAGAGTTGGGGGAGAGTTTTATTTTGACCCTGCACCTTCTGACCCTGCAGTGGACCTACTGTTGGTCGCCGGTGGCGTTGGCATTAACCCACTCTACTCCATACTAATGCACTCTGCAGATCTGCTCCAACTGCTGCACTCATATGCTCCTGGAAACATACACCTCTGTTACAGTGCCAAGAACACAAACGAGCTGCTGTTCAGAGTAAGTGTGCATATATAGACACTATAATGGTAAAAAGTATGGGGACACCTTATTCAAGGATTGAGTGCAGATGTTTTAACCACTCCCAATGCTAACAAATTGGGTGTAAAGTTAACTATATAAGGTAAATTACACACCTCCAGCTTTGCAATAAAGCTGTTACAGCATGGTCAAGGCAAGGTGTCCACATACGTTTAGGCATACTGGTGCTGGTCATAAAATTAGAATATCATGAAAAAGTTGATTTATTTCAGTAATTAAATTCAAAAAGTGAAACTTGGATATTATATTCATTCATTACACACAGACTGATATATTTCAAATGTTTATTTCTTTTAATGTTGATGATTATAACTGACAACTAATGAAAACCCCAAATTCAGTATCTCAGAAAATTTGAATATTACTTAAGACCAATACAAAAAAAGGATTTTTAGAAATGTTGGCCAACTGAAAAGTATGAGCATGTACAGCACTCAATACTTAGTTGGGGCTCCTTTTGCCTAGATTACTGCAGCAATGCGGCGTGGCATGGAGTCGATCAGTCTGTGGCACTGCTTAGGTGTTATGAGAGCCCAGGTTGCTCTGATAGTGGCCTTCAGCTCTTCTGAATTGTTGGGTCTGGTGTATCGCATCTTCCTCTTCACAATACCCCATAGATTTTCTATGGGGTTAAGGTCAGGCGAGTTTGCTGGCCAATTAAGAACAGGGATACCATGGTCCTTAAACCAGGTACTGGTAGCTTTGGCACTGTGTGCAGGTGCCAAGTCCTGTTGGAAAATGAAATCTGCATCTCCATAAAGTTGGTCAGCAGCAGGAAGCATGAAGTGCTCTAAAACTTCCTGGTAGACGGCTGCGTTGACCTTGGACCTCAGAAAACACAGTGGACCAACACCAGCAGATGACATGGCACTCCAAACCATCACTGACTGTGGAAACTTTACACTGGACCTCAAGCAACGTGGATTCTGTGCCTCTCCTCTCTTCCTCCAGACTCTGGGACCTTGATTTCCAAAGGTAATGCAAAATTTACTTTCATCAGAGAACATAACTTTGGACCACTCAGCAGTCCTTTTTGTCTTTAGCCCAGGCGAGACGCTTCTGATGCTGTCTCTTGTCCAAGAGTGGCTTGACACAAGGAATGCGACAGCTGAAACCCATGTCTTGCATACGTCTGTGCGTGGTGGTTCTTGAAGCACTGACTCCAGCTGCAGTCCACTCTTTGTGAATCTCCCCCACATTTTTGAATGGGTTTTGTTTCACAATCCTCTCCAGGGTGCGGTTGTCCCTATTGCTTGTATACTTTTTTCTACCACATCTTTTCCTTCCCTTCGCCTCTCTATTAATGTGCTTGGACACAGAGCTCTGTGAACAGCCAGCCTCTTTAGCAATGACCTTTTGTGTCTTGCCCTCCTTGTGCAAGGTGTCAATGGTCGTCTTTAAGACAACTGTCAAGTCAGCAGTCTTCCCCATGATTGTGTAGCGTACAGAACTAGACTGAGAGACCATTTAAAGACCTTTGCAGGTGTTTTGAGTTAATTAGCTGATTAGTGTGGCACCTGGTGTCTTCAATATTGTACCTTGTCACAATATTCTAATTTTCTGAGATACTGAATTTGGGGTTTTCATTAGTTGACAGTTATAATCATCAACATTAAAAGAATATAATATACAAGTTTCACTTTTTGAATGGAATTACTGAAATAAATCAACTTTTTCATGATATTCTAATTTTATGACCAGCACCAGTATAGTGCAAATTCAGTTGATGTACTGTAGTACAAGACATTCAAACTTTATTTTTGGAAAAAAGTTGGGACAGTTTGTAAAATGCAACAAACATTCATTTAGCTGACAAAAATACATAGAAAAGAGAATAGTAAAAACCCTAAATTATTTGTTTGGGCACCTGGTAGCACATTGGGATATTCTGCTAGCGTACCAGCGCTGGCATTCTAAACTCTCCAAGTTGGAATCTCAGCGTCAGTGTATTGCACTTGCGCTTGCAAGAAAGCATGTGTTAGGCAAATATACCCTCCTCGTACGTGATTGGGGTCCCCAGCAGCAGAAGACTAATTGGCTACACAAAATTGGAAGAAATTACTAGTTATTTGTACATGACCTGAAGTGAAATGGCCTGTTGTGGAAGTGATTCACTTGTGCATACATTCATGAATATTTGTAGATGATGTTTTTTATGAGGGGAAATATGTAAAGATGTTCATAACCTATTCTAGTCACTTTATAAAATTAAGGAAGTACAAAATTTTATAGGTATAGGTGTTTAATTTGTTTAAAATTACTTGTATAGAGAGAACTTAAAACAAATAACTAACATTTGCAATTGAAACCCAGCTAGTGGGTCGTTCAGGTGGCACAGCGGTACAACACGCTAGCACCTCGGAGCTGACATTACGAACTTGTTTAGCAGATTATAGTGTGTATTTTTATTTTCCAGAACAGCATTGTTAAAATTTGCCAGGAATTTCCAGACAAAATCTCCTGCGACTTCCATGTGACGCGGCAAGATTTTGAAATCGAGCAGAAACTCCATCCCTATACAACCAGTGAGTTTCACACTATACTGTATACTTAAACTTAAATGTGGATTTAACCTTCTGACTGCATGTACAGATTCATTGTTTTCCTAGTTCTAAGATGATGAAGGCCTCTCCTTTTTGTGCATAGTTTTCAGCATTAAAGCACTAGCACAGGAGAGTACCTCAGCATTAATAAGATAAGCAAAGACTGTTTGTCTGGACACCAAGGGACATGCTTACTTATGTGTGTGTCCCCTTAAGCTACCTTGGGTCTTGGACTGTGGACATTACTGCTTATTAAGATAATTGCAAGTGAAAGTCATAATGGAGCACTGAGCTGAGATTAATAGGCAATGCCTCTAACCAAGCATCATGAAGCTAGGATGTAGTGTTTGCACAAAAGGGTCAAAGCAAAAGCTGAGTGTGCCAGAAAAGCCATGGACTGTTAGTAAGGCCTGGTTCAGAGCTCCATTGGATTAACAGAGGGGCTAAACTCAGAGTGGAAGTAGCTTATTACTGATTTGCACATTGTGAATATGGTTTGATATTCCTGCAGGTGAAAGAATTTCAAAGGAGGTGCTGAGGAGTCACGTAAACCCTAAGCGCACACTGTGTTACCTGTGTGGCCCACCACCCATGATCGAGAGTGTGAGCATAGACCTGCAGCATCTGGGCCTGTCTGAGGACCGAATACTTTTTGAGAAGTGGTGGTAGATGTCTACAGCCTTTTAAGTCTCTGGGGTCAGACACAAAACTGACCACAAAACTGACCACAATTCCATACAACCTGCAGGACCTGGTTTGCTGTGCAGTACACTGATCTACCAGCAGCAGCTGGATTATAGAAGCAGAGACTCAACAAGCTTTTTGTTTAGTCATACCTCTACACTGAGTTAGGGGTTTGTGCAGATAAAAAACAATCATGTTTCATGGCTTTTTTTTTACACTATGAAGTGGTTTTGGTAGAACATTGTGCATACAGTTGCAAAAAAAATTATTAAACCCTGCATATAAGGTTTTAACTTTTAGCTGTTTCAGCTGTAATAAACCAATAAAACATAGATATTTAAATTGCTTAACACTACTAATATAACAAGTGGTTTCTAAAATTTCAACACAAGATGCCACTTTTAATGACAGAAGCTGGTGTCTGACTGTGCATCACGTTTGTAGCAGCAGGTCATAACAACAAAAGCATGCTCTAATAAAACTAATTTGCAATGGGGGGTAAATCATTTTGATTGCAAATGTAGACTTTCTTTTTCTGCCCTGAGAATAAGAGTTCGCTCTTTACAGGGCAAAGAGTACATTTTTAATGTAATTTACATATTTAAAATAAAAGTCTGAAGTATTTATTAATAACAGTATATGTGCAGAAGCTGTACTGTTTATCTATGAATGACTTCGTCATTGGAGGTCAATAGAAACTAGAGCTTATAATAATTTCAATTGTTTAGGGAAAAAAAGAATGAACACTGTGCCTCAGGTTGTGGATTAAACAAGATTGTTTTTAAGGTGGAGTGCATTTATTTTTCATAAATTAGTATTTGTATACTATGAAGTGGTTTTGGTAGAACATTGTGCATACAGTTGCAATGAAAGTACAGTTTGCCCTGTAAAGAGTACATGTGCAAATGCAGATAGCAGAGGGTGGATGGCCACAAAGCTTCAAAACAAATAAGAATGAAACCTGTCTTTGTTCCTCTTAACTGAATTGCATTTTGATGTTCAGGGTAAATAATTCTATAAATTAGAATTAGAAAGCACTTCACCCAATTATAATAAATTATTTCCACACATTTGTATACATCTGAATATGTCTACACATAAATGAACACTTTTCGTGGTAGTGCTTTGATTTATCACAGCATTTATTTGATGCTCTGGAAGAGATAAGCAAATGATAGCTGCAAGTATTGTAACATTCTGTAAGAGATTTGTAGAGTTTAGACACAGTAGTTAACTATTTTTCAGTTTGTGTTAAAAATTTTGAGAAATTGAGCCACTGTTTCTGGAAATGTGTTAACAGATTTGGGAAGAACTGTAAGAGGCAGACCTCTGTACATACACTATAGATGACAAACTTGAAAGCAATACTATTATTTTTACATAAATTATGTTATGTATTCTTAGCAAAGGGGGTGGCTTACTGAGCATTTTATTAGGTACACCTATCTGGTACAAACATGAATTGCGTATTTTATGAGCTACACCATACACCATACAGATAAACTTTGCGGGTATATATTTACTGAATGTATTTATCAATTTCAAGGACCACCATAGGATCCTCATGGACCAGATAATGTTTGGTTAGTGGACCATTCTGACATTGTAGTACTGTGTAAATGTATTGTTTAAACTTACTAGCCTTATAATTAGGAACACACCTGTTAGCACTTGTTATAGGTGTTTTCATTCAACATGCACATTAATCCTTTTCTAGTCTTTTAACAGCTGACACTTTCAGATCACAGGTTGCTGTTAGCTTTATATTTTTGGTTGCAGCAATGGTCTCCTACCAGCATTGATGCTAATGTGTTTACAAATCCCAACAACACTGCTGCAAATGCTACACTCATACTAGTATTAGCATTGTAGTACTTAGAACGTTCCACCAGCCAAATAATCTCTGGTCATGTGGTCACTTTTAATTAATAAATGGGGCATGGGCTCGAGACAAAATGTACAGAACAACAAACAGGTAACATTTAGTAGTTGTATATTTACAAAGTTCTACTGTACAGTAGGTGTGTCTTATAAAATAATCAATAAATGTACCAGATAGGTGCAACTAATAGTGCTTGGTGAGTGCACATATTGTGGCAGACTTTTCCTTATAAGACTAAGCTCCAGTTATTCAGGTATTACAATGAGAAACAAATCACAGGACCATGGAGTACCAGCGTCTTAAAAACGGCTTTGTAAGCTATTACAGTCACAGACATTTAGCTCTTTCTTTTTTTTCGCAGCTCTTCCAAAGTGCTTCTACAACACCAAATCAGAAAAAAGTTGGGAGGGTTTGGAGAAAAAAAGTGTTTCTGTCTGCAATGATGTATTTTGACTTATTTAATTGCAGACAGTATAACCCCCAGGATATGTCATGGTTTGTCTGGTCGACTTTCATTCAATTAACATACATTGATTCCGGCATATCAGGCCTGCAACACATTTCGAAAAAAGTTGAGATGGGTGCAATATAGGGCTAGTAATGAGGTAAAAAACTAAATGTTATTTCAACAGATGATGTAAATAGGTGATTGTTATCAGGATTTGGTACAAAAGCAGTATGTCTGAACAGCTAAATCTTTCAGGAGCAAAAATGGGCAGAGGATCTCCAGTTTTTCAACAAATGCATGAGAAAATAAATGAAATGTTTAAAACAATGTTCCTCAAAGAAAGAATATGCTCATATTCTCACTTCTTATTTCCTCCTCCACAGCAAATAATATCATGAAACAATTCAAGACATCTGAAGGAATTTCACAGCAAAAAGGACAAGGGTGCAAGCTTTAGATAAACACCTGTATCTTTGATCCCTCAGACAGCATTATATCAAGAACCGTCACAAATGCCACTTTAAACTTTACTGTGCAAAAAATTGAGTTATCTGAGCTCAATGGAAATCACCATTACACAATGGGATGCACCATTACACAGTGGAAATGTGCATTGTGGTCAGACGAATTAGTATTCTAGCTCTTTTTTTTTTTGAAAAAGTGCCCTTTGCAAAGGTAATTTCCACTTCTGTGATGGCAGCATTTATGCAGAAAAGTACAGTTGTGTTCAAAATAATAGCAGTCCAACATCACTAACCAGATCAATCACTGTTTTTGGTAGAAATTATATTTATACATGGCAAAAAACTTACTAGTAGGTGTAGTAGAGTAATAAAAAACCAACAGACCCAACCATCATGACATGCATGCTGCTGATTCTGTGTAATTGAATAAGTAACTAAAAGGGGCGTGTTCAAAATAATAGCAGTGTAAAGTTCAATTAGTGAGGTCATTCATTCTGTGAAAAAATGGGTGTCAAACAGATGGCCCTTATTAAAGTATAAAAGCAGCAGATGTTGTACATGCTGGTTATGGTGCATTTCTCTCTAAAAAAAAAGAGTGAAATGGGTCGTTCCAGACATTGTTCAGAAGAACAGCGTACTTTGATTAAAAAGTCGATTGGAGAGGGAAAAACATAAAAAAGTGCAGAAAATTATAGGCTGCTCAGCTAAAATGATTTCAAATGCTTTAAAATGGCAACCCAAATCAGAAAGACGTGGAAGAAAATGGAAAACTACCATTCGAATGGATCGAAGAATAGCCAAAATGGCAAAGACTCAGCCAATGATCAGCTCCAGGGAGATCAAAGAAGGTCTAAAGTTACCTAAGAGTACTGTGACAGTTAGAAGACGCCTGTGTGAAGCCAAGCTATCAGCAAGAAGCCCCCGCAAAGTCCCATTGTTGCAAAAACGACATGTGCTGAAGAGGTTACAATTTGCCAAAGAACACATTCACTGGCCTAAAGAGAAATGGCGCAACATTTTGTGGACTGATGAAAGCAAGATCGTTCTTTTTGGGTCTAGTGGCCGCAGACAGTTTGTCAGACGACCCCCGAACACTGAATTCAAGCCACAGTACACTGTGAAGACAGTGAAGCATGGTGGCGCAAGCATCATGATATGGGGATGTTTCTCATACTATGGTGTCAGGCCTATTTATCGCATGCCAGGGATCATGGATCAGTTTGAATACATCAAAATACTTGAAGAGGTCATGTTGCCTCATGCCAAAGAGGAAATGCCCTTGAAATGGATGTTTCAACAAGACAATGACCCCAAACACACCAGTAAGCGTGCAACATCTTGGTTTCAGACCAACAAGATTAATGTTATGGACTGGCCAGCCCAATCTTCGGACCTTAATCCAATAGAAAACTTGTGGGGTGACATCAAAAATGCTGTGTCTGAGGCAAAACCAAGAAATGCAGAGGAATTGTGGGATGTGGTCCAATCGTCCTGGGCTGGAATACCTGTTCACAGGTGCCAGAAGTTGGTTGACTCCATGAAACAGATGTGAAGCAATTCTCAGAAACAGTGGTTATACAACTGATTATTAGTTTAGTGGTTTACAGGAAAGCTAAATATTGAAGCATTTTTCAGTTTAAACAGTAAATGTTTGAGTTTGTAAAGAAAAATGCAGACACTGCTATTTTTTTGAACAGCCTAATATTCCCTTTTCTTCACTTTCTGTAAAGTAATAACACATTTGATCAATTTTAATTCATGTTTTGATTTGGAAAAGAATGTGCAGTGTTGTCAATGCATTTGTGTGTATGAAAATAAAAGCTATTATAAGAATTCTTCACTTTTTTTAAACACACTGCTATTATTTTGAACACAACTGTACATTGAGATCTTAGAGCAACATATGCTGCCTTCAAGACGATATCTTTTTCAGCGACGTTCACGCATTTTCAGTAAGTCAATGCAAAAGCACATGCTGCACACATTACAAAGGCATGGCTGTGGGAGAAAAAAGTATGGGCACTGGACTGGGCTGCCTGCAGTCCTGACCTGTTCCCAGTAAAGAATGTTTAAAGAATCTTGAAGCGTAAAACATGACGACAACCCTGTACTGTTGCACACCGTAAAATACAGTGGTGTTCAAAAAAATTGCAGTCCAACACCATTAACCTGATAAATCACTGTTTTTAGTAGAAAATATATTTCTACATGGCAAATAATTCACTTGAAAGTGTAGTAGAGTATTGAAAACAAAACAAACCCAACAATTAGGACATGCATGCCGCTCATTCTGAGTAATCGAAGCATTGATTGAAAGGGGGTTGTTCAAAATAATAGCAGTGAGAAGTTCAGTTGGTGAAGTCATTCATTCTGCAGAAGAACGGATGTCAATTTTGACCCTTATTTAATTTAGGAGGGTGGCAAATGTTGCACAGGTTGGTCATAGCGCATTTCCTTTTGAAATACTGGGTAAAATGGGTTGTTCCAGACATTGTTCTGATGAACAGTGTACTTTAATTAAAAAGTTGATTGTAGAGGGAAAAAAACATACAGTGAAGTGTAGCAAATTATTGGCTGCTCAGCTAAAATGATCTCACATGCCTTAAAGTGACAACCAAAACCTGAAAGATGCAGAAGAAAGCGTGGAACTACTGTTCAAATGGATTGAAGAATAGCCAAAATAGCAAATACTCAGCCAGTGATCACCTCCAGAAAGATCAAGGAACATCTGGACTTACCAGTAAGTACAGAAGATGATTAAGTGAAGCCAATTTACCAGCAAGAACTCCTTGCAAAGTCCCGTTGTTAAGAAAAAGACGTGACCTGAATGGGTTAACATTTGCCAAGGAACACATTGACTGGTCCAAAGAGAAATGGCTCAACATTTTGTGAACTGATGAAAGCAAAATTTTTCTTTTTGGGTCTAGTGGCCGTAGACAGTATGTCAGACGACCCTCGAGCACTGAATTCAAGCCAAAGTTCACTGTGAAGGTAATAAAGCATGGTGGTACAAAATAATGATATGGGGATGTTTTTCATACCATGGTGTTACACCTATTTATCACATACGAGGGATCATGGATCAGTTCAAATATATCAGAATACTTGAGGAGATCACGTTGCTCTATGTCAAAGAAGAAATGTCCTTAAAATGGGTGTTTCAACTTGACAATGACCCAAAACATCTTGGTTACAGACAAACAAGATTGAGGTAAGAGTGGCCAGCCCAATCCCCTGACCTCAATCCCATAGAGAGCTTGTGGGCTGATATCTGAAACACTTTTTTTTTTTTAGGCAAAACCCAAAATTGCAGAAGAACTGTGGAATGTAGTCTAATCATCCTGGACTGGAATACCTGTTCAGAGGTGCCAGAAGTTGGTCAACTCCATGCAACACAGATCTCGGAAACAATTGTTATGCCACTAAATATTAGTTCAGTAATTTAAAGTAAAGTGAAACCTCAAACATTTTTTTCAGTTTATACAGTGCCTTGCAAAAGTATTCAGCCCCCTTGAACTTTTCAACCTTTTGCCACATTTCAGGCTTCAAACATAACGATATGAAATTGTAATTTTTTGTGAAGAATCAACAACAAGTGGGACACAATCGTAAAGTGGAACGAAATTTATTGGATATTTTAAACTTTTTTTAGAAATAAAAAACTGAAAAGTGGGGCGTGCAATATTATTCAGCCCCCTTGCGTTAATACTTTGTAGCGCCACCTTTTGCTGCGATTACAGCTGCAAGTCGCTTGGGGTATGTCTCTATCAGTTTTGCACATCGAGAGACAGAAATTTTTGCCCATTCTTTCTTGCAAAACAGCTCGAGCTCAGTGAGGTTGGATGGAGAGCGTTTGTGAACAGCAGTTTTCAGCTCTTTCCACAGATTCTCGATGGGATTCAGGTCTGGACTTTGACTTGGCCATTCTAACACCTGGATACGTTTATTTGTGAACCATTCCATTGTAGATTTTGCTTTATGTTTTGGATCATTGTCTTGTTGGAAGATAAATCTCCATCCCAGTCTCAGGTCTTTTGCAGACTGCAACAGGTTTTCTTCCAGAATGGTCCTGTATTTGGCTCCATCCATCTTCCCATCAATTTTAACCATCTTCCCTGTCCCTGCTGAAGAAAAGCAGGCCCAAACCATGATGCTGCCACCACCATGTTTGACAGTGGGGATGGTGTGTTCAGGGTGATGAGCTGTGTTGCTTTTACGCCAAACATAACGTTTTGCATTGTGGCCAAAAAGTTCGATTTTGGTTTCATCTGACCAGAGCACCTTCTTCCACATGCTTGGTGTGTCTCCCAGGTGACTTTTTATAGATATCTTTGAGAAATGGCTTTCTTCTTGCCACTCTTCCATAAAGGCCAGATTTGTGCAGTGTACGACTGATTGTGTCCTATGGACAGAGTCTCCCACCTCAGCTGTAGATCTCTGCAGTTCATTCAGAGTGATCATGGGCCTCTTGGCTGCATCTCTGATCAGTCTTCTCCTTGTTTGAGCTGAAAGTTTAGAGGGACGGCCGGGTCTTGGTAGATTTGCAGTGGTCTGATACTCCTTCCATTTCAATATGATCGCTTGCACAGTGCTCCTTGAGATGTTTAAAGCTTGAGAAATCTTTTTGTATCCAAATCCGGCTTTAAACTTCTCCACAACAGTATCTCGGACCTGCCTGGTGTGTTCCTTGGTCTTCATGATGCTCTCTGCGCTTTAAACAGAACTCTGTCACAGAGCAGGTGCATTTATACGGAGACTTGATTACACACAGGTGGATTCTATTTATCACCATCAGTCATTTAGGTCAACATTGGATCATTCAGAGATCCTCACTGAACTTCTGGAGTGAGTTTGCTGCACTGAAAGTAAAGGGGCTGAATAATATTGCACGCCCCACTTTTTAGTTTTTTATTTCTAAAAAAAGTTTAAAATATCCAATAAATTTCGTTCTACTTCACGATTGTGTCCCACTTGTTGTTGATTCTTCACAAAAAATTACAATTTCATATCGTTATGTTTGAAGCCTGAAATGTGGCAAAAGGTTGAAAAGTTCAAGGGGGCTGAATACTTTTGCAAGGCACTGTACATACATTTTTTGAGTTTTTAAAGAAAAAAGCTGGCACTGCTATTTTTTTGAACAGCCTAATATTCATGTTTCTTAACTTTCTGTAAAGGATTAACACAAACTGGCTACATTTTGGTAATGTTTTGATTTAGAATTGAAAGTGTAGTATTTTCAGTGCATTTGCATTTATGGAAATAAAAGTTATTATAATGATTTTGCTCTTTATTCACTTTTTTAAAATCACTGCTATTTTTTTGAACACCACTGTATGTTTACAAGAAGAATGGGACAAAAATGCAGGAAATAGGCCTGAAATGCAGGAAAGGAGGTATATTAACAAATGAAATTAAGTTGACCAGACAAAACATGAAATATCTTGGGTTCATATTGTCTGCAGTGAAATAAAATAAATAAACAAAATAATGAAACCTTTGAGTTTGGACTGCTTGACTTTGGTAAATGAGATTTGTTTTACAGAGCTGGCTGACATGAAGCCAATGAGTTAAACTGGCTTACCAATTAAATTTGATAAACTGGGTGATCAAGTAACCACATTCCCCCTTTTCTCCCACTCTAGCTGTTTCCAATTCACCACTGGTTACATACACCATTATTTGATCTCTTGAACATTAGTAGGGCCAATCAGTTTATTGATGTTAGTGTTCACATTGTAGTCATTTTGATTGTGAACATTACCTGAAGCCTTAGCACAATGTGTATGATGGTGAAGCATTGTGCTTCTTTCACATGACTGGATAATCAGACTAAGTCTTGAAATGTCTGAAATTGAAAGACTGAGCAGTACCCTCATCCCATGTAAAACAAAAGTAGAACTTTCAGAAATGCTTAAACTTTAAATTTATTTATTTTTAAACAAGACACCAAACCTTATACAAACTAGCATACATCCAAAACCAAAAAACAGTGATCAATCAAAGCCAATCAGAAGAAACTACAGTTCCCATGAGGCCATGGGAGACGCACTTGGGAAATACAGATATACTCTAAATGTTATCAATACTGCACAATTGCTTCATTACTAGTGATGAGTAGCTGTTTAGATTGGCATGAAACATTACACCAAATGACAAAAAAAGTGAAAATTGGTGAAAGAGAAACTCGGTGGTGGGGGGTTGTATTGTGAACCTTAAAAACTAATACATTTTAATTTGTGAAAAACATGAACCACTTTTATTCCATTATTACTTAAAAACAAAAACATGCCAACCCCATTTTTTTTTTTTATTTATTTTTTTTTTTTTTACATACCCCAGAATAATCGTGATTTTGTTCTCTAATCAGAACCAGTCAGAAACAAGGTACATGACTGAAATATCTTCATCAAACTGAAAGCCAAATTCACTAAATGCAGTGCTAAAACATCCAAAACAGAAACTTTTTAAGTCAACTGAAGACAAAAAAACTGAACAGAACATAAGTGCTCAAAGTGCAAATTTAACAAGTTTGTCAGTTCAAATCAGATCTAACAAAGTTGATGAAACTGAACTAATTTACAGAAGCCTCTAAAACGGTCATCTCTACTCAAAAAAACAAGCGTTTGGAGATCGACAGAGGTGCAAACATTAAAATTAAAAGCCAACATAAATAACATAAAATACAAATATACATTTGTGAGCTTAAAAGTGTTTAAGGTTTGGTACCACAAAGCGAAATCACGAAGACAATCCAAAGAAATGGACAAACCAGTGTGTAAAGTGAGCTCCAGAGAAGAGCATGCTCACCCACCCTGAGTGTGGCATTCAATTACACATTACCACATCACCATGATTTTGGCTGAATCACACCCACACTGATGTCACCCATAGATTTTTTTTTTTGACAACTACAACACAAACACACCGATGACACATCAGAGGTGCTTTCTTCCGAATCGTGTTCATTTCCCTCAAGATGAAATCCTCTGATCCAATGAGTGTGAAAGGGTGACGCATAGGAATGTGGTCAAAACAGGAAAGGGAAAGACCTACAAAGACATAAAAAATACTGAGCTACAACAAATTAAAAGAGAAAGCAAAAAAGTCTGTTTTAACATTCATTAATTGTCATTCATTTTTGTCCATTTAATGTTCTTCTGAACTTAAGACGCAGAAGCCTAACCACCCCTATGGCAATGAAACAAACAAATGAACAGGAAGAAAAAAACTAAACAAAAACAAAACTTCTAACCCCCCTTTGACATCTCTGCAACATCAATGACAATGTTTCAATCCTCTTTATTTACGAATCATACCAAATGTAGGTGTTTTCCCAAATTAGTAGTTCATACCTACAATGTAAATACTTTTTCCAAATCAAACCCACTAAACAAACCTAGAAAAAAAAGATCAGGGAAACATGTCTTAACATGCAGATAGTGTTTCATTTCTAGGACTAATAAATAAACAGACCCAACAGCAGAACTTAAGAGAGGCAAAAAAACGTTTTTGCTGCAAATTATATAAAAAGCTACTGTGTCTGGCTGATGATCGTCATACTTCATTAGATTTAAAGACTTTTGCATACAACAGGTTACAATTCTAATTTAGTAGGGCAGTGGAAGCTCAGCGGTTGGGTACTGGGATAGTGATCAGAAGGTTGCCAGTTCAAGTTCACCAATGCCAAGTTGACACTGTTGGGCACATGAGCAAGGCTCTTAACCCTCAATTGGTTAAATTGTACTGATCACAATTGTAAGCTGCTTTAGACAAAAGCATCTGCTAACTGCCATAAATGTAAATTCATTTGCAAAATCTGAATCTATGGAAAAAACCTTGTGGGGTAACAGGCATAAAGAAAGAATAGAAGAATAGAATAATAAATTATTATCGACAATGTGGGAACTTGTCTTAGGTCACAAATAGCATTAAAAAATAAAAATATTAACAATGTTCATGGCATTAAAACATTCATAACATTTATGACGAGTATTGCATAAAATAACATACATCACAAATGTATCACAATCATAATCTTCTGTATACATCTTCCTTTTAATTTACTGCCAATTCTCACTATTCTCACCATTCTCACCAAATGCTTAAGACATAGTAAACTATTTGTATTTACTATAATTAAATAACACAGTTTCAAAATGTACTACCTGATTTGAATTTGAATTCGATTGCAGTTACATAAAATACTTCATGTTTTCTTTTAACATTTTAACATACTAAAATGTCAGTAAGAAATATAAATGGGGTTCTTACCTTGAAGAAAAGTCCACACTTAAAACAGACTAAAGAAGAGTCAGCAGCGTCTGGACCCCACAGTCCACATAGTTCTGAAATGCAGAAGCATTAGCATTCAGTTAAGCAATATGTGTACTACTGTGACAATTCCACACACTACCCAAAACATACATCGATCAGGCATAACATTAACACCACCTTCCTAATATTGTGTTGGTCCCCCTTTTGCTACCAAAACAGCCCTGACCCGTCGAAGCATGGACTCCACTAGACCCCTGAAGGTGTGCTGTGGTATCTGGCACCAAAATGTTAGCAGCAGTTCCTTTAACTCCTTTAAGTTGAATTTGGAGGTCAAGTCAACACCTTAAACTCATTGTGTGCTCCTCCAGCATTATCCTGCTGAAAGAGGCCACAGCCATCAGGGAATACCGTTTTATAAAAGGGTGAACATGGTCTGCAACAACGCTTAGGTAGGTGATACGTGACAAAGTAACATCCACGTGGATGGCAGGACCCAAGGTTTCCCAGCAGAACATTGCCCAAAGCATCACACTGCCTCCGTCGGCTTGCCTTCTTCCCATAGTGCATCCTGGTGCCATGTGTTCCCCAAGTAAGCGTCGCACACGCACCCGGCCATCCACATGATGTAAAAGAAAACGTGATTCATCAGACCAGGCCACCTTCTTCCAGTGTTATTCACTTCACCCATCAGTGGTCATAATGTTATGCCTAGTCAGTGTATATTAGAAGTGAGCGTGTGCTTGATACCAATAGCAGTTAACCAAACACCACTAGTTCCGTTAGTGATGCAGTATATTTACAATATGTGTCATTCATAATATGTCAAATACAATTTTGTAAAATGTACTAAAACAAGAATCTAGGACTTTTTCATTTACCTCAAACTTTAGTTAACTGACAAAAAAAAACTAAGAAAAGCTTGCCAACGCTTTCACTCACCAACTTAATTTTATTTTGTTAGTATAAAAAGATTTAGAATTTAATGCCTTCAGCACACAAAAAAAGTTGGGGCAGAGACAGGTTTCCATTACCTTTACTATTAATCACACTTTATTGTTTTGAGAATGGAAGGTACTGAAATTGAAGTTTTGCAAGTGGAATTTTTGTCTTCTTCCTTGATACAAGACAAATCTGGACTGCATGCAAACCAGTCAAGCACCCACACACACAGTCTGTGTAGCTACAATCTTGCAGCATATGCAGAATAAGTCAGGCACTGTCTTGCTAAAATAACCATGGACGACGCTTTGATGGCAGCATGTCTCTTGGATGGTCTTTTTTATCTTTGGCACAGAGATGTCACTGTCCATTTTTCCCCTATAAAAAGTTGTAATATGGACTTATCTGACAGCCTGTTTCCACTGTCTTTTGGCACATCTAAGTAAAATAAGCTTAGATCCAGAGAACCTAGCATTCCTACATAGAAATGGTAAAAAAAAATTTTTTTGCAGAATTGAGTGGTGGTTTTTTTTACATCAACATTTTTCGAAAGCACTTCTTATCCTATATGGCTATATTTATCACCGCAGCACGACTTGGGCTTGAACGTCATATGCATTTAACAGTGGCTTCCAGCCTTGCCCTGCATGGACTGATATTACTGAAATATCAGTTTAGAATTTATGCATCCGCTTTTTTAAATTGAAATACAAAAAAAAACTGTAGTGTGATGATCTGCAGCTGCTTTGCTTCTGCAGGACCTGGATGACCAGTCATAATTAGTGTAAACATGAATTCTACACTATCAGAAAATCTCTCTCTCAGTTTGTGACCTATAGCTCAGGCACAGTTGGGTTATGCAGCATGATTCAAAACAAAGAAGCAAATTCACCACTGAAGGACTCAAAGGGAAAAAAATTTAGGTTTTGAAGTGGTCTAATGTGAATTTCATTGATATGCTTGGCAGGGCCTTAAATGGGCACTCAAAAACCCTCTATGTAGCTGAATTTAAACTATTCAGCGAAGGGCCAAAATTTCTTCACAGCAATATTAAAAACTCATTGAAAGTCTAAAAATTTAATTGCCGTTTTACTGCCAAGGGTGACAAACAGTTATTAGGTGAGCTATTACTTTTTTCACATGGGTTATATAGAGTTTAAATAAATCCTTATCTTTAAAAAATGGAATTACCATTTAAAAGCTGCACTTTGTTTACTCATATTGTCTTTATCATATAATTAGTTGGAAGATCTGAAACATTTAAATTGGGGGGGGGGTAAGAAAGCAAAGAAAAAACACTGAAAAGCATTAATGATCAAGATCATGACAGCTTTGTAAGGTCCACTGTAAAAATATTTTGATTTTCTCACAGCATTGTGGATCCATTTTGAGCTATTTGTCTTGGCAAAGTTTTTCAAATTATTTTATTTTATTATGATTAAGTCCCTCTGAGGAACTCTGCAAGCACCCCACTCAGTTTTATATTGGCTTTATGATTAAGCATGTCTCGTTAAGACATCAAGAACTTGTTACTTGGTAAGTGATATTAAATTCTTCTGTAATACACTCATGAATCACTTATCAGGTTTGTACTTTCATTGCCCCTGTAACCTATATGTAAATTAAAAAGGGCCCCCACTAACCAGATGATGCTTGGCTGGTTCATCATACTTAGCACTGCAAAGACCCCACATGGTAAAAACATGGAAGTGTGTGTTGTACTTCTCATCACCAATAGCAATCAACAACAGCACAAACACCATAAAAACTGGCGGGACATTTCTCAAGGTTCGAAAAAGCCTCAACAAACCAGTGTTGGTCAAGAAGGGCTAACAATCCTCTTTCCTAACTTTGTGTTATAAGTAGGGGTGTCAATTTTGCAAATTATTCTGTTTAAATGTTTCTTTTCAAATTGCAAATTAAAAAATTGATGCACACATTTGAAGATTAGCTGTTATACTGTCATATATCATAATGTAATATTTTCCTTGATATGGTTTTAACAGCCAAAATTTGGTATTGCAGTGACGTCAGAACCAACAAACTCCACCCAGTTTAGGTAACTGATTTAAGACTTTAACATCTCTCACTCAGCTGTTTAACCCTGGTAGGATAATGCCTCTGATCAGACGCCAGGATTCAAAAAGTATCAATTATATATTAATAATATAATAAGTATATTAATATTCATTATTTCATTAATAATCACCACACATTAGTTTTGCCCCATGAGAGAATAAACAATCTTTAAACATGAGGAAAGGGGACTGACCTGATTTATAATCCTTGTTCTTTGATCACTGCACCACTGTTGCAGGGGATGCTGGCACAGAAATAGCATAAAAAGTGTGTTGTTTGTCAGTAATAAGCATTTTTGTGTATTTTAATGTTATTTCAGGAGATTAACTTGTGTTTGGGTTTGACCCGCATAACAGCCTTTAAAGTTCTGGCTGTGCCATTGCTTCCTATGTAGTTTGACGCTGCTCTTGCCCAAGTGGCGCACATAGCACACTTTTGCTGTGTTGGCCTTGTGATGTTTGCTTGGTTGAAAATGTCAGCAGCAAACTGGGTCAAAACTTAAGGCGCCTCCAATAAGACAAATTGTTTGATATGACATGGTAAAAGCGACCCAGGTAATACAAACAATGCTTAACGTAAAAAATAAAGCTTACAGTAGCTTCTTGTACTAAAACAAAGACAGAGGAATTTCAGCAGTACAGAGCACTTATAACCAGTAATGACTGAAAGAAATGTAGTGTTCCTAGGTCATTCTTTTAGTTCATTAAGCTTTTTAACGTCAAGTGTTTGACTCTCCTGAAGAAGCCGTTTCTCAGCACTCCAAGCTGCATAACCCAGAAGTTATTTTACACAAATACATATTCGTGTCATGGTACACTTTGGTCAAGCACTGAGCAAAGCAATTTGTGCCGAGGCTCACAGTGAGCGAAGCGCAAAATGCTTCTCATGTGAATGCACTAAAGAAAGCAACAATGGCGACAAACACAAGGAACAGAGTAACCTTCTGTGTCTTATCACCAGTAGCTGATCAATGCTTTTCGCATAAAAACGTCTGTACATCTGTAACAACAGCACAAACACCACAAAAACTGGTGGAAATGCAGGACAGTTCTCTAAAAAGCACCAAGGGTAGAAAAAGCCTGAACGAAACCAGTTTTGGTCAAGAAAGGCTAACTTTGTGTTAAAAGTAGGGGTGTGAATTTTGGCAAATTATTTGTTAATGTACCGTTTTCCAGTCTTATTCCCAATATAATCATATCTAAATTACCTGTTTGGACTTTGCTAGTGCTACTCATGCAGACCTCCACCACTGACCAAAAAGGGCCATGACCAACATGAGCCCCCTCTGACACGTGTGCAAGTTTAAATGGAAAATAGTATTGCACACGGAAAATGTCTATTATCCCCCGTCTCTGTACAGGTGGCATAGATCAGCCAGCTGATGTTATTTCTGCAGTGATGAGAAATCCAACCAGAATTCCCACCCTTGAATGAGCCAATCATAGTCCGTATAGGTGCCAGGCCTGTCCGTAGCAGAGCTGAGATTCGAATTCGTGAGTTTGAGGACAAATTCCTTAAACCAATAGCCGACAAGCTTTTAGTGTCCCATCAATACAATAATCACATTGCTGACCTTCATATAAACAAGTCACACATGCTTCATCGTTACAAACAGTAATATGGCGGTGATGTTGAACAAACACTGAGAAAACCAGTTCAACATTTAGACCATAGATTTTACACGAGGTGTAATGCAAAAATTCATTACAAGCACTAACTACACATTATAATTACAACCCAAAACAAGAAAATGTTGGGACAGTATGAAAAATGCAAATAAAAAAAATGATGTTTCTTTCATGAAAAATGCTGACTTTTATTTCATTGCAGACAATGAACCTAAGATATTTAGTTGTATCTGGTCTGAAACACATTCCAAAAAAAGTTGGGACAAGGGCAATTTAAAACTAGTAATGGGGTAAAATGGGAGAAATGGACACTGTGTGCGCCGGACCAAAAAAGACCACCCAAACTGTTCTCAGCAACACATCCAAAAGCCAGGGTCCATCATAGTATGGCGCTGTGTCAGTGCCCTTGGCAAAGGTAATTTAAACTTCTGTGATGGCAGCATTCATGCAGAAAATTACATTGACAATCAGAGCAATATATGCTGCCATCTTTTCCAGGGATGTCCATGTATTTTTCAACAAGACAATGCAAATCACATGCTGCACACATTACATGGCTAAGGAAGAAGAGGGTACAGGTTAGAAAATGTATGTAGAACTGTTGTACACCTTAAGGCGTCTTTAGTGTTCATGAAGTTATCACACCGACTCCCTGTGAAATGTTATCACGTGTACATATCTAACTAATCAAACAACAATTTTGTGATCGGTTATTAATTAACATGTCTATTATGAACATTCATAGTTAAAAACATACATATACCAACTTAGATTATTAATTTAGAGGTGCAGCAAGTTTTAGAATCTCATTTAATTATGTAATGTTACTTAATTAGAGGCTTCTGTGCAAGAAAGGCCCCTGCTCCAAAATCAGCAACTTAAAGCCCTACTAAAGTTCGCAGCTAATTACATGATCAAAACAGAAAGCTTTTTTATTTATTTATTTAATTTATTTTAGTATTTTATTTTTAACAATCTTTATTTTAAGAGGGCTTCTTTATTTTAACCATATTTGGAGGGAGAGGAAAATTGTATACCAGGCCAGTGATAGCTCAGTGGTTAAGGTACTGGACTAGTAAACAGAAGGATGCCGGTTCAAGCCCCGCCACCACCAAGTTGCCACTGTTGGGTCCCTGAGCAAGGCCCTTAACCCTCAGTTGCTCATTGTGTAAGTCGCTTTGGATAAAAGCGTCTGCTAAATGCTGAAAATGTAAATGTATACATTTATACTAATATGGTGTTTAGAACAAGCAGCTAGAAATGAAGCAAAATGAAATACCATAGTATTACAAGCCTAGTGAGTGTTGGTATGGCTGCTATGACTCAAAAAGAAAATGTGCTCCTACACAATAGAGAAAATGCCAACAGCTGTGTAAGTCTGTGCATACCGGGTAGCTGTACGCTGTCTGTGCATAGTTCATCGGCACTTGAGGGATCATTACTCCTGGAAAGCTGGGGTAAGAATACGGCTAAAGAAGAAAAATTAAAGCATCATAGTTGATTGTACTGCTTGTACCTTTATTTAAACAGCTCCATATCAGAAAAAAGTTGGGACAGTATGGAAAATGAAAATTAGAAAAACATTTCATACATTTACTTTGACTTATTTCACTGCAGACAGAATGAACCCAAGACATTTCATGTTTTGTTTGGTCAACTTCATGTCAATTGGTAATTTGCATTCAATTCAACCTTCCAAAAAAAGTTGGGAGAGGAGCAATTTAGGGCTTGACATGATTAAAATCACATCATTATTATTATTATTATTTTTTTTAAACACGTGATTGCTTTTTAAAGACCGTCATAAGTACTGTTTTGTACTACAACATGATAACAAAGATAAGCAGAGGATCTCCAGTTTGTTAAGAAATGCATGCAATTTTTGAAATGTTTAAAAACATTGTTCCTTAAAAAAAAGAGTAGAAAGAATTTGCATTTATCTCCCTCTACAGGTCATAATAAACAATTCAAGGAATCTGGATCCTACAAAGGCATGGCTGAGAAAGAAAAGGGTACAGGTACCCTAATCTGCCTGGAGTCCTAACCTGTCCCTAATTGCAAATGAGTGGAAAAATAAAAAAAAACGTGACAACTGTGTTGCAGATCTAAAATGCAGATACGGATGTATTTTAAAAATTTAAATAAAATTGACTCGACAAATAAAATAAATAAAATATCTTGGGTTCATACTGTCTGCAATGTAAAAGTCAACATTTTTTATATTGTCCCTTTTTTCTGATTTGTGGTTATATTTTAAAGTTCTAAGCATTTACCTGTAGGTACTGAGGACCTCCATTAAGCACAGATGATGGTGGGGGCATGCCTGGGGGGCAGCAGGTACAGTACACATAGGGGGAGGGGCTGACCCACTGGGATGGACCAATCAGAGGAGACTGGATAGATCCTGTATTGCAAAAACATATTGTAAAAATCTGCTAAAAAATTAAAAATACAATAAGAAAGTGCATTTTAATGTAAAAAATTTAAATATTTCAAAGGCAATCTGTACCACAAGAGGATGTTGGTTGTGTAACACTTAAGTAAAGCAGAAAAAGTAATAGTAAAAAATATTCAGATATTCAAAAAGTGTTGTGTGGCACTTTTTTCAGGTTTTAGAGCACTGGAGGATTGGCTGCATGTCAATTTATGCAATGTATGTCAATGTGCATATGAACGCTGTTTTTTGTCTTTTCTTTCTGATCACTTGAGCTCTGAGGAAGCAGGTACCTGTGGCTGCAGAGATTTGAGACATAAGCTGACTACAAGTGAATGGACACTGATGGAAATGCTTCGATCATTGTAGAGAAAATATGAAAACCAATGCCACTTTAGAACATGTGTCAACATCTATGGCATACACTTGTTTACATTAAACATCTGCCCATTTAATTACTGAGCATGTAAGAATGCATGTGTTATATTAAGTGCTTTATGTTTATATAAGAGAATGGGACCAACAATTAGCATGTCAGTAAATGTGTCGGTTTTATCTTGTATAGATGGTTGTAAATGCAGTGAAATTTTATTATTTTATGATAGGTAATATTTCATGTAAATTATTGTGTGGTTTACTGTTCCAGTCTTATTTGGTCTTAATATACACTGCCTGGCCAAAAAAAGGTCACCACCTGGATTTAACTAAGCAAATAGGTAAGAGCCTCCCATTTGATAATTACTGCATGGGTGATTATGTTTCAGCTGGCAACAAGTTATTTAACCCTAACTGATGCAGTGAGTAGCTTCTCATTTGTTAAACAACCATGTTGAAAGACATCCTGTGGTCATGGAAAAGATGTTAATCTGTTTCAGAAGGGTCAAATTATTGGCATGCGTCAAGCAGAGAAAACATCAAAGGAGATTGCTGAAACTACTAAAATCGGGTGAAGAACTGTCCGACGCATTATTAAAAAGTGGAAGCACAGTGGGGAAACATCATCTTCAAGGAAGGAATGTGGTCGGAAAAAAATCTTGAATGATCGTGATCGGCGATCACTTAAACGTTTGGTGAAATTAAATCGTAGAAAAACTACAGTAGAACTCAGGGATATGTTTAATAGTGAAAGTAAGAGCATTTTCACACGAACAATGTGAAGGGAACTCCAGGGATTGGGACTAAACAGCTGTGTAGCCCTAAGAAAACCACTGGTCAGTGAGGCTAACCGGCAAAAATGGCTTCAGTTTACTAGGGAGCATAAAGATTGGACTCTGGAGCAATGAAAGAAGGCCATGTGGTCTGATGAGTCCAGATTTACCCTGTTCCAGAGTGATGGGCGCATCAGGGTAAGAAGAGAGGCGGCTGAAGTGATGCACCCATCATGCCTAGTGCCTACCGTACAAGCCTGTGGGGGCAGTGCTATGACCTGGGGTTGCTGCAGTAGGTCAGGTCTAGGTTCAGCAACGTTATGTGCCCAAAGAATGAGGTCAGCTGACTACCTGAATATACTGAACGACCAGGTTATTCCATCAATGGATTTTTTCTTCCCTGATGGCACGGACATATTCCAAGATGACAATGCCAGGATTCATCGGGCTTAAATTGTGAAAGAGTGGTTCAGGGAGCATGAGACATCATTTTCACACATGGATTGGCCACCACAGAGTCCAGACCTGAACCCCATTGAGAATCTTTGGGATGTGCTGGAGAAGACTTTGCAGTGATCCAAATCTCTCATCATCAATTCAATATCTTGGGGAAAAATTAATGCAACTCTGGACAGAAATAAATGTTGTGACATTGCAGAAGCTTGTGGAAACAATGCCACAGCAAATGTGTGCCGTAATCAAAGCTAAAGGCGGTCCAACAAAATATTAGTGTGTGTGACCTTTTTTTTGTCCAGGCAGTGTATGTCTTTATTGTCTGCAATGTGTCTTTGTTTGGGATCCCACAGCATCTCGGTACCCAGCAGAAGATTACTTGGTACTTTGGTTTACTCAGCTTTTTCACTTTTGCAAATATCACAACAAATCTATGCTGCATGTGTTTTGGTAATAGTGGGGTGATGTGTGTTGATGGATTCCAGGGCTTGTAATCAGGATTTTGAGTCGGAGTCAATTAATGCTTTTTATAAGTTGTTTTCCATGTATTCCACTGTGAGCAGTAAGGAGTGTGCTTCTGCTGTGAAGATGCTGCTATGATGTGTCAGACGAATACTGTGATGGTGGTCTAAAATTGTATATCCTGCTGCTACATGGGTTTCTGTTTTGGAGCCATCAATGTAGACATTTTTGTGATTTGGATAGTTTTCTCTTATATCAAAAAACTGTTTTGGTTGTTGGTTTGGTGGAAGGTTTTGGCTTTTTAGAGAGTTTTAATATGATAGTTGGGTTCTTGAGCTCCCACAGTGGGGACTGATCAATGTTTTTGCTGGTGTGGTTTAGTTGCTTGATGCAAATAATGAATAAAAGTTAGCTGTTTATTATTAACCTAGGAATGTTATCTCTACTTCTATACATTCTCCATCCCGGAGTAATTTTGGCTCTGGATAGAGTGATCTTAGCTGGCAAAAGCGGCTGCAAGTTGTTATTTTCCCTTAATCTTAAATTATAGAAGACATTCCTGTAATAAACAATAATAAACAACAATACCCAGTAGTACTGTACATAAAACACACACACTACATTTCAGTACAGTACGTGTGCTGTACTATACACCATAATACATTTCCTTTTTTTATAAAATGTATCTACCAGAAACAACAATAACGCTCATATTTCTCTATTATTTACTTCTTTCTTTCAATAGTGTTGTATTTTGTAGGTGTAATTGCACAAAAGAAAGAATACTTTACTCAGCGATTTTCTTCTTCTCTCTCACTCACTGTCCCCTCTGTCTGATACACAGTGACAGCTACTGGCAGGAGTAATTATACAACAACAAATAGTGATCTCACCACTGCGCTTCCTCTGCACCTTCTTTGGGGACATTTTAATATTGAATTTTACAAAATATGAAGAAAACACTGAAAAAACACTGTCCGCTGTCCGAATGTTCACTCACTGTATATACAGTGCCATCAGAAAGTATTCACACCCCTTCACTTTTTCCACATTTTGTTACGTTACAGACATATTTGAAAACTGATTTGAGTATAGTTTTCTTTTAAAAAATCTACATAAAATAGCCCATAATGACAAAGTGAAAACATGTTTTCAGACATTTTTGTAAATTTATTAAAAATGCAAACATTTAAACATAATAGGTACATAAGTATTCACACCCATGACTTTTTTATTTTTTATTTTGTTGAAGCAGCTTTTGCAGCAATCACAGCCTCAAGTCTTCTTGGGTATGTCTGTACAAGCTTGGCACCTGTTTTTGGGCATTTTCTCCCATTCTTCTCTGCAGATCCTCTCAAGCTCAGTCAGGTTGGATAGGCAGCGTCTGTAGACAGCCATTTTTAGGTCTTTCCAGAGATGTTCAATTGGATTCAAGTCCGGGCTCTGGCTGGGCCACTCAAGGACATTCACAGACTGCTCCTGAAGCCACTCCTTTGTTATCTTGGCTGTGTGCTTTGGGTCATTGTCGTGTTGGAAGATGAATCGTCGCCCTAGTCTGAGTTCCAGAGCACTCTGGAGCAGGTTTTCTTGAAGAATCTCTCTATATTTGGCTGCTGTCATCTTACCCTCTATGCGGACTGGTCACCCAGTTCCTGCCGCAGAAAAACATCCCCACATGCTTGACAGTAGGGATGGTGTTAGCCACGCAATGAGCAGTTCCTGTTTTTCTCCAGACATGATGCTTGTAGTTCAGGCCAGAAAGTTCTATTTTGATTCCTCTGGTCTGAGAATCCTTAAGGTGCTTTTTGGCAAACTCCAAGTGGGCTGCAATGTGCCTTTTAGTGAGGAGTGGCTTCCATCTGGCCACTCTACCATAAAGGCCTGATTGGTGGAGTGTGTTAGCAATGGTTGACCTACTGGATGGTTGTCCTATCTCCACAAGGGAACACTGGAGCTCTGCCTTAGTGACCATTGGGTTCTTGGTCACCTCTCTGACCAAGGCCCTTCTTCCCCAATTACTCAGTTTGGTCGGGCGGCCAGATCTAGGGAGGGTTTTGGTGGTTCCAAACTTCTTCCATTTCCAAATAATGGAGACCACAGTGCTTTTCGGGACCTTCAATGCTGCTGAAATTTTTTTGTATCCTTCCCCAGATTTGTGCCTTGACACAATCCGGTCTCGGAGGTCTAAAGACAATTCCTTTGACTTCATTGCTTGGTTTCTGCTCTGATATGCACTGTCAACTGTGAGACCTTTTATAGACAAGTGTGTGCCATTCCAAATTATGTTCAATCAACTAAATTTACCACAGGTGGTCTCCAATCAAGTTGTAGAAGCATCTCAAGGATGATCAGTGTAAACTGGATGCACCTGAGCTCAATTTTGAGCGTCATAGCAAAGGGTGTGAATACTTATGTACCCATTATGTTTAAATGTTTACATTTTTAAAAGATTTACAAAAATGTCTAAAAACATGTTTTCACTTTGTCATTATGGGCTATTTCATGTAGATTTTTTAAAAGAAAACTATACTCAAATCGGATTTCAAATATTTCTGTAACATAACAAAATGTGGAAAAAGTGAAGGGGTGTGAATACTTTCTGATGGCACTGTATATATAGAGACGGTTGGAGTCAACTTGTACGTGACGTCACTTGTTTCGCGAATTTCTGTTCGTAATCCGAAATTTGTTCGTACGTTAAGTTGAAAAAGATCGTTCGTAACCCGAAATTTTCGTATGGTAAACCGTTCGTAACTCAAGGGTCTACTGTATAGGCAATTCATGATGTTGAGGTAAGTGTTGTTACTAACATTCAAAATTAAGCATGTTTGCTCCCATAGCTGATATCCAGGTCAGTCATCTTTCTTTTGTTTATTAGCTATTTCAAGGTGCGTTTTTTTATCATCCCTAAACCCCATCCACCTCAGTTTCTCTCAAGTACCAGAATGTTTTCTCCAAAGACATAGGCTGCACTTAACGGCAAAAAAGGAAAGAGAATTGAAAGTACAAAAATCTTTGAGAAGAATGCATTATTACATTTCTTCTTGCTTTAAAGCAGAAATTTTCCTCCCACGTCTCAGGGCAAAGTCCTGTGTGACTTAACTTTTGGTGCACTGGTCAAACATCTGGTCTCTCAGGGGTGTTTGCAAATCCAAACCCTACTGACTATTAGCAATACCAGCAGGTCATACCGTCAGAGACCACATTTTCTTCACTTAGTTATTAGCAACATTAGCCTTATTTTTTAATTATAAAAATAATAAGGCTGACGTCATTTCTAATCAAACTATTCCTTTAAAGTAAAACATGTAGAATTTGAACCTAACTCACGAGAACTGCGCTCCTTCATGATGGCAGGGCCCAGCTTGAGTTTCTTCCCTTTGAAAGTGATCTGTTGCTGCGACAGGGAAACATACAGTTACACATCAGGGCTGACGAGTAAGTTGTATCTGAGAAAATGATTTAAAAAAGTCTTACTTCAACAATTGTTTTGATATCAACATCCTCACTGAAGTATACAAAACCATACCTGCACAAAGAAGGAAATGTAAATCTGTTAGGCAGCTTTTAAACTGATATATAAACCTTAATGGAGACCATTTTTGTTATTTGTTATATAATTGTTGTTTATAGTTATAGTTCTTCTTTGCAATATTCAGTATAAAAGTATTTGATAAAACAACGATTCATGTTTGCTTTTACCAAACTAGAAGTTCTTATTAATCTAATGAATTCAAACATGTTAAAACATTAACAATTCATGACAGCAGTGAGCTGACTTGCTTCATAACAGGTTAAACTCAATAAGTGATTTAGTCTTACCCTTTGCAGATTCCACCTCGGTAGGTGATAATTTTAACCTCTTTCACAGCACCATATCGAGCAAAGAAGTCTCTAATCTCATTTTCCTCAACCTAGTAGCATACAACTATTTTAGAACAGGTTTATGTTATCATTAGCCTGCAAAGAGGAAACAATGTACCATATTTTATGAAATTTTGTAAACAGTAGAATGTATTAACATACAGGTTTTACATAATCAGGCAAACACAGAGCAAAGTGGCAGGCAAGTACAAGAAAGCCCTTGTTCTTTCTAGTGTAAAGAGCCATACACAACTGGGCCAACAATGACTTCGTGAATAGTGTTATTCTTTGTAACAGAATCATGTCAACAATTATATGTGACATTATTGATAATCACTGGGTACTTTTTTATTTATTTTATATTCAGTAACTAGCTGCATGTTTAGCTCTGCACATGTGGATGTGTGCAGAATGCTCACATGTGTCATGAATGCTGTCATGAGATGCTTTAATAAACCCACTGGGTTTTTTTTATACGCAGGATTAGTTAGCACTTGTAATAAACTGTTTTCTATTAACTTGTAAAATCTACATTCTGAATGCTGAATTGGTTCATGATGTTTATGATTATTTTAGTCTTCTACATTACTTCTATGTTCACTACTTTAAACCTTGTCCTTCACTACTTTGTCCTTAAATATTTTGAAAAGATATGTTAAAATGAAGCTTTATGATGGGTTTTATATTTTGATGTGATGCTATTTAAGCCTATTGATTATCTGGTTGACCACTTGGTTACTGGTTGTAAAAAACTACCAAAATTTCATTAGTCAATATGATTCTATTTTCCTACAATGTAGGATGCCAACTTAAACAGGTGTATGGCTCACCTTCATGTCAATACCTCCCACAAATAGTGTATTGGGGGTCATTTTGCCCTCTGGTAGGATAAATCCATTGGACAGTTTCACTGGGGATGGAAGACCTTGAAGCTGTTTCTGCAGATCCTAAAAGATGCAAACAGTCACCATGTTCAACCAAATGTCAGCTGTAAGGCATGCATGTTTACCAAATTTAAACATTAGTACATACTAACTGATCTGGGTAATTCTTACGAAATCATAATTTAAAATACGTTCAACATAAAAACTTTTAAAAGGCATTTAAAGACAAATTTCCTTTTGAGGATTCACGATTAAGGTCTAACCTGACTAATTTTTTTTGTGTATTTTCTTGTGATTTAAAGATATAGTCCACAAACATTTATCATTACTGCAATGTATAATTACAACAAATATATGATTAAAAATGTTTTGGCAATTTTGAGAATAAATTAACACTCATGTACAGAGGTACATAAAACTTTGTAGAGTCTACTTTTTTACATTTTCTTAATTTTTCTCATTAACACAACATTTATAACTTTTTTTTTTTTAGGATATTTAAATAAATATTTCATTATTTATTTTTTTAGTAAATTTATCTGAAAGCTGTCATTATTGTCCCTAAGCAACAGAGAATAAATCAGAATTGTTAAAAATGTATATACAGTGTATCACAAAAGTGAGTACACCCCTCACATTTCTGCAGATATTTAAGTATATCTTTTCATGGGACAACACTGACAAAATGACACTTTGACACAATGAAAAGTAGTCTGTGTGCAGCTTATATAACAGTGTAAATTTATTCTTCCCTCAAAATAACTCAATATACAGCCATTAATGTCTAAACCACCGGCAACAAAAGTGAGTACACCCCTAAGAGACTACACCCCTAAATGTCCAAATTGAGCACTGCTTGTCATTTTCCCTCCAAAATGTCATGTGATTTGTTAATGGCACTAGGTCTCAGGTGTGCATAGGGAGCAGGTGTGTTCAATTTAGTAGTACAGCTCTCACACTCTCTCATACTGGTCACTGAAAGTTCCAACATGGCACCTCATGGCAAAGAACTCTCTGAGGATCTTAAAAGACGAATTGTTGCGCTACATGAAGATTGCCAAGGCTACAAGAAGATTGCCAACACCCTGAAACTGAGCTGCAGCACAGTGGCCAAGATCATCCAGCGTTTTAAAAGAGCAGGGTCCACTCAGAACAGACCTCGCGTTGGTCGTCCAAAGAAGCTGAGTGCACGTGCTCAGCGTCACATCCAACTGCTGTCTTTGAAAGATAGGCGCAGGAGTGCTGTCAGCATTGCTGTAGAGATTGAAAAGGTGGGGGGTCAGCCTGTCAGTGCTCAGACCATACGCCGCACACTACATCAAATTGGTCTGCATGGCTGTCACCCCAGAAGGAAGCCTCTTCTGAAGTCTCTACACAAGAAAGCCCGCAAACAGTTTGCTGAAGACATGTCAACAAAGGACATGGATTACTGGAACCATGTCCTATGGTCTGATGAGACCAAGATTAATTTGTTTGGTTCAGATGGTCTCAAGCATGTGTGGCGGCAATCAGGTGAGGAGTACAAAGATAAGTGTGTCATGCCTACAGTCAAGCATGGTGGTGGGAATGCCATGGTCTAGGGCTGCATGAGTGCAGCAGGTGTTGGGGAGTTACATTTCATTGAGGGACACATGAACTCCAATATGTACTGTGAAATACTGAAGCAGAGCATGATCCCCTCCCTCCGGAAACTGGGTCGCAGGGCAGTGTTCCAGCATGATAATGACCCCAAACACACCTCTAAGACGACCACTGCTTTATTGAAGAGGCTGAGGGTAAAGGTGATGGACTGGCCAAGCATGTCTCCAGACCTAAACCCAATAGAACATCTTTGGGGCATCCTCAAGCGGAAGGTGGAGGAGCGCAAAGTCTCGAATATCCGCCAGCTCCGTGACGTCGTCATGGAGGAGTGGAAAAGCATTCCAGTGGCAACCTGTGAAGCTCTGGTAAACTCCATGCCCAGGAGAGTTAAGGCAGTTCTGGGAAATAATGGTGGCCCCACAAAATATTGACACTTCAGGAACTTTCACTAAGGGGTGTACTCACTTTTGTTGCCGGTGGTTTAGACATTAATGGCTGTATATTGAGTTATTTTGAGGGAAGAATAAATTTACACTGTTATATAAGCTGCACACAGACTACTTTTCGTTGTGTCAAAGTGTCATTTTGTCAGTGTTGTCCCATGAAAAGATATACTTAAATATCTGCAAAAATGTGAGGGGTGTACTCACTTTTGTGATACACTGTACATATACTTACAAACAAAATATGATTATCTGATTTAGTTTATATATAAACATGATTGTGGTAATAAGAATGACGTTTCAGAATGAGGATAAATATTTCGAAAGTGAGATTTAGTAAGTAAGCAGAGCAATACGCGCTTTATCTCAGCCACTGTAAACGGTAGGCTTTTTTTGGTTCATAGACAGCAGTTCCTACTAGAGATGGAAGAAAAACACACTGTGGCGTTGTCAAACTTCTTCAAATTACAACCCATCACAAAGAACGAATACAGTTTTCTTGTCATGTTGACCGCACAGACGTGATAAAATTCTGAAATTCAGAGATACATTTTATAAAAGAGAATTAGTGACATTTACTGGGGGTTGCAATTGCTAGTAAGTTACCCCAATCTATTCTAGGAAATGTTCAAGACAGCCGTCATGTTATGACATTCAGAAAGTAACAGAAGTCATCTGTGATCCTTCACAGTCAATTACCAAAACAATGCATCTCTCCACTGTAAAAGGCCTTCAACTGTAGCTCTAAGTGAGAATGCTTTTACGGAGAATGAGTGACCTTGATTTTTATTTTTTTTCTAACTGTGGCGGTACGATGTGGGCTAGGTAAACTTTCACTCACTGTTTACATTTAGACTTTAATATAGTATATCAAAAATAAAAACTTTTTAATGTTTAAAACTTTCTATGTCGGTAATTAGAACCATAAAGTCACACAAATTTAAAATTTTTATGTGGAAAGATATGAGAGAAGCTGCCTACCTGGTAGCCATCTTGAGCGACACAATATCTTACCTTTCTTCAAAAATGCCTTAAAAATGTCAATTCCTTGTTTAACAATGGTTAAAAATGTGTCTCGGACACATTCCTTTTCTTTATTACTTTCACTGCAGGCCAGATCTCATGTTTATTTACTGTAACTGTTTGTAGTATTGCATAATTATTTTTTTTTAACTTTAAGGTTTTTGAAATTTTGAAAATAATAAAATTCCTACCCAATGTACTTACATTTAGAGATGGACAACAAATAAGAACACACATCACTTTTGGTAATTGCCAAATCTACCACGCCAAATAACCATGGACAGTGGTCTTCGGAGGGACCAGTTACTAACCGTTGGTGGGTGGCCAAGACTCATTGATGCTAGAGAACATAAAATCTACAATTTTAAAATCCGTGTACATTTTTCAACGTTTAACTCATAATATGCCGAATATATTATCAGTATAAAAACATTGCATTATGTATCGGGGCCAAATTGTCACACGTGTTCTAGTAGTGGACTGTTTACCCCAGCTGTGTGAATATATAATGTGCAAAACTTTTTTGTGAATAAAATTTTTATTTTTTCCCCCCAATATGTTACATTCATCAAATAAATAAAACAAACTGCCTAAAGTTTGTTCCCTGTTTACCAAAAACATGTAAATTTAATTAAGCTTGTACTGAAGCAGTTAGCATGCTAGCTAACCCAAACCGGGCCGTGAAAAGCTGGGGTCGCACACTATAGGTACTTTTTGTTACTCAAATTAACATTAAAATTAATTAAACAACGTTTGAATTTACACCACAGACGACTTACAACGCCAAGAACCGAGTGAAACGATCTAAACATGCAGAATAAAAACTTAACATTACTAACAAAATGTTTCTTCAGCCGAGTTAAGGATGTCAATTACCGTCAATCAAGCGCGGGTGTGTCAGGCGCGCTTTCTCTCACACGATTAAAAAACCTTTAAATTATTTCGCAAATGAACCTAAACGTTATTAATGTATAAACGGAGTGCTATTTACTTACCATGTCTAAAACTGCTAAAAACACTGAATAAATAAATGTCAGCCCAAATTCCTTTCACTCTTCAACCGCAGTTCTGCCATGAAAGTTTGTGGTGGCGTCCTGACAGGACCTGAGAGAAACACTCCGCCTCCCACACTTCTCTACTAATTAGAATTAGGTCATGAAGATGTCTACTGACACATACGCTTCAATAGCAGATGTGTTCATTCAAATTCAAGTCTAGCAAGATAGAATTACCTTCATCAAATACAGTTGTATTTTTTAATAACATTGGATATGTCTGATAAGAACAAATAAAATCCCACAAATCAATTCCCCTAATATATAATATAATAATGCGCAGTATCCATATTTACTAAATATTAATACATTTATTTAATCTATATGTACAACCCCAAATCAGAAAAAGTTGGGACAGCATGGAAAATGCAAATAATAAAAAAAAAAACACAGAGTCTCTTACATTTACTTTGACTTTTATTTCATTGCACACAGAATGAACCTGAGATATTTCATGTTTATCTGGTCAACTTCATTTTATTTATTAATAAACATCCATTCCTGCATTTCAGGCCTGCAACACATTATAATGTTGCCATTCCTTTTCACCACACTTAAAAGATGTTTTGGCAGCGAGGATACAAAGCGATTTAGTGTTTTAGGTTTTATTTTGTCCCATTCTTCCTGCAAACACGTCTTAAGATGTGCAACAATACGGGGTCGTCATTGTTACATTTTTCGTTTCAAAATTCTCCACACATTCTCTATTGGGGACAGGTCAGGACTGCAGGCAGGCCAGTCCAGTACCCGTACCCTCTTCTTCCGCAGCCATGCCTTTCTAATGTGTGCAGCATGTGGTTTTGCATTGTCTTGTTAAAAAATGCATGGACGTCCCTGGAAAAGATGACGTCTTGAATGCAGCACATGTTGCTCTAAGATCTCAATGTATTTTTCTGCCATCACAGAAGTGTAAATTACCTTTGTTAAGGGCACTGACACAGCCCCATACCATGACAGACCCTGGCTTTTAGACTTGTTGCTGATAACAGTCTGGATGGTCCTTTTCGTCTTTGGTCTGGAGCATACAGTGTCCTTTTTTTTTTCCAAAAAAGACCTGGAATTCTGATTCATCTGACCACAATACACGTTTCCACTGTGTGATAGTTCATCCTAGATGCATCCGAGCCCAGAGAAGTCGACGCTGCTTCTGGACATGGTTAACATAAGGCTTCTATTTTGCACAGTAAAGTTTTAAGTGGCATTTGTGCATGTAACTCTGTATTGTAGTGCTTGATGAAGGTTTGCAAAGTAATCCCTTACTCATGTGGTTATATCAGTTATTGTTGAGTGGCGGTTCTTAATGCAGTGCCATCTGAGGGATCAAAGATCATGGACGTTCAGCTTAAGCTTGCCTTCCTAATTCCTCACCTTTTCCATGAATCATTTAATGATATTATGCAATGTAGAGGCAGAAGTACGCAAATCCCTTCCAATCTTTCTTTGAGGTTCATTGATTTTAAACATTTCCATAATTCTCAGCCTTTCCTGGATGCTTCTTTTGAACCAAACCATGATTACAATCACCTGATGACATGGAATTATATTATTATTTAGTTTCACCTCATTACTAGCTTTAAATTGCCCCCGTCCCAACTTTTTTTGGAATGTGTTGCAGGCCTGAAATGCAGGAATGGAGGTATATTAACAAATAAAATGAAGTTGAGCAGACAAAACATAAAATATCTTGGGTTCAAACTGTCTGCAATAAAACAAAAGTCAAAGTAAATGTTCCTTGAGTTCATCAACATTTCCCTAAAGAAATCAAAGTAATTAAGACAATTTTAAGTGAACTAAGATAAGTTCAGATGTCTAAGAATTTTAAACACATGGTTTGGGTCAATCTGTCAAAGGGTCACTGTAAATGTAAGAATTCTGAATGATCACTGTGGTCGTTCCAGTTCCATCTGGAATCATGTAGCGCAAGGTATGAACACACCCTGGACAAAGTGCTAATCCATCACAGGACTTTGTCCATCCACCATAAAGACATAGCCAATCATGTCTGTGTAGACACCCCAGCCAGCCGATAGCACGCAGAGATTCAGGTACAAATCTCATTGGTGTGCTAGTGTAATAGAATTACTAGTTCCTGATGAAATTAGTAAGCCATTTATCATTACCATTTACATTATCCTGATAGATGTGGCTACTTGCAGATTACCAGTGCTCCCAATCCACAGGTCCCTAACAGCTAAAATACCAAAACTGAACACTGATCCAAAACAAAAATAGTAACTGTGTTGACTATGGGAGAATGTTGTGATTGAGAAAAGGCAGACTGCTTAAAGAATTTTAGTGTTGCATATCACATAGCACAAAATGAGTTACGGATGTGATAAGAAAATAAATCGTTGTTATTATTTTTAATTTTCCCACCATCTGGGAATAGACAACAAATGATCAGGGGGTAATCACACTGTCCATTGTTATAAACAATATAAATATTGTGGATTAAAACAGATTAAAAATTGTTAAGGTATTCTCTTGGTGGATTATGCACAGATCCTGGTCCAACCCTAACCCCTGGTAATTAATTGCATGTTCTTTTTGTGTCTGAATGGATTTTTTGGGGTACCTCTGTTGTTAATCTAGTTGTGTCTAATGCTCCATCTCCTTCAAAGATGCAGACCCCCACTCTGACTGAATAGAGACACAGACTAATACTCACCCGCTTACATACAAAGAGTTAACACACTGCAATCCATAAATCAATTATCAAAATCAATTATCATAAATCAACACTTCATCTGTATTGGAAGTCATGTATCGGACACGGTCTCTACCACACAAGGTGTACCTCAGGGTTCCGTCCTTGGACCGCTCCTATTTATCATCTACATTCTCCCTCTTGGCAATATTTTTCGAGATTATGGTTTGAACTTTCACTGTTACGCTGATGATACTCAGGTTGATCTCAGCTTTAAACCCTCTGATAATTTTCCTCCCACTCCCCTAACTAGGTGTCTCACTGAGCTGAACTCATGGCTTAGAGCAAATTTTCTGTTACTAAATGCACACAAAACAGAGTTTATTGTGACTGGCAAAAAATCTGTTGTTTCCTCTCTCACTGATTTGGTCCTTCCCATAAATGATATCAATATCAAACCTGCTGTTACAGTACGCAATGTTGGTGTCATATTTGACTCTACTCTGTCTTTCGAACCTCACATAAAATCAATATCCAAGTCGGCCTTCTACCATTTACGTAATATTGCGCGTATCCGCCCTTTACTGTCCTCTAGGGCAGCGGAGACTCTGGTTCATGCTTTTGTGACCTCTCGGCTGGACTATTGTAACTCTGTGCTTTACGGGCTTCCTTCCAGGTCACTTCGCCATCTGCAAATTGTTCAAAACTCTGCTGCTAGGATCCTCACTCACACCAAAAAATATGATCACATCACTCCTGTCCTTGAGCAGCTCCACTGGCTGCCCATTAATAAGCGTATTCAATACAAAATATTGCTTCTCACTTTTAAGGCACTGCATGGGTCAGGTCCGGCTTACTTGAGGGACCTGCTCAGGTTCCACACTCCATCTAGGAATTTAAGGTCATCGGATGCTGGACACTTGGTTGTTCCTAGGCACAGGCTCAGTACCATGGGCGGTCGTTCCTTTAGTGTTGCTGCCCCCTCACTCTGGAACTCTCTTCCTTCCTCTTTACGTTCCACTTCCTCTCTCTGAATTTAAAATTCTCCTTAAGACTCACCTTTTTCTCTTAGTACTTTCTCACTTCTTCTTCTATTTCTGTGTGATTGTTTTATTTTCTGTTCAATATTGTGTGATTGTCTATTAACTTTCTGTTCAATTTTGTGTGTTTGATTATTTTCTGTTCAATTTCTGCGTTGTGCTCATCTCCGGTTTATTTTCCGGTGTTTTGTTACCTTTAATGTAAAGCGACCTTGGGTTTGAGAAAGGCGCTATATAAGTTCAACTTATTATTATTATTATTATTAATTAACCGTGCAGATGCTTCAGCCAGCCAATGCTGAAACTGAAGCAGCAACAAGACCATTAGACCATTCCTTTTCTCAGGCACAACTAATTATACCTGTGTGGGTGCTTGACTGGTTGATATCACAGCTGATAACTGAACTCAAGATCTCAGGGGTGGTTGCCAGTACCCAGTGCAACCCAAACCACTGTAATTCTCTAGCAGTTTTTAAAGATTGAATGAATAGATAATGAAACAGTAGTCTGATAAAAGAAAGACATTAAAATGTCAGTAGGGGAGCATGCGGGCATGTTTCTGATTCTATTATTTTTTTATATAACTAAATAACCAAAGATATAGGAAAGCAACAATGGCCTGCTATTATAGTTGTTCTCACTTTTTTTAAAATCTAAAACATTGTGAAGACAAGAATTTTACAAAGAAACTAGGAAAAAGTTGGACCAGTAGGAAAAATGTTAATAAAACTAGACAGCAAAACTATTTAATGTTTTGTTTTTATATACATATGCTCACTCAAAAACAGGCATTATTTAATCATTCAACAAACCTTCCAGTTTTACAGTGATTCTGTCCTAACTTTTTTGGAATGTGCTGAAGACAACAAAAATCAGTTGATTATGGAAGAAAAACACTGTATATCTCCTGTAAAAGACAAATCGATGCTTTCTGTTTTTGATAGCATTTTACCTGCTATCTCAACTTCTTTTGGAATTGTGTTTGTACAAATAAATAAAAAAGATAAAAATACATGTAGTTCGTTTTATGTAACCACTGTAGAGAAAATTACAGTTACGTGTTGCTGTACACATAATAGATGGGCAAGAGTAATAATGCCTTTTTAATAATCTTCAGTTCCAACAATATTATTTCAACATCCCTCACGTGCACTGACATAAACATGCCATTGACATTAATAAAAATTAGACAAAGGGCATCAGGGAAAAAAAAAAATCCAAAAAGGTTTGCAACACTAATTAAAAAAAAAAAAAACTGTAATACAAGTTAAAATTCTATAGAACACAATAAAAAAGAACAGAAAAAAATGGACAATATAAATGGCTTTGTATTGATACACTGGAAAATGAGCACTTAATGCTGCAGAGAGATTAATATTATTGATACCGTTAATGATTAAGGCTCCAATTCCTGCACTTTCTGGCAGGTTTAAAATACAAAGATACAACACATATATCACCCTCCTCTTATTTATGTTTTTACAGTTATTTTATTGAAAGAGAGGGAGAGAGTTAGAGAGAGAGAGAGATAGAATGGTAGACTACATGTAAGAATCTGAGTTGGAATTATTAATGTATTAAGCATTTACATGCAGTTCATGGGCTGCTGTTATAATTAAGTAATAAAACTGTTTACTTGTTTAAAGGCAGTTCACAGTAACTAAGGTGCAAAAAAATACAGTTCTATAGACAGCTTTAAAATACAGACCAGTAACAACACATCTGGGAACGTTTGAAAACACTATGTTCAGACAGACAGAATATTTTAGCATATTCTTGAGCTCGAAACATTTTCTGCACTTCAAACAGCTGGAAAAATTTTTTAAAACATAATTTAGCACTCGGTGAACAAGACCTGGACTTTAGTGATTTAAAAACAATGCACATAGTGGATTTTATCTTTAGAAATGTAGGCACTCCATCACATGATTCATTTTCGTAACTTACAACGGACAATTTAAACTTAGCCAGTAATTTTGGTTTTGAGGTCAAACAATAAAAAAAGCATTAGATTACACCACCACCTCATATAGTAAAATACAGGAAGAGAAAGTACACTGGGTTAAAAAAAAAAGAAAAGTGACCTGTATTTTTCTAGGTGGAGCAATCAAGAGATGCTTATATTATTAAATTTACATTAATTTAAATAAAGCACTAAAAACATTTTATGATGTTTGGGCCAACTACTGACCCAAGAGTCAGAAGTGCCTTAAAAGCTGAAGCCATGGTGAAGAACACATTATTTAATACATGGTTAATAATAATAATTATTTTTACTATAAACATATTGTGGTGCAGCAGTCTACAACGCTAGCCCACCACCACTGAGATCTGAACTGAAATCTCAGCGGTGTTATTGGCCGGCAAGGTGTCTACACAGACACTACTGGCTATGTTTGGGGGTGGCCAAATCCTTATGATGGATTGCTGCTCTGTCCAGGTATTCCTGCATTGTGCCCTGTATTTACTGGTGGATCCGGACTAGACATAACCCTGACCAGAATAAGCGGTTGATAAAAATAAAATGAAAAATCTTATTGCTTTGCACAAAAGTATGGCCCATTAAAACCCGGGGGACAGTAGCTTTAGCAAAACATGTATTCACACAAGGTGGTTTAGCAAGACCAGGCCAACAAGACAGGGTTAAAAGTCTAAATAAATTTGGGCGTTCAAGTTGCGCAGAGTGCTAACTCACCATAGGAACCAATTAGGAGACTTAAGAATTGCAAATGAAGTTTGAACAGACAGATCAGATTTGGTCATTTGCACAGAGACTTGGATTTGTAAAATAAATCAGATTTGCTCTGCAGTCTGAACACAGCCATTGTTCACAAGGTAGCCAGCCCAAGTTCATGTGTAGTAATCCGGCAGAACATCTTATTCCACTAAAAAGGGTCAGGGATGAAAGACTTGAGTCTGACTACATTTTAGGCTTCAAAAGTCAGCAGGGTTGACAATGGTGAAATCAGAGTCCTTGCTATTAGTGCTGCCCTCGTCTGGGCTGGATGAGCCGGAGGTGGTTCCCATTAGTGGGTCCTGAAACTCTGGTTTGCTAATATCCCGTCCCTGCTTGAAGGATGGAGCAGTCTCAGCTGGTTGAAGCTCTCCGTTCTGCAAGACCAGGATGTAGTCGTCCCAGTTCCTTCCCTCAGCAATCTTCAGTAAAAAAATGGTAGAACAAACTCACACAAAGAATAAACATGGAACACGGATATGAAGGTCTAGTAGTAACAATTTAAGGAAATAGATTTTGTATCATAATCCTAGCATAAATGTTAAGCTGCTTATCTAAAAGGCTTTGTCCATTTTGATTCAATATTGACTAAAACCACTGAATGAGTAACATTATGCAGTACTCTTACTACAAAACATGATCAATCTCATAAATGATTTTGTGGAAATAAAATTTACATGTGAAAGACATGTACAGTGGGGGAAATAAGTATTTGATCCCCTCTTACGTCCTTTGAGATCATTGACAAGCTCCTCCCGTGTAATTCTGGACTGACCTCACCTTTCTCAGAATCATTCTTACCCCACCAGGTGAGATCTTGCATGGAGCTCCAGAGTGAGGGTGATTGACTGTGATTTTGTATTTCTTCCATTTTCGAATTATCGCACCAACAGTGGTCTCTTTCTCACCAAGCTTCTTGCTGATGGTCTCGTAGCCCATTCCAGCCTTGTGCAGGTCTACAATCTTGTCCCTGACGTCCTTTGATAGCTCTTTGGTCTTGCCCATGGTGGTCCAGAGATTTGAACGGAAGAAACTGATTCTGTGACAGGAGTCTTTTATACAGGGACAGGACTAATTTGTGTGCCTCATGGGCACATAACCGGTCTGTGGGGGTCAGAATTCTTGCTGGTTGGTAGGGGATCAAATACTTATTTCCCTTAATTAAATACTAATTAATTTATAACTTTTATTTAATGTTTTTTTTCTGGATTTTTTGTTGATATTCTGTCTCTCTCTGTTAAAATAAACCTTCCATAAAAATTATAGACTGTTCAAGTCTTTGTAAGGAGGTAAACTTACAAAATCAGCAGGGGATCAAATACTTATTTCCTCCACTGTATGTCTTGGAAGTCTTGGAATTATATTGATTTTGACTACTGGTCTTTTTCTGTGACTGATGCTTGATTCCAATTGAAAGTGAAGCTATAGCAGACATCCCAAGTCTCCCAGAGGTTCCGGGAGTCTCCCGCTTATACATAGCGGCTCCCTGATGCCCGCAAGTCAGATAAAATCTCCCGGAATCTAGAACGAACATCCAAGAGCGCGCGCGCACGCACACGCAGGGACACAGACTTTTTTCCCGATCATGTATTAAATCTGTAAATCTGAAATTTTTTACTAATTAGATGTGGATATTTTGCATCAAGCTTCATTATAAAGGTAAAACTTTGCTTTTGATCTTATAATAACTACACTACTATTGTCAGGAAAAAGCTTCAAATTAATAATTAATAAATCTGCCCAATAAATAATAGATAAATAAATAATACAAGAGCTTTCTTGTATAAAAAACACATCTCATATAAAACTGCATCTGAATAAACTGTTAATACTATTAGTCAATACTTTATAGAGCTTTGTGCTTGGTGGCACAGCCAGCACAAAAATGATTTTGCCTCATTTCATGTGAAAGGTTTAAATGTTGTGGTAAGCGGCAATACCACCCAGCCTGGCGAACAAAGCACAAAACGCTTGTGAGAGCCGTCTAATGCAAAAGCAAGTTTTTAATAGATACAGACATGTCCTAGTTAACCCAGTTCAATTTTATCATTTAATCTAACCTGTGTCTCTGTGATGGGTGCCCTCTCACTTGGCGTTGACTTTTTCAGGATCTCCATTTGTTTCTGTTGCTCTATGAGACAGCTGGAATCTGACTGACGGCTTGATTCCGAATCAGCATAGTCAGGATGAGCAGTTGTGGAAGAGTCCTGTTGATCAGTGTTCTGGCCTGCAGAGCAGTAGTGGTCATCAGCAATGGTGATCTCCTCATTCTCCTCAGCCTCCAGCTGACTTTGGTTAAAGCGCAGTGCTCCCTTTAAAATATCCTTGATCTGGAGAGAGAAAGTGTGATCAGGGCTATGTGAGAACTCTTTAGTAGAAGAACCCATTGATAACAGGTTGTGTTTTGGATAATCTGGAAACGCTCCCACCTATGGGTGATAGGAGACACTAACACCTGAAGTGTGTTGGAAATGTAAGCAGTGTTTTTATTGCTTTTGTAGCGATCTCTAATTATTTATTCTTTCTGTGCGGCCCGATAATAAATGACACACGGACCATTACCAGTCCGTGGCCCAATGGTTGGGAACCACAGTTATGTCCAATTACCTTTTGCTGCTCCCTAAAAAATCCACACAGAGGTCTATGTAGTGCACTATTCACCCGGTAGAACACTTTGTGTAAGTAGTAGTGAGTAAATGTTTACTTTTTCTTTACAAATTTACTTCAGTAGCAGACTGCAGCCTACAAGTAAATAGCATGATTAGTTGACCATCAATGCTGTATGTTGAAAAGGTTGAGCTGCATCCCTGACCACATTTTACAAATTTACTTTAAGTAGTATTGTAGATTTTTATTGCAATGACCGGTCGGGTTTTACACAGAATTCCACAAATCAAAGTGGTAAGTGTTTAAAATGAATAATTCTGTTTAAAATGCAACTAGTAAAAGTGATTGATGCAAACCTGTTTAAGTCCAGCAAGTGATACCAGCACCTCATCCTCCTTCTCCAGATGCTCCTGCAGGATCACATCCTGAATCTTACCTAGAAGTAAGACAAAGACCATCCAAGTTCTGATTGTCAGTAATTTACAACTGAGATAAAATGTTTTTCTCTGTGGCCCTGCTGGTTGGCTGTTTGACTCACCAATTTGCACATTCATCATTTTTGCACAGTATTTGCTCATGGCCTCCAGATCATTTATCTGCCCCTGCAAGAAGGACACCTGAGCTTCCAACTCATCCTATGCACAGAAAACACATGTACAAATAACTGTTAACTTATGGCAGCACTTTTGGAAATATGGACTATTTTACTTGAATTATTACTATACAATAAAAACATAAAATACTTTTCTGTAAGACTAAATGTTTGTTAGAACTGAGTAATATTAAAATTGATAACACCGTTTTTATAATTTTTCAGGCAAAAACCTTATTTAATTGCAATATATATAAAAAGTTACAGAAATCCAACACAATGAAATACAATGATATATAATGCATATTAAAATCTAGACATTAATTCATAATCAATTGCCTTCAAATTGGCCCTTGTAATGTCTGTTACTGTTAATATGGGTAAAGTGTGTTTTCTACAATATATGGCAACAAAATAGTCAACTGTACTTACACAAATCATAATTTGGCCATGTACTTTATCTGGTCTAAAAATAGAAGCACTGTGTTTGGTGAATAAAAACATGAACCAAGTGTTTTTGTGTTAATTAAAGAGTTTATGCACCCCACAATCTGAAATATTATCAAGAAAGTAACAAGAACATAAAAAATTTAAATTTAACAAGTAGAAGTAGAAGTAGAAAAAGTTGGAAAGAACAAAAATGCTGGCTTTAACAAGTACGGTACAACACCAAAGTAGAAAAAGTTAAACAGTATAAAAATGCTGGCAACACATTTCAAATAAAGTGAGGACAGGGGAAACTTGTAATGAGGTAAAAAAAAAAGATGTGATTTTAAACAGGTGATGTTAATAGGCAATTGTAATCATGACATCCATGAAAAGCCAACACATTGCAAAACCACATGCTGCATACATTACAAACGCATGGCTGTGGCAGAAGAGAGTATGGGTACCAGACTGTCCTGCAGTTCTGACCGGTCCCCAAAAGAGAATGTGTGGAATATTTTAAAACAAAAAATGCGACACACTGACGACACTGTACTGTTGCAAACTTAAAACTTGTTTGCAAGAGGAAAGGGACATAATTACACCTGAAACACTACATCACTTGTTGTTATTACTTACTTGGCAACATTACAAAATGGTAAATGCTATACTTGTTTGAAATGTGTTGCAGGCCTGAAATGCAGGAATGAATGTGTGTTGGCAAATGAAATGAAGTCGACCAGACAAATAATGAAATATCTTGGGTTCATACTGTCTGCAATGAAATAAAAGTCAGAGTAAATGTAAGAACACTGCATTTTTTGCATTCATACTGTCCCAACTTTTCCTGATTTTGGGGTGAAAGTTCAGTATAGAAAAGACGCAGCTGCTGTAGCCTGCAGGTATAAAAGTTGCAAAGCCAGAATATAATTGGTGAAGGTAACCTGTTCAATACTTATATATTAAGTTCAAAAGAGGATTGTAATAACTACTGTATATTATTTATACCAAAACAAATTATTATTGGTTAAACTTGGACTTAGGCCCATGTTTTTGCTGCTTTTTTTAGGTAGATCGGTGAACTTCTGATCTATGGCAATGCAAACTGCATATAATATACTGTATGGTTGTATTCAAATTATCAGAAGAATTAGTTAATGGAAAAGAGGAGAAGCAGAAGAGCTCACCACGTCCCTCTTGCCCATAGATTTGCTGTGTGAGCGAGAGCGACTGATATTGAAGAAGGAGTCTTTCTTTGTGGCAGAAAGGGGTGGGGATGACGTGCAAGACTCTTGTCCTTTGGAGGAAATAGGAGGGGAAGACATGGCCTGGTCTCGTCCAGCTGACAAGCTCTCAACACTTGGCGATGAGCTCATAGTCTTTGATGTCTGGCCTGGAGTCAGAAGCATTCAAATAATACAGTATTATTATTAGTTAACAGGGGTTAATAAGAAAGTCATATGATAAAACGTTTGCAGGTTAAATAGAAGGTTTTGTTCTTGCCCCTTATCTACTCTGCAATTCCCACCCGTTGGAATCTTGTCGCTGCCCCTCCCATTTAGACCTACAGTATAAATACATTAAGATAAAAGTCGCTATGACATTTTAATGTCAAATCTGGGTTGCCTGGTGGAGCAGAAGTCTATTGCTCTTTAGAAAGACCTAGGTTCGAGTCTCAGGGGTGCCACTGGCTTGGTGCCACTGGTCTGGTGGGTGCTCAGCAGGTGAAAGGAAGGACAGGACGGAGGTTCACATCTTTGTAGCAGCAACAGTGATTCCTAGTGAGGAACATGAGGCTCAGTACTGCATACAGGGAGTCATACACTGATCTTCGTTACCCCCGTCTGTGTGCAGGCGCCATCAAACTAGTGGGATTTAGCATGTTTTCTTTTTTCCAGAAACATGAACTAATTTAACCACAGAACACATTCACACTGCAGGCAATACATTTTAAATGTTTTTATATTTACAAAATACCATAAAGTTGATAGACAATCTTCAATAGGAAGATAGGAAATCTTCAATTCAAGAGAACTGATAAGATTCAATTTCAAAATAATTAACAAAACTTTTACGAAATGTCCCAACTTTTCTAGAAATTTTTTAGAAATGTTTTGTATCTGTATTAGTTAAACCTATCTGGTACATAGATGTACCCTATTTGACAGTAACAACACTAACATGGTAATAACCTGGTAGTAAGTGTTTCTGTGGTATGAGTACAGCAGATGCAGCAGTGTTGTTGGGATTTTTTACCTCTTTTTTATGAAACACTCTGTTAGCACTTCTTGTTGTAGGTGTACAGTTAAAGCCTAAAACTAGATTCTTTTCCATGAAGAAATTGCATTATATCAGCAGACATTTTCTGATCACAGGGTAATGTTGCTGTTGAATTAATAATTTTGTTGCAGCATTATCCTGCATCCCAACAACACTGCTGCACCTGCTACATTCATATCAGTACAACACACTACCCTGTCATTACCATGTTAGTGTCATTGCAGTGCTGAGAATGATTCATGACCCGAATAATATCTGGTCAGGGAGGATCCTAGTGAAAAAACTAGTATACCCACACAGTTTATCTGTATGCTGGGTATAGCTTTTAAAATAATAAATCTAATGTATCTAATAAAGTTCTTAGAAAAGAATTAATGCACCACTACCACAAAATTTTTTTAACTGCCCTGTGTATGTGCATATTCAATTGCATGTAGACTTTAGACTGATGAATTCTTTTTGTATTTTGCACCACACCATGTGCATTGCGCTGATGTGTCTTGTAGGTGCAGTCATGGGTCTAGGGGAAATGCCAATTCATATGGTTAGTGAACACTGCATATGGCTAAGATAATGAAGTACATCCCACTAGTAACTTATAAACAAACTTCAAAACAGATGGAAACCAGTGATTGGGCATAATGACACATGCAAACATGCCAATATGAAAGCATGCATGCATACACTGAATTAAGAATAGCACAGAAACACAACATGAGCTAATGTGGTTGCAACAGGTAGAGTTACCTTGCATGTCAGAGAGTATCTGGCTGGGGAGAGTAGTCTGAGATACTCCTGCGGAACCATCTGAGAGATAATAAAAATTACAACAACACAGTATCGGAAGTGGAAAAAATAGGTTGTGAACCCTTTTCAATTGCCTGCCATTAAAGTATTCATAAACATGGGCCGCTCAGATTGTTGCAGCAACTAACAAAGCACAGATGAGATACAAGGTTGATCTTAGCTGTGCCACTGATCTGGCTGGGCTTCCAACAGACACCACTGGTCGTGTCTGTGGGAGGTCGGACAGGAGTTTCTCCTATTTGCCAATTCATACTGCCATTCTTGTCAATGGATGAGGACTACGTAGACTGTATGGAATAAAGGACTGGAATAACTGTGTGTGTCAGAGGGGATGTGTGACAGTCAGTGGATTACAATATACATGGGTCTGGGCAAAAACTATTCAGAAATGTGATGTGGTCTTTATGTTAAAACACAACACTTTTTTGCATATGCTGGAAATGTAGGTTGTAGAGGTGCTCTGCCAGCCAAAAGGGCAAAGACTAAGTGTACTCTTAAAAAAAAGTGTTACTATGAACTATGCCCTAAACAAAACTAAGCCAAAGTACTATGAATATATTTCTACACAACAGTAGGGGTTTATTATCCACAGAAATTTCAGTACTATTAGTACACCCAGTAAAAGTGGGCATTCTGCAACGATTGATTTTCATTGTACCTGTGGTGTACAGGTACAATAAAAATCAATACAATTAATAACAGGAAAAACTTGCAGGAAACCTCTGAGTGTGCCAAGAACAACACTAAAGAAAACATGTTAATAGTAAGACACCACAAAAGAAACCACTGTTCGCCAAAGGGAAAAATATTACAAAGACCATACAACCACACATGTTTAACAATGCTTCTGTCTATTGTTATGTTTTGAATGGTGTCAGAAGATCAGGACAACTTGCCTGATATGCTGTCAAAACAGCTCTGACCTGCAGAGACTTGAAATCCACATAGCATCTGAAAGAGTCCTGTAATATTTGGTACTATGACATTACCAGCAGGTCCGTCAACTTCTATAGGTAGTGAGATGAATCATACTTGTTCTGGTGCTATCTTTTCTCGAAATTAACAATGCACATGTGCTGCCCACATGAACTTGGAGAAAACCAGTTTCATCAGAACAGTCAACCTTTTTCCATCGCATTAATTTCCAGTTCTGATGACTGCATGCCCAAGGAAGGTGCTGTTAACCTTCGACAAGGGTTAGCATGGGCACTTTTACTTGCATGAACTACGCATGCCCATACACAGAAGCATTTGGTGCACTGTGTGTTGTGACACACTGACCACATCACCAATATTGGAATAGTCTGTACCAGCTGCTATGGTCTTCCTGTTCTAACGATTTGACAATAGTTACTCTGTAAGTAACTGCTATCAGCTCAGCTTTTTAAGTATTTAATGAATTTAAATCAGGATGACAATGCACATTTATGGCACTACTATTAAACTGTAAAAGTGTAAACTAACCTTTACTGAGGTGAGCAGGCACACTCTCTGATTTCAGCATACGGTGCTGTGCTTGCATTTGTGAGCGTGAGGACATGGTATTAGATGGTGGCTCAGCAAATGGCCGAGGCAGCTGAGGATGTGGGGCAGAAACAGACAGCACCTCGCTGTTGATAGGTGAGACACCAATGGAGGCACCACCCATGGGGGCAATGAGCTTCCTACCAAAGTTCAGCAGGGAGCTGGATACTTTGTTGATGTTAAGTGGAGCCACTTTTGTGCTAACCCTAGCAATAAAAAGAAGGTGGGGAGAGGGGTGATGAGAGAAAGAAAGAAAGAGAATATTATATTTAGAACACATTTAAATTAGATTATGGAGTATAATTACATGGTACATGTGATTACAAGACAAGACATCACTTCTAATTACAGTGTTGGTCATGGTAAAAATGCCATTTTTTAAATTGTATTTATTTTTAGCTGTTTTTTGCATCCCCCTAATCTAATCATATCCATCTCACCAACTGTTACTCCCTCCACTGCTGAACACCCCTACTCTGGCCAAAGAGAGCCACTGACTATCGTGTATACAGTTGCAGCCTGCTTCTTTCCATCTGCCGGGGACAGGGTCTCACAGAGAGCAGTATTGCGTATGGAGAGTCAGACACTACCATCCATGAATCAGCCATCCCTCGTGCAGGTGCCTCGATCAGCCAGCCTATGCTGCAACTGCAGCAGCAATAATCAACTAATCTAACCTTTCGCTGCCTCAGACACAGTCAGTCATGTGTGGGCACTGGGCAATTAATTTATTTTTTTATAATTTATAAATTCATGCTTTATACTGGTCAGGGTCACAGTAGGGGGCCTTTGTTTTATCTCTAAATTATTTTTAAAAGAAATTTTGGATTGAAAGGTAAATAGGAACAAAATCCTATTACGGTGGAAATAAGACCAGTTAAAAATTTTAAAGCCTTTTAGACATCATGTGATAAAGCACATTTGATAACAGCAGATAACAGCAGGCCACATTGTCCCAAATCGCACACTGCTGTGCTGAATAGCATAGCTCAATATTGCACCATAAACACTATAGTTAAACACTATGTAGATCTCATGATGTCAGTTACATGTCAAGTCGTGTTTTGTAAATGAGAACAATGCAGTTTAAATAAATCTAAATCTAAATCTAAATAGCAGACTTGGCTCCAGGACCCCAATTATTTCAAGTGAAAAATTAAAGTGTTTTAAGAACAGTTTAAAACAGATGCAACATACCGCGCCCGGTCGACAAGGTCGGCTCCACGGGTCTTATAAAAGTCGAGGTTCTGCTGGAACTGATAGTTGACTGGCCTTGGATTATTCTGAAAGTAAGCAAGAAAACAGTCAGATGTTAGCGTAAAGAACGTGAGGCTACGATTCAGATCCAGCAATGTATTAATCCATCACCTGTATTCCACTACATAATATATAGATATAGATATTTAATAGATGCAGCATTAAAAATTCTAAAACCAAACATATATTACTTTAAATAATCAATGGAATAAATGCTGTATCAACAGTAAGAGGCAATAGACAATTTGGCAACATGAATCACTAAGCAGCAATGGATTATACCTTGAATTACTAAACAACAGAAATGTCAATTAATGTATATTATATACACAAAATTTACACTGATCAGCCGTAGCATTAAACCATCTTGTTACAATTAGGGCTGGGCGATACAACTAAACTCATACAGTGTATCACAAAAGTGAGTACACCCCTCACATTTCTGCAAATATTTTATTATATCTTTTCATGGGACAACACTATAGACATGTAACTTGGATATAACTTAGAGTAGTCAGTGTACAGCTTGTATAGCAGTGTAGATTTACTGTCTTCTGAAAATAACTCAACACACAGCCATTAATGTCTAAATAGCTGGCAACATAAGTGAGTACACCCCACAGTGAACATGTCCAAATTGTGCCCAAAGTGTCAATATTTTGTGTGACCACCATTATTATCCAGCACTGCCTTAACCCTCCTGGGCATGGAATTCACCAGAGCTGCACAGGTTGCTACTGGAATCCTCTTCCACTCCTCCATGATGGCATCACGGAGCTGGTGGATGTTAGACACCTTGAACTCCTCCACCTTCCACTTGAGGATGCGCCACAGGTGCTCAATTGAGTTTAGTCCATCACCTTTACCTTCAGCTTCCTCAGCAAGGCAGTTGTCATCTTGGAGGTTGTGTTTGGGGTCGTTATCCTGTTGGAAAACTGCCATGAGGCCCAGTTTTCGAAGGGAGGGGATCATGCTCTGTTTCAGAATGTTACAGTACATGTTGGAATTCATGTTTCCCTCAATGAACTGCAGCTCCCCAGTGCCAGCAACACTCATGCAGCCCAAGACCATGATGCTACCACCACCATGCTTGACTGTAGGCAAGATACAGTTGTCTTGGTACTTCTCACCAGGGCGCCGCCACACATGCTGGACACCATCTGAGCCAAACAAGTTTATCTTGGTCTCGTCAGACCACAGGGCATTCCAGTAATCCATGTTCTTGTACTGCTTGTTTTCAGCAAACTGTTTGCGGGCTTTCTTGTGCGTCAGCTTCCTTCTGGGATGACGACCATGCAGACCGAGTTGATGCAGTGTGCGGTGTATGGTCTGAGCACTGACAGGCTGACCTCCCACGTCTTCAACCTCTGCAGCAATGCTGGCAGCACTCATGTGTCTATTTTTTAAAGCCAACCTCTGGATATGACGCCGAACACGTGGACTCAACTTCTTTGGTCGACCCTGGCGAAGCCTGTTCCGAGTGGAACCTGTCCTGGAAAACCGCTGTATGACCTTGGCCACCATACTGTAGCTCAGTTTCAGGGTGTTAGCAATCTTCTTATAGCCCAGGCCATCTTTGTGGAGAGCAACAATTCTATTTCTCACATCCTCAGAGAGTTCTTTGCCATGAGGTGCCATGTTGAATATCCAGTGGCCAGTATGAGAGAATTGTACCCAAAACACCAAATTTAACAGCCCTGCTCCCCATTTACACCTGGGACCTTGACACATGACACCAGGGAGGGACAACGACACATTTGGGCACAATTTGGACATGTTCACTGTGGGGTGTACTCACTTATGTTGCCAGCTATTTAGACATTAATGGCTGTGTGTTGAGTTATTTTCAGAAGACAGTAAATCTACACTGCTATACAAGCTGTACACTGACTACTCTAAGTTATATCCAAGTTTCATGTCTATAGTGTCGTCCCATGAAAAGATATAATGAAATATTTGCAGAAATGTGAGGGGTGTACTCACTTTTGTGATACACTGTATCTTGATATGCTTTAGAGAAGTGTCAATATTTGATATGATAAAAACCTTATCAAAATAAAATGTCAGTATTTATTAGTAACACCAAAAAGAGCATGTTTTAGTATAACTGTTAAAAATTTCTTCTCTGGCGCTCAGGTGGCGCAGCAGTAAAACACACTAGCACACCAGAACTGACATCTTGAGGTGAGAAGATGCAGTCGGCTACTGCACACATGTTGAAAAGGGCATGTGTTAGTTACGGCTCTCCTAAGTCAGAAGTGGAGGGCAACATAAGTAGAGAGGAAACGTAATGCAATCGGATAATTAGAGACAATTAGATTGAAAGGAAAATTGAGGGAAAATGCAAAAAAAAAAAGAAATAATAATACTAATTTCTTCACCATTAAAGGGACCATGTCTCAAGCCAGAGTATGCCAATACAGATGTTATTTCTTGCCACCTTTTGCTTGTTTCTTATATGGTTCACCTCTTGAAAAAGAAGCTGCCAGTGTTACTTTTCTTCCGACAGAGGGAGAGCTTTTACCCGTCTGTTCCTCGTGATGGTAATTCACTGACTCAGTAAACTGCAGTGGATGAAAATGTTTGAGATGATGAAACAAAATTCATTGTGCTGCTACCTTATAGTTGCAGTGTTTTTACTGAATAATTTACACACGATGTGCTGTCTTTTTTAGAATTACATTTTCGCCACTGGTTTTCCTCCACTGTTGACTGAGTTATCAGTTATGAGTTAGATAGACCTGTCTTTGCATTTGTGCTGGGGTGTTTGTGCGCACCTACTTATGTGAGAAAGAGCGAGATGCACAGTTCTTTTGTGCTGTTTTAAATGTACTGAGATGCATATTGTAGGCAAAAATATAACAAATATTGTGTAAAAAAATTCTATTTGTGACATACAGCCCAGCCTTAGTTACAATGACACCTGTCAATATGTGGGATATACAAGGCAGCAAGTCAACAGTCAGTACTTGTAGTTGGCATGTTGGAAGCATAAAAGTGGGAAAGTATTAGAATCTACAGGGCTTTGGTAAGGGTCAAAACATTTTGGCTAGTCAGTACAACTCGGCATAACCACAGCTCATGTTCCCAGCAAGTACTGGTGAAGCTGGTGAAAATGCAGCAGTGTCTTTTAGCAAGATTATGTACAAAAATGATTTGGGTAGAGTTAGAGAAGCAAGTGTTCAAGGTATTGTTTTGGCCTGCAAATTTCCCAGAACATCTGTGGGATGCCACACTTTACAACTTACAGGACAGCTGCTAACATTTTGATGTCAGATAAAACAGGACACCTTTAGAGGTATGGTGGAGTCTATACCTCAAAAGGTCCGAGGTGGGTTGGTGCTAGGAGGGGACCTACACAATATTAGGGAAGTGGTTCTGATGTTAACGGCTGATCAGTGCAGGCATGTAATCGCAGATACCTTTGGGTCTCTGAGGAACAGAGCTTTGTGCAGAAGAGAGTGGATGTCTCCAACAGGGGGGTAGTGCATCAAGAGGCCAAGACATGTCTGGAAGTTACTGGCAATCACTAGCAAAAGAAAACATGTCTTATTTCAAATATGTTCAACCTCCTAAAACAAATAATGCGTTTTCTTTATTACATAGTTTGGGTGCAGGCTTGGGGAAAAATCTTAGCAAAAATCTACTGAACATCACAGGCCAGAAAAAAACACTGCAAAAGCTCCTCAACACTAAAAAACTAAATCTACTACTAATCTGTTAATTATTAATAATATAAATTATTGTCTCTAAGCTTAACTGTGGGTAAAATTTTAGATCATTTACATTTATTCATATGATTTACCACCATTTTGAACGTCTGGCATCCACTTGTTGACGAAAGTGAAATAATTTTGAACATGATGTGTCTATATTTGTTAAATGCCCGAATCTACATTTCCAACTTAATTAATTCCATTAAGAAAACTTGATTGCTTTAATTTACTTTACTCGTGTAAAATTCCCAAAGTGTTCTTTCCTGTTCTTAGGGGTCATTATTGTTGTTAGGAATCACACTACAACAAACCTGCTGAAAAATCTGAAGTTCGGTAATAGGAAAGCCAAACTGATAAACCTCTTTGCTGTTTTCTCATTGTACACTATGGCTTTAAGAAAAGAACTTTACACAAGCAGTTCACATCATGGTTTTCTTTTACATTCAATTCATTCAAATGCCCAGGCATTGATTTGCAGTCTGACATCAACCTCAAAAAGGACACATAACACTCACATGCATCTCTGATGTAAAGCAGCATGGCTACAAAAACATAGTCCACTAGGTCCAGTGTGACGCTGTCTGCAAACAGTGCATCCCAAACCACCAGCAGGTCCTGCAGAGGAAACTCTCTACCGAATAACAGCCGCACCCAGCGACTGTAAAACAAACCAGCAGGAAAACATACATCCATGCTGCATTATACACATTACCCAGAAATACATGGTTTGGGTAGTGATCTCACAGGTACTTATGGCTTTAGTCATTAAAAAAACACATTAAAGTGCACTGCTGTTAGGTTCTTTAGTACAAAACAATGTGAATTGGGGCACTTTAGTATCTAAACAATGAAAGTGATAAAGTGTTTTTGATAACATACATTTTTTTAATGTATGATAAGAATTGTTTACATGATTGTTATCATTTCTAATTTCTCCTTCAATACTCCACAATCTGAAAAAAACCCACTAATGTTTTGAAAGCTCTCTCTACCCACTATTCATATCGCCTGTATGTCTGTTCACTTTAATGTGTTCTTCAGGGTTTTTATTTTGCTATGGATAGAGTTTTCAGATGTTCAAGCAAGCACCAAACCTGTTTGAATAGATCTTTTGGGAGCAGCAGGTACATGTGTCTAAGCTGACTATTAATAAACAGACAGTTATAGATACTATATGATCATCACATAGACTGCACGAAGCATTCAGAATTTTAAATAGAGCACACTTAACAACTAAGTTGTCATTGAAAACTCAGCTCAGTATTTATTCTACCTAAAAATACATTCCCCAATTTTTTTCCCAATCTATCATTTCTAATTCTTAGAAATTGTGAATCCGATGTAGCTTGCTCAACCATTGATCACCACACACCCCCTCTGACACGTGTCCAATCTGTGCCTACTTCTTATCATCTGCCAGTGATGGGTTCCCACACAGAGCCATATCACATAGAGTCACCAAAAGCTTTATGTGACTAAATTAAAATGTAACCATTTAACAAAAGTGTACAAAATGTGTAAGATCAGCCGCTCAGGTGGCGGAGCGGTAAAGTACGCTAGCGCACCAGAGTTGGGGTTTCGAATACATCGCATCGAATCTCAGCTCTGCCTTTCCGACTGGGCGGCAGCATGAACAACGATTGGCTGTTGTCCAGGGTTAGAGGGTAAGAAAGTCAGATCATCGGTCCTCATAGCTGGTGCAACTGCGGCCCCTGCTGGCTGACTGATGGTGCCTGCACAGGGCTGAGGAATAATGCTGATGGGGGTGTGGCCCTCCATACACAGTGCCCGTCAAGTGTATGAACTCGACTCGTGCAGGTGAAAAATGCAGTCTGTACTGACTGTACGTGCCGGAGGGGGCATATGTCAGTTGAGAGGCATCCTCAGTCAGCAGTGAAGGGTCGAATCAGTATAGAGGACGCAATCAGGGTAATTGGACACGACTAAATTAGGGGAGAAAAATTGCCGTAAATCAAAAGATCCTGCCGAAGAAGTTTAAAGTAGAACATATTAAAACACAAACACACACACATACATGCCGTATATTTGTGGTGCGATCTCGAGGCGGTTGAGATGCATGTGTAGTTCATTGTCATGCTTTTTCACCAGTTGGTCTTGTATTCGATTGACTTTGGTCACAATGGCTACGGAAGGGCCAGAGTCCTGCGGTCTGGCAAAAGGTATGCTGGTGAGCATCTCTTCTTTTCCCTAAAACATTAACACAACTTTAATACAACACAACAGTCCCCATTCCACTAAGTCTATCATTAAAGACTAATTTACACTTACCTTCCGCACCTCTCGTTCAACACTAGAGAACCAGGGCTCTGCTGTCTCCATCAGCTGCGAGAACATGGCACTATGGGTACCAATGGAAATCAGTTTCTCATTAGGGATCCAAAGCAGCAATTCAGTAAAAATTCAGAAAAAAATTCAGAAAACTTTCCATTCACTTTTAAGGGACATGTCAGGTTTACCAATAACAATGGAAATACTGGCCCTATGACTTTTAGGTAAAAATAGTACTTAAAGATGCCGACTGTAATACAAAAAAAAAGCAGATCTGTCTGGAATAATGTTTAATGATGGCTCAATTTGACACATTTCGACCTATTTAATTACGCTAACCCACTACTGTCACACTGAATCATATTACATGTAGTGTGCATGTAAACAGAGTTTTTTACCAGATTGTTTAGTACATATAAACACATTAATCTATAATCAGTATAAATTCAGAAAAAATCTTTGCATGTAAACATAGCTACTTATTTTTCAGTGGACACATCATTGTAAAACAACCTTTACAATTTTAACATCTAGCTAAAGCGACAAAGCTGTTAACAACTTTTTATTCTTGTAGGAAAACCATTTTAAAATAAAGCATTCATGACAGATAAAACTGGGTTGTAATTATGGTCATTACATTGTGGGGTGTGCTGTCTCACTTGGCATCTTGGTATTCAAATTTATTAAAATGTTAATTTCCTTGAAACCATACTCATTTTAAGAACTTGATTATCATTATAGCTCAATTAAAATGAATAAAAAAGTAAAAAAGAAAGGGGGGTACAGCAAGGTTACTCACTAGGCATCATGCTCATGAAACATTGGATCCAGCAAAACATTCATTTCATCACTGTAAAACACAATATTTATGAATTAAAGAAAAATAAATACAACCTAAATCTAGTCTAGAACTCATCAACAGACTTTATTCTCCCACAGACTGCACTGAAAGACAATAGATTTGAAATACAATTTCACATAAATTCTGTAATAAATTTTATTTTCATGTGTCTAGTTTATTATCCTCTAGATCACCCAGGTAGGATGGGTCCCTGTTGAGTCCTGGTGTTGGCAAATTTCTAAGGATAAGGCAAAGTATGTAATGGATGACTGGATTAACCTTGAGTTGGCCGTCTCACTGGCATGTTGGAACGCCTGATGATCACAGTGCAGAACGAAGACTATAGGAGCCAACAACTCATGCATTCCCTAAAGGCAGAGAGTTAAAAAGAGGGAGTTATAAGAAGAAAAATAAACATACACCCAAAATATATACCGATGAGCCATAAAATTAAAACCACCTCCTTGTTTCTACACACATTGTCCATTTTATCAGCTCCACTTACCATATAGAAGCACTTTGTAGTTCTACAGTTACTGACTGTAGTCCATCTATTTCTCTGCCTTGTTAGCCCCCTTTCATGCTGTTCTTCAATGTTCAGAACTCTCCCGGGACCACTACAGAGTAGGTATTATTTGGGTTTTGGGTCACTCAACCACCACCTAAATAATACCTACTCTGTGGTGGTCTTGTGGGGGTCCTGACCATTGAAGAACAGGGAAAAAGCAGGCTTAAAAAAGTATGTAGAGAAATAGTGCTTCTATATGGTAAGTGGAGCTGATAAAATGGACAGTGAGTGAAGAGACAAGGAGGTGGTTTTAATGTTATGGCTGATCAGTGTATAAAGTTATAGGAAAAAAAGTCAAAAGACCAAATATAAAGATGGTTTTAGAGTCAAAGAATAAAAAAAGGAAAATATTAGTTACAGTGTATCACAAAAGTGAGTACACCCCTCACATTTCTGCAGATATTTAAGTATATCTTTTCATGGGACAACACTGACAAAATGACACTTTGACACAATGAAAAGTAGTCTGTGTGCAGCTTATATAACAGTGTAAATTTATTCTTCCCTCAAAATAACTCAATATACAGCCATTAATGTCTAAACCACCGGCAACAAAAGTGAGTACACCCCTAAGAGACTACACCCCTAAATGTCCAAATTGAGCACTGCTTGTCATTTTCCCTCCAAAATGTCATGTGATTTGTTAGTGTTACTAGGTCTCAGGTGTGCATAGGGAGCAGGTGTGTTCAATTTAGTAGTACAGCTCTCACACTCTCTCATACTGGTCACTGAAAGTTCCAACATGGCACCTCATGGCAAAGAACTCTCTGAGGATCTTAAAAGACGAATTGTTGCGCTACATGAAGATGGCCAAGGCTACAAGAAGATGCCAACACCCTGAAACTGAGCTGCAGCACAGTGGCCAAGATCATCCAGCGTTTTAAAAGAGCAGGGTCCACTCAGAACAGACCTCGCGTTTGTCGTCCAAAGAAGCTGAGTGCACGTGCTCAGCGTCACATCCAACTGCTGTCTTTGAAAGATAGGCGCAGGAGTGCTGTCAGCATTGCTGCAGAGATTGAAAAGGTGGGGGGTCAGCCTGTCAGTGCTCAGACCATACGCCGCACACTACATCAAATTGGTCTGCATGGCTGTCACCCCAGAAGGAAGCCTCTTCTGAAGTCTCTACACAAGAAAGCCCGCAAGCAGTTTGCTGAAGACATGTCAACAAAGGACATGGATTACTGGAACCATGTCCTATGGTCTGATGAGACCAAGATTAATTTGTTTGGTTCAGATGGTCTCAAGCATGTGTGGCGGCAATCAGGTGAGGAGTACAAAGATAAGTGTGTCATGCCTACAGTCAAGCATGGTGGTGGGAATGCCATGGTCTGGGGCTGCATGAGTGCAGCAGGTGTTGGGGAGTTACATTTCATTGAGGGACACACGAACTCCAATATGTACTGTGAAATACTGAAGCAGAGAATGATCCCTCCGTAAACTGGGTCGCAGGGCAGTGTTCCAGCATGATAATGACCCCAAACACGCCTCTAAGACAACCACTGCTTTATTGAAGAGGCTGAGGGTAAAGGTGATGGACTGGCCAAGCATGTCTCCAGACCTAAACCCAATAGAACATCTTTGGGGCATCCTCAAGCGGAAGGTGGAGGAGCGCAAAGTCTCGAATATCCGCCAGCTCCGTGATGTCGTCATGGAGGAGTGGAAAAGCATTCCAGTGGCAACCTGTGAAGCTCTGGTAAACTCCATGCCCAGGAGAGTTAAGGCAGTTCTAAGAAATAATGGTGGCCACACAAAATATTGACACTTCAGGAACTTTCACTAAGGGGTGTACTCACTTTTGTTGCTGGTGGTTTAGACATTAATGGCTGTATATTGAGTTATTTTGAGGGAAGAATAAATTTACACTGTTATATAAGCTGCACACAGACTACTTTTCATTGTATCAAAGTGTCATTTTGTCAGTGTTGTCCCATGAAAAGATATACTTAAATATCTGCAGAAATGTGAGGGGTGTACTCACTTTTGTGATACACTGTAAATGTCATAAATGTAGAAATTTTGAAAATGGTAGCAGTGGGTAGTGCCGTTGCCTCACAGCAAAAAGGGCCTGTTCTTGCATGTTCTTTGCATGTTCCTCCTGTGTCCATGTTGGTTTCCTCCATGTGCTCTGGTTTTCTCCAACAAGTCCAAAGACATGCAGTCAGGCCCACTAAAGCTACTAAAAATTGCTTTAAGTGAGAGTGTAAATGTGTGTTTGCCCTGTGATGGACCTCTGTTCTTTTGCCCAATGAATTAGACCCACTACAACCCTGACCAAAATAAAGCAGTGGTAAAGAAGAAAATTTTTGAGTAATTGAATTTAGAAATGTATGTTTCAGCACTTTTGCATAGTAAAACTGTTGTCTACTTGATCTTGAGTAAATGTTTACTGAGGAAGCACTTCTGTACATCACTCTGGAAAAAAGCTTTTGCTATATGCCGGAAATGTAAATGTAAATTTACTGTTGGAAGAAGTGTTTGAACAGACACCATGCATGTGTGAGATCACCTGTCTATAGAGTAACTGCTCGTTTTCTCGGGCATAGCAGAACAAAATGTCTGTTAGTTTAGTTCTGACATCGTCCTCTTGAAAATAGTGCATCTCTGGAAACCTGGAAATAATTCAAGCTAAAGCTTTAGATACAATTAGGAACATGTGACACAGAAGTTCTGGCATTTAAATTCTGCTAGTTTTGTTTTGTTACTTAATGCATGGAAGACTTCTTTGGAAAAAAAAAATCAGTGGCTTATTTGGGGTTTTCTAAAAATATAACAAAATATGTCAAGTCATACATACATACATACAGCACAACAATTTGGTGTCCCACAGCGCCTTATACCACGATCAAGGTTTTCTCAAACAAACTTGACTTAAAATGTAAAACTGTTCCAAATCAGGCATGTGGACAAGACCTGCTTTAGCAATCCTTATATAAAGGAGCAGTCAAATGGGGTAAACAATGATTGTTGAAAATGAAAATTATAAATAGGCAAAATAAACTGTCAGTGTAAGCAAACACAGCCACTAAGAAATATAAACACTGCCTTTATTTGGCCCTGGACTGTTATTTGGTTCTGTAATAGCTACAGAAAGTCTATGGTTAGGTAGTACCACTATCACGCGTCCCTTCCAAATGTTCATAGCTGCCGGACACATCTTTTCATCTGCATGACTTGGAATCTTAAATAGTGCTGCATTGCATCCAGAGAGACACATTAAGCTCTTGAGCTCATTCACTGCTAGTGAAGGTGCCTCAATCAGACAGCCAGACTGCAACTGTACTGCAGCAATGAATTTTCAACCTCTTCCCTCCACTACAGGCACAGCCGATCGTACCTGTGTGTTTTTTCAAAATACAAGATTGTTTCTGTTCCTGTATTTCCACCAACATCATTCCATAAAGGCTGCAAATCAGATCCACAGAAACAGACATTTTGTCAGTTTGAGTCAGACTTACGTTCTCAGAACATCTTGTTTGATCATACCCCGTAATTCTTTATCCTGAAAGAATTTATTCCACAAACTCTAAAATAGAAAAATAGACGATTTATGTAAAGAAGGAAGGTGAACCATGACAAGCAGTGGAAATAAGTCAGTTAGAAGACATGCTCACCCCCTCATCCTGAGACAGAGGGTTGTTTACCACCAGATCCTGCTGGCTAGCTGCCTTGCGTGGGTTTGTGATGTGCTGGAGGGAAAGAAAAATGTGTCTTAATAACTTAATGGAATAGCAGCATAGGGAAATTCAAGCCTCTGCATGTAGCTGATTTACTATGCAATATTGACCACATAATTATTTATTTAACAAATGCATCAATCAAAAAATTTAACATAATGACTATAGGAATTTGAGCCTGTTCAGTCAAAAGCAGAAAGGAAGGTCAGGCACTGCAGTTGTACAGGACAAAGTTGCCACAAACTGTTGCCTCAAAGTTAAAACCTTTGCAAAGTAAAATAAATTAACTTTATTTTAAACAAAAATGATTGATTGTACATATATTAGCCATGACTGGGTGGTTGCATGTACAGGGGTTGGACAATGAAACTGAAACACCTGTCATTTTAGTGTGGGAGGTTTCATGGCTAAATTGGACCAGTCTGGTGGCCAATCTTCATTAATTGCACATTGCACCAGTAAGAGCAGAGTGTGAAGGTTCAATTAGCAGGGTAAGAGCACAGTTTTGCTCAAAATATTGCAATGCACACAACATTATGGGTGACATACCAGAGTTCAAAAGAGGACAAATTGTTGGTGCACGTCTTGCTGGCGCATCTGTGACCAAGACAGCAAGTCTTTGTGATGTATCAAGAGCCACGGTATCCAGGGTAATGTCAGCATACCACCAAGAAGGACAAACCACATCCAACAGGATTAACTGTGGACGCAAGAGGAAGCTGTCTGAAAGGGATGTTCGGGTGCTAACCCGGATTGTATCCAAAAAACATAAAACCACGGCTGCCCAAATCACGGCAGAATTAAATGTGCACCTCAACTCTCCTGTTTCCACCAGAACTGTCCGTCGGGAGCTCCACAGGGTCAATATACACGGCCGGGCTGCTATAGCCAAACCTTTGGTCACTCGTGCCAATGCCAAACGTCGGTTTCAATGGTGCAAGGAGCGCAAATCTTGGGCTGTGGACAATGTGAAACATGTATTGTTCTCTGATGAGTCCACCTTTACTGTTTTCCCCACATCCGGGAGAGTTACGGTGTGGAGAAGCCCCAAAGAAGCGTACCACCCAGACTGTTGCATGCCCAGAGTGAAGCATGGGGGTGGATCAGTGATGGTTTGGGCTGCCATATCATGGCATTCCCTTGGCCCAATACTTGTGCTAGATGGACGCGTCACTGCCAAGGACTACCGAACCATTCTGGAGGACCATGTGCATCCAATGGTTCAAACATTGTATCCTGAAGGCGGTGCCGTGTATCAGGATGACAATGCACCAATACACACAGCAAGACTGGTGAAAGATTGGTTTGATGAACATGAAAGTGAAGTTGAACATCTCCCATGGCCTGCACAGTCACCAGATCTAAATATTATTGAGCCACTTTGGGGTGTTTTGGAGAAGCGAGTCAGGAAACGTTTTCCTCCACCAGCATCACGTAGTGACCTGGCCACTATCCTGCAAGAAGAATGGCTTAAAATCCCTCTGACCACTGTGCAGGACTTGTATATGTCATTTCCAAGACGAATTGACGCTGTATTGGCCGCAAAAGGAGGCCCTACACCATACTACTAAATTATTGTGGTCTAAAACCAGGTGTTTCAGTTTCATTGTCCAACCCCTGTATGTGTTCAGTGCTGTTTTCTGATAGAAATAATTATTGGGGGATACAGTTAGCTTAAAGTTCGACTCAGTACACAGTATTTACAGCTGAAAAATTTTTTACACCTAAAAAGCACTAACAATACTAATCACTTAAAACCATATAATAATAATTATAATACTTTTGTGTCCTTAAATTAAGAGTTAACAAATCGACAGATGACAGTGATGTAGTTCATTATTTGTAAAAAATGCTTTTGCATTTATTAAAAAAAAAAAACTAATAAATGTAAAATATCAGTTAAGTTTCAGTTTAGTTAGGTTGCATCAACCCCAACTGCATAGTGCAATGGGGTTGTCGTCAAAGCTTTGTTAGGACGACTGAAGTTTCTCTGCACCAACCTTATTAAACCATGGCTTTAAGGGCTTGTTTTGTGCACAGGTGTCATACTGCAACAAAAAGGGCATACCCCAAACTGCTGCCAATAGGGAGGAATACCTATATAAGTAATTGGGGTGTCCATAAACTTTTAGGCGTTTAAGATAAACACACACACAGTAAATACTCACCCTCTCTTTGATCTGCTCATAATGAGCTCGTAACTCCTTTGTTTTTTTGATCCATTGACTCTTATTTTCAGGCAGAAGATCTAAATAGAGCTGAAAGAATATAGTCATGAGTAAATCCAGCAGATCCATAAAATCAATACAGTGGATCCATAACCTCAGTACAGATGCTCCAAACAGGATAAATTGTCCTGTTAAAGTAACATAAAACACATGACAGTAAAGCAGCAATTTTGTTTCCATTTTATACCTTCCAGCATACACTGCGGAATCTGCTGCTCCGTAATTGTCCGTTAATTCCGGCCTGCCTGACCTGAGCCAGGTAATTGCTGTTCTGGAACAGTTCATTCCATTCTTTTCTGTATTGCAGTAAACAAATACACCAACACACAATATTAAACTCAATAAATCTAAACAAACCAACTTACAAGAGTTGGGATAGATAATTTATGATGTAGTAAGATTTAAGCACCTGTATGACTGAAAGGTTGAGTCAGCACAACTGTTTAATGACTCTGCTTAAAAAAAAGAACCAGAAAATTACAAATTAAAAAGACAAAACATCACGCAGGACCATAAAATGACTGCTTCCTATACTGACATCTTGTCACAGTCAAACTGTCAGAAAATCTGTGCCCATAACCTCTGCAAGGTCAGTGTGGGTGTAGTGTACACAGCAGTTCCAATGGATTTTCAAGAAAGAATTAAAAATAGATAAAATTGGGAGTCCAAGGGAGATAAACAATTGCTAAGCGATCCATGGACGAGTCTTGGAAAGCCTGTAAATGTCGGCACATTTGTTTTCCTAAACTGATCTAATAAGTGTTCATGGTTTCCCACAGGAACAGATGTAAATATGTCTTCAGCTCACACAGGGATATTATTTAAGACAGATGACAATTTATACTGCAAGTATTCTGAATAATAGAAATGTATGTGTTGATAGGTTTGCTTTCACTAACCAGTTTTGTTTCTGTTATAGTTGTGCAAAGGGTCATAACCAGTCTCCTGTTCTTCTGTCTGCAGTGGGTGTCTCGTCTCAATGTTTGGGTGCTGCATGTCCTGCCAAAACTCACAATTGAGAAAAAGTGGGTACCAAACCATAACACACCTAATCATAATCCACACACTACAAGAATTTGTAAGATTATTTGTAGGTCTTTTTTTTTTTTTTTAGAAAGAACGCATAAAAAGTTTGGAAATATTTAGATCCCTTGACTTTTTGCACACTTCCTTGTGTTTTGTATTGGATTTTGAATGGCTGTAATTGTCATTTTCAGCTATCAATCACTTAAAGGTGTTTTGAAAATTTAATACAAATAAAAAGCTGAAATCTCTTGTTCACAAATGGAAGCAGACCCTTTATTCAAAACTTTGTTAATGCTCATTTAGGGTGCTCCAGTGCAGTTGCACTGGGGCGATCTCTTTCTATTTGGAAGGCATTTATGGATGTACTTAAGAGGCCATAATCTTACTTTATTTTACTGTATTGTTTATTTTAAGGAATATCAAATAAAACTGTTTTCACTTTGTCATGTTTACCCATCAATTTACACTTAATGACTTTATGCCAATTATATCCATTCAAAAATCAAATCAATGATTACTACAACTGTTCCTTTCTGTGACAAAATGTTTCAAACATGCTTTCCTTTCTGAATTTTTCTAGTCCAATTAGCCCTATTTACTTAGGCACTGAGAAACCACCAGCTATAGTTCATTACAATTTTATACAACAGGTAGTTCCGACCTTACAATCTGATTGGTTGAGAAGCGTTCTAAACGTGCTGATATTCGTGATAACAGCACGGTCTTTTCACACCACAATGGTATTACTCCGCTGACGCGTTGCCATTAACGACAAGCTTCATGCACACAAACGCGCACGCAGGCAACACAGCCTTTTTTTCCCGGTCGCGTTTTAAATCCGTTATCTGATATACAATCTAGCGCACTGTGTAGGGAACTTAACAAATTGTCTAATTCACTATCTAGTGCACTATGTAGGGAACATATATCCATGATCTGATACACAATCTAGTGCACTATTTAGGGAACAATAATGTGTTTGTAACGCGAACAGTTAGTTAAGCCAGTTAGCAGCTCCTAGTAGTTCTGTTTTCATCCATAGCCTTTGGTGTGTGCGAGAGGTTTTTTTATTTCTTTTTTTCCCTTCGGAGGTTCTTGCTTTCTTCTTCTTCTTGTTCTTCTTACCTCCCTGAAATGAGTTTTTGCAACTTGGGATGTCTGCTTTGTAGTGTTAAACTTTATATTCGTTGTGGAACTACTTTTTGGCGGAAGGTATTGTCAATATTAAAGCATATTTAATATGAAATTCAGGGCTTCTTTGATTTATTTTCTTTCTTTATTTTGTAAAAACTGTTGTATAAAAGCAATAGAACACTCGAGGTCGTGTGTTATCGCGATGATGTTAGCCATGATGTTATTCGCGATAACACACTCCCTCTCGTGTTCTATGTTTTTGACAAAGAAACAAGTGCTTCAATCATTCAGCCGGAGAAATTTGCAACATTTTTTGCAACATCACCCAGCCTTGGTGTTTAGTGGTAAAGATAGTACTATAGATATATAACATACTATAGATAAATCAGCAGAGATTTTTTTTTAAGTTAATGAAAAAAGCGATGCTTATCTTGCATCAACTGAGCAGAACGGTTTGTGAGATAATGTAAGATTGAAAAAGTAGACTGTAACTTGCATTCAAGACTACTGATTTTGATCTGTAAGTTTCTACTGATTCTTTGAATTTGTCTTAAAATTTAAAGAATCAGTAGAAACTTACAGATACATACCTAACAGGGTTGTAAAAATGTCAGTACTTACTGCTGTTTTCACAGATCTGATCATGTAGGTTAATCACAGTCCTGAGAACAAAAAAACATTAAAATTAGGAAACAAATAAACTGTTCACACAGTGGCACAGTGGGTAGGACAGTCTCTTCACAGCAAGACAGGTCAGGGTTTGATTCCCCAGCTGGGTAGCCACGGTTCTTTCTGAGTGGAGTTTGCATGTTCTTCCTGTGTCCGCATAGCAAAGACAAGTTTGATTTCAAATGATATAATACAGAGGAAGACAAATCTGTAACCTGGACACCCAAAACAAGAAGATTACGGGCTGCTAATAAAACCCCAGTTCCCAATGTTTCTTCGTCCTTATCCATCAGCCAGGAAAAAAATGCTTCTAAAATTTTCTTTCAAAAACTATAAGAGAGAGGAAACCTTAGAACATCAGGAAGATTCGACCATTTCTCTCCATAGAAGCTGCTCAGATTCTGGTTCAGTCACTTTTAATGTCACGGATGGACTACTGCAACTCCGTCCTGGCAGGTGCTCCAATGTCCACTACTAAACCCTTGCAGCTCATTCAAAATGCAGCTGCTCGCCTGGTTTTTAACCAACCTAAACACTGCCACATCACCCCACTGCTGCGTTCTCTTCACTGGCTTCATGTAGCTGCACGCATCCAGCTTAAAACACTGATGCTCGCCTACAAAGCCAAAAATGGACCAGCCCCAAGCTACCTTCGTGGTCTAATCAAACCCCGCTCTGGACCACGCAACCTCCGAGCCACTATTCTTGCTCGACTTGATCCTCCACCCAGGACTAGAGGAAGACAAGTATCAAGGCTCTTCTCTGTTCTGGCACCCAAGTGGTGGAACGAGCTTCCTATGTCTGTCCGAACATCTGAGTCTCTTGCTATCTTTAAAAAACGATTAAAAACCCACCTTTTTACTAAGCACTTAAGCTGATTTGTACTTACTTACTAACACTCTTTTCCATTTAAAAAATGGAATTGTGTTCTTGGACTGTTGTCTACTTAAACTAGAGTAATGAAATGTTTACTATGGAAGCACTACTGTAAGTCACTCTGGATAAGAGTGTCTGCCAAATGCCGAAAATGTAAATGTAAAAGTGAAAAGATTCTAGGATTATGGAGAAATATTAGTCTGCGTAAGGCAAGGCTGGAAAAATCTGTTGGATGTGCATAAGCATTATCAGCATTAAATGCTACTGTGATAAATATATCCACATGGGCTTAAGAGTACTTTGGAAAACACAGTCTATCACAGCATCAAGAAATGCCACCACATTCTCTGGGCCCAAGCTCATCTTAGATGGACACAAAACAAACGCATGTTGTGGTCAGATGAGTACACATTTAAGATACACATGTGCTGTCATTGAGGTGACATCTTTTCTTAGCAAGACAATGCCAGGTCTCATTCTGCACACACCACAAAGTGTGGCTTCATAGATGCATAGTGTGTTTTGACTGGACTGTCCACAGTCTGCAATACATGGAGAGGAGAATCAGAGAACGGTCTTGTATCTAACAAGAATAGAATTATTCTTAAGTTATTAATAAATTACTATAAGTTCATCATTGAAATCATTGGAATTTTTTTTGCTTTTTTGCTAGTTATAATCAACAAGTCAAATATTCTTGTTTGTATTCCATTTTACAGAATATCAGCAGTGGAATAAACAACAGGCCATCTAACTGATTATACAATTTGATGCCATCTATTTTTATTTTTATTGACTTATCTATTCATTTTCAGGTCCCAACTTCTTGAGTAAGATATGATCCTGTACCCACTTTCTAGTGGCTTCATCCCACATCCCACTGCTCTTTTCCTCGCAAAGTCATGTACCTTTTATTCAATTTTTCCCCAGTTTTTCTCCCAATCTAGTCTGATCCAATTAGCCAATTTGTATTTCCACCTCTACTGTGGCAAACCTCCACTCCTGACAGAGAAGGGGCTGGAACTTACACATGCCCCTCCAACATGTGTGCAGAAGCCGGCCACTTCTTTTTACCTGTAAAAGACAGGTTCATATGGATCAGTATCACAAACGGCGCGCACCAATCTCCACTATTCCCTTTCTCATCTATCAGCCAGAATAGGCCGTAATTGCAGCAGTTATGAAGAATCCCTATAGCCCTCCCTAGCTCGGAATAGTCAATTATTGTCCGCACCCGGCTGGCCGTTAGCAGAGCTAAGATTTGAACTTGCATGCTCAAATGTGTTAGCACTGGTGAGCTAGCATGTTTTCCCGCTGAGCCACCGAGCACACCACATTCCTTTAAACTAATCTAATCTGGCTTGACTTTAAGCTACTTTTTGTGTTATGAAATAATGGCAGTGTTGTCCTAATCCAGGGTATGATGCAGGAGTTAGGAACATTCCACAGTGTGCAAGCAGATACAAAAAAAGGAAGTGAAAGTGGGTGGTGTTGTTTTTTTGTTTTTTTTTGGGGGGGGGGAAGCAATGCAAACCTTCTCCTAGCTTCTGTTACAGGTGCTGAATAATCAAACTCAACACACACAGAACAGTTCAACACAGTCATCTTAGCTTTGCTATTGCAATTATGGCCTCCAGCGTTGTCGCTTGCACCGAGATGGGGGATAATGGGGATTGATGCGTGACTCTCCACATGCCACGTACAAGTAAAATCACACATTTAGCAATGCACAGACATCGGAGTGGAGGTATTTAGCAATAGAGGCCAAATTAAATCGGGTAACTGAATATTACTGCATTGGGAGAGAAACTGCATAAATACAACATACAGTTCAACACAGTCTAGATTGTGTATGCAACACAGGCACAGATCTGGCAACATTTGGGTTATTTACAGCATGAATGCCCTTGATTGGTCAATCTACTGTTTTAATAATACCACATTGGCATACATTTAATCAATACATGTTGAAAGTACCCACCAATGATAAAAGTAAGAATATATTGCTTGCAAATGAATTAAATAATAGATGTTTAAAAGCTGTAGGAAGTACAGCCTGAATTACAGCACATGATCAGAGTTGCAGAGTAAAAGTCTAAATGAACAAACTGTCCACAAAATCAAAAGAATAAGGACTGTTTTACAGAAAGCATACAATAACTGGACATGAAATATGTTGGGTATGATATTACATACATGTAATGCTATTTCATTTAAATTATATTTCCACTCTCAGTTATTTATGTTTAAAAGAGGCTGCAGTGCTGAAAGTAACTTCTACTAAAACACAACAGAAACTGTTTATTTGAGTCATCCCACAGATTTAAGAGAAAACTGTGCGCCCAAAGTGTGCACAGGATTAGTAAAAGACTGACAACTATATAAACACTTCAAAAAAATAAATTAATTAAGAAATTTCTCAAAATAGTAAAGAAAAGGTTGTTAAATATTGTTGTTAAATAAGTTTTTTTGGGACCTCATATACTCCTCTTACCCAGGTTGGGATGTCTAATCATTTGCTTCACAACCATCTATTTTAGTCTGACGACAACACAGGGCTATTGCTCAGGATATATTGTGACTAGTGAGTTTGAGTAGGCTTCAGAAAGTGGATACAAAAGACAAGTCATTTGACTTTGTATCAGATCATGCTAAAATAGTGACTGGCAATGCTGGAAGTGACCATTCAGCACAGTTACCTTAATGCAAGACACTCAAACAGCATTGCCACTGTTCCCTCCAAAAACCTGAGCACTTGATATGACTTGAGTAAAATAAAAGTGCATCTGTTCACTTTTTTCTAGAGGACAAATATTTAGGTGTTAACAAAACTGGATTATACCAAACATTAAGGATACTAGGAGGGTTTTATTGTTGTGACTGAATTTTGACCTGAACTGTAATAACAAAAGCCTAAAATCCTTACTCAGGTCATAACAAAGTGTACTAAATAGATCATGTGTTGTGTTATTTAAATCGTGAACAACAAAACATTTACACATCACAAACTGTGAAGCAAAAATTTTTTAATTTTTTTTAAACTCATAAGCCAAAAACATTTGGACCACCACCAAAAATATACATGGCAATGGCTGCTTTATAACAGTTGTGCAATTCATAGTCAGTGATATATTAAATGTTGGGCTGATGGTAGCTACTTATAGCATATGTTGAATGCAGAAGATACGATGATGAATATACCCCTGAGATACTTTGATAACATTATGTTCACATAACTGGGTTCAAGTAGCTTCCAACTGAGCACAAATATAACGCAAAGTTACTTTGTTTATCTATTCTATTACTTTTCTACAGAGAGTACTTTTACAAAACAGATTTAAAGGTTGCCTAAAAACCACCATGTGTACTGCAGTCATTACACCTCAACCTGCTGATAAGTAGTGCAAAGCCTTAACCACTGTCATTGTTAGAGTAAAAGTTCAAATACATTTTGTACTGGAACTGAAACCTTTAGTGCTGTCGCAGCAACTTATGATAAAACATGGTTCTGGTTTTCTGACAACCAAAAAAAACTAAAAATGGCAAGAGACAAGGAGGTATAATGACTGAAAATGACTATAAGAAGGAAGTGAAAAAAAACCCGGAACAGTACCTTACAGAAAGAAGCATGATCTATCTATATCCTTATCAGAAACTACAGTTAGCTGTACTGCATACTCAAGTTTTGCTCAAACAATAGCATTTCTCTACCTGACACAAAACCAAGAAGCTATGCAAAACAAAAGTCCACAGCAAGAAAGTAAAACAGGCTCTGAGCTTGATCAATACTGAAAGCCTGTTTAATAACCTCACATGCTTCAGCTTCCTCGCCAGCTACAGAGCAGGGCCGACCACATGATCGCTAGGAATGCTACAGACTGCTAACAGGGATTTAGCTGCCAATAATACTCATACCACAAGCCAACTGCAAAATGTACAGCATAATAGTTGCACTGTGTTAAAGAAAGTGCCACATTTCTCCAGAACGAAAAATGCTGTCTTTATCAAATCCAAGGACAAATCCAAAGATAACTGTATGAGCAAAAGCAACTACCAGCTTTATTCCACACAGCCCATCACACAATAAATGCAGTACTACACTCAAAAATCAAAGGCCTACTAAATTCACCTACATGTGTCATCTCTTGTTTTTATGTTCATGAGAGAATAAACATACATGAAGATCCAGCATAACTTGTTTGTTTATGAGGATTTTAATGTCATGTTTTACATTCATAAAAGGACAGGTAATTACAGGTTACACAAGATTAATTAGTTCCTATAATTCATTATTTCCCTTGATGTAACTTAATAATGAATATTTTAAGGGTTAATGTAAATGTATAACATTTTGGTTCATAGCTTGTACCTTCTTGGATCACTGTCATTGGGTACTCACCATAACTGCATGTGAGCACCCCTTACAGTTTCAAAGACTCTTTAACTCAGTCCTGCATGTAATTTGTAAACTATAAGTAAAATTTACCAACATTTAACATATCCCTGACTGTGACATGCACAACAGTTTCAAAATAGGAATTGCCATGCACATTTTTAAAGGTGGGTCTTAACTATGGAAAGCAAATACCACTGCCTGTGACAATTCTAGTACAAATCTAGTAAACTGACAACAGTACATCAATAAGCAGCAACACACACTCTTTTGGCACGTCTTGTAGAAGTACAGTTAGAGACTAGATTTATTTTCGTTTTTCATGCACAGTGTGAGTTAATCTTCCTCTAGTCTTATCAATTAATAGTACCTGATAACAGAACTATGTTAGCTTTCTATTTTTGGTTGAAACACTTTTCACCTTCCAGCAATGACATTAAGGTGATTATAAATTCCAAAAACAATGCTGCATCTAATAGATCAGTACAACACACACAACCATGTTTTTTTTATCAAGTTAGTGTCGTTGTGTGCTGAGAATAATCCATCATAGGGTTCCCTTTCCATTGATGGGGAGGACTAAATAATACTAACAAAGTTTACAGGTGAACTACAGGCTTACAAGATTAGGAGCAGGTGAGTGTACAGTATTTGTTTAAAAATATGTAGTCACCCCTTCTAATTATTAAGTTTAGGTATTCTAGCTACATCCTTTGCTATGACAGGGAAATCAAATCAAGGATATGCTTTCACATTTGTAGTAACACTACAATCCTTTTCAGCATGTCTACCCCTGTACATGAAGTATAGGCCATAAAAACATGGTTTCCCAAGTTTGGGGGAGTCATGTGGCATGTCAAAACCCTGACTTTAACCCCGTTGAAAAGTCAATAAGAACCAGGTCTTTTCGTCCAACATCTGTGCATTAACTTCCACAAGATTCCACAGAAGCAAGTTTTTGTGGTAAACCCTGCCCTAAGAATGGAGGCAGTTATGACAATGAACAAAGCTCTAACTGGGCAGGCAGACATGGTTTGATGGCTTTTGACTACACAGTGTATAGCATAATTTCTTGACTGTGGTTACAATAACACGTCAAGTCAAATTTCACAATTAATATTGTGTCTAATTCTGTGTCTGTAATAATTAAAACTGGTAGTTCAAGCTTCAAAATTGAGAAGCTTCAAAATTGAGAAGCTTCAGTGACAACCAGTCCCAAAAGCCTCCTGCTACTGTCAGAGCTACAAGCTAGCTACGAACAACCCAGGCCTTAATAGCTACTACTAGTCTGCTTCATACTAACCTTACGAAACTTAACCCTTTAAAAATCTTATTCTAAAAGCTTTGCTAGCAACCACAAGCGTGTTTAAACAAGAACCAATTAAACGGAGAGAGTATAATGTACCTGTAAAAGTTCAGGCAAGTGTTTCCATTCTCCTGCAGCAACCTGCATGTAAACAGAGAGCGCGAGACAGCCTAAAGGAAGCGCTACACGGACACAGCAGCTGCTCAACCACGTGACTCCTGAAGTGCAGCACCGTACAGTACAGCATAGCAGACAGTTCTCTTCAAAATAAAAGCCTGAAACTGGCAATACTCACATCCAGCGGTTCTTAAAATTGGGTCTTTTTTTATTCACTAGGATCGGAATATTTTGGCAGTATGGTTAATGCTTGGGGACGATCGAAGACAACATACAGAAATATCTAAAAAGAAATTTCGTAACTGTGCACTAAAAGACAAAAGTGTGGAGATAAAATACAAATAACCACTGAAGTACACTGAAGACACTGCTAATATCTCTCTGTTGTGGACAAACATTTATCTGTCCCAAATATGGAACTGTCAGTTTAGATCGACAAAAGTCCTTATATTAAAAAAGAAGATAAAAGCATGCCGAAAAAATATATGTGTGCATATTTGTCTAATGATTGTTCTTATAATAAATCCATTTTTAACATTTATTTTACATGTATTTATTTTATGTTTGCACACAAAGGGGTCCTTGGCTTCCAGGGGCTCCGGAACCATTTCTTTTCAGAAACACAGCAGTGGATCTTAAACTGTGGTATGAACAGTGGCGGCTCCTGCCAAATCTCTCAGGGGGGGGGGCAATTGCTTAAACAATTAACATTTTAAGTCATCTGTCAGTTTGCCCTCACAAATAACTTGAACATGGAGAGAGACCAGCTTTACCATTAATCATAAAATTAAGTAAAGCCATCACACTAACAATTTAATTCAGTGCGGAAGGCATAGGGTGGGGGGTGGTATGGCGGGTGTTTACCTGAGCGGGAGCGGGGGTAGGTGGTTAGGGTTGCACCTATAAAAAATATAACGGCTCTTACACCGTCATGGGAACATTATCAAAATGTTTTATTTAGGCTGTTTAACATTTATTATTTTCATTCTTTATAATAATAAATAAATCCTGTTGCGAAATCCTGCTTCAGTGCCTCAAAGTGGCGCAACAGTGACAATGGCTGTCTGGTAGCTACGGTAGCCGGGTATATATACCCTGGCAGGTACAACCATGCTACAAAGGTACCGGACTGCCGGCCCTGCGGTTGGGCTGCCCAGGAGTGGGCATACAGTCCATCTGGCAGAGGCCGGAAGCTAGCTAAACTGGAGAGGTAAGGGCCTGCCCGCCTAGCCAGCGGGGTGGCTATACTTTAATGGCAAAAACAGCAAAAGGAAAAGGGCCTCAGTACCCTGCGCGTCAATCGGAACGCTCCACGGCGGCGGGGCGAAATCCGAGCGACGAGAGGCTGCTAAGAATCTCAGGTACCAAGAAGCCGCCAAGGAGAAGGACTAACCTTGCCATAGGCACCTACAACTGCAGGACATTGGCAAGGGGGAATGCCATGAACCATCTTATGGAGGAGAAAAAGAAGATCAAGTGCGACGTGTTGGGGCTCTGCGAAACACGCCAAAGGAAGGAGTTGAACGCGAGGTGGAAGGACGGAAGCGTCGTGAGACTGGGATGTGCGGATGGTCCAAGAGCGGTAGGAGGCATCGGGTTCATCATAAACAAGGAATGGGCTGAACGAATCACCTCTTGCAAGTTCGTGTCTTCTCGGATAGGGGTGCTGAACATTCAACTCTCAAAGACGGCCACCCTGAAAGTTGTCCAGGCCTATGCTCCCACATGTGCCAGCGATGACGATGAAGTGGAGGAGTTCTACCAGGTGCTAGGGCAAACTCTAGCATCAAAATCCACATACACCGTCGTGATGGGAGACTTCAATGCAAAGGTCGGAAAAGGGCGGCAAGGCGAACGGTATGTGGGACGATTCGGATTGGGAGAAAGGAACGAGAGAGGAGAACGTCTGGTGACCATGGCAGAGGCGAGGAAGCTTTACATCGGGAACAGCCTATTCCAGAAAAACCTGGAAAAGAGATGGACCTGGATCGCTCCAAATGCAAAAGATCGGAATGAGATAGACTACATCCTGGTCGACAAGCGACGAATCCTTCAGGACGTCTCAGTGGTGACGCCGTTCAACACAGGAAGCGATCACCGCCTTGTGCGGGCGAAAGTTATGCTGGACGAGAGGAGAGAGAAGAAGGCACTGCACATGAGGTCGAAGCACCAGGAAGTGAAGGTGTTCGACGAGACGCAGCTGAAGGACTACATCGAGAAGGAATCCTGGGAGCAGCTTCAAGAAATAGATGAGGATTATGAATCGCTGATCCAGAAGCTGAAGGGATGTTTGAGGAAGGCAAAGGCCATCAACCCAAAGGAAGCCGAAGGAAGGATCTCGGAGCAGACAAAGAAACTGCTGGAAAAGCGGAAAAACATGAAGAGGGACGGCAAAGACCACGTCGAGTACTCGATTCTTTGCAAGGTGATCAGACAACGTCTGAAAGAAGACTTCGAGAGATACAGGAAGGAAAGGCTTCTGAGGGCTGCGCAAGAACAACAAAGCCTCAAGCAATGCGAGAGGGCGATGGCACTCTACAGAACAGAGGTGACGACGTTGAAGAACGAGGAGGGCACAACGGTGACCGACAAGAGAGAAGTGGAGAGGGTTTGCAGAACCTTCTACACAAACCTTTTCAAGTCATCAGTGAGAGTCGAACCCCCGTCGTCGGACCACGTAAGAGAGAAAGTGCCATCTATTCTGGTCTGCGAGGTTGAGAAAGCCCTGAAGCGCATGAATAAGGGAAAGGCTCCAGGGAAAGACGGCATTACATCAGAAATGCTGCAGTCAGGCAGAGAGCAGCTTTGGAAAATCCTTGCGATACGCTTCAATCGATATCTTGAAGAGGGACTCATCCCCTCACAGTGGAAGGAGTCGAATACCATCCTGCTGTACAAAAAAGGCGACAAGGAAGATCTTAAGAACTATCGCCCTATCTGTCTCCTCTCTCACGTTTACAAGCTGTTCACGAAGATAATTGTGAACCGGTTATCGCAACAACTCGACGAGCAGCAGCCCAGAGAGCAGGCGGGCTTCAGGAAGAACTACAGCACGATGGACCACATATTCACTCTGACGCAACTGCTAGAGCGAGCGAGAGAGCACAAACTGCCTCTGTGCGTCGCGTTCGTCGACTACGAGAAGGCCTTCGACAGCGTGGAGATAAATGCAGTGCTTCAATCCCTCAAGAAACAAGGAGTTGCGGCACAGTACGTGGACCTCCTCAGGGAAGCAAACTCTGGATGCACCACCGACGTGGCTCTGTTGTCGCCACCCGTACGAATCCCGGTCGAGAAGGGCGTTAAGCAAGGAGACACCATCTCTCCCAAACTCTTCACAGCGTGTCTCGACATGGTCATCAGAGACATCGACTGGGACGGAGGGGTGAGGATAAACGGTGAGCTGCTAACCCACCTCCGGTTCGCGGACGACATCGTGCTCATCGCAGAGACCATCGGTCAGCTACAGAGCATGCTGAGAGAACTCAACACCAGAAGCTCGGAGGTCGGCCTGAAGATCAACCGCACGAAAACCAATAAGAGCAGGATGGAGGGCGTTCAACTCGATCCAGGATGTGCTGAAGGGTAGGCTGGATATGGCTACTCGCGCAGCCCTCTTCAACAGCGTCTTGCCTGCGATGCTATATGCAAGCGAGACTTGGGCAACAACGAAGAGGGAAGAGCAGCGGCTCACAACAGCGCAGAGGGCCATGGAGCGAAGTATGCTGGGAGTGTCACTGCGAGAGCACATCCGGAACGAGGAAATCCGGGCCAGGAGTGGAGTGAAGGACGTGATCGCGGAGTACAGAAGGAGTAAATTCCGGTGGGCAGGACACGTCGCACGGTTCACCGACGACAGGTGGACCCGTGCAGTTGTCGAGTGGTATCCGCGCGAGCGGAAAAGACCACTCGGAAGGCCTCCAAGAAGATGGGAAGACGAGATTAGATCGCGAATGGGACCAATGTGGACAAGAATGGCAAGATTGAGAAAGGAATGGAGGAAATGCTGTGACCAGCGGTGCCAACAAGGCACCTGACAGCCTGGTCGGTCAAGGTGATCAAGGTAATAATAATAAATCAGAACCATATTTTAGGCAAAACAACATGAACAGTGCAAACAAAATTTTTACATAATCCATCTTCACACTGACATGCAGCCCAGGTTCTGGACTGCGTTGCTTAGGGGGCAGTGAGAAAAGTGCCGGCCCTGCTTGTGTTACTTTACTTTCGCCCTACACACGGTGTTACTAAGACTAAAAGTGAACACTACTTAAAATAATAACCAAACGCTTTCTAATTCCCACGGTAGCAGCAGTTTCCTTCTGTTTCATACATGTCGCGCTGTCTCAGTCTAATCTGCAGCATTTCTCTCCCATTGATAAAAATACAGAACATCACCTTTAGTTTCCAAATAAGGAACGATTACGTGTGACGCAGAAAGTCATTAGGCTTGTTCGACTTAACCCGGCGCTGCGCAGACCGATCGCCGCCTGGCTCGGTACGGTCCATGCCGGTTAGTTTTTTTTGTCCGACTTGCGTCGGCGCCACCTGCGCGTCACGATGACAGACTGGTTATAATCTCGCGAGAGCGGGGCGGCTTCAGGCGGCGGAACCAGTCCCTGCAGTTGCTCTCCACGGGCTGCGCTGCCTGAGAGACGGCTTGATGACGACAGAGCTTAATCCTCATTGGCTAGAAGCTCCGCTGAATCCTCTGGCGGTTGTTTCGTTTCATTCTAAAATGTAAATCTCAGTTTATTTGTCTTAAAGACCTGATATGTGCGAAATACTATCATGCTTTCTAGTAGCATGACAGTTTATTTTCGTACAAATTGCAACATATGTCATAATTATCATTCCATATCATGAAAAGACTCAAGTAAGCTACCTGATATTTCTTTAATGTAACATATCTTTTTATCTTGATGTTTTTCTAGAACTTCTGATGGTTCTTGTCTTCTAATTTTATTAATATAAAGGAATCTAAATTGCTTTAATATTTTATATCTTAACTGTTTTAATACCACGATCACTACTACACTTTGATTTATTTTTCATTCTTCTCTGTAAACTTTGTAAACATTTTAAAATATGCTACATAAATAAAAATGTGTGGATGTGCATGGTGTCATGTTTCTTTACAAGAACCAAGGCCAGAAGGTAAGCTGTTCTGGAAGAACAAAACAAATGTGTTGTTCAGAAGATGATTGTGTTAAGAGATTCATCTTCAATAAACCACAGCCACTATTCATCATCAATGCCTAAATAACTGATTTGTCAGTGCTCGAAGAAGCACACACTTCTACACAATTGTACAATGTACTTATTAACCACATTATTCATTAGTGACTCATACTAGGCACATCGGTGAGCATACTGAAGTATACTGTTTAACAATGCATCTATAAAATACAGTGGCATGCGAACATTTGGGCACCCCGGTCAAAATTACTGTTACTGTGAACAGTTAAGCAAGTTGAAGATAAAATTATCTCCAAAAGGCATGAAGTTAAAGATGACACAAAAACATTTTTTTTTATTATGTCTCTATAATGAATTACATCTTGGTTGTGAGGTTGTAGTGAATGCTGTTCATCATCCTCTTCATCCTGCACATCATCGCCATGGTCTCCTGGCTCCAAGCAAACACTGTGTAGAATGCAACAGACACTGCTGAGCTGATGGACTGGACATTCCTCATGTGCAGGCATCGGAGTCTCCTAAACTTTGCCGAAGGCATGCTCAATTACCACACGGCCAGTGTTTAGTTTTCTATTAAAGCGCTTCTGCCTAGCTGTCAAGTGCCCATTGTCTCTGTAAGGCCTCATCAGTTGGGGCAATAGAGGGTAGGCTGAATCCCCAATTATATACATCCCTTGTGGGACCAGGGACAGACAGGGGATCTTCTTCTAAAAGACAAGCAACCTCTGTGAGGCGAAAGGCTCTGGCATCATGCCATCTACCAGGATGACCCACGCTGATGTGGGTGAACTGCCGGTGACTGTCACAAAATCCAGTGAGAATGATAGAATAGAACTGTTTCCTGTTAAAATATGCCAGGGGGTTGTCACAGTGTGGCTTCTGAATATGAATGTGGCATCCATCTACTGCACAGATAGTGTTTGGAAATCCAGCTGCTTGAAAGCCTAACAAAGAATTGTGCAGGGTTTGTCCTAAAGGCCAGGAAATGTGGTGTGCCATGTGCGTACAAAACTCATGGAGATGTTTGGCAAGAGTGGATTTTGTGATATTGAATCTGTCTGAAATACCCCTATATATATGACTCCTGGTTCGACAGTGTCCATAGACAGGCTAGGACACTCTTTGTCAGTGGCAATTTTGTCTGCTGTGGATTCATATAGACAGGGCCAATGGTGCTTATAAGATCCTACATAGTAAGTGAGAGAAAAGAAGGTTATCATATCATACCTCCACTTGTCCTTTGGAGAGTCTGAAATGACCTCTGAATTCTGAGAGACTATAGAGGGGGACAACATCCTCTACAAAATGTTGTATTTTTGGAACAAGCCTAAAGAAGGGTAAATGTGATTAAGTCCTTACGTAGACAATATAATTAGACAGTTTGGACTTTAAGCCACTTTGACACAATATAATTGCAGTCTATTTACCATATACACAACCATAATGATTAAGGTCTGATTGATAGCACAATTTCCATCTAATTATTTCTAGAACACTTTTACGTACATTGTTTTATCATATTCACTAATTCTACCTTCAACAAACCGTATATTTGGAATTATGTATTCACGTTTTCATGTGAAATGTTTCAATAGACAGTCTTGAAAAATAGGCTACTTAGTTTAGGTCTATTCATTTAAATTGTTGTAGACAAATATTTAAATCTATTCAATAACATAAATATGTGTTTGATAACATGTTTGTTAGAACTTTTCTTTTTCACCAATCTACAAGATAAATGAATGATGAGTAAAACTATATGTATTTACAGATTTTACAGAAACTTAGTTTGACACTTTATGGTCATCTATATTCACCACTATGGATTTGGAAAACAAACGCTGGGTTTAACCTGCTCAATGATCAAGAATGTTTAGTTCGATTTCACGCAAAAGCAGAGCGATTTCTACTGCATTCACTTCATTAGCCACGAAGAACGCAAACGCCGCGAGATCCGCTGTAGCTCACGTGGGTTGCAGGTGGCGACTGTCCGACTTGACGGCTTTCTTTTAACCTCCTCCCCCAACTGCAACCGGCAGCTCTCGCTGACCACCAAGGCGAGGCGCAGTTAATCTCGAACAAGCCTATTCTGTTTTGGTGCCATTTTGAGCAAACTAAAAGTCCAATTAACGGTTAGCCAGTTGGCTAACGATAAATAATAACAATAAAAAGAAAGACTAGTCAGGTTTAACAGAACATTTATTGCTGAATAGGAACAGAAAAGCAAACTTAGGTTTATATTAATGTAATTCAGTGCCTCCTTTTTTACTTAACTAAGTCAATTGTTAATTAAAGTCGATTGTTAAAACAGGTCACAGGGTTAAAACCTACTTTTTATAGCTTTGCTTGACTTCATAAAACACACAACAAAACACTGATAAACATGAACTACATAAACATGAATAAAACATACTCAATACTAGTTCCTTTTGCAACTTACCAATAAGGGTATAAGGACGGATCCTGCTCCCTTGCATGGTCCAAAAAGAGGGAATCAACCATGAAACACTGAGATGTACTTGATAGGAGAAATGTGATTGGTTAACGCATATTTTTATTTATTAATTTATTTTTACTCTTACATGTGAAATAATCTGTTTTTAATCATAAATGCCATTATTTTATCCAATAAATTTAAGTAAAATTGAATAAATATATTTTTTTAAACCATGTATTTTCTCACAGTTCTACACATAAATGTGTAGACTAACTATTGGAGTTACTTTACACGTGTCTGTGTAAAAAGGGGCCAGAAATGACACAAAAGCTGCGTCCGGAATCGCATACTTAGAGAGTATGTACTAGATTGGAGGAAGTATGCACTACTCTGCAGGTAAAAAAGTACATACTTCCAGTACAGAAGTATGCAGTATGCACACAACACTGCTACGCACTACATCCGCCATCTTTCCAACGTCAAGTGATGACGTGGGACATGATGACGTAATATCACCATGGTTACAGACTCATTACAAACCCCACTCGCCAAACTTTTGGATATTTATCGTGTTTTTGTTATTAATTCGTCTTTAAAATGCTTTATTTTATTTATCTTACTTACACTTGTAAACAGAGGACCGCTATCTTTCTTGTTTCTTATTACGCTTCGAACGCCTACGCAGCTCCAGTTGCATTATGGGATACATTAACGGACCGCAAGTGTGCATCGCTTGCATACTCAAACATGGCTGCCCAATAAGTAGGTCATCCGGGTACTTCTCGCGTACCTCTTTGTGTATAATATGTATTCGGACATACTAACCGCTCTCGCGTACTCATTTCGCGTACTATTGAGTATGGAAGTATGCGATTCCGGACGCAGCCAAAGTGTGTTACAGACCGCAAGACACAGTAGCTGTGTAGAAAAAATGACACATTACTCCGCCTCCGTTTGCGCGTTCACGTGGAGTGCTCGCACATTAAGGGCTGTCCCAAAGTAATTAGGACGGAGGGGGAGTGCACTATACCAGTGGTTCTCAAACTTTTTAGACCGAGTACCACCCATTATCAAATCGAAACTTCCGAGTACCACCTATGTTTCTCATCACAGAACCACATAAGGCTCACATTAATTAGGTGTGTGTATGTATATATAGTATATATACAGTATATATATATATATATATATATATATATATAGTAGCGTTTCTATGGCATCGAAGACGAAATGGGATGGGAAATCAGCTCTTTCAGTGACCATGTGGACAAACAACCATTCACACACATAGACATTCATACCACATATACATAGCCACACAGCTAATAGCCGCACAGCCCAAAACCCAAAGCCATCTGCTGCATTACTGAGCACAGCCAACCCCATTTTCAGTGCTAAATAACACGGTCACGGTGGATCTTGTAACCATAGCCGCAAGTCCTTCTGGGTAAAGCTCCGCCCCCTTCTCAGCCACAGCAGCGGGTCGCTACAATATATACTGTATATATTAGTGATGGGAATTATGGCTTCTTGACGGGAGCTGGATCTTTTGGCTCGGTTCCTTTCAAGGAGCCGTTCAAAAAGTGACTCTTCACGCTACTAGGTAAACTATAAGACACCCTCGATATTAACATCAAATTTGCATTAAATGTAGGCCTAATTCAAACATTAATTCAAACAAAAGGCAAAAACACTACAGGGAAGAGGCAGACTGTGGTTGCATTTCATTAAGTTTCAGAAAAATCCTCTCTTGTACAGAGATGTGACTGTGTTTGTTTCTGCTTTAAAACATAAGCGCAATGAAATAATCAGATTTAACAGAATTAAACAAGTTCATAGTTTATTTCTCAATTATTTGTAATTATACTACTATCTCTCTCTCTCTCTCTCTCTCTCTGTGTGTGTGTGTGTGTGTGTGTGTGTGTGTGTGTGTCTCGTTCTCCGCAATACTGAAAGTGTTTCGGATTTGAATATCGACAATACACAGCCTTTATTACGATTTACGATGAATTCCCCTTTACTGATGGAAGCTGAATGGGTGGATTACAGCCGATAAGAATTGTGCAGAAATAAAAGATTCGGCTCCTTTCGTTCATTTCAAAGATCCGTTCAATAGAATCGGCATGTGAGTGAGTGGGATGCGTCTGTTTAGCGGAGCAGCCAGGAACGAGATCAGTGAGCTTCAAACGCAGATCTGATCTGATAAAAGTGAGAGATCTACTGATAACTTTACTGATAACTTTACTGATACCGTTTCGGAAATTTCCAGATGGAAACCGCGAACGTGAAGTATAGACGTAATGAAGTACGGTGTCTGCGTAGCCCCGAATATTTTAAATAACACATTAGTTTTAATACGATTTGTTTTAATTCAACTGATTTTATTAAAACAGAATTATAATAATTTTATTAGTAATTTACACATTTTGTTATTTATTTATTTATTTATTTATTATTATTATTTTTTTTTTCGGTGCATGTAATTACTTTTCCGAGATTATCTGGCGTACCACCTCGTGCTGCTTCACGTACCACCAGTGGTACGCGTACCACAGTTTGAGAACCACTGCACTATACAACCCTCCAGCAGCGACGGCCTTTCCCAAACCGTTCCCTCCTTACTAACACTCCACTACAGAGTCACACTCCATATGAAGTCACGTTCGGCCTTTCCCAAACCGCTCCCTTCTCACCAACACTCCACTACAGAGTCACACTCCATATGAAGTCACACTCTGTGCTGTGAAGGGTGCTTCAGATTAAGGGGAGGGTCTAAACTCAGGAGTCAACTCTGGGACACCCTCTTTGCTTTTGAGCGGAAGAAGGAAGCTGTCGTCACCATGGCTACAGATAGATGCTTTTCTCACCTTGCTGTCATGTCTTGCGCTCCGTTATCATTTCAGCATCTCCAAGCAGGAATCTCCAAGCACCTGCTATTTTGTAACTAGTACAAATGTATAGTTACGTTTTAATTCTCCAAAAATTGTGTTAAATATGATAATAATGTTAGTGATAGTATTGTTGGGGTGAAATAATTTTGACATTTATGAAGTTTAAGTTCACCAATCACATATTCCATTACTTTCTTTAAAAAGACAGAAGAAGACTGTGCCTACATTTGCCCTAACACCTTATGAGGAAATCAAATATCACTGAAAATGATGTCGGAACCTACATGTGTAAGGTGTTTCCTCTATTCTCCTTTCTTAGCTGCACTTTTGTGGAGTGTGGTGGTTGAGTGTGCTCTTGTGTACACTCGCTGCTGGAAGGGTGTATAGTGCACTCCCCCTCCGTCCTGATTACTTTGGGACAGCCCTTAATGTGGCGAGCTCTCCACGTGAACGCGCAAACGGAGGCGGAGTGGAGAGGCGGAGTGAGTAGGGAGCGGATTGGGATTGGGGGCGAGTGTACACAAGGGGTTTTTGTATCTGTTGGTCCTGGATTTTGTAAAGTTGCTTTGAGACAATGTATATTGTAAAAAGCGCTATATAAATAAAGTTGACTTGACTTGACAAGAGCACACTCAACCGCCTCACTCCACGGAAGTGCAGCTAGGAAAGGAGAATAGAGGAAACACCTTACACATGTAGGTTCCCACATCATTTTCAGTAAAATATGATATTAGGTTTCCTCATAAGGTATTGGGGCCAAATTTAGGCACAGTCTTCTTCAGTCTTTTTAAAGAAAGTAATGGAATGTGTGACTGGTGAATTTAAACTTCATAAATGGCAAAATTATTTTACCCCAACAATACTATCACTAACATTATTATCATATTTAACACCATTTTTTGGAGAATTAAAACATAATTATACATTTGTACTAGTTATAAAGTAGCAGGTGCTTGCGTCTCCTGAGCTCGTAATCCCGCTTGGAGATACTGAAATGATAACGGAGCGCAAGACATGACAGCAAGGCGAGAAAAGCGTCTATCTGTAGCCATGGTGACGACAGCTTCTTTCTTCCGCTCAAAAGCAAAGAGGGCGTCCCAAAGTTGACTCCTGAATTTAGACCCTCCCCTTAATGGCAAGCTCCCTTCACAGCACAGAGTGTGACTTCATATGGAGTGTGACTCTGTAGTGGAGTGTTAGTGAGGAGGGAACGGTTTGGGAAAGGCCGTTCGAGAACGATCTGGGGCGAATTTCAGTTAGAGTGGAGTTGCCCCAAAAAGGGACGGTACTGTACGGAACACAACTTGACGCTGATTGGACTACGATATTCAGAGACGACTGACTCCAGAACAGTCGCAGATAGTTTAACACTGGTTGAATGTGATAGAAAAATTTCTTCCCTTTCGCCCTTTGGTGGTGCGTCGCCCGATCGCCCTAGTGAACGAGCCGCCCCTGGGTATGAATACAACTGGTTATATGCCATTGTCGTATTTATTATTATTAAGTGTTATCAAGTCAATTCTGACTTCTGATGACCAAATGGATAGTGTTTCTACAGAACATCTTTCTGTCTACTGTTTGAGTTAAATATATATTTTTTAATATAAAAGTAAACAGCATTTTATTTTGTGCATATGTTACTAGACCAGTTTTATTATTTGAATATATTACTAAATGTTGCATTTTCCCAAATATATTTTAAGCAAGGCCTATAGTTCAAAGGTAGCTTTATTGGCATGACAAATAGCGACATTTGTATTGCCAAAGCTTACTTAAATATAGGAGAAACAGAATAAAAAAAAGAAAATAATAACAATACAATTACAGAGAGAATAGTAACAATAAAAATAATAATATATATAATAATACATGTAAGAAGTAGAAATACCAAATTGGTGTGTGTGTGTGTGTGTGTGTGTGTGTGTGTGTGTTTGTGTGATATGGTCACCAATTGTGGCAGGTGTGTGCTGCTAGTATGCAGCTCTCTGTGCTCCCTCAGTTGGTTGGGTCTGAGAAGGAGTTAAAGTTGGGTGTTTTGGGTGGAATTTGGGAAAGAATTTGGGGTCAGAATGTGGTGGTATTTGATGCATTCGGTGAGAAACTCTGTCTCAGCTACTGTACTAATAGTGCAGTGCTGGCACAGCCTCTCCTCTCAGGCAGCCTGGGCCGTGGGTGTTGTCCCGTCTCTATGGCCAGCTGTGCGCACTGAGTCTGTTCCTCAACAAGGTGTTTCTTAATTTAGGGTCAGACACTGTGCTCAGATAATCTGCCATGCTGTAGTGTCTGTTTAGGGCCAATGAACACTGCATTATACTCGGGACTTTAGTTTCAGTTTCCCAATAACTCTTATTCTTTATTCACACTTCACTACCACACAGAGCAGTTGGTTCAATTTTTTTTAGCTTGATTTGTATTGGAATTTTCATAAATGTTTGTTGTTTCATGGCATAGAAGGCCCATATCCAACAGAGTATAATAAATCACAGAGGCAAAAATTTTAAAGATATACCTCCAAGTTTTACCTAAAGGGTTTTATGTTTTCTTGTAATAGCTAATACACAAGATGTTCCTTTAATACAGATCTGTAATTTAAATGTTCCAGATTTTACTGGCCTGGAATGTCAGTTGACATTGACAACTAGGTATGTTTTTTGTGATTGCTTTACTTTTATTTATGTACTGTATGAATTCAAGATGTATGCATATTTTCAATTTATATCTTGTAGGTCTTGGAGTATGACAGATGTAAGAGGGTTGGAAAACATCTGACCACTGTCCAGACATTACAGTGCATTAAGATCAGTGTGCAATTATATTAATTTTTTTTATTATTATTTGGGAGGTATCTGCTGTCTGGGAGCTCATTGGCATAGATCTAACAGAACAATTTCCAAATACTTCAGCTGGCTTGCAATATATTCCTACAGTAACATATTACTTCTCCAAGTGGGTTGAGGCCTTTACTTTAAGAAGCAGTTTTGAAGCTGAGGCTGGAAGACGTCTTTGTTTGATTATATACAGAAATGGATGTCCCAAAGGCATCCTCTCTGATCAAGGAAGAGGATTTGTTAATGAAGTAAGCATTTTAAACATACATTAAGTATGATTAGCTAGCAGTTCCTTTGATGTATGAAAGAGTTGAGGACCAGGGCTGCCTGTGGCTCATAGTAACTTTTCATCAGAAAAAGTTTCTGCCAGAGTGCATCATCTAGATCGACATGTTAGATTTGGCACAGTTTTACCTCAGATGGCCTTTCATCTTTCTGTACTTAGGTCCAGCACTAAAAGTACACAAGCTTGTGCACCCTATTCTGGACACACAATCCCCTACTCACTCAATGCGGTTTTTGGAGTGTGGGTGGAAACTGGAATACCAAGAGAAAACCCAGCCAGACATGGGGATAACATGCAAACTCCACACATAAGAATTTTTTATTCTTGTTTAGAAGCATAATAATTTGTAATTAACAGGATTAACTGTTCGGTTTGCAGCTAATCAGATGAGCCAAAACATTAGGACCATGCCCCAAAAACGTGAATGACAATGTTTTTGCATTTTCCTCATGAATGACCCCTGCACTGTTTTTTTATTTTATTATCATGAAACACCAATTAACTAATCTAATGTAATTAAATTAAACATTTGGAAATGCAGTGCAGTTAAGTCTGGAAAACAAACGACAGAAAAAAATTAGTTAATGTTGATTTAAAAGCTTGTACGAGTTGTTTACTAATAATAAAGATGGTGTGTGAGCGCCCACTGTTGTAGCTATGCAATAAATGTGTGAAGACGTTGCTATATTCCTAGTATCATCACCAACATTATTAATACAAAAAAATTTTGTAATTAATATACAAAATCTTTTTTCCAATTGTGGTCAATTACTTCTATCTTTAACACTTAATTTGAGTTGAAATAATTTAAGTTAATTTATTATTTTTCTTTTTAAGAAAAACACAAGAACCACTATATTATAATTAGTGTATTTAGTCTTTTTGTGCAACTTCGCTCTGCCAACATAACAGCACTAAGTATTTTCCTCTGATGCGTGATAAAGATAGAGAATACAGAGCAAGGGGTCTGAGAACTCCTCAATATTCCTCATCTCCTATGTTGTGGAAATCTTACTCCTTAGTTTACACCAAATGTTTTATTGTGGTTTAGAACTGAACTGAAATGGAAAAGGCCAAAATCTTGATCTTGGTTTGGCTCATCAAACCAAAACAGGAAGTCATATATGATTGCAAGACTTCCTAAAAAGGTAAAATATATTACTGTAATGTTAATACACATACATCAATAAATCAAATGCAATTAAAATAGTAATTAAGTAAGTACGTAAGTAATTACTAATGCGTAAAAAATGTGCATAAGTATAAATTAGATAAGTATAAAAATCGATATTGTGTGTAAATTTTAAGTAAAATGCATTAAAATATAAAAATGACAGAAACAAAAGTGAAGCAAAAGTACCTGCTTCTCCTCAGCTGATTCTTTTGCAATAGTGTGTTTTACTAAAACGTGTCCATTCTCATCTGTAGATCATTTTTTAATCTGTAGATCTCTTTTTATCTCTAGATCTTTTTATTTATTTATTTCTAGATCATTTTGTCACTGAGGGTTTTACGGGTAACACGTCACGACAGGGCAGTCGTTCCGTCTTTCGCGGCAGAGAGGGGCGGAAGTACTGGCTTGTGTTTTGGTTGTAAAGGGAAGAAGAGAAAACAGGGAGGTGATCAGTGCTAAAACTCTTCTGAAATTTTTAACTTTATATTCTACATAAACTTCAGTTTATTCCGGCACATTCATCAGATACTACTGTATCAGATCTACCTACTGTCATACAGGTAAAACTACCGAATGATCTTTAGTACAAAGAAGTTTCTCTTCACTGACGTATCCTGCTTAGTTAGCATGATTAGCTAGCTGTTATACATAGCGGCAGTAATTAGGAGGCCCTGGTGTTTTAGTACTGGCGATAAGAGAAGAACTGGACATATCATTTACTCTACAATCTGCTCACTATCTGAAATGTTTTTAACTGCTCACATAGACGTTGTTCTTATATAGGTGTGCTCTATATTTACAGTTACTGAATGGTTAGCTTTGTGCTAAAGCTTGATAGCTACCTACTCGATGTGATCTTAATTGCTAGCTATTGTTTGCTTATCACTTTCACCCTAATTTGTGCCCCAAAATACAACACTGACATGTAAATCATACTAGAGCCATGACTTATTTTTAGTATTAAGCGAGATCATGTGTCAGCTTTTTGTTGTGTCAGCTGTCTGGATATAAACAAGATTATAAAGATGTTGTGTTGAAAAAATGGCGGCCCTTTTATTTAGATGTTTTGGAAAACATAAGAAACCGAGAAATTAAGGACAAATAAATCGGAAGGTTACAGATCTGCCAAGTGTCCTTTGCTTCGCCAGTAAAAGGGACAGAGTGAGCAGTGTCCGCAGAAAGGCATTATCCACCCTGATTCATCACATTTCTCGAATGTTATCAGGAAACACTATCAGTGATTACTAATAGGTGTCTTTAAACTTTTGCACGTTTATCCTAATTTAAACTTGTGCATAAAATGTAACAATTTCATAGACAAACATTAAAAGAATAAGCCTTACTGAGGAGCTATGTAACCTAATGCAACACTCATAGGATGCCAGCAAGTTAACTAATCAAATTGTGACTCTGCTATCTGCATTTCAACTGTAGCTGTTGGTATTTTAGACTGGATAAGCCTAGGAGCTACACAAGCTCAACTAGAAAGTGAACCTAGAAAGTGAACTGGAACCCCGAGTACTGAATGCATACTAAAACTTCTAACCTATTACAACACACATTAACATGCCAACACAGTGAATTGTTCTTCTGTTTGTGTGACTATCATAACAATTAAATTTTTTTTAGCTTATTGTAATTTTAGATAAATGCAATTGATCATCAAGTTTAACGGTTTTACATATCCTTTGACAATGACTACATCATAATAATTTCACTTTGCCATCTTTTTAAAAATATCATTGGTCAAAGCATTTAATCTATGAATTATTTGGCACAATGATTAGTCAACATTAGTCCTAATCTGACTGTGTGGACAAAAGTCCCAGTGTGCATGCAACACACTAGCCACTAGGTCACACTAGCAAACTGCCTTTTCACTGTCAGACCACATCAGGGTCAGATTCTGCTCGTCAGAATTTGGCAGAACACCAATTTTCTTTCCAAGGTGCTGATGATTAATTGAGTAGTTGGAGCTCTGCTTCTAATCGAAATGTTGTCAGTCGATGGAATTCAAATGACATTTCTTTAATCAGATAAAAAATAATTGATAAGATAAGACTTTATTGATCCCCTTAGGGAAATTAACTTGTTACAGCAGTATGAAGACAGGAAAAACAGAAAGAAATACAACTAAGTAAAAAATATTGCACACATAGTGTGTGGTTGTTTACTCTAAAAAAAAAAATATCAGAAAAATAATATATACATTAGAAATATGCAAAATATATTAGGTTATTGCACTTATTGTAAATAAATTACATATTGCGCTTGTTATTACACCATGAACATGAAAGAATAGGTATGAGTGACATTATTATATATTATTACTGTTGTAAGCTCTGAGGGCTGCTGGAATAAAGGACCTGTGGTAGCGCTCCTTCTTACACAGGGGGTGGAGGAGTCTGGTACTGAAGGAGCTTGTTAGGTCTCCTACAGACTCATGTAGTGGATGTGTGGTGATGTCCAGGATGGATGACAGCTTGGCTATCATCCTCCTTTCTCTCACCTCCTCTACAGGTTCGAGAGGACAGTTCAAGACAGAGCTTGCTTTCTTGATAAGCTTGTTTAGTCTTTTTCTGTCTCTCTCCGATATTGCACCACCCCAGCACACCACTCCGTGGAAGATATTTAATTGTCAATATTTATTTTTATTTTATTTATTTGTCAGGGACCATGCACAAATACATTACACCAGAGTTCACTAACAAGCTAATTTCGATGTGCAGTCCCCCGGCAGGTAAACACATTACCAATACTAAAAATACCCATATTCAATCAAAATCTCAAAATACATAAATTCTTTTAAAAAAGAGGGGTAAAATAATCTATTATAGATTAAGAGAGCATTCCAACGATTAATTGCTTTGTATGAGAAAGCCGTTTGAACAAAAGTAGCTCATTTAGTAATATGCTCAGCAAGCATAGTCTGGAGTGGTGTAAATCAGACAACCACTGGGCTCTGGACCATTGGAAACTAGTATAATGTATGAACATCTTGTTCTCTGAATAAAGGATCTTGCACTGGCATATGCCAGAAAAGAGCTACCACAGTGGCTTTTGTAACCACTTTGTCCTAAATGGGGCATTGAGACACTAAAAGTCGAAAAAACTACCTGTAGGGGGTGACCATCCATTACAACTTACATTCTTCATATTTTGAAGGTGGGAGGAAACCACAATACCTGGAGAAACCCAGGTTAACACTGAAACATTTTATAGACAATGACAGAGGTAAGGTTTGAGCCCAGGTATTTAGGTCCCATGTCACTGTCAGGTACACTACCAGCTCTGTTACTGTGCCACCCTTGTGCAAACAGTTAAGGTAATACAACGATCAGTTGGACATTGTTGTGGAAAAAATTAACTGACCCTTAAAGAGCCTTTACCTTGACCCTATTCAACATCCTGTGTATTAATTGGAATGCCTACGCTGAGGTAGATCGGAGTAGGGATTTCATGCTCTTGTGGCTGGATAGAAGCAAATCAACACCATTATGTTCCAAAATGTAGTAGAAGCTGTTTTAGTGCCAGAGACCTAATTCATAATAAACCCACATTTTTGGATGGAATATTGAGCAGTTACAAATGGATGTGATATTTGAATGTGCATATATTTAGCAAAATTGTGTGTGGGTGTATGTGCTTAGTCTGTCATTTTTGTTGCCTGAACACGCCTAGTTATTAAACACCACCACTTGTGAAAACAATGACTATATTAGTCATCTGGTGCCAAACATTGCATTTGCATGAATCTCGTCACCATTCTATTTATCTGAACCTCTACAGCCTTACTGTCCTGCATGGTCTTCTGGATGTGGTCTTTTGTCTGTACCTAAATTCAGCCTATTTACTGCTGGTGGTAGATCATTCAGCATTATGGCATCCATGCTATGGAATTCATTACCACAAAGTGTGCGCTTATGCTATGATTTTCATCTTTTAAAACTTAGATAAAAACCTACATTTTGTCTCAGTACTTTCTCAGCAACCTTGGGTATTAGAAAGGCACTATATAAACGCAGCGTATTGTTATTATTATTTCAGGCAGATGGCGGGCTGTAATTTTGGCACAATGATTACATGTCTGGCTAGACATCAAATTAAATATTAGCATGGAGATTTAGACTCATGATGTGTTAGTTTGCATGTGAGTGTAATTGCTGCATAGTTACTTGTTCGGTAATTCTGTTTAAATTAAATATACCAGTGTACCAAAATGCATTAGGTTTAATATTGCACTCTGTGTTGTTTCTGACACAGAACTGTCACAAATAATTTTTTTAAATCATCACTACATACAAATGTTATCCATTATACAGTTGGCAGTTATTAACAATTTCAGAAAATTGGGACGTGGTATGTTACCACTGTGTTAAATGCAAAGAAACCAGTTGGTTAAAGATTGATTTTTTTATTTTGCTGTTTGATTTATAATATAATAACTGTTCATTTGTGTGTGAGGTGTGAATGGTTAAATAGTCTCTCAGCTAGGGCTGTCGCGGTGAAAGAATTTCCCCTTGCGATATTCAACCTGTCTCAATATTGCGGTATGCGGTAATATCGCCATTTTTTTTTGTTTTTGAAAATTACTTAATTAATCTGCATTTTAGAGCTATATAAACAAGCTTTATTGTTAGGCTATGATTCGGTATATTATTGCTTTATAATGACAAAGATGAGACAGCTTTAAGACCAATGAAATGCGTGTTTAATGTTAAATACAGAACAGAGCAGGGATGCGCGTCTTTTCTCTATTAAAAAAAGGTTTAAATTTAGCTCCTAGGCTAGATATACAGTGTGAAACGAAAAAAAAAAGTGTTTAGGCTAAATATTGTAAATACACATCTAATCAAAATATGGTAAAAAAGAAATATAATAAAGTCTGTAAGAGTTTAAACCTGCGTTATTATGCGCGCTAGAAGAACCAACACGTTCATCTGATGTGGTTTAGAGAGAATCTGAGTGGGGTAGCGATGTTCCCCTCGGTACTAAAACTCTCTCTGATGGGGCTCGTTACACTAATACACGTGTACTGTACCTGCATGCGACTTTACAATGCGACAAACTATCTATTTAGTAGATATAATTAACATAACAATATATACTACATTTCAAGTTATTATTCGTTTCAATACATTTTTATTCAACGAAAAAATACATTTAAATAATTCCAGCAAGACCAGAAAGAGAATATTTGCAGGCTGCAATGCCATATTAACCGTCATTAAGTGTTTTAGTTCACCAAGGCTGTTTGAATATAGTCTAAATTACAAGTATTTATTGAGTGTGAACTCAATTTGATCATTAATAAACTTGCCTATAATTCCTGTTGCGATTGTTTACATTTTAAAACACAAAGCCTGACACTCAGCAGCAACGCATGAGAACAGGTTGCAGGAAAATGACGCTCCTAGCTCATTTTCATTATGAATTCATTTAACATTTATTACGCCCGAATGTAAGCGTAAAACAAGATGGACCTGCAACAATATAAACAAAAAAAAATAGAAGAAAGAAAGAAAAAACGTGAACACCGCGGTGTTGCGGTTGCTTGGCATGCCCTGCGGTTGGCTGGTCTATACCGCGATATTTCAAAATTGCGGTTAGCGCGACAGCCCTACTCTCAGCTGTTGCTGACCAATTTCAAATAACAGTACAATTGGTCAATCATATTGTCCCTCTAAATGGGTGGATTTAGTTATAGCTAACTTTCTGACAAGCTTTGCCTGCAGTGCCAGTTGCTAAAATAAGCTTTTGTATTTATTTATTTTTTTGTATTTCAGTGCCACGATTTACACTTTTGTCGTTCATCTGGGTAAAAACTAAAGTCAGTTTTAATTAGAAGATAAGGTTCAGTATAGCACAGACTGATGTTTGAAGATGTTTAGTACAGGCAGGGGCAGTACTAAGTTAATGCAAACAACTCAACAACTAGCAATCTGCTTAGAGAGGTTTGGAGTACGAAAACATCCCTTATTTAAATGAGCCTATTACACCGTGTGACCACTCCACTGTTGTTTATTGGTTAATTATCATCACCACTAGTTTTAATAGACAAACAAAAGTTTTAACATAATCATTAAATGCAGGCACGTGCACAGAGAGACCCCTAGTGGTGCTCAAGCACCTGCCCTTTTGCCCTTGATGAGAAAAGTGCCCTTTCTGCTGGAGCCCAATTTTTTCTACATTCATCAATATTTAAAAATAAAAATTACCCCCAAAAGTGTTTTGATATCTGACGGGCATTTATTTGAGTTCTTGTGAGAATTCTCCCCCGATCTGATCCCTGTCTTGCCCCTCCCTTCTCCTCCTCCGGTCAGCACTCATTCAGTGCTGAGCGCCAGGCCAAACCGCTGCTACACAGTTCTGCTCTGACCCGCAGCATCAGACAGACAGGTAATTCATACAAAGAGCATCCATGCATAACGCATAGCCTACACATTTTGTACTCATGAGTCATGAAATACGTGATTTCAAAGCCTTGTCCAGCTGTTTACTGACGTTTGTCATGTTTAATGAAGGGGGAGGGGGACAAACTGCAGCCCACAGACAGACAGAGAATTTAAAGACAGTTTTACTGTTTTACAAATGAGACAAGTTCACTAGTTTTGTTTTATTTAAAATCTTTCTTATTTTGATGTGAAAGCCTGAAGAAAAAAAAGCATGAGCACAAACATTTTGCAGGAGAATGTCAAGTAGCTCTCACAGTAAAGTGTTGAAAATAGATACAAACATACAATATTTTATAATTAAAGCATCCTGGCCAAAACGCTGTGTAGGAAAGATCACCTTTAGTCAAGGAGTTTTATTTTCAAGCATTTATACTTCAACAGTTGAGGTTTACAAATGAGGAATAATTTTGCTAGGTAATTAACATTACAAACTAATATATGTAGAAGGCTAAATATAATGCTCTATGATATAGAACATCATACAAAAAATGAAAATGAATAAATATATAGGAAAATGTTATTTAGCTGTCTTTGATTTTATTGGCATAATAAAAGGCCCATTGTTAACATTAACTACCCAAAGTGGGTTTCTGATTTGAAATCAAAGGTAGGTCTTAAGTTGAGCTACATGACAGTCTGGTGAGGTAAATTGATACTAGTAATGGTATGTTATTAGTGTAATGCTTCAACTCTGTCAGAAAACAGTAAAATGATGTATACTGTGTTCTCCCCTTTATGGAGATTCAGTGAGTCACTCTTGATTATTATGCACAACATTGATTTATCTCATTTACAAATTTTGCAGCATAATGCCAAGAAAAGAAAGGTTACAAAAGCAGAAAGAAAAGGAACTACAGCAAGCAGCTCAGGGTAGCAGCTCTCTTTTATCCTGGATTAGGCCATCTACCAGTAAAGCAAATAAGGGAGATGTATCAATACCAGTTGTTTGGTTATTAAAAAGCACGCACAATATGGCCTTGTTTTTGTCTGTTTTTCAGTTATATATGCAATTTGATAATTTGAGTTATTTGATTAAATGTGTATTGATTGTGTTAACAAAAATAAATATATAAGTTAAATATCCTACTGTGTTTGTTTTTTTTAAATTTTATTAATAATTTTGGCGATGGGTGCCCTTTTTTTTGGCTTCAGCACCTGCCCCCAAAAATGTCTGTGCACGTGCCTGATTAAATGGTTGTTGTTGAAGTATCCCAGGATGTGCATAACGTGGACCAAAATAATCACCTACGAGGTTTTCAGGCCCCTTTTCCTTAAATCACACCACCACTGTATCTAGGTTCCTTCCATTTTACTTTACTTCTTGCTTTATTCCTTATTTGTTCACTGTTTTAGCCAAATCACCAAGTAAAAGCAAATACCTTTATGTTTAAGTCAAGATCTGAGCTAGGTAACCAGATGAGAGAAATTAATGAAGTATTTTGGTTGTTGTGAAACTGCTATATATATATATATATATATATATATATATATATATATATATATATATATATATATATATATATATATATACAGTGTATCACAAAAGTGAGTACACCCCTCACATTTCTGCAAATATTTTATTATATCTTTTCATGGGACAACACTATAGAAATAAAACTTGGATATAACTTAGAGTAGTCAGTGTACAACTTGTATAGCAGTGTAGATTTACTATCTTCTGAAAATAACTCAACACACAGCCATTAATGTCTAAATAGCTGGCAACATAAGTGAGTACACCCCACAGTGAACATGTCCAAATTGTGCCCAAAGTGTCAATATTTTGTGTGACCACCATTATTATCCAGCACTGCCTTAACCCTCCTGGGCATGGAATTCACCAGAGCTGCACAGGTTGCCACTGGAATCCTCTTCCACTCCTCCATGATGACATCACGGAGCTGGTGGATGTTAGACACCTTGAACTCCTCCACCTTCCACTTGAGAATGCGCCACAGGTGCTCAATTGAGTTTAGTCCATCACCTTTACCTTCAGCTTCCTCAGCAAGGCAGTTGTCATCTTGGAGGTTGTGTTTGTGGTCGTTATCCTGTTGGAAAACTGCCATGAGGCCCAGTTTTCGAAGGGAGGGGATCATGCTCTGTTTCAGAATGTCACAGTACATGTTGGAATTCATGTTTCCCTCAATGAACTGCAGCTCCCCAGTGCCAGCAACACTCATGCAGCCCAAGACCATGATGCTACCACCACCATGCTTGACTGTAGGCAAGATACAGTTGTCTTGGTACTTCTCACCAGGGCGCCGCCACACATGCTGGACACCATCTGAGCCAAACAAGTTTATCTTGGTCTCGTCAGACCACAGGGCATTCCAGTAATCCATGTTCTTGGACTGCTTGTCTTCAGCAAACTGTTTGCAGGCTTTCTTGTGCGTCAGCTTCCTTCTGGGATGACGACCATGCAGACCGAGTTGATGCAGTGTGCGGCGTATGGTCTGAGCACTGACAGGTTGACCTCCCACGTCTTCAACCACTGCAGCAATGCTGGCAGCACTCATGTGTCTATTTTTTAAAGCCAACCTCTGGATATGACGCCGAACACGTGGACTCAACTTCTTTGGTCGACCCTGGCGAAGCCTGTTCCGAGTGGAACCTGTCCTGGAAAACCGCTGTATGACCTTGGCCACCATGCTGTAGCTCAGTTTCAGGGTGTTAGCAATCTTCTTATAGCCCAGGCCATCTTTGTGGAGAGCAACAATTCTATTTCTCACATCCTCAGAGAGTTCTTTGCCATGAGGTGCCATGTTGAATATCCAGTGGCCAGTATGAGAGAATTGTACCCAAAACACCAAATTTAACAGCCCTGCTCCCCATTTACACCTGGGACCTTGACACATGACACCAGGGAGGGACAACGACACATTTGGGCACAATTTGGACATGTTCACTGTGGGGTGTACTCACTTATGTTGCCAGCTATTTAGACATTAATGGCTGTGTGTTGAGTTATTTTCAGAAGACAGTAAATCTACACTGCTATACAAGCTGTACACTGACTACTCTAAGTTATATCCAAGTTTCATGTCTATAGTGTTGTCCCATGAAAAGATATAATGAAATATTTGCAGAAATGTGAGGGGTGTACTCACTTTTGTGATACACTGTATATATATATTCTCTCATACTGGCCACTGGATATTCAACGTGGCACCTCATGGCAAAGAACTCTCTGAGGATGTGAGAAATAGAATTGTTGCTCTCCACAAAGATGGCCTGGGCTATAAGAAGATTGCTAACACCCTGAAACTGAGCTACAGCATGGTGGCCACGGTCATACAGCGGTTTTCCGGGACAGGTTCCACTCGGAACAGGCTTCGCCAGGGTCGACCAAAGAAGTTGAGTCCACGTGTTCGGCGTCATATCCAGAGGTTGGCTTTAAAAAATAGACACATGAGTGCTGCCAGCATTGCTGCAGAGGTTGAAGACGTGGGCGGTCAGCCTGTCAGTGCTCAGACCATACGCCGCACACTGCATCAACTCGGTCTGCATGGTCGTCATCCCAGAAGGAAGCTGACGCACAAGAAAGCCTGCAAACAGTTTGCTGAAGACAAGCAGTCCAAGAACATGGATTACTGGAATGCCCTGTAGTCTGACGAGACCAAGATAAACTTGTTTGGCTCAGATGGTGTCCAGCATGTTCATGCAGTTCATTGAGGGAAACATGAATTCCAACATGTACTGTGACATTCTGAAACAGAGCATGATCCCCTCCCTTCGAAAACCTCCAAGATGACAACTGCCTTGCTGAGGAAGCTGAAGGTAAAGGTGATGGACTAAACCCAATTGAGCACCTGTGGCGCATCCTCAAGTGGAAGGTGGAGGAGTTCAAGGTGTCTAACATCCACCAGCTCCGTGATGTCATCATGGAGGAGTGGAAGAGGATTCCAGTAGCAACCTGTGCAGCTCTGGTGAATTCCATGCCCAGGAGGGTTAAGGCAGTGCTGGATAATAATGGTGGTCACACAAAATATTGACACTTTGGGCACAATTTGGACATGTTCACTGTGGGGTGTACTCACTTATGTTGCCAGCCATTTAGACATTAATGGCTGTGTGTTGAGTTATTTTCAGAAGACAGTAAATCTACACTGCTATACAAGTTGTACACTGACTACTCTAAGTTATATCCAAGTTTTATTTCTATAGTGTTGTCCCATGAAAAGATATAATAAAATATTTGCAGAAATGTGAGGGGTGTACTCACTTTTGTGATACACTGTGTATATATATACAGTGTATCACAAAAGTGAGTACACCCCTCACATTTCTGCAGATATTTAAGTATATCTTTTCATGGGACAACACTGACAAAATGACACTTTGACACAATGAAAAGTAGTCTGTGTGCAGCTTATATAAAAGTGTAAATTTACTCTTCCCTCAAAATAACTCAATATACAGCCATTAATGTCTAAACCACCGGCAACAAAAGTGAGTACACCCCTAAGAGACTACACCCCTAAATGTCCAAATTGAGCACTGCTTGTCATTTTCCCTCCAAAATGTCATGTGATTTGTTAGTGTTACTAGGTCTCAGGTGTGCATAGGGAGCAGGTGTGTTCAATTTAGTAGTACAGCTCTCACACTCTCTCATACTGGTCACTGAAAGTTCCAACATGGCACCTCATGGCAAAGAACTCTCTGAGGATCTTAAAAGACGAATTGTTGCGCTACATGAAGATGGCCAAGGCTACAAGAAGATTGCCAACACCCTGAAACTGAGCTGCAGCACAGTGGCCAAGATCATCCAGCGTTTTAAAAGAGCAGGGTCCACTCAGAACAGACCTCGCGTTGGTCGTCCAAAGAAGCTGAGTGCACGTGCTCAGCGTCACATCCAACTGCTGTCTTTGAAAGATAGGCGCAGGAGTGCTGTCAGCATTGCTGCAGAGATTGAAAAGGTGGGGGGTCAGCCTGTCAGTGCTCAGACCATACGCCGCACACTACATCAAATTGGTCTGCATGGCTGTCACCCCAGAAGGAAGCCTCTTCTGAAGTCTCTACACAAGAAAGCCTGCAAACAGTTTGCTGAAGACATGTCAACAAAGGACATGGATTACTGGAACCATGTCCTATGGTCTGATGAGACCAAGATTAATTTGTTTGGTTCAGATGGTCTCAAGCATGTGTGGCGGCAATCAGGTGAGGAGTACAAAGATAAGTGCGTCATGCCTACAGTCAAGCATGGTGGTGGGAATGCCATGGTCTGGGGCTGCATGAGTGCAGCAGGTGTTGGGGAGTTACATTTCATTGAGGGACACATGAACTCCAATATGTACTGTGAAATACTGAAGCAGAGCATGATCCCCTCCCTCCGGAAACTGGGTCGCAGGGCAGTGTTCCAGCATGATAATGACCCCAAACACACCTCTAAGACGACCACTGCTTTACTGAAGAGGCTGAGGGTAAAGGTGATGGACTGGCCAAGCATGTCTCCAGACCTAAACCCAATAGAACATCTTTGGGGCATCCTCAAGCGGAAGGTGGAGGAGCGCAAAGTCTCGAATATCCGCCAGCTCCGTGATGTCGTCATGGAGGAGTGGAAAAGCATTCCAGTGGCAACCTGTGAAGCTCTGGTAAACTCCATGCCCAGGAGAGTTAAGGCAGTTCTGGGAAATAATGGTGGCCACACAAAATATTGACACTTCAGGAACTTTCACTAAGGGGTGTACTCACTTTTGTTGCCGGTGGTTTAGACATTAATGGCTGTATATTGAGTTATTTTGAGGGAAGAATAAATTTACACTGTTATATAAGCTGCACACAGACTACTTTTCATTGTGTCAAAGTGTCATTTTGTCAGTGTTGTCCCATGAAAAGATATACTTAAATATCTGCAGAAATGTGAGGGGTGTACTCACTTTTGTGATACACTGTATATATATATATATATATATATATATATATATATATATATTTATATTTATTTATTTATTTTTTCTTCATTTTTACAACTTTGTAGCTCTTCCTGGAATAGAAAAGTGATTGTATCTAAAGGAGAAGGGGACACTGACAGCTGTCATGGCCAATCGGGGAGCAGCAACCCGGCCCAACGGCCCCAATGCTGGCAATAAGATCTGCCAGTTTAAACTAGTCCTGCTGGGAGAGTCTGCTGTTGGCAAGTCCAGTCTTGTCCTGCGTTTTGTCAAAGGCCAGTTTCATGAGTTTCAGGAGAGCACAATAGGAGGTAAGCAACCATTTGGGTAAGAGATGGGGATGTGCAAATCAAATCTGAGAATGGCTTAACATATTTATTCTGCATGATAGCTGCTGTAAAATCTGCCGTCAATGATCTCATTGTATTTACACATTAGTTTAATGAAAATCATGTATACTACTTTATTGAAATTTGTAGGGTCCAACCTATACATTTTAGGGTTCAAAATGCCCATTAGGTAAATAAGTACAAAAATGCCCTATTAACTCAGGGTAATCAACCTGTGGCCTGCAACACGTAGAGGTGTGGCCTGCCCTATTGTGCTAAAAAAAAGATTTAGGACAACTGTCTAAATAAAACCCTTATGCTTTATTTAGGGTGTTTAAAAACATTGTTTATGAAGACATAGTTTGAAATGTGAAGTATCAGTCAGTTTTAGATCTCTAACATTTGGATGCCAAGCCAACACATTATAATCTGTCATTTTGCTCTAACCATAATTCATGTCAAGGCCCGTAATTCAGCTGAGAGAGGCCACTGCTGTTAGGAACTACCGTTGCCCTGAAGAGGTGTACTTGTTTGGCACCTGTGTTTAAGTAGGTTTTTCAAGTCACTTTCTCATGAATGCCAGGACCTAAGGTTTCATTGCCCAGAGAATCACACTGCCTCTACTGGCTTGTTTTTTTTTTTCCACAGTACATGCTGGTGCCATCTCTTTTCTAGGTAGGCAATACTCACCTAGCCTTTCACATGATGTAAAAGGGGATTTATCAGAGCAGGCCATCTTCTTCCGTTGATACATGGTTTATTTGCTTACATGCCCATTGTGGTGCTGGACAGGGGTCACTCTGACCAGTCTGTTTCTTCGCAGCCTTATACGCATTGTGTTCTGATGTCTTGCCAGCATGAATGTTTAGAGCAGTTTCATGAGCAATCTGTGCTGCAGTAGCTCTTTTGTGGAATTGGACCAGGCATGCTAGACTTCACTTACCCTGTGCATCAATGAGCCATGTGAACTGACTGTTCACTTGCTGAATAAATTTCCCTCCTGACAGGTGTTAGTGTAACTTCAACTGGCGATGGTTTTAATTAGAGATGGAACGATCGATCGGCTATAAATCGATATCTGCCGATTTTTTATCAAAATATGCTATTGGCGATATTTCCCAAATGTAGCCGATCCGATCGTGTGATATATAAAGACCATGTTAAGCTTAACTGCTCAGTGGATTGATCCAGACTTTGAGATACAAAGCACCAACCATCACATCACCATTCATCAACCATCGTACAGAAACCATCATGAAAGCTCTTCACGACCTAAAATAACATAATTAACGTTGAGCATCATACATAGTTCAGGATCATCTGCTCTGACTGGCAGAAAACTTTTAGCTCCACAGACGGAACGAGTCTGACTCGGTTACCGCTCTGTGGTAATAGCAGTTTAATTAAGCTTTTTAATTGAGCTTTTTAATGTAAGAGAGTCACACAAAATGTTCTGTAGTAGCTGGTGTTTATTTAAAACCACGACATTAATTAATAACAGTAAACACGGAGAGATAACTGAGAAGAGAAACTTACGCTTCGCATAAAATGAATCGACTCATGAATCACTTATATCGATACTGTGAACAGAACATCTCTCTTAAAGGCACACACACGTGAATGCTTCCATCACCGGTTTATCTTCACTGTTCGTCCTATTTTTAAGGTTTTTTCAGACTGAACTGTATAACATCTAACCTGCGTGTGTGTGTGGTCAGTTAGACTAATGAGATATGTCTCCCGTGGGTGAAAAATTAATTGCTTTAGTTTTAGAAGCAAAAAAATCTTGCAATGCCGCCACACCCCCTGGTCAGGCACTCGCGCCCCACAGGTTGAACACCCACCCCCCCATCGGAATCGGCTATCGGCCGATTGCTCTGAAAAGAAATCGGAGATCGAAATCGGCGTCAAAAACCCCGATCGGTACATCTCTAGTTTTAATATATTGGTGATTGGTAAAATATTGGCTGTTTGGTGTATAAAGTCATTCCAAATTTATATTTTTTGAAACAGGGATAGGGGCAAGCTTACCACTGTGTTACATCACCTTACTTTTTTTACATCATTCAGAAATCATTCGGGAACTGAAGACACCAATTTTTGTAGTTGTATTTGTAGTTTCTTGTTTTGTATATCACTAGCTGCTTTTCTGTTGTATGTAACAGTTCAGTGGCATGTGGCAGAAATTATGAGAGATAGGGAGATGGGAGACAGGACTGGAATGCACTCCTTTACTACAAAGCCATACTGTTGTAACATGCAGAATTTGGCTTGGCATTGCAAGAAATATCTTGATGGCAGCATATTACTCCAAAATGTTTATATAACCCTTAGGATTAATGGTGCCTTTACATATTAGCCAACTTTGTGTTGGTAACAATTGGGATGGTCCTTTTCCTCATAGGTATGATATGATATTTTCCTCAAATCATGATACCACTGCACATTTCCATTTTAAGTAAGTTCATTTTATATGAGCTTTAGTCCAGAGATTTCTGGATGTTGTTGATTGACTTTTTTACTTTGCCTATTAAAGTCTATACTTACATTTGTAAATGCAGTGATTAAAAAATAAACGGGGGGGTGGGGGGGGGGGGGGGGGTGTTCAACCTGTGGGGCGTGAGTGCTTGACCAGGGGGTGTGGCGGCATTGCGAGATTTTTTTACTTCTAAAACTAAAGCAATTCATTTTTCACCCACAGGAGACATATCTCATTAGTCTAACTGACCACACACACACACTCAGGTTAGATGCTATACAGTTCAGTCTGAAAAAACCTTAAAAATAGGACGAACAGTGAAGATAAACCGGTGACGGAAGCATTCACGTGTGTGCCTTAATAAGAGAGACGCTCTGTTCACAGTAACGATATAAGTGATTCATGAGTCGATTCATTTTATGCGAAGCGTAAGTTTCTCTTCTCAGTTATCTCTCCGTGTTTACTGTTATTAATTAATGTCGTGGTTTTAAATAAACACCAGCTACTACAGAACATTTTGTGTGACTCTCTTACATTAAAAAGCTCAATTAAAAAGCTTAATTAAACTGCTATTACCACAGATCTGTAACCGAGTCAGACTCGTTCCGTCTGTGGAGCTAAAAGTTTTCTGTCAGTCAGAGCAGATGATCCTGAACTATGTATGATGCACAACGTTAATTATGTTATTTTAGGTCGTGAAGAGCTTTAACGATGGTTTCTGTACGATGGTTGATGAATGGTGATGTGATGGTTGGTGCTTTGTATCTCAAAGTCTGGATCAATCCACTGAGCTGTTAAGCTTAACATGGTCTTTATATATCACACGATCGGATCGGCTACATTTGGGAAATATCGCCGATAGCATATTTTGATTAAAAATCGGCCGATATCGATTTATAGCCAATCGGTCGTTCCATCTCTTATATAAATCGATATCGGCCGATTTTTAATCAAAATATGCTATCGGCGATATTTCCCAAATGTAGCCGATCCGATCGTGTGATATATAAAGACCATGTTAAGCTTAACAGCTCAGTGGATTGATCCAGACTTTGAGATACAAAGCACCAACCATCACATCACCATTCATCAACCATCGTACAGAAACCATCGTTAAAGCTCTTCACGACCTAAAATAACATAATTAACGTTGTGCATCATACATAGTTCAGGATCATCTGCTCTGCTCTTATTTCAGTAATTCCATTCAAAAAGTGAAACTTGTATATTATATTCATTCATTACACACAGACTGATATATTTCAAATGTTTATTTCTTTTAATGTTGATGATTATAACTGACAACTAATGAAAACCCCAAATTCAGTATCTCAGATATATAGAATATTACTTAAGACCAATTATATATAAATTAGGGCTGTCGAAGTTAACGCGATAATAACGCATTAACGCGACCTCAATTTAACGCGATTAAAAAAATTAGTGCCATTAACGCAAATTCTAGTTCATGTTGAGACTTGACTGGTAGAACAAACGTTTTAATGTCGGACTTGCCACCGTTTTTCATTTGCGGTTTGTTAACATAATGTAACCGATCGTGGTAGTGATGCACTTGCATAATAAAGAAATAAATACACGCTATATTCACAAGTTGTCGGGAGCAGAACACTTTATTACACTTAATTAACTTCTTCTTCTGTACCGAATACCGGAAAGCTGAGTCAAGCACGTTAGTTCATGAACTATGGAAGCCCCAAAGGGTCAAAACACACTCACTTCGTGTAGAAACGTCCATCAAACCATCGTCACGATACAACCACAGACAAGTCTGATACAATAACTACACCTTATCCCACCTAAAGCACCGCTGATCTACAATGTTTGCTGATGGAGAAATTCTAACCTACAATCTGACATTTACTGCCTAGTATGTGAGTGAATAAACTCCCTTACAGTTTTCTCTTGTCCCAGCAGTTTTTAACATAAGTACATTTAGCATAAAATGTGTTCACCATTTTAATTGTAACATTTCACTTAAAAATCCTTGTTTTCTATAACATTTACACAGATTTTTTTTTAATGCGATTAATCGCGATTAACTATATGAAATTCTGAGATTAATCGCGATTAAAAATTTTAATCGTTTGACAGCCCTAATATAAATATATATAATACTTAAAAAACCAAAAGGATTTTTAGAAATGTTGGCCAACTGAAAAGTATGAACATGTACAGCACTCAATACTTAGTTGGGGCTCCTTTTGCCTGGATTACTGCAGAATATCAACAAAAAATCCAGAAAAAAAATATTAAATAAAAGTTATAAATTAATTTGTATTTCATTAAGGGAAATAAGTATTTGATCCCCTACCAACCAGCAAGAATTCTGACCCCCACAGACCGGTTATGTGCCCATGAGGCACACAAATGATTCCTGTCCCTGTATAAAAGACTCCTGTCACAGAATCAGTTTCTTCCCTTCAAATCTCTCGACCACCATGGGCAAGACCAAAGAGCTATGAAAGGACGTCAGGGACAAGATTGTAGACCTGCACAAGGCTGGAATGGGCTACAAGACCATCAGCAAGAAGCTTGGTGAGAAAGAGACCACTGTTGGTGCGATAATTCGAAAATGGAAGAAATACAAGATCACAGTCAATCACCCTCACTCTGGAGCTCCATGCAAGATCTCACCTGGTGAGGTAAGAATGATTCTGAGAAAGGTGAGGTCAGTCCAGAATTACACGGGAGGAGCTTGTCAATGATCTCAAGGGAGCTGGGAGCACAGTCACCAAGAAAACCATTAGTAACACACTTCGCCGTAATGGATTGAGATCCTGCAGTGCCCGCAAAGTCCCTTTGCTCAAGAAGGCTCATGTACAGGCCCGTCTGAAGTTCACCAATGAACACTTGAATGATTCAGAGAAAACTTGGGAGAATGTGATATGGTCAGATGAGACCAAAATTGAGCTCTTTGGCATCAACTCCACTCGCCGTGTTTGGAGGCAAAGAAATGCCCGGTGGGGATGGTGTTCTTGGGGTCATATCCAGCATTTCTCTGCTCCCTTGAGATCATTGACAAGCTCCTCCCGTGTAATTATGGACTGACCTCACCTTTCTCAGAATCATTCTTACCCCACCAGGTGAGATCTTGCATGGAGCTCCAGAGTGAGGGTGATTGACTGTGATCTTGTATTTCTTCCATTTTCGAATTATCGCACCAACAGTGGTCTCTTTCTCTAAGGGGGTAAACTTACAAAATCAGCAGGGGATCAAATACTTATTTCCCCCACTGTATATATATATATATATATATATATATATATATATATATATATAATTAAAAGATTACAGGTTAATCATGAGAACTGTTACTCAAGCAGTAGCTTGAATAAACATTTGCATATATCTGTTTACCTGTAGCATTTTTTTTAATGAATTGCGTACATATGGTTTAATTCATTTAGGGACCACATTGATGATCCATGTCATAGTCAACCTGTTATTGTATTAATTGTTTTAGTAAATTGGAAAATGTGTCGAATTTTATAGATTTATTTTCCTTCTAGGCCCTGGTCCTGATTGTAATTGTTGTATTGGTACATTTGTAATTTTAAAATAACTTAATGAGTATGGGTAAAACCTCTTGAGAGATTTATTTTGAATATATCAATAACACCAGCTTACTGACTAAATAAACTAATTTATTTACAACAAAAACAATTGCTTATGCTAAAGCTTTTGTGTTGAACAATTGACTTCATTTTGATGTTATATAGCATTTTATGGTATTTGTGGTAAAAGTGTGCTTATAAAAATGAGTAACTTATCTTATTATCTTATCTTATTTAAAAGATTTAAAAGCTTAAAAGCCTAAAAGCAGTGTGTGATTACATGCTGCATATTACATAGTAAGTAAAAGCACTAGCAACACTGAGTAGTACACTGATTTAATTACATCCTATTCAGTACAGTTGTATGTGGTTTCAGCAGGCCACATTGTTGGATGTTGTCATTTTAAGCCTTTGGACAGGGCTGATGGCACTGGCATTTCGAATTGGTATATTTGTAGTATATCCTGGTTTTAATGAGGTAGAGATATAAAGAGGTTTTTAGCTCGGTTATATTATATTTACTGTATCATAAATAAAAAAAAATCAAAGTTGTACAAAAACAAAGTTATTGTACAAATATTATTTTAATGGTTTAAGATTCAGTAGTTTTAGGGCTACACTGAGGCTTCTACATTGACCAAAAGGTGGTTTGCTTCAATATAAAGGAACAAGGGGTTATAGTATAGAAGTGTGTGCTGCACTTTCATGTGCTGTGGGTCGCAAATTACCCACAGGCAAAAAAAAAAAAAACCACAAAACCCTGTTTTAAAAGTTGACCGTTGCCTAATTTTAGTTCTTACTGATTTCAGCTGCCTTCCTGACACAGACAGTGTGCTTGGATGACACAACAGTGAAGTTTGAGATCTGGGACACAGCTGGGCAGGAGCGCTACCACAGCTTGGCTCCCATGTACTATAGAGGTGCCCAGGCCGCTATTGTTGTGTACGACATCACCAATGAAGTGAGTCACTGGAGTGACGAGTTATTAACTAGTACTTTTTATTGAGAAAATGAATGCTTGCATGTATCCATCACAGTATCCTGTTTAAAATAACAAGCTGCTAGTGCCAAAGAAGTCATATCACTCTAAAAAGACGTGTTAAAAATGACACACACTGTGTGGAATTTCAACACGTGATGAGTGTGCTCAGGGACGACACATACTGTGTTGATTTAAACACAGTAAATGTGTCATTCTGTTTTTGCACACCCACTGTGTCAGGATAATTAACACACACAATGTGTTGTTCAGCACACAATGTGTGTTGATTATGTGTAATCAAGAAAATGGGTAAAATAAAGACTAATACAAATGGAAACAGGTGTAAAAATTTGTAGCCATTTTATTTTACTGTATAATATTACAAGTGTTTAAATAACATTTTTTGTGACAAGTAATAAATTAAAACAAGATTACAAACAGTTTAACATTAAAGGTACAAAAACGTATTAAAATATTCAATATTTTGTAATGAATAATGGATTAAGAATGTATTGAAAGTACAAATGGCTAAATAGTAAAGGCCCAAACACACTTTTAAATATTCAAATGCAGTTTCTTGTGTTCTTTCCCATTCTTAAAGATGGTTACAAGAACTCGTAAAACGTCTGTTTGTCCTAAAAGAAAGACAAAAAAAATATCATTACAAGGTGCTGTGATTCTCTCTCAATCTTGTGTACACAATACAAAATATTAACTGAATTAAACATTTACAACATTTAATATTTTGAATAACATTCCGATTATTCAACCAACCAAATGAGTAATCAGCTAACTACTAATGTTCCTCCAAATTTGTCATCAGCTGTGTAATATTCACATAGGCTGTTTAACAAATTATTAAACAAGTCACTTGAAAACTACAGTTACAGAATACAAGCTAAAATGTTTGCTTTACCAGAATAAAGTAAATCGGATGATGAATTTTGGAAGAGTTTTATTATTTATTTAGTTGCTTTACCATGAAGTATATCCACCACTACCAGCTTTAATGCTAATGATGTTAGGCAATGTTGCTAACGATTCGATTCAATTTAAAGAACCGATTCTTCCGAACAACTCGTTTCAGTGAATACCTTTGCTTCCAGAGTGGATAAATAATAAAAAATAACATTAGTTCTCTGAATTCATGCAAGTTATGACTGTGATATTTGAGTTAACTAATTATTTGAAGTTTTCGTTCCACCCAGGCATCCACTGTTGTACTGTTTAAGGTAGAATGTGAGCCAAATAAGCAGCTGTGATTAAGGAGTCAAACTTTCGATTCTTATGAATGCACTCAGCCTCTTAACAGTCCTAATGAATCAATCGATTCAGTTTTTTTCGATTCGTTTAAACGGATGATTTAAAAGAACCGATTCAGTAAAACGAACTGAGCTAAACCAAGCTAAAAGGTTAAAATTATTAAAATTCGCTTCTCATAATGAGATTTAACTTAAATAATGTTACTTAATCACACAGTCTCAATAGGTCAGTTAAGTAAGTTACCTTAGAAGAACTGAAAACACAGAGGGTTGCTATGGTAACCTTATCCACAGTCATTCTGTTTTGAAGCCATTTTGAGCAAACTAAAAGTCCAATTAACGGTTAGCCAGTTGGCTAACGATAAATAATACCAATAAAAAGAAAGACTAGTCAGGTTTAACAGAACATTTATTGCTGAATAGGAACAGAAAAAGCAAACTTAGGTTTATATTAATGTAATTCAGTGCCTACTTTTTTACTTAACTAAGTCAATTGTCAATTGAAGTCGATTGTAAAAACAGGTCACAGGGTTAAAACCTACTTTTTATAGCTTTGCTTGACTTCATAAAAAACACAACAAAACACTGATAAACATGAACTACATAAACATGAATAAAACATACTCAATACTAGTTCCTTTTGCAATTTACCAATAAGGGTATAAGGATGGATCCTGCTCCTTTCCTTGCATGGTCCAAAAAGAGGGAATCAACCATGAAACACTGAGATCAGAGCGGTAGAGAGAACAGAGTGGCGACACTCCCATAGGGAACCGTTGGAAAGGGGGCGGGACATATTTTCTGCGCAGCTTCCGGGTTGTGGAGCTCTGTATAGTTCCAAACAACCCATAGAGCCCCATTCATTTCCACTACTTATCAAACATTTTTAGCTGTATGTTGCTTTGTTTTAAAAAAATTATGAATTTAATGTCATTAATATACTTAATACTGTTATTGTTTAGCATTTGCTCAGCACTAAATGTTACATGTTTATCTTAATTAATAGGTATAACCCAATTTAGCTTAGTCAGTTAAGCTTAATTAATGACACACGAGTCTTTTCACCTAAAATGAGTTGATTAATCAAGAGTCTTGTTACAGAAATGATCATAAAACATTAGAACCACAATAAATCATTATACTTTTACTTTCATACTTAAGTACATTTGAAGGTAAATTTAGTTTAGTACTTTAGTGGAGGTAAAGAGTATTTTTACTTTTACTACTACTTTTACTGGAGTAATATGTTACCTTGGATATCTCTACTTTAACTCAACTAAATGGTTTGTGTACCTTGTCCACCACTTACATTAGACAAAATGAACTAGTGCATATTCATAATGAATTCATTAATGTATTACATGTAGGAATCAATTATTAATCACTCATGAAATAAGAGATGAATGAATGCTTTTTCATGTACCTGCACTATAATGTTTTTGGTACGGTAATGTGTTTATCAATCTGTTCATTCAGTGCAGGTAAACCTTATGAATCCAGCACATGACTTAGTGTTTAGCAAAAATGATTATTATTATGAATCCTCAGGAAAGTGAAGGGAGATTAGTTTATGCAAAAAACAAAACATAAAAAACTTTAATGTCTATACTGTATATTGTCTCTACTACTTAATGATATCGCATTATGTAATGTATGCTATTATAATGTACTGTGTGTTAACAAGAACGACCTATTAACAAGTCATTATAAACATCAATCTTCCACTTTATATACCAAATTGACATTAAAGCAGATGCAGTAAATGTAAACGCAGTTGAAAATACCCAGAAATTGTACAAATGTTTATTATTTGCCGTTTAATATTTCATTTACTGCTGCCTGTCCCATTTGAGAACATGACAGCGCCGGGTTTGTTTGGAACTATTGAGGGTTACATGAACCACGTGACCGCGTAGCGGCGAGATCAAGGAGTGTCGCAACTCTATCTACGGCTCTGACTGAGATGTACTTGATAGGAGAAATGTGATTGGCTAACGCATATTTTTATTTATTTATTTATTTTTAATCTTACATGTGAAGTAATCTATGTTTTTAGTCATAAATGCCATTATTTTATCCAACAAATTTAAGTAAAATTGAATAAATATATATTTTTAAACAATGTATTTTCTCACAGTTCTACACATAAATGTGTAGACTAACTATTGGAGTTACTTTACACATGTCTGTGTAAAAAGGGGCCAGAAATGACACAAAGTGTGTTACAGACCGCAGGACACAGTAGCTGTGTAGAAAAAAATGACACATTACTTCTTAGAGTGTAATATAACTTAATGACAGTGATGTTTTCACTAGATGTTGTTTATTCTTTACACCAAAGTTAGATAATTACAGTGATCATTAGTAATTACAGTTGCAATCAGAAATATTCAGCACCCCTTCCCCACCTTGAAAGGTATTATGGTGATGTGTATAGAATTTAATAAAAATGTAGAACAGCAATTCTCAGTAAACATCAAAAAATGGTTATTGATACATACAAGCCTAATTTCTCTTGACAAATGTTCACTATTATTTAACCCTGAGCCTCAGTATGTGGTGGAACATATTTTGCCTGGATAATCAAGTAATTGTAGTGTGCTAACAAGCTTCTGACAAGTGTCTTGTGGAATCTTTACCCATTCTTCTTGTGCAAAAACCAGCTCATTGAGGTTTGATGGCTTTCCTGCAGCAACAGCTTTCTTTAAATCCCACTACATATTTTCTATGGGATTTAAATGAAGAGACTAAGAAGGTCACCCCAGGACCGATTCCCTAAGTTTCCAGTTTAACTTTGGTTGACTTGGAAGTGTGCTTGGATTGTCTTGCTAAAATGTTCAGTTGCCACAGAAGACATAACATTCATCCTCAAAATGCTTTGGTATTTCTGTAAATACATGATGCCAGTCACATGGTCAAGACTTCTAGTTTTTGTGACATATTCCTTTATCGCTGACCCTCCTACATGATTGACCGTGGGCATAGTATTCTTCTGGTCTTAAGCCTTGCCTTGCTTGTACCAGACAAACTGCTGATCCATGTGGTCAAACAGTTCCAATATTGTTTCATTACTCACAGAACATAGATATAACTGTGTCTCAGAGCTCTAAGGCCTGTGTAAAATTCTTTCTTATTTTAAAGAAAATAAGAATATTCTTTCTTAAAATTCTTTTCATATTTTAGTCTACCCTTCCTGTGCTTTGTGGTCAGGAGTGGTGTGTGCTGTGGAGTCTGGCCATGAAGTTCTTGATTGTAGTGTTATTATAGTTGCCACTGACACATTTACCCCAATTTGCCCACATTTACTGTAAATAAGATAAGATACAATAATCATTTATTAGTCCCACAGTAGGGAAAGTCTTTTGCAGGGTTTTCTTTGTGGTCCTGATGAGAATGTTAAGGGCTTTTCTCTCAGCTTTTGTGAGAGCTCCTTAGTTATGACTGTAATTGCAGCATACTTTGAACACATACAGTTAAGGTCAAAATTATTAGCCCCCTAGGAACTTTTTAATATTTCCCTAAAATACTGCCCAATGTTTGCAATATTCATAAAATTTCATATAGTAAATCATTCATCAATGATATTGCCCTATTTTGGTACACTTTAGAATGTAAAATAAATTTATTTATGAAAAATCTGGTGAAAACTGAGATGGTCAAAATTATTAGCCCCCATGTGATTTTGTGCTTTCAAAACAAATGAACTGGGTTTGAAACCACACCTGAGCAGTCAATTAGCACTGAACCTTATTTAAGTGACTCCAAGAAGCAGAGTTAGTATCATTTGACTGCTTGAATGAAAGGGATACTCTAGGGTTGCTCAATAATCTTTGTAAGAAGCAATATCATGCCAAAAAGCAAAGAAATCAGTGGACCTTCATCTTCAGGGGGAAGGATATACTGCCATTTCCAAGCGTTTCATGGTTTCTAGAACAGCTGTGCGTTGCATCATCGCAAAGCACAAAGAAACAAAGTCTGTTAAAAATAAACCTGGCCGTGGTCGAAAATGCAAGATTTCCAAAACTTTGCAGCGAATAATAATCAGAGATGTCAACAAGAATCCCCGGACCTCTGCAAAGATGATTGTTGCTCAGCTGGCTTCCTCTGGACTTGATGTTTCACGCAAGACTGTTGTGAGGGCTCTTTATCGTGGTGGACTTCGTGGTCATCGCATGATCTTGAACAATTTGCCAAGGAAGAATGGGCTAAAATCCCTCAGGAGACATGTGCCAACTTAGTTAAAAACTACCAGAAGAAGGTTGTTGTCAGTTTTGGATCAGAAAGGCTACACTATTGACTATTAGTTGTCAGAGTGCTACTAATTTTGACCATTGCTTTTTTTTGTTTCAGTTCAGCAAACCAATAAAAATGTTCATTTGAGTTTATGCAGATGTTGTCTTTGTTCTTGTGGACGCACACAAACTATAAACACTTAAGGTTATGGCCCATGTCATTGGAAGGATAGAGGTTTTATTTGATTTCATAAGGGGGGCTAATAATTTTGACCTTAACTGTAACACAACACAGCTGAAGCAAATTAAGGGTTGTTATAAAGTTCTCAATGCTTTATTCATGTTGTCACCCAAATGTAGGTCATACAGACTAGCAGTATGATTTGAGATCAGCCAAAATATGTAGGTATTGATTAATTGTGACTGGCTTTATTGACATTAAAATGGCTTTATTGACATTTCCTGCTACTCTAAAATCAAGCTATGCAGAAATGTTTTGAGTTATAAATCCTTATTTTCTTTGGGGGGGGAGGGTGTAAATATTTATGATTGCAACTGTATGACGGCTGAATTGCACCAGTCGTTTCTCGTTGCAGGGGTTTCTCATAGATTAGTAAATATTTAATTGCAGGTTGTCCCAAAGAGCTACTATAAAGACTGGTTTAAGTAAAGCATATTGCATTGCTGTTAGCTTAAGCTGTCACTCATGAAAAACACAGAAGTTTTAAAGTAAATTCAAAATCTGTGTTAATTAGGGATGGTCTGTTATTTAATATTTATTGCAAATCTGTTTTACTGTTTAGGAATCATTTGCAAGAGCAAAGAACTGGGTAAAAGAGCTCCAGAGGCAGGCCAGTCCAAACATTGTCATTGCTCTGTCTGGAAACAAGGCTGACCTTGCTAACAAGAGAGCAGTTGACTTCCAGGTAAGTCTGAAAAGCAAGCATTCAGATATTTGCTGTTCTAGCCCTTTTCTAAAACATATCACAATCACATTGGTAACTGCACAATAGTTTACATTAGTAAGCAAGCTTTACTTTCTTTCTTTCTTTCTTTCTTTCTTTCTTTCTTTCTTTCTTTCTTTCTTACGTCAGATAAAAAAAAAATTAAAGTAAATGTGGATCAGTGATGGTCTTTTACTGTTTAATTTAATGTCTAATCATTAACAGGTCATTTATTTCTGTAAATGTTTTTCTATGCACCCACAGTCCAGCCTAAACTGCACTGGAAATCAATGGCTTTTTAGCTCAGTATTAGGGCTCTTTACATATATCTTACACCAAACAGTGTTTGTTGTGCTGCTGTTACACATAGTTAGTTACCCATTCTGTACCAAATACATCACACCCATGCACAGACTAACAAACACTGGGCTCTTCTTAACATGGAAAAGAGAGAGATTCTTACAAATAGCCTTTAACATGTACAGAGGAACATGCTCTCTGTATTTCATCACCACTTACAGTATGTCAGCACTTCTACTAGACACTAGAAGTGGAAATCCCCATCCAGTTTCTTCTCTCAGACATGGCCAATTGTATTTTATGTGCACCTGGCCAGACATGTGGCACCATGAAACTCAAAAGCAGGTCTCCATGGTGTGGGAGATTAAAAAAAAAAAAAAAAAAAAGATTTTATTACAATTTAATTTGTGCAGTTCAACTGTGCAATTCATAGTCTGCATAAAAGCAAACGTACTATAATAAGACGTTCACCCAGAGGAACTCAGGTACTGACTATGAACTTGACGCTTTCGGTTCAGGTAGAGCTTTTTCTTACTAGGATGGTGCATTCCTAACCTTTTTGACAACAGATTGAGAATCTACACGTTAAGCAGTGTTTTTTGTGGATTTATCTGTATGGTATGGTGTTTTTCAGGAAGCTCAATCTTATGCAGATGATAACAGTTTGCTGTTCATGGAGACATCAGCCAAGACCTCTATGAATGTGAATGAGATTTTTATGGCTATTGGTAAGTGCTGTATATGTGTAATGTAGCACCTATTATTAACAGGCTGTAAACTTTCCAGGAGAAAGGGTTTAAATGTTTTGTATTTGTCATGTGGGATTACACTGTGATTCTTCATGACTTGATTTACACCAAAAACAACCGCCTCAAAAATGTGCAGGACAACGCCTATATTGTAACAGTGTGCATGTCTCAGTCAGGTATATAAAATTGTTGGACTGCTTTACTCATATCTGTTGATGCATGCTCAATAATCCAGGTACATAAATCCACAAAGTTGAATCAGTTCATCTGGACACAAGTTTGTTGTAGAGATACGTTTCGTCACTCAATCCGATTGACTTCTTCAGTCTGACTTCAGTCTGACTTCTAAGTCTGAAGTCTGAAGAAGTCATTCGGATTGAGTGACGAAACGTATCTCTACAACAAACTTGTGTCCAGATGAACTGATTCAACTTTGTGGATGCTTTACTCATAGTACACATGTTGAAGGTGGCAGATGTAGGCAGCATTAAGACCTTAGTGACTTTAAAAGGGACAAATCGTATGGACTGGGTGAAGTATGGTACCAAGACCATATACCACAGGACTTTTCAGATGATTTTTGGAGTCTGTGTCTTGGCATGTCAGACCTTTAACACAACTAACTTGACAAATTGCTGTTTAATGCCACAAACAATATTCCTCTGCTAAAGAGTACTAAGATGCCATCATAAAATGTTATACAATCATTCATACAATACATAAGAACAATGGTTAGATGAACCAAAAATTGAATTTTTTGGCAGTGCTTCAGCTTGTCATGTTTGGCGAACGACTGGTTGCCTGCATGATCTCAAGAACACTATTCACAAGTATGGAGGCAAGAACATCATAAATAACTGTGCTTAGAAATCATTGCACTTTGCTGAAGAAAGCTTACTGACATTCTTGGAGATATTAGAAAATAATTATTTTTTAAAAAATATTTTTAAGGTTGCAAGTCAATAATTTTTATGAGCTGCTCATTATTCACAATGCAGTCAATAAATTTGACTGCATGTGTAAAAGTATTTTCTGAACATTTTATTTATTGCAATTTGCTTCTCTCTTTTATTTCAGCTAAAAGGTTGCCTAAGGCTGAGCCCCAGGCTGCTGGACCCAACAGTGGACGCGGTCGGGGAGTGGACCTTACCGAGACAGCCCCGCCAACAAAGGCTGCCTGCTGCAGCAACTAATGCAAAACATCTCACCCAAACTCTGTTACAGCAGTGACTAATGAAAGGCCTTGTCCCTCCCCAAAACTCAGTTATGACAGTAACTAATGAAATGCCCAGCTTTGTTTCCCTTTAGTACTTGTTGGTCAACAATTACAAACGCTTTGTTCAGTCCTTTTGTTTTTTAACTACTTTATTTTCCGATGATTACGTCCTGTGTACATGTTACAATCTGCTTTCTGAAGTGCTCATCAGAAAAAAAATTTCAGTTAACTTTACGCAATGGGGCAATGCTTTGGCTAGAATCTACCGGTCTATTGTTTAAGACTCTAATCTGGAGATCTCAGACAAGATCTTTTTTTTTTCTGTTTTCATTTCCACCTTTTTTATTATCATTGTACTTTTGCAGAATAATGGATGCCCGTTTCACTACAAGGCCCAAACATATATCAAAGTTTTAACCTTCTCTAATGGCACAAGAGAGTGAGGGTGAGAATAAATTCCCCTTACTGATCCTTCTTGCAGCACATTTCTTTGTGGCCCTCCGCTGCTTCTACATGCCCCCAGTATCATTGTGCAATAGCTGACTGCCCATGTATTTTGACTGTACTGCCTGTAAATACACCAACAAAATATTCACACACATACACAAACACCCATCTGGCCTTAACAGTGATGATTCTGTCCCCACTCTCTGCCCCTATTCAGCCCTTACACTTCGGTCAGTTCTTTGTCAGGCACAGTTTGTGCCAGCCAGCTTGCATGTTTGAGCGTACATAGGGGTCTACACTGTTCAACTGCACTTGCAAGAATAAGGTGATTTGCACCCTTTTTATTAGCTTTTACACACATTCACATTTAAACAGTCATCTTTGATCAGGTTTTAACACACCCAGGTGTTTTTTTTTTATTTTATGCCTTGCACTAATTTTGTTTATGAATATATCTGATATATATATACAGGGTGGGCCATTAATATGGATACACCTAAATAAAATGGGAATGGTTGGTGATATTAACTTCCTGTTTGTGGCACATTAGTATATGGGAGGGGGAAAACTTTTCAAGATGGGTGGTGACCATGGTGGCCATTTTGAAGTCGGCCATTTTGGATCCAACTTTAGTTTTTTCAATGGGAAGAGGGTCATGTGACACATCAAACTTATTGAGAATTTCACAAGAAAAACAATGGTGTGCTTGGTTTTAACGTAACTTTATTCTTTCATGAGTTATTTACAAGCTTCTCTTTGTTTACAGCCATTGACATGTCGCAGAGGTTAACACGTGATGAGCGGATAGAAATTGTGTTGATGTCTGGTGAACGCAGTACCCGGGTCATTGCAGCAGATTTCAATGCAAGACACCCTACGAGACCACCCATCTCCCATGCTACAGTTAGCAAACTGCTTGCCAAGTTTCGTGAAACTGGTTCAGTGTTGGATTTGCCAAAATGTGGACGCATGAAAACTGTCACTAATGAAGAAACATCAGTGGCTGTCCTAGCTTCATTCAGCAAGAGCCCACAGCGTAGCACTCGCCGCATGTCACTGGAGAGTGGCATCAGTCGAACATCCCTTCGGCGGATATTAGCTACTCACAAATGGCACCCTTACAAACTCCAGCTGCTGCAGCATCTCAACGAGGATGACCCAGATCGGCGCACTGAATTTGCAGAATGGGCAAAACAAAAATTGGAACAGGACCCTCAGTTTACACAGAACATTTTGTTCAGTGATGAGGCAAACTTTTATGTGAATGGTGAAGTTAACAAACAAAACCACCGCTATTGGTCTGACACTAACCCACATTGGATAGATCCCTCCAAGACTGTTGGAACACAAAAATTGATGGTATGGTGTGGTATATGGGGTACAAAGATAGTGGGGCCATTCTTCATCATTGGAAACCTCAAGGCCACTGGATATTTGAAATTGCTACATGATGATGTGTTTCCCTCTTTATGCACTGAAGCTGGCACGTTCCCTGAGTTTTTCCAGCAAGATGGTGCACCACCACATCATGGGTGTCAGGTCCGAGCATTCCTAGATGAACAGTTTCCTGGAAAGTGGATTGGTCGTCGTGGGCCAGTTGAATGGCCCCCAAGGTCTCCCGATCTGACCCCCTTAGACTTTTATCTTTGGGGTCATCTGAAGGCAATTGTCTATGCTGTGAAGATACGAGATGTGCAGCACCTGAAACTACGGATACTGGAAGCCTGTGCTAGCATTTCTTCTGCGGTGTTGCTATCAGTGTGTGAAGAGTGGGAGAAGAGGGTTGCATTGACAATCCAACACAATGGGCAGCACTTTGAACACAAGTGGTCAGAAACTTGTAAATAACTCATGAAAGAATAAAGTTACGTTAAAAAAGCACACCATTGTTTTTCTTGTGAAATTCTCAATAAGTTTGATGTCACATGACCCTCTTCCCATTGAAAAAAACTAAAGTTGGATCCAAAATGGCCGACTTCAAAATGGCCACCATGGTCACCACCCATCTTGAAAAGTTTTCCCCCTCCCATATACTAATGTGCCATATAAATGGCCCACCCTGTGTATATATATATATATATATATATATATATATATATATATATATATATATACAATTTACTGTAAATAGGGTGTTGCAATGTAGTATACTTACTAATGCTTGTTAGGGAGTTGTCTAAATAATCATTAAAACTAAAATTGTACAGTAACCATAAACTGCTTTGGTAGGGGTTCAGACTTAATGTTTTTTTCTACATAATGGTTAATTATAATCAATGATGGTCTTATTATTGTATGTAGTGTTAATAACAAATAAGAAAAACAAACCTCTTGTTCTGTTGCTTGTCTTTAATTTTTGGAAGTCATTTTAATAGTTCTTGACAAGTCTGAGATGGTAACAATCACAGTAAGCCTTGCTTTGATTTTACAGGATGTCTGTAGGCAGCATAAATAGAATCGTTTACGTTAAAAGTAATTATTTTAAGACTTTTTAATGCTGGTTTTATTGTGATTTGATTTGTTTATAATGATTTAATTTTTTTATTGGTATTTTAATTGCAAAATAACATACAATACATAGAATACATACATACAGTGGGGTCAAAAAGTATTTAGTCAGTCACTGATTGTGCAAGTTCTCCTACTTAAAAAGATGAGAGAGGTCTGTAATTTTTATCATAGGTACACTTCAACTATGAGAGACAAAATGAGAAAACAAAATCCAGGAAATCACATTGTAGGATTTTTAAAGAATTTATTTGTAAATTATGGTGGAAAATAAGTATTTGGTCACCCACAAACAAGCAAGATTTCTGGCTCTCACACACCTGTAACTTCTTTAAGAAGCTCTTCTGTCCTCCACTCGTTACCTGTATTAATGGCACCTGTTTGACCTCGTTATCTGTATAAAAGACACCTGTCCACAGCCTCAAACAGTCAGACTCCAAACTCAACCATGGCCAAGACAAAAGAGCTGTCGAAGGACACCAGGAAGAAAATTGTAGACCTGCACCAGGCTGGGAAGAGTGAATCTACAATAGGCAAGCAGGTTGGTGTGAATAAATCAACTGTGGGAGCAATTGTAAGAAAATGGAAGACATACAAGACCATTGATAATCTCCCTCGATCTGGGGCCCCACGCAAGATCTCATCCCGTGGGGTCAAAATGATCATGAGAACGGTGAGCAAAAATCCCAGAACTACACGGAGGGACCTGATGAATGACCTGCAGAGAGCTGGGACCAAAGTAACAAAGGCTACCATCAGTAACACACTACGTCGAGAGGGACTCAAATCCTGCAGTGCCAGGCGTGTCCCCCTGCTTAAGCCAGTACATGTCCAGGCCCGTCTGAAGTTTGCCAGAGAGCATATGGATGATCCAGAAGAGGATTGGGAGAATATTATGTGGTCAGATGAAACCAAAATGGAACTTTTTGGTAAAAACTCAACTCGTCGTGTTTGGAGGAAGAAGAATGCTGAAGAACACCATACCTACTGTGAAGCATAGGGGTGGAAACATCATGCTTTGGGGCTGTTTTTCTGCAAAGGGGACAGGACGACTGATCCGTGTTAAGTGTGTGAAGTCATGAGATTTTAAGCCAAAACCTCCTTCTATCAGTGAGAGCATTGAAGATGGAACGTGGCTGGGTCTTCCAGCATGACAATGATCCCAAACACACCACTCGGGCAACGAAGGAGTGGCTCCGTAAAAAGCATTTCAAGGTCCTGGAGTGGCCTAGCCAGTCTCCAGACCTCAACCCCATAGAAAATTTGTGGAGGGAGTTGAAAGTCCGTGTTGCCCAGCGACAGCCCCAAAACATCACTGCTCTAGAGGAGATCTGCATGGAGGAATGGGCCAAAATACCAGCTACAGTGTGTGCAAACCTGGTGAAGACTTACAGGAAACCTTTGACCTCTGTCATTGCCAACAAAGGTTATGTTACAAAGTATTGAGTTGAACTTTTGTTATTGACCAAATACTTATTTTCCACCATAATTTACAAATAAATTCTTTAAAAATCCTACAATGTGATTTCCTGGATTTTTTTTCCTCATTTTGTCTCTCATAGGTGAAGTGTACCTATGATGAAAATTACAGACCTCTCTCATCTTTCTAAGTAGGAGAACCTGCACAATCAGTGGCTGACTAAATACTTTTTGGCCCCACTGTACATATTTTAGTGTCTTAAGAAATTTTAAGTAAAAGTAGTCCATAAATGACTGCCATGTTTGAAAACCTTTGGTTGGATCCTCTGATTGAGTATTTCAGCATTTTTAGCTTTAATTACACCATCATCTGCCCCACCCACTGACTATGCATACAAGTATCACTGGATTATCATTGTGTGCTTAACCAACTTCAGTCTACTATACGGTGAATCCCGCTCCAGTCCTTTACAAGAGGGAAGTTGTCTGACTCTGAAGCTTTACTACTCTTTATCTTTTTAAATTCCCTGATCAATTTCAGCTCTTGTGATACTGTCATTAGAGATCTGTCTTATCTTATGGACCTACAGTTGGGCATCTCAAGACTCAAAGAACTGAGCCATTTGCATGCCCTCACACTTTTCAGTAGTGTAGAGGTCTTCAGAAATGTCATAAACTGGTTATTAATGTTTTTTTAAACAGTAGTTATTTTGTCTTGAGTGACATTCATAAGGCCAACTTCTTTAGACTTTCTTAACTAGTGTCATCGTATTTTACTGGCTCGTTCCACATGCTTATAAAATTACCACTGGTAAATTAAAGAGCTATCCTTCAACCATAATAAAACAACCATTATACCCCCACAGCATTTAGATTTGTCTGGAGTGAAAAATCTAGAAAAAAAACCCTCTATTAAGTCAAATGTGGTTTAAGTTAAGAATGCTATGTCTGTTCAAAGCTTTAAAAAATTTAAGAACACCTTATTACATTTTAGTGGATGGCAAAGCCCTTTAGTATTCCAATTAGTATTTCAAATTTACCCAGCCAGATCTACAAGTATTAGAGACAGCCATATTCTGGTATTCCGGAATTAAAAGTGCCGTAATATCAGCCTAGAGATAGATATCAGACTGGACATCGCATTGTCACAAAGCATTCTAAAGACTAACAATTCTGTGTAACATTGTGGAGTTGGAACATGGAAAAAAATACGAAACAAGACAAACTGTCCACAAAACCACACTGATGACCCCTTTCAAATGAGAGGCTGTACAAACTAGCAATTGCATGCTGTTACACAACATACCAAAGCTTACCTTGTGAGACTGAGCCCGACTGGAACTATACAAATACCAAAATAAAATGTTGCAGCTAAACATAAATTTAATCAATTATATAACATATTCTTTTAAATGTCCAATCTAGTACTTCCAATCCTCTTCAAATTTCCAACTATACACTAACAAAGCTCTGCCCTCCCAACATGAAAAATATCTGCTAATTTACTCAGTGTTTTGGGTTGACTCTGGAGTGGTCCAGACTGGGGTTTTAAACACATTTAAGTATTCCAGAGAATCAATTTAATTGTAATTCTATGAAAGCAGGGAGAAAAAAATGCTGAAAACTGTTGCACTATTCCAATTGGCGGCCTAAACATGTGCAAGTACCAAGTTAAAGAGATATCCTTCAACCGTAATTAAACAATCATTGAAGATACGCCCCAACACCTATCCCCCTCATGAACAAGAAAGGCTGTGTTCCAGCATTTAGCATTAAGTCTGGAGTGAAAAATCTAGACAAAGCTCTGCCCTCCCAATACGAAAAATGTAATATTTTTACCCTTTTACTGGTAACTAGAAAAATTAAAGCATCATTAAACGTAAGCCATCTTTAAACTGACCACACTTAAAGTTGTCATGGTGATGGTAGACGCTGGCGCATCTGGCTGCCGGTACCGTCATTGTATTTGATCGTATTTTATCATATTTTGTATTTTTATCGTATTCTTCTTTTCATTTTTATCTTTTTACACACTCATGTTATTACTACCGCTCCTGTTGCTCTATTTATTTTTCATCGGATAATCTCGGCGCCTGTTGGATACTAAAAGACAATGGTGTGTGTGTTGGATCGTTTTAAAAGATGCGGACGCTGGTACGTTTTCTTCACATCCTGAAACGGTCTGGATTACAATTTTACAGCTACGTGGTGAACGGTGGGTGAGTTTTCCTGCGATCGCTGACCAGCTGATGAAGTTCAACAATTACACTACTCCATCGTGTATTCTAGTCATCAAACAGCTTGGACTCCTTCGCCGGCCTCGTTATATTCACAGGGGCTCCCGGAGAAAGCTTGTCCCAGTGAGACTAAGGAACTGCTCGGATGGTAAAGTGGGGTTTTCTCGGCATGCGCCATATACTCCCAATGGCCAGAACTCCCGAGCAGTATCTCCGTGTAGTCTCGAATCGCGTTACACCTGGCTGGTACCTGTGGTTCCTGATCAGCCCGCTACACACCTCCAGCCACGGCAGAGACTCCGAGTCAGAAACAGAGGAGTTAATACTGTCAATCTCAGAGCACTGGAACACACACCGTTACTGCAGTCTCACTCTGTGTCAGTCCATATGGCACTGATAAATGCGCGCTCTGTCCATAATAAGACGTTTATTTTAAATGACTTTTTCACTTCTCACGGTTTGGACCTGTTATTTTTAACTGAGACATGGGCTATCGGCTAGCGACTCCGCCCCCTTCTTGGAACTATGCCCAATGGACTGCGGTTTCTTCAGTTTACCTCGGAATACGGGTAGAGGCGGAGGAGTTGCGGTGGTTTTTAAACAGTATCTGAGATGCCAAATGCTGAATATTCGCTTGTTAAATGTGACGTCACGCGTCATTTCCGGGGCCAAACGAACCTAATCGCAAACGCAAACAACTATGGCTAAACCTGTGAACCTTTTTATATATATATTGTAAGATCCATATTGCACTAATTGTAATGATCTATGTTTATTGTCATAAATATTTTCTCTTTGGTTAAAGAATACTTATTTGAGGTGACTTGGTAATTCAGCTATTGATGATTTTTCCTGGTAATCAGTGTATGCTGTTATTCATTAGTCCTCTTCGGTGGAGCCTGCGGGGGGCAGAATTGTACTGACTCTATATACCGACAATATTTATCAAATATACGGAAAGAAAGAGGACGTGGAGCAACAGATTTATGATCGTAGTTTTGTTTGTTATACGCCAATTGCGAACATAGTGAGTTTTTATAAGAAACTTGGATTAACGGATAAGTCAATGTAAGAAGAAAGTTAAAATAAATTCTGTTTGTGGAAAACTTAAGGAACTCGTGTTGCTGTCGTTGGAAATTGGATTTACAAACATTACCCGAGTCATAAATGTCTAGTCCTTCTCAATAGCGGTCTGGACGAGAAAAGGTCTTATTATATACATATATTATATATATATATTAGAAACATACATTAAGATACAAATAAGACAAGATGTGCAGTACACTAGTGCACTTCAGGTAATCTGAATATCATGAAAAGTTCATGTCATTAATTCATTTCATGTCACCTCATCAAGAGCGGTCATATTTTTAATTCATTACATGAAAACTGACATTTCTAACTCTTTGGTTTTACTTTTAATCAGTATAGCTTATAGCTTATATAGTAAAAATCCAGAATCTCACATTATTATATGAAATAAAAAAAAAAGCTTGAAACACGTGTAATGAATATACAATGACAGTTTACCTTTTTACATTGAATTATGAACAAAAATATTACTTCATGATATCTAATCGCAAGGAAAGCGGTAAAAAGACAGTTGGGTAGTTTTTTTTTTTCGACTCGGACCTGTTGAAGCGGTACGGCACACAGCACTGTGGCATATTGAAAATACGAGAGACTCAGCCAACTTGGACCCGGATGTGACGTTTCATAAGGTCGACACGTCACCACTTAACAAGCGGATTGGGACTTTTAAAAGTTTTGAAGCACTGGTTTTTAAATCTCACTCTGTTCCTCCATTACTCTGTGCAGTAGTATACAGACCTGCAAAACCAAACAGCGACTTCATTACTCAGTTTGCTGAATTTCTTGCTATGATTGTACCTATGTCTGACAGCATTCTGCTTCTTGGTGATTTTAATATTCATGTCTGCTGCCCTGACAAATATCAGGTGAATGATTTTAATCAACTACTGGACTCTTTTAGTTTTATTCAACATATTCATAAGCCCACCCATATGCAAGGTCACACACTTGATTTGGTGTTTTCATCTGGTTTTGATATTGACAAACTAGATATCGAGGAGGCTAGTTTCTCTGATCATATGCCAGTAGTCTTTACCTCAACTTTAACTGCGCATTTCCCTGCTCCTGTTTTAGGGCACTGGTCAAGGATTATCACTTCATCTACATCTAACGATTTTTCCAGAGCCTTTTCTGACATGTTAAAATTGCCCAACTATGGGCAGACTCATGCTAATGTGGATGAGTTAGTTACTTCTTTTAATTATAACTGTTCAACTGTTCTTGATTCTCTTGCCCCTATGAAATTTAAACACTTAAAACCAAAAGTTCAGCCCTGGTTAAATGCAGCCACACAGGAAATTAGACAGGCTTGTAGAAGAGCGGAACGGAAATAGAGAAAGGACAGATTGCAAGTAAGTTTGGATATTTTTAAAGGTTGCCTGGAAGACTATCAGCTAGCTGTTAAGTCCGCTAGAGAGGCATACTTTTCAAGCATCATTGCCAAAAATTACAACAGACCTGTACTGTTCAGTACAATAATTTATTTACTCAAATCATCACCCGAGGTTGGAAATGTTCCTTCTTCTAGAGTATGTGAAGAGTTTTTAAACTTTTTTGTGGAAAAACTGAAACAATTAGGTCTGGCATTACTTACTTGGGTATAGATTCTCCATTTCCACCGCCGTGCCCAGGTGTGTTTAAAAAGTTTGAGGCTGTTTCAATCTCCGAATTAACAGATTTGGTGCTGAAAACAAAGCCAACAACCTCCCCACTTGATGTGATGCCCCCACAGATATTTAGGGAGACATTTGATATATTAGGACCTTTTGTCCTGGATATCATTAATACTTCCCTAGCCACTGGTACTGTTCCAGCATGCTTTAAACATGCTGTAGTTACACCTCTGCTCAAAAAGCATACTCTTGATGCTACAGTGGTTAGTAACTATAGGCCGATTTCTAAATTACCATTCTTGGCTAAATTGCTGGAAAAGGTTGTATATTCTCAGCTTTTACCATTTTTGAGTAGAGATGGTATTTTTTAGATTTTTCAATCTGGCTTTAAGTCTATGCACAGCACTGAATCTGCTCTTCTGAAGGTGACAAATGACTTGCTACTTACTGTTGATGAGGGAAATTGTGCCATCCTCATTTTATTGGACCTTAGTTCTGCTTTTGATACTGTTGACCATGACATACTTGTTGGTCACCTGGAAAAGTGGGTGGGGTTACAGGGAGAGGCCCTGAATTGGTTCATATCTTATTTTAAGAATAGAACCTTTTCAGTGAATATTAGCAGCTATTTCTCTTCTTCTGCTAATGTCTCTTGTGGTGTTTCACAAGGGTCCATACTAGGGCCCCTCCTTTTTTCTCTCTATATGCTGCCATTAGGTCAAATAATTAGTAAGCACAATGTCAGCTTTCACCTGTATGCTGATGACATACAGCTTTATCTTCCCATTAGACCGAATGAAAATGGCTCGTTAACGTCTCTTAGCAGTTGTCTTGAGGACATAAGGAGGTGGATGGCTGACAATTTCCTTCAGCTGAATGAAAGCAAGTCAGAGGTTATCATTTTTGGGGGTCCTCATCACATCAATAGTGTCTCCAATAACCTTGGTTACTTGTCTACATGTGTCAAAACATCTGTGAGAAATCTTGGTGTTATCTTTGACTCTGACCTCAGATTTGATAAACAAATCAACTCTGTGGTAAGGAATAGCTTCTTCCAGCTCAGAAATATTGCGAAGATTAAGCCTTTTCTCTGCTATTCTGACCTGGAAAAAGTTATTCATGCATTCATTTCTGCAAGAATTGACTACTGTAATTCTCTGTATATTGGGATTAATCAGTCTGTGTTGCGGCGCTTACAGGTAGTCCAGAATGCAGCAGCAAGGTTACTGACTAATACCAAGAAAAGAAACCATATTACACCCGTCCTTGCCTCACTACATTGGCTGCCTGTTCAGCACAGGATTCATTTTAAAGTGCTTTTATTTGTTTTTAAAGCGCTTAATGGTCAAGCCCCGGCTTATCTCAGTGGTATGTTTTCTCCCGCAACCACACAGCGATCTTTGAGATCAGCCACTCAGAACTTGTTGACTGTTCCTAGGGCTCGTTTGAAGCTAAAAGGTGATCGTGCATTTTGCAGTTTATGCTCCGAGGCTATGGAACTCCTAATATTCAACAAGCACCTTCGGCCGCTGTTTTTTAAATCCCTCCTGAAAACATACCTTTATAAGCTGGCATTTGAACAGTGAGGAGCCGTGGTAATTTTAATTGTCTAGTCTATTTTTATCTGTTTTATTTTCTCTCTTACTCTGTATTTTTATTTGGTTTTTACTTTTTTAACATAATGTCTTATGTATTCTTGTTCAATGTACAGCACTTTGGTCAGCGTAAGTTGTTTTAAGAGTGCTTTATAAATAAAATTTACTTACTTACTTACTTACTTTATTGCCAGAACCTCACTAAGAGCATATTATGCTTTGTGTTTCAGTTTGTTCAAGGACTGTTTGGGATCCTTAGAACATTAACACGTTTAGCATCGTTATCCTTAGCTTTGCTGGGATAGCTAATAACCATTCAGGTCCCTAGCAGGCCCAACAGCTCTCCTCTTAGCAACCACCTGAATGTATGCAGATTTTATTACCATCTCCTTTGATGACAAAGGCTGTCAGTGGGTCCTCATTACCTGGCCTCCCATGCAGCGTACAGTGTGGCTGTGAGCTGAAGACCTGACAGCGATCACCCCTTCACTCACTTTTGGCTTTTGCGTTGTTTAATTTCTGCTCTAAGCTTGTTGACCCAATTCTAAAGGTTGGGGGATCGTGCCAAAATTGTTTTATGATAGGCGCCCAGGTGGCGCCCAGGATATTCCGCTTGCACACCACCGCCGCGTTTCTGGGCTCCCCGGTTCGGGACTCGGTGTTGCCACCGGTCGGCTGGGCGCCATCTAGCGAGCATGATTGGCAGTGCCTGCAGCAGATACTAATTGGCCACCGTATCTGCAGGGTGGGGGCCGGACTATGTGTGGGTGGGTGTGTCTTCATGCGCTGTGTAGGGACCCTTATTGGCGGAAGAGACGCCTGTGCGGAATTCATGGGCTAGAAGAGGAGGGCTGTGCACGTGTTGAAAGAGGCGTGTACAGCGACGTGCTTTCCTCGGATGCAATCTGGCATCTATCAGCAGCGGAAGACAAAATTGATGGGGAGAAAATGCATTAAAAAAAAAATTGTTTTATGGACTAATTCAAGTCTGCAGCTTGGCAAATAGCTTGGAGGATAGCATCCTGCTTGGGTCTCAAGTCTAGTTCAGCATTAGTATCTGGGTTAGCCCGGAGTTAGCACATGTGTCCAGCATTGTTCAAGAGCTTTTTGGTATTTCTTGATGGCGCCGCTCCATGCTGCCGCTTTGTGTTACTCTCACTTAATGCTGGCTCAAAAGACCATATCATTTCTGAGCATATAAAGCATATATTTACTGCCTAATTATTTCAACAGTAAAAAAAATCTGAAAAATCTCTGTTTAAACATATGGAACTAATATAGTCATTACTTTAAATTAATAGCATTTAAACTTTTTGGCAGGACCCCATACATGGTAAATTTCATAGTGTAAACTTCTGAACATGGTAAACATAAGCCTTTTTGCACAGTATTAAGTGACATTTGTAACTGTGACTCCGTATTGTAGTTATTTCAGTCACTGATGAATGATGTTCTTGATGCAGTGACGTCTGAGGGATCACAGATCATGGGTTCAGGTTAGGTTTGCGCCCTTTCCCTTTATGCACTGAAATTCCACCGGATTCCTTAAATTGTTTAATGATATTATGCAATCTAGAGAGAGAAAAATGCAATTCCCTTCCAATCTTTGAAGAACATCATTTTTAATCTCTTGGCTTTAATCTCTTCTTTGTTTTAAGGTATGGAGTCACATGTTTCCCCCCTGCCACATACAGTTGTGTTCAAAATAAGTCACTTGGATTGAGTGGTGAAACATACAGTATCTCTACAACAAACTTGTGTCCAGATGAACTGATTCAACTTGGTGGATTTGTATACCTGGATTATTGAGCATGCATCAACAAAGCCTGGGTGTTGTTCTTGACAGTCATCTTTCTTTCAAAGCACACATCAATAACATTACACGATCTGCCTACTTCCACTTAAGAAATATCAACCGCAGACGCCCGTTCCACAGTCAAACAAGTACTGTCATTCTCGTCCATGCACTGGTAACATCCCGAATTGACTACTGTAATTCAATCCTTTTCGGCTTACCTCATAAATCATTACAAAAACTCCAACTAGTCCAAAACTCTGCTGCACGGATTATCTCTAGGTCACCCTCAACTAGACACATCACTCCAGTTCTCAGAGAGCTTCATTGGCTCCCCGTAAATTATCGCATACACTTTAAGATCTTATTATTCACATTCAAAGCTCTACATGGTCTAACACCCTCTTACATCTCCGATTTACTCCAAGTTTACAATCCCACCCGCACTCTTAGGTCTTCCTCAGCCTTCCAGCTTTCTATTCCTTCTGTCCGCCTGTCGACTATAGGTGCGAGGGCTTTTAGCCACTCTGCCCCTTCTCTCTGGAACACCCTCCCAATCCATATCCATACTATCAATTGTTTCTCTATTTTTAAATCCCAACTTAAAACTCACCTCTTCAAGCTAGCCTACTACTAATCTTTCGAACTTGATTGGTACTACTATCCCAATATTTGTTTAACAGTGATTACATTTGACTGTTTAGAGATTGTATTGATTTTACTGTATTTATCTTTATTGATTTTTCTATTAGACTTTAATGGTTTATTGATATGTTACTTTCGTGCTTTTGTAAGGTGTCCTTGAGTGTTTTGAAAGGCGCCATAACGAAAATGGATTATTATTATTATTATTAAAGTTACCTGTGAGTACTGTAACAATTAGAAGACGCCTATGTGAAGCCAAGCTTTCGGCAAGAACCCCCCCACAAAGTCCCATTGTTGCAAAAACGACATGTGCTGAAGAATTTACAATTTGCCAAAAAACACATTGACTGGCCTAAGGAGAAATGGCTGATTTCCAATCACTGATGAAAGCAAGATTGTTCTTTTTGAGTCTAGGGGGGGGAACATTAATTCATGTTTTGGCCACAGACAGTTTGGCAGACATCCCACAAACACTGAATTCAAGCCACAGTACACTGTGAAGACAGTGAAGCATGGTGGCGCAAGCTTCATGATATGGGGATGTTTCTCAGACTATGGTGTCGGGCCTATTTATCGCATATGAGGATCATGGATCAGTTTGAATACATCTAAATACTTGAAGAGGTCATGTTGCCTCATGCCGAAGAGGAAATGCTCTTGAAATGGGTGTTTCAACAAGACAATGACCCCAAACACACCAGTAAGCGCACAACATCTTGGTTTCAGAGCAACAAGACTAATGTTATGGAGTGGCCAGCCCAATCTCTGGACCTTAATCCAATAGAAAACTTGTGGGGTGACATCAAAAATGCTGTTTCTGAGGCAAACCAAGAAATGCAGAGGAATTGTGGAATATAGTCCAATCATCCTGGGCTGAAATACCTGTTCACAGCTGCCAGAAGTTGGTTGACTCCATAAAATACAGCATGAAACATGTGAAGCAGTTCTCAGAAACAGTGGTTATACAACTAAATATTAGTTTAGTGATTCACAGGAAAGCTAAATATTCAAGCATTTTTCAGTTTATACAGTAAATGTTTGAGTTTTTAAAGAAAAATGCAGACACTGCTATTTTATTGAACAGCCTAATATTCCCTTTTCTTCACTTTCTGTAAAGTAATAACTAATTTGATCAAATTTAATTCATGTTTTGATTTGGAAGAGAATGTGCAGTGTTTTCAATGCATTTGTGTGTATGAAAAATAAGAATTTTGAGCTTTATTCACTTTTTTAAACACTGCTATTATTTTGAACACAACTATATAAACACCTGCTATAGCTATGAATATGGGGATCTAATATAATCATCACTTTATATCAATAGCAGTCAAATTCTTTGACAGGACCCCTGTACATGGTGTAAATCTCAAAATTTCAATAAAATACATTTGACTGGTTTATTCACAGTTTATGCATCTATGTTTTTGTTATTTAATATACAACCACAAATAAGAAAAAGTTGGGACAGTATGGAAAGTGCAATAAATGCAGTGTTTCTTACATTTAAATTTATTTGTATTTCATTGCAGACAGTATTAACCAAAAATATTTCATGTTTTGTCTGGTCATCTTTATTTCATTTGTTAATATACATCCATTCTTGCATTTTAGACCTGCAACACATTCCAAAAAAGTTTGGACACTGAAGCATCTACCACTCTGTTACGTTGTCATTGCTTTTCATTAACATGAAGTGTTTCAGGTGTTTTTATCCAATTCCTTCTGCAAACACGCCTTAAGGTGTGCAACAGCACAGGGTTGCCAGGGTCACATTTTTTGTTTAAAAATTCTCTGTACATTCTCTATTGGGCACAGGTCAGTACTGCAAGTAGGCCAGTCAGTAAGTAGGACAGAGAACTCGATGCCGCTTCTGGCCATGTAACTACTTGTATTACTACTAATTACTACTAATTAGTAAGTGGGTATTAGAGCTAGGCTAAAGCTTTACCCCCACAGATCTGCACTTCTATCTATTCTGCTGTCTAACATCCACTCATTGAAAAACAAAATGGAGTATTTAAGGCTGGAATTAACCACTTAACTTAAATTGTTGTGCCCTTATCACCAAGATGTGGCTAAATTCCACTGTTGCTGATGGCACCATTGGCATAATTTCATGTGGACTGGATCCACACTGTTAGTGGCAAATCTCAGGAAGATGTTGTTTTGTATTTACATCAACAACAATCTGTGCACCAACACTAAAATTGTCCTGAGCCACTGTTCGGGAGATATACTGTTCCTGACACTAGAATTTGACCATTCTACTTGCCAAGAAAATTCTCAGCCATTACAGCATCACAGCTGTTTACATCTCCCCCAGTGCTAACACAAAGATGCACTATCCACGCTGTACCAGTCTGTAAGCACAAAATGCCAACCCGGACTGTGTCTGCATAATCGATGGAAACTTCAATCAGGCCAACCTGAGGACAGTACTGCCGCATTACTACCAACATGTGGACTTTCCTACTAGGGAGGAAAACACACAAGACCAGGTTTACACAAACATCAAACAGGCATTCAGGGCAGCCCCTCCTATCCCAACTTGGAAATTCGACTCATCTCTTTATGCTTATTCCAGCATACAGGCCACTGCTAACCAAAAGCAAGCCCACTGTGAAGCAGATAAGAACCTGACTAGAGGTAGCACTTTCAGCACTCTGAGATTGTTTTGTATGCACAGCTTGGAAAGTGTTCAAAGAGGCTGCCACTGTCAATCCACACATCATGCTTGGGCAAGGACGGATTAAGGATAGTCTGGGCCCCTGGGCAAGGCATCCAGTCCATCACAGCCCCCCCTCCACCCAGCGATAAAAACACTGACTTCCTCAACACATCATTCAATCGGTTTGAGGAAAAGAAGATTACCACAATAACCAATGCTCTTCACAGTCTGGATGATGAAGTACTCTGTCTCAACCCAGCTGACATCCACATAAAGCTGCAGGTCCTGACAACATACCAGGATGAGTATTCAGTGAATGTATTGACCAACTGATTCAGATGCTGACAGACATCCATAACACCTCCCTGAGTTAAGTCATCGTTCGCCAGGGCTTCGAGGCCAAAGCCAAAGAAGAAGACACTCGGCTCATAATGAAGTGCTTTGAAAGACTGATCAAAGACCACATAACAGATCACAGACTTTAATCAACACTTGACCCACTCCAGTTTGCATACCAACCTAACCGCTCCACTGATAATGCCATATCAACAGCATCTCATCTGAGCCTGACACATCCAGAGAGTAGGAAAGGTTTTGCAAAATGCTCTATATAAAATGTAAAGACCCTCTACATTGATTTCAGCTCTGGCTTTACTACACCTATCCCCAGCAATGCCCACTAGGCATTGACACCCAACTGTGAAACTGGTTATTGGACTTCTCAACAGACAGACCCCAGATAGTATGAGTTGGAATAAACACCCCTAAAACATCAACATAAACACAGGAGTTCCCCAGAGCTATGTTCTATGCCCTCGGTTGTTTACCCTGATGACTCTTGACTGTTGTGCCAATTAGAACTTGAACTACATCATTAAGTTTGCGGACAACACAGGAGTGGTGGAACAACTCGTTGTCTGTTGTGAGAATAACATCCTGTCACTAAATGTCAACAAGCAAATTACTGTCGACTTCAGGAGGAAGCACATGGTACATACTCTATTAACAATCCATAGAAACGCTGTGGAGTCAGTAAGAAGCACCATGTTTCTGGGGGAGCACATCACAGATGACCTGACATTGACTACATACACTACCTCCCTTGTCAAACATCCCCCTTACTGTCCTTACAATTTTCTACAGAGGTGCTATAAAAAACATCCTGACGAGCAGCCTCAGACCAGAAGAGTGGTAAGGATGGCAGCAAAAATCATCAGAACCCCACCCCTGTCTATACCTGTAACACTGCCTGAGCAGAACCACCAAGATAGTCTGAAATTTTTTGGTATTTTTTGCAATACTTCAATGTTCTCATAACTTGAGCAATCTATTACTATTCAACACTATCGAGATTACATTTCCTGCTACACAGTGCAATACCCTGACTGTAAACAATATTTTCTAAGGCTATATTTTTATATATTTTCCTGTATGCATATTTTTATGTTTGTCTATGTTGTCTAGTTTGACTACCTGTTATCTTACAGACACTTGCCTTTAAGTTATATTGGCACATCAGAGCCTGGGGAATCTTGTTCAGCTGGGCACTCCTTGTTGTTCACTTTGACTTGACCTTGATTTTTTCACTTCAGATTTACATACAATCATTTGACTTTTTGGCATTTGATATTTTGTACTAAATATCTAAATACCCCCAATATACTGATGTAACAAGTGGAAGCAAGTGATGGGAAAAAGTATTGACTCTATATTACAAATCAAATCAAGATCTAGATATTGATAATTATCTGCAAATAGTATGTACACAAATAATTGACATTGGTGAGAAAAAACATTAGAACCACCAGGCTTATAAGCTGTCAAAACAAATTTGGACCAAGATATGGACTGTACAATATATCTGAAGAAGTTTTGTTGTTTTTGGTTCCAGGACATTACCAGTTGGTCCTTCAACTTCTGTCTGCTGCGAGGTGGATCATCCTACAGTACATCCTAATGCCCATTTTTCTGCAGATAAACATTGCCTGGCCATCCACATGATCTTGAAAAAAAACAGGATTTGTTGGACCATTCAATCTTCTTCCATTGCTCTAATGTTCCAAAGTCTGTGTGCCCAGGAGTTAACATACAGTGGGGCCAAAAAGTATTTAGTCAGCCACTGATTGTGCAAGTTCTCCTACTTAGAAAGATGAGAGAGGTCTGTAATTTTCATCATAGGTACACTTCAACTATGAGAGACAAAATGAGAAAAAAAAATCCAGGAAATCACATTGTAGGATTTTTAAAGAATGTATTTGTAAATTATGGTGGAAAATAAGTATTTGGTCAATAACAAAAGTTCAACTCAATACTTTGTAACATAACCTTTGTTGGCAATGACAGAGGTCAAACGTTTCCTGTAAGTCTTCACCAGGTTTGCACACACTGTAGCTGGTATTTTGGCCCATTCCTCCATGCAGATCTCCTCTAGAGCAGTGATGTTTTGGGGCTGTTGCTGGGCAACATGGACTTTCAACTCCCTCCACAAATTTTCTATGGGGTTGAGGTTTGGAGACTGGCTAGGCCACTCCAGGACCTTGAAATGCTTTTTATGGAGCCACTCCTTCGTTGCCCGAGTGGTGTGTTTGGGATCATTGTCATGCTGGAAGACCCAGCCACGTTCCATCTTCAATGCTCTCACTGATGGAAGGAGGTTTTGGCTTAAAATCTCACGATACATGGCCCCGTTCATTCTTCCCTTAACACGGATCAGTCGTCCTGTCCCCTTTGCAGAAAAACAGCCCCAAAGCATGATGTTTCCACCCCCATGCTTCACAGTAGATATGGTGTTCTTGGGATGCAACTCAGCATTCTTCTTCCTCCAAACACTACGAGTTGAGTTTTTACCAAAAAGTTCCATTTTGGTTTCATCTGACCACATGATATTCTCCCAATCCTCTTCTGGATCATCCATATGCTCTCTGGCAAACTTCAGACGGGCCTGGACATGTACTGGCTTAAGCAGGGGGACACGCCTGGCACTGCAGGATTTGAGTCCCTCTCGGCGTAGTGTGTTACTGATGGTAGCCTTTGTTACTTTGGTCCCAGCTCTCTGCAGGTCATTCATCAGGTCCCTCCGTGTAGTTCTGGGATTTTTGCTCACCGTTCTCATGATCATTTTGACCCCACGGGATGAGATCTTGCGTGGGGCCCCAGATCGAGGGAGATTATCAATGGTCTTGTATGTCTTCCATTTTCTTACAATTGCTCCCACAGTTGATTTATTCACACCAACCTGCTTGCTTATTGTAGATTCACTCTTCCCAGCCTGGTGTAGGTCTACAATTTTCTTCCTGGTGTCCTTCGACAGCTCTTTGGTCTTGGCCATGGTTGAGTTTGGAGTCTGACTGTTTGAGGCTGTGGACAAGTGTCTTTTATACAGATAACGAGGTCAAACAGGTGCCATTAATACAAGTAACGAGTGGAGGACAGAAGAGCTTCTTAAAGAAGAAGTTACAGGTCTGTGAGAGCCAGAAATCTTGCTTGTTTGTGGGTGACCAAATACTTATTTTACACCATAATTTACAAATAAATTCTTTTAAAATCCTACAATGTGATTTCCTGTATTTTTTTTCTCATTTTGTCTCTCATAGTTGAAGTGTACCCATGATGAAAATTACAGACCTCTCTCATCTTTCTAAGTAGGAGAACTTGCACAATCAGTGGCTGACTAAATACTTTTTGGCCCCACTGTAGGTACTTTGACTGGCCTGCAACTACAGTGTGTGATGAACAAACCTCATAGCGAGTATTGAAATGATCTTCAGTAAAATTAGGCCTGCTTTATCCCACTAATATAATTTGCAAAAATAAAAAAAGTTATTTTTTATAGAAGGGTCACAGTGGGGTCCAAGTTTTTGATACAGTAACATTGGCTTATACCAACAACAGTGCCCTTTTAAAGTTGTTTTTACATATTTTAGCAAAATTGTACAAATACAAAAGTATGTGAACACCCCTTTCATTTGCTTCTAACTTCTGGCAGCAGTTTGGGGGAAACCCTTTTCAGTTTTAGCATGACCATGGCCTAAGCAAGGCCCTAAGCTCACCACCACTGTTTTAACAGGATTAATTGGAATGGTGATATCGAGCCAGGTCAGCTTGTTTAACATCAGTGTCTTACTTTACAAATGCTCTTTTAACTAAGTAAAAACAAATTCCCACTAGCAGTGCTGATCCAACCATAACTCCTAAAAACCAAAAAAGTGAGAGGCACAACACTGGTTCTGAGGTCCTGGTTTTGACTATAGTCCTGGTTTTTGTCAAATGAGGAGTCTGGCATGATCCTCTGGGTTCCAACCACCTATCAAAACCTGTAGAAGGTGTACTGGTTGCTCCATGTTGCCCTTTGTTGTAAGTAAATGTGTTAGTGGATGCTGCCCTGTGATAGATTAGCACACTGTCCAGGATGTATTTCAGCCTTGCAGCCAGGGTCTGCACCAGATCTGACCCTTACCAGGATGAAGCGTTTGGTGAAATTGAATGAATGAATAATTAAATAAAAGGTCTGCACGATGACTAATAAAAGGTATGTTTTTGGATGTGACGTTCACGTGTTTCAGCGCCTCTCGATCGTCTCCGTTGACCTTCAGCTTCCAGGTGCAGATCTGTGCGGTGCTGCGGGCCCGTTTCCTACAGCTAGTTCATGGTGGAATCAGATCCTACTGGTTTTCTCCCCTAGCGGACACGGCTGCACTTGCAATGTCAAACGAAACGGAGAGTAACCAGGGATGAACGCCATGTCTGATCCCGCTGTTGAGGAGTAAATAAAAGCCGAGGAGAGGAGACTCGAGGTAAGGTGAGGTGCAGAGCAGACCCGCTAGGCTCTTCAATGCGCTTTATCAACTCTGCTCCAGCCTCGGCCATGGCGGACAATCCAGCGGGGAATGCGCACAGCTCTGCGGCTTCAAAAGCGCAGCTCCGCGCCTCACCGCGCCTCAAAAAACTCGAGAAACTCGCTGTCTACTCTTCCTGCAAGGTATTCTTTCAGAAAGTCTTCAACTTTAAACGCAACATAACGACCCAGAAAATTATTTTCCTCCTCGTAAACTGAAGCTGAGGTCTTGGCGCCTGCCCGAACTCAAACTGCAAACGCAGCACAAAAAGGCGTTGCTAAAACCCGGACATTGTTTTTCTTTACTGTGTCCAGCATATTTCCCCTCACATTCACAATTCCAGCCATAATATAGAAGCGTTTAGACTAGTCACCATACTAAATGTTTTACAATAAGCAGCACAGAATTTGCGCCATCACTATGCCCAAGTGGGCCGAAGGGGGCGAGAGGATGTAAACACAAACGCAGTTGGCGGCTTGTCAGTGTCGGGCTCGTTGTGTTTTGGACTCGGGCTGCATGTTCGAACCTGTTAGATGCTATTTAAGATGATTAAAAGCGACGTGAATGAAAGTTCAAGTTGTATTCGGAAGTTTGTTGTGAAATATTAGATATTGTGAATTTGTTGCAGGCTTTGTTTTGACAGTGTGACAGCTGCGAGGGGGCGGGGCCACACACACACACTAAAACGCCGTGGGTTTAGAAGGCTGCTCCAAACTGAACACCTTAAAGGGGACGTGATAGACGACATGTAGTTAGCATTAAAATAAAAGATTGATTCTCACTCTAAAAAATCTTACTGGTTTAACAGTCTGTGAAACTAGATAATGTAATGTCCACGCGTAGCATGTGACTTCATGAAGTTGGTTGTCTTGAAAAACCTACGTTAGTTAACTACCTTAACTATTAGCTTTCATTAGCTAACTCAATGGAATACACTCCCAAATCAGAAAAACCTGTGGCAGTAGGAAAAATGCAAAACTGCACAACGCAGTGTTTCTTACATGTATTTTGAGTTTAACTTATTGCAGACAGTGTGAACCCAAGATACTTTTATGTTTTGTCTGGTCAACTTAATTTCATTTGTCAATCACATTCATTACTGCATTTCGTGCATGCAACACATTAAAAATGTGACAGTAAAGCATTTAGCACTTTGTAATGTTGCTATTCCTTTTCACCACACATAAAACACGTTTTGGCACCAGGGATACTACGTGATGAAGTGTTTCATGTGTTACTTTGTCACGTTCTTTCTGCAAACATGTCTTAAGTTGTGCAACAGTATAGAGTTGTCATCAGCCCCGGTTCTGGACTGCTTTGCTTGGGGGGGCAGTAAAACCTAATGAGCGGGCATGTTGATAGTCATGTTTTTGAAGCCAGAAATATATTCAAGGCTTGATTTGTGCATGAATGATGACAGCCAAGCTATTGATACTGGCTTAAAGTGATGTATGAGGTAAAGAAATAAAAATGCATGTTTTCGAACTTAAACTTAAAACCCAATGATTAAAAAATACATGTTGATTATGTAAATGGAGAAAAAAGATTATCTAATTGTATTTAATTTTAATACGCCCCCTTAATTAAATTGCCATTACTAATAGAACAACTCTATTTCTTGAAAGGCTTTAATACAAATTTAAGTCAAAGCTGTACCTACACACAGACTGAGAATATTCAAACGTGGAAATAGGAATGAGTGAGAATATTTATATTATTGGGAAATTAAAATATAAAGAAAACAAAAGAATACTAATTCTGTAAAAAAAAAGTGTTTACCAGTATACCTGCCTCTCGCTCACACTAACAGAACATATACTGCCGAACTGAACTGTTTGGGGCAGTCTGCCGATTTTTATATGACTCAAAGAGCCAATCAGGAATAAGCAAGGAAATATCTTCACACTGTAAAACAAAATGCATTTTTGTGATTGGTTCAGAGATAATTTTAAAAATAGCCGTTGCTTGCATTGTGCTTGGGGGGGCAAAGACACAATTTGGGGGGGCAATGCCCCCCTCAGCCCCCCCCTAGCGCCGGCCCTGGTTGTCATTGTTGCATTTTTCGTTTTAAAATTCTCAGCATATTCTCTGTGACAGGCTAGTTTCGTATCCGACATCTGGAAAAAATGTTGGCTTGAAGAAAGAATATGTTGCTCTGAAATGTCAAAGTATTTTTCTGCATTAATACTACTTTCACAGAAGTGTAAATTACCTTTGGCAATTGCAGTGGCATACCATAACAGACTCTGGCTTTTGGACTTTTTGCTAATAAGTTTGGATGGTCATTTTGTCTTTGCCACGAAGCACATAGTGTTTTTCCTTCCAAAAATTATTAACAAATGTAAGTAAGTTGGCAGCTCAATTGGCAGCTTGTCAGTGTTACCTTGTTGTCTTTTGAACTTGGGTTACATGTTTAAACATTTAAAAAAGTGGAATTAAAATGGAATTACTTTACTTATTACCTTTTGAAAAGTGCCCACACTACTTCTAAGTTACTCTCTAAAACACAGACAAATCTGTACCAACTCAAGTATGACAGCTGTTAGTCCTTTTATTACTTTACTACCAACAAAGTCAACATAAACGCAAAATATTGTTTTTTAATCAGTAATAAGAATTTCAATGATTTCAAACACCCTTGGCTCTGTGTGAAAAAATTAACCAAACTGAATTAACAATTGTGTACAATTACACTAAACACACATATCTGCAACCCTGTTTGATCTAAACATCACTTAATAACACAATTAAAGCAATGTAGAGTAAACAGCAAGCCATACACAAATATGCTAAAAGAAAACTAATCGGGAAGGTAGCAGATCCACTTTGCAGTTAGCATTTTGCAGTTTGTCAAAGCATTTGTAGCTGCTTGTTTAATATGTATTTTAAGTGCAATTAGTATAATAAGTCTTTGATTTATGCATTAAATGTTTTTCTTTAATAAAAATAAATAGGAAGGCATGCTAAAATGTTCACATGTGGTGCCCCAGTAAAGCATCAAGCATAATAAACATATTGTACTTGTGGGGCTCAGGGCTCAGGAAAATTTCACTAGAGGTTTTGCTGGTAGTAGAAGCAGCAGAGGGGTTCGGGACAGGTGCTGCTACCTGGGGCTCTATCAGGGTTTGCAGCTGTGTCAGTATTTGTTGGAGCAGCTGCTCGTGATGTTCAAATATGTCCAAGATGTTGTCTAGGTGATAGCATGTTACCCCAAAATGCACATGTTTCACTCAGCATTATTACCGCTTTCACAGATGTGTGAGACAATACATAACCCCAAACCATGACAAATGCCTGCTTTTGAACTTTAAACCTTCCTCTGGTAATAATAGGTATATTGTTTTTCCTCTTTGCCATAGAGAACACAACATCCATTATTTGAAGAAGCAATATGTGGACTTCTCAGAACACCTCACATTTCCATTTAGTATAAGTCCATCTAAGTCCAGAGAAGTCTGTGGTGTTTTTGGATGATGTTGGTAAATGGCGTTCACTTTTTTCATAGCGGAGTCTTAACTTGCATATTTACACATATGCAGTGACAATGTGTTTACTGACAAGGTTTATCCAAAGTATTCCATAGCCCATGTTGTTATATTCATTGCAGAAGCATGTCAGTTTTCTGTGAGATGTAAAATTTTCAGAGGTGGAAAGAGTACTAAAATATTGTACTCAAGTAAAAGTACTATTACTTTGATAATTTTTTACTTAAGTACAAGTAAAATTACTAGTCTAAAAATCTATATAAGTAAAAAGTAACTCATTTAAAATGTACTCAGAGTAAATGTTACTTAGTTACTTTTTTAACAGAAGGAGGGACATCATTTTCCAACAGAAGTTCTCAGATGAATGATACAGCAGACTACACACTGCTTACCAGCCATGCAGTGCATATTAGCAGTTCATGTGTGGATTTAACCACTCTACACACCTAACAGACTGCAACTGCTGTTATCAATTCAAAACAGCATTATTTCTGTTTATTCTCAATAAATCGCTGTATTTTATAGCTTGTTGGACTTGATGCTAACTAACTTGGTTCAGGTCAATAGTGCCAACTAAGGTTGCCAACTTTCAGAACTGGAAATAAGGAACACCCTGGGCTGGCGGGTTGGTGGAAGGCATAGGGTGGGAGGGTGGGATGTCGGGTGTTTACCTGAGCGAGAGCGGGGGGTAGGCGGTTAGGGTTGCACTTATAAAAAATATAACGGGTCTTACCCCGTCATAGGAACATGATCAAAATAAAAAACAAACAAGCAGAATCTCACAATCACATTTATGCTGTCCGTTTTACTTCAAATAAATGAACATAAAAAATCACAATATTTCATAATGCTTTGCTATCATTGCAAAATGAAAGCGTACCATAAACAGCAGAACCGCGACCCAGATCAACCACACAGCAGCAGCAGAAAATCATAACCACTTATCTGCTTACCTGATCTATCCGTGTGTTGTCCCATTAGGGATATAATCCACTTTATATAAGACCATCTTGTATGTTTCCAGAATATATAAATCCATACCCAACTGTTTTATCCACCTAACTAATGAAAACTATTGTAGATCATTTATTCTCTCAGCTTTCCCGGTAAAAAGCTTAAATTGGTGATTTGTTTATACAACAACCAATGAAGAAAGAGACTGAAATTCCGCCCAGAATGTGAATTCGGAAGCTCTGATTGGTTTATACATCTGAATCTCTTCACCAAATGAACCGATTCATAGAGTTGTTTATGCCGGATCAAACAGCCTAACAATTTAGCCACCACTGCTCTACATGTTTGCGCAGGTATGATGTCGAGTTTTTTATTGTTTTCTTTTTTTTTTTACTCAGTAATGGATATTATTTAAAATGTAGCGAATTACAATTCTTAATACAAAACATACTTAAGTAAAAGTAAAATTACAGGTTGTAAAATCTACTTTAAAAAGTACAAGTACACAAAAAACCTACTTAGTAACGCGAGTAAATGTAACTAGCTTAAATGTGTCTAGCTTAATTCAGCTTGTTTATTCTATAAACATTCTATTTATTTTCTTTTTTTTGCTCTCTCAGGCTGAGGAGGCTTGTAAGTGTAATGGCTGGAAAAGCCAAAATCCACCTCCAACTCCACCCTCTCCAACCCCACCTAGGGCGCACCAGGCAAACTCTGTTAATCTACTTGAGCCTTGCAGGAGCTGCAGCCACCCGTTAGGTAATGTACAGGCTTTTTAATGCTAAAACATGATGCAGAAAACTGAGTGGCTTGTTATTTACACAGGATGTCGGAGAGTTTGCAAAATGGCTAATGTTTTCTCCTCTCACTTATTGGCCAGGAAATCATGTTACACATCTGGAGAACATATCAGAAGAGGAGATGAACAGGCTACTGGGTATTGTGCTGGATGTGGAGTACCTCTACACTTGCGTCCACAAAGAGGAGGACGCTGACACTAAGCAAGTTTACTTCTCCTTATTCAAGGTAATCTTTAAAACTTACACAGATATTTTTGTAAGCTCTGCTGTTCCTAATGCAGCTTAGCAATGCATTTCATTACACAACTAAAGAGTTAAGAAAACATACACTTGTAAATGACAGGTATACCTACCAACCAGTGGCGGCTGCTGGTCTTTCAAACAGGGGAAGCTCATTGTCGGCTTACATCATAAAATTTGTCAATTTATTTATATATAAATTGTGCCCTCTGTTCCTTTTCAAGAAAATGGCCTGAAATGGGTTGCAGTTTGTCTTTAGACTTCACTCGCAAAATCCGCGATGGGACTGAAGCTTTAAGTTTTAAGCTTTAAATCATCTTAAATCCAGAATCCAATCATCTTCCAATCATCGTCCAGACCCGCCCACAGCTCCATTCACCCCCAGAGACGCTCAGCGTCCGGGGGTGGGACAAAATCGTGGCATTTATCCAATGACCGACGAGTTTCGAAGCAATGAAAAAAAACCCTCCCATGCAGCCCCATAGAAGTGAAGAGACGCTCAGCTTCTGCTGGCAAATGCATTGAGCTAAGGGAATGTATGAGAAGTTCGAGTCAGTCGATTTGTGATAAGTAGCTGATTCTGAACAAACTCGTCTTCGAGATGAACGCATTTGTCAATGAAATGTTAACACAACTGTACATATTTGACCATTTAATTTTTGACATTTTAGGGGAAGCTCAGCTTCCCATGCAGTCTTAGAGAAATCGCCACTGCTACCAACCATATTATCAGGGACCCCCGCTTATACAGTGTATCACAAAAGTGAGTACACCCCTCACATTTCTGCAGATATTTAAGTATATCTTTTCATGGGACAACACTGACAAAATGACACTTTGACACAATGAAAAGTAGTCTGTGTGCAGCTTACATAACAGTGTAAATTTATTCTTCCCTCAAAATAACTCAATATACAGCCATTAATGTCTAAACCACCGGCAACAAAAGTGAGTACACCCCTAAGAGACTACACCCCTAAATGTCCAAATTGAGCACTGCTCGTCATTTTCCCTCCAAAATGTCATGTGACTCGCTAGTGTTACTAGGTCTCGGGTGTGCATAGGGAGCAGGTGTGTTCAATTTAGTAGTACAGCTCTCACACTCTCTCATACTGGTCACTGAAAGTTCCAACATGGCACCTCATGGCAAAGAACTCTCTGAGGATCTTAAAAGACGAATTGTTGCGCTACATGAAGATGGCCAAGGCTACAAGAAGATTGCCAACACCCTGAAACTGAGCTGCAGCACAGTGGCCAAGATCATCCAGCGTTTTAAAAGAGCAGGGTCCACTCAGAACAGACCTCGCGTTGGTCGTCCAAAGAAGCTGAGTGCACGTGCTCAGCGTCACATCCAACTGCTGTCTTTGAAAGATAGGTGCAGGAGTGCTGTCAGCATTGCTGCAGAGATTGAAAAGGTGGGGGGTCAGCCTGTCAGTGCTCAGACCATACGCCGCACACTACATCAAATTGGTCTGCATGGCTGTCACCCCAGAAGGAAGCCTCTTCTGAAGTCTCTACACAAGAAAGCCCGCAAACAGTTTGCTGAAGACATGTCAACAAAGGACATGGATTACTGGAACCATGTCCTATGGTCTGATGAGACCAAGATTAATTTGTTTGGTTCAGATGGTCTCAAGCATGTGTGGCGGCAATCAGGTGAGGAGTACAAAGATAAGTGTGTCATGCCTACAGTCAAGCATGGTGGTGGGAATGCCATGGTCTGGGGCTGCATGAGTGCAGCAGGTGTTGGGGAGTTACATTTCATTGAGGGACACATGAACTCCAATATGTACTGTGAAATACTGAAGCAGAGCATGATCCCCTCCCTCCGGAAACTGGGTCGCAGGGCAGTGTTCCAGCATGATAATGACCCCAAACACACCTCTAAGACAACCACTGCTTTATTGAAGAGGCTGAGGGTAAAGGTGATGGACTGGCCAAGCATGTCTCCAGACCTAAACCCAATAGAACATCTTTGGGGCATCCTCAAGCGGAAGGTGGAGGAGCGCAAAGTCTCGAATATCCGCCAGCTCCGTGATGTCGTCATGGAGGAGTGGAAAAGCATTCCAGTGGCAACCTGTGAAGCTCTGGTAAACTCCATGCCCAGGAGAGTTAAGGCAGTTCTGGGAAATAATGGTGGCCACACAAAATATTGACACTTCAGGAACTTTCACTAAGGGGTGTACTCACTTTTGTTGCCGGTGGTTTAGACATTAATGGCTGTATATTAAGTTATTTTGAGGGAAGAATAAATTTACACTGTTATATAAGCTGCACACATACTACTTTTCATTGTGTCAAAGTGTCAGTTTGTCAGTGTTGTCCCATGAAAAGATATACTTAAATATCTGCAGAAATGTGAGGGGTGTACTCACTTTTGTGATACACTGTATACACCCGCTTATATATTTTTTTTATTATAACATTTTTTTTTTTAAACCAAGCTTGTTTGAAACTCGGCATTGCCACTGGTCTAGCGGACATAATTGGCAGTGCCGGCAGCAGACGTGGTTCTGCTAGGGCGAGATGACCTATGTGATGTCTATGTGGGTGGGGGTGGGATCTTCAAACACTGTGTAAGGACCCTGATTGGCAGATAGAGAGGCGCCTGTGCAGAGTGCATAGGTGAAAAAGGGTTCCGCAAAGGGCTGCGCGCGGGTCGGAGGAAGTGTAAGCAACAATATACCCATCTCGTCTGCAATCAGCAGCAGAAATTGACTACTCTAAATTGGGAGAAAATGGGAGAAAATGAATAAATAAAATAGAAAAAAAACAAGCTTGTGCTTGTCAGAAAGTGTTCTGCAGTTTAAGATTTTAAGACTCTTTCATGGTTGTAAAGAGTGGTTAGTGAAGTTACCATTGCTTTCCTGCCAGATAAACCAGGTAGCTCATTAACAATTTTCACCTGCTGAACATTTTGTTTTTGTTTTTGCACCATTCTGTGTAAACTCTGAAAACACTGTGAAGCACAAAAAGCTTAGCATATTAGCAGTTTCTGACATACTCAAACAAGCCAGTTTGGCAGTAACAATCATACCATGGACAAAGACATGACTGCATAATTGGTTTATAACATAAATAAGTTTGCAGGTGATCTTAATAAAGTGGCCGAAGTTTAACTAAATGGCAATTTTGGGCCGCTCAGGTGGCGCAGTGGTAAACACGCTAGCACACCAGAGCTGACATTTCAAACTCATCGGTTCAAAATTCAGCTCTGCCATCCGGCTGGGCTGGGCGACTACATGAACAATGATTGGCTGTTGTTCATACAGGGTTGGAAGCCGGATAGGGACCTCATAACTGATGCAATTAAGACCTCTGCTGGCTGGTTAATGGAGCTTGCACAAAGACAAGGAATAACATGATGATCAGGGTGTGGCTCTTTGTACACAAAGCTGATCCGCATATGAACTTGCCTCGTGCAGGTGAAAAGATGCAGTCGGCTACTGCACACATGTTGGAAACACACACTTTCTATATGTTTGTTGTAGGCAAATCTGTAGGGTCAGAAACACACCTTATATTTGCCATTTAGCTTTTAGTTTTTACCTCTATTGTAAGAAGGGAAAAGCACCTCTAAACTCATGGAGATCTAAACTTGCTTGACTATGGACAGTGTCTTCTGTTTACCACAACTCTTAATTCATGACAGACCTTTTTTAAGGTTTTTGGAGTACATCAACATTTTGGGCTTTCTTTTTTTGTGGAAATGGGGTTGGGATTTTGTAAAATGCAATAAAAAGAAGAATCTGTAAGAATCTGTGATTTGTTAATTCTCTATACTGTGGAGCCAGGTTGTGTAGAGATTCATAGGTTAGTAAAAGTATTTCGTAATTAATGTACAATGAATGGTCAGTAACCAGTGCAGAAATAATAGAACAGGGCTAATATGAACTTTTTTAGTTCTAGTTAGCACTCCAGCTGCTGCATTTTGAACCAACTGGAGTTTGTTTATGGATCTACCAGAGCATCCAGTAAAAAGAGCATTGCGATACTCTAACCTTGAAGTTATAAACACATTAACAGAGAGTGTATTTCTTATTTTAAGCATACTGCACAAATGAAAACAAGCAACTATTACTAATGTTTGCATCAAAGGAGAGGTCTGAATCTATTGTGACACCCAAGTTTGTTACAAGCATCAAACTCTAAATGTGTTTATATTTCCAAAATTCTTTAAAGTTAATCAGTAAAAACATTTACATTCTTTCGTTGTACTTTTTTCAGTTAAATCGGGATTCAAAAAAGATTCAGAAGAGAAACAAACCACAGATTCTTGTTTTTATTGCATTTTACAAAAATCTCCCAACGTTTCTGGAAAAAGGTTTTATACTTACTAATGACTGCAGTCTAACTAAAACTATATAAACAGGCACAGAATAGTTACCAACTGTAGCAACTTAAGTTTTTCAGCATCATTAACAGTGAGTGTATTTTTTATTTTAGTGATACTGCACAGATGAAAGAAAGCAGCTATTGCTAATGTGTGCATCAAAGGAGAGGGCTGAATCTATTATGACACCCTAAGCATGGTGTCACAAAAAAGGCCTCGATTTTATCCGAATTAAGTAGATGAAAGTTAATGTCCTTGGGTCTGGCTGATATATACAGCTGTGTATTATTTGCGTAGCAGTGAAAATTGATGCCATATATATATATTTTCCTAATGGTAGCAGGTAGAATGTGCATTAATATGGATACCCCCACCCACACACTTTGCGACTATAACAGCCTCCACTCATTTAGAAAGGCTTTTTACAAGATTTTGGAATTTGAGCCTATTCAGTCTATTTAGAAGGTCAGATTTGGCTGGCAATTGACATTTTATTTAATTCCAAAGGTGTTCAATAGGGTTGAGGTCAGGGCCATCGGAGTTCCTCCACACCAAACTTGTGAAATCATCTCATTATTGACCTGTTATGTAAACTCATGAATGAAACATTAAGTATTTGCATTCTCACTAGGTTCAGATATTTTCGGTGTGTTTCTCAGACAAGCCCTGACATGCATTTTAAATCTTATTAGTTGCTGAGGAAATGCATCCTACAAATGGGGAGGCCAGTGGTGGAGGCATCGGAGAGCCCACCATTTGAGAAACCCAGCATTGAGCAGGTAAACTACTTCAAGACACTTCTAGTCTAGTAGTCTATGATATACTAGGCTAAATATACCTAACCATACTATTTTTTAAATACTTTGTATGACTAAAAGTTCAAAAGTATAACAATCACATGCTGCTATAACAGCCTCCACTCTCTTAAAAGGGTTTTTTCAAGATTTGGAAATACGAATAACGTCCATTCAGCTACAAGAGAATTAGTAAATTGGTCCAAATTATCTTGGGAAATAAGGCGTGGCTCTCATTTGTAAGTCCTGTTCAGCACAGGCTGATATGAGTGTATTGTACTTTGGCACAGGAGCACTGTAATGCCGAAACATCAAAGTTAGGAGTTGGTCCCAAAGAGTCATTTCAGCTTCAGTCTCTAAAAACTAAGAGTTAATGTTGAAGTCAGTTCCTCACACAGAAACTGAATTGACTCGTGCAAAATGGTGTGAGCTAACTTTAGAGAGCATTATCTTAATGAATGATTACTTGTTTTACATAAATGATTAAATTACCTGCAAACAACAGATGAATTATACATGTGGCAAGTTTTAAACCAAACACTGTTACTATAGCTAAATACTAATAATTTAAATGTGGCTCCTTTTTTGTGTTTCAGGGGGTAAATAACTTTGTGCAGTACAAGTTTAGCCATCTCCCTTCCAAAGAGCGACATACCATTGTGGAGCTGGCTAAGATGTTCCTTAACCAGATCAACTACTGGCAGCTGGAGACACCATCACAAAGAAAACAGCGGGTCCCTACTGATGATGGCTACAAAGTCAACTACACCAGGTGTCCATAATGTTTATTGATTTAAGATACAGTATACAGCTTAAAAACATAGACACTTCTTTTACTTTTTTATTTCAGCTCTTATATGCTTCCACTTTTAGGAAAATAGTTTGTGGAAGGCTTTTCCTGTTCCAGCATGGTTGTGCTACTGTGAGATCCTTAAAGTTTTAACAAGTCTGGTGTGGAGGAACTCCTGTAGCTTGCACAGAGCCATTTACATTTATGGCATTCAGCAGACCCTTTTATCCAAAAAGGATAAAAGGTAGCAGTCCATTACCTGCAGTTAAGTAGAAGTTGGAAATTGTGTGGCAAACAGTGAACCAAACAACACAAGTAAAATAACAATGGTTTAAAAGTAAAAACAATAGTTTAAAGTATAAATGGTCTAAAATTCCCTCTTACCAATGTGCGAATCCTATTAGCAGAATAACATTTTTATAGTTTTATCATTATTAATTTGCTTAAAAGTCTTATGTTTGAACAGGAATTAGCATTGTTATATCAAAACACAATAAACTCCACAAATAAAAACATAAACGAAAGAATCTCAGGATCCTTCTCCTATTGTTTATGATGTTTGTTAACGTTAAATGACTTGCTTCTAATGTTATTAGAATTAGGTATGCAATTATGATTTAATGGTGTGTGTGTGTTGTAGGTGGCTATGCTACTGTAACGTACCACAGTTCTGCGACAGTCTGCCGCGGTACGAGGCCACACAGATTTTCGGCCGCACACTGCTGCGTTCTGTCTTCACCATCATGCGGAAACAACTGCTGGAGCAGGCCAGGCAGGAAAAAGATAAACTTCCTCCAGAAAAACGAACACTCATCCTCACACACTTCCCCAAGTGAGGACAAACACGTGCACACACACAAATGTTACATGAACTGTGAGAGTGCACTTGCTGTTAGGAATCTGTGTTATGAATATTGTGTGTGTGTGTGTGTGTGTGTGTGTGTTTGCATTGGTGTGTTTGCTTTTGTGTGTGTCTGTTAAGGTTCCTGTCCATGTTGGAGGAGGAGGTATACAGTCCAAATTCTCCAATTTGGAGTGAAGACTTTATGGTTAGCTTAACTGGCGGACAGATCCCTAGAGGTGATTAGATGTAATAGCTTTACAGTTTTCTTGTTTTTCTTGTAGTAGACATTTACAGTAAACCATGACATTAGTTTTGATTTAAATGATCAAAAATTAGATTTTTAAAATTATATTATTTCTTTAGCAAATATTATTTAGAGACAACTTTAAAGCACCCAGGTAACAAAATCAGTTCAAACAGCAGCCCCTATTAGTGCTTTAGGTCATTCAATATACAAATAATACACAAACCCCACTTCCATTAATGTTTTTATGAGTAAAATGGAATAAAAAGAATCTGTGATTTGGTAATTCTCTGAAATCTTTTTTTAACTGACAAAAGTAGAAAAAAAAGATGTTTTCACTGATAATTGTATTTTGTAAATATAAACACACTTAGAATTTGATGCCTGCAACTCACTCAAATAAGTTGAAACAGAGACCAAATAAGAGTGAAAAGTTAAAGTTACAGTGTCGATAAGCTAACACCTCTATATGGGACATAATATGACCATGTACTATACGTAATATTGTAAAAACAAAAAAATCTCAGTCTGTGCACAGAAACCACTGTTGAAAGTTTGTAACCATTGAACCCTCAGATGATGTTAAATGAGAAACCGTCATGTTACTGTGCTAAATGTAGCCACATGGGCACGGTAGTACATTGGAAAACTATTGTTACTTAACACAGCCCACTGCTTTACACAAAGTCCAGCTTTCAGCTTGTTTGAAGAAACAACAGATATAGAGTTCTTCATGCCAAAGATCAAAAGAACCATCTAGACTGTTATCAGAGAAAGATGCAAAAGTTAACATCTGTTATGGTATGATGGTGCATCAGTGCACACGGCATGGGTGACTTGCATATATGTAAAGGAACAACTGATGCAGAGCCATATATTTGGATTTTAGAGAAACATATGCTGTCATCAAGGTGACTTCTTCCAGGAATGTTATGATTATTTTTGACAATGTCAGGCCTTGTAGTTGTTGAATTAGTGTTCTCAGTTCCTAAAGCATTAAAAGGTCTCATTAATAGAAAAGCTGATTGAACACAGTACTAAACATGCCTCTGTTCCAACATTTTTCAAATTCCACTTAATATGCAGAGAAGTTGATCAGTAAAAACATTGGAAATCTTTTTTTCTACTTTTCTTGGTTAAATAAAGTTTTAAGAGGATTAACAAATCATATATTTTTCTTTTTACAGCAGATTTACAAAATGTCCCAATTTTACTGAAAATGGGGTTGTATAAGTATGATTAATGCAATGTAAGCTAAATGTATTAACCCCAGTTCAGAAACAGGCTAAAACCAAGATAAAAAATAAAACCCGATGATGCAAAATAAGAAGCCACTTCTGGCAACCGCTTCCAGCAACTAACTTCATATGTTATAAGGGGCATCATGCACAAAACTGGCCATCGGCTAATTTTCCAAACTAAAAAATTAATCTAATAAATCTAATATGTTTAACTTCTTTACTGATATTCCACTTTTCAGCACAATCCTTTCCCACATGCATGTGTATAACTTAAATAAGTACATGCTACCTTTTTTACACAGTGCATAAACAGTGCATTTAGATTAAAAAAGAATGCAAAACGCTTGGTATAGCTGTCGAACAGATTTAAACTCTGGAGAATCCATTTTTAATGGTATACTTTTGTTTATTATGCTAGTCATGTAGTAATGTTTTGAACAGTGAAAAGTCTGTAGTTAGATCTTTTAAGTGTTTTACTGTATAAAATATCTCATTTGTAAATTGATTAAATGAATAAAAATTTTAATATGTGCAATATAACCAATATATTTGACTGTGTTTAGTTATCAGTGCACCTCAGGTCTCCAGGCCACTCTATTTCACCAATAATCCTTCCCCTGTGGAGGCGACAGGAGGTGGTCAAAGTCCTGCACTTAAAACTGCATCAGCTCTGGAAGCCAATACAGGTAAATTATATCCATCACTCAAAACAGAAGACAGGACATGTAAACATGTCATTTGCAATTTTAACTTGAATTCAGTTGCATTTATTATTCAATTGAAACCAATTGAACAAGGTTATTAAATATTTTAACCAATCAGCATCATTGTTTTATGTGTGTTGGCTGAAACACATTCAGAAATTGAGACGGGGAAGTGTACCACTGTGTTGCATCACCTTTTTCTTTTAACAAAATTCTATAATCATTTAGAAACTGAGGACAGATGCTTAACAGTCCAGAAAGTCTATTGTTGTATATCACACTTCATAACACATCACACTATTTACTGGAGGACAGGTCTGGACTCTGGCTTGGTATGTTATGTTATTTATAGATTTGTTATCTAATTGGCAGCATATGTTGCAAAATGCATATGGGTGAAAGACGAATAGGGTGTTCCAAGTACCAAAAAAATAAAATGGTTAAATTGTATAATTTTTTTTATTTAATATTGTGCACAAATGTGTCACCTATGTAAATATGTTTTTTTTTTTTCAGCATTTTGCTTATTTGATAATTTTAGTGTTGTTGACACACAACAAGGGCACAAAAATGTCATTCAGTGCAACGACTAATTTATGACAAAATACACACACAAGGAACAATCTTAGCCATTTCAAATTTATAAGTTTAGTATATCTCTTACAAAAGATTTAAAACCTCAGAAGAAACTGTACTTACTCTGTTTTGATTTTCTGTGCATTGTTTGTACTCTAATGCGTCTTGGGATTTTGTTTATTTGTATACAAGATGTTATTCTATTCTATTTGAAACCTAATCAAACTCTGTTTTCTATGAAGCAGGCCTGGATTCTCTTGAATTCACATAAAAAAATAAAAATAATAATTACTTATTACAGTTATTTTAAGCAAATGTTTTTGTTGCACTGTATGATGATTTTATGTTGCACTGAATGACATATTCCAAATTATCCTGTTACATCAGAATATTCATGACTTAATTTGTTTTTAAGTTCTTTATTGATAAAAGTAGCAGTAGTAGAATGAAAATATGCCACACCAGTGGCAAGTATGTGTTATAATATTACTACATCATGAAAAAAGTAAGGCAATCAAAAACATAGCTAATGAAGCCATCATAACAACTTGTAAGGCACCAGAACAGTGTGGAAGTGTGGAATTTGTGTCATAACACGTGAAAAAGTTGCTGCAGTAAATCTAAATTCATTCAGCAGTAAAAACCATTTTACATTTACAGCAGACGCTTTTATCCAAAGCGACTTACACAATGAGTGGAACACAATGAGCAATTGAGGGTTAAGGGCCTTGCTCAGGGACCCAACAGTGGCAACTTGGTGGTGGCGGGGCTTGAACCGGCAACCTTCTGTTTACTAGTCCAGTACCTTAACCACTGAGCTATCACTGTCCCTTTTGAAGTCGCATTTTATTTCATGAACTGAACAAATGTTTTCCAGTCTTTTGTTGTTAACCTTGAGGTTCTTGCTGTACATGGCTTTGGTTCTGCGATTATGATTTTGACATCAGACTTAAGGTAGTAAATTTCATCATGTGGATTTGGCCACACAAAGGAATTTCTGTTTCAATTTTGTAGCATGCAGCTAACTTGCACCTCATCTTCTACAGACAGCAGTACCTGCCCAACGAATGGCAGGTCATCGTACTTGACAATAACAAAATCTCAGGGACCACTTCATCAAAAACATAATTATTAATATTCATTGTAATTACTGCTCTTATTAAGGAAGACTAGAATGGAAAAAAGTGGTTTTAATATTTAAAAATAATTTTAAAACATTAAAAAGTCAGTATAACAATGTCATTGTCAATTTAGTGCAACAGCAAAATTCTGTTGCACTGAATGACTGTTGTTGTACTGAATGACAGAAATTTTACTTTAGCACATTTTACAGTTATCCCAGTGGTTAGCAAAAGCTAACATTGACCTTAGCTCAAAGACATTTCTACACATATTCACATTTAAATGTTAATAACCTTGTTTGTTTACAAGATTAACCATAATATTACGTTTTCTGTGTTGTATTGAATGACACTCAGTTTTGTTCTTTAATGTACTATGTCAGTAAAAAGACATTTTTATCAAATAATGTTAAAATGCATTGACCTCTTGTGTGTGCTAAAGGGTCCCCAGGAGTCTTCTTTTGTTGTTATAATTGGTCACATGACTGCAGTAGCTTGATTGCATATTAAAATAAGGCTTTTTATTAACGTTGTACTGAATGACAACTGAAGATTGGGAAAATGGGGACTGAAAGTATCCTGAATATTATTAATATTAAAAAACACATCTGATTGAATATTATTTAATATGTCACACATGACATTTGTACAATTATGCCAAAGCAGTAAATTTTAAGTTTTACTTAAGATTAATTAGTTTTTTCTTAATGTTTTATTACTTAAAGAGGTAGGGGGACCGTTGCACTGAATGACATTTTGGGGGTTTCAAGGGTTATCTTTTCAAAAATCATACATTTTCTGTAAAAATTACTTTAGGTTTCAGTAAAGATGTACAAATGGAGTAGATTGAAGGTATATCCACTTATATTAATATAATTGTATATTATTTATCAAGTGGGGACACTAAAAAGTTACGTCTCGTCTTTGACCCATATACACAATATGGCCAAAACTATTTTACACCTGGGCATGAACTTGTTGGAAATCCTATTTAAAAACTAGTAGAATTCAAGTAAAGTGACATCTTTGGGATCTTTTCAGCTATAACAACAGCCCCTCTTCTTAGAAGGCTTCTCACAAGACATTGAAGTATGTCTGTGGGAATTTGTGCCCATCCAGTCGAAGCACTGATAATGCTTAAGAAAGCCTTAATGTTTCAGTTTATTCTAAAGCTGTCAGCTGTCAGGTCAGGGCTCTCTGCAGGCTACTGGGGTTTGTCATGTCTTTATTGACCTTGCTTTGTGCACAGTAAAACAGGGTAAATGTTGCTGCAAAGTTCATCTAATGTTCTTCATATCCTTATTTTTTCAGCTGTTAGAAATTGTTGTGGCTGAATAAATACAATATTGTTCCAATACTTGTTCATATAGTTTGTCTCTTAGGATAAATGGTGCTTTCACAGACATTCTGTTTTTATATTATTAAAATACAGTCCAAATCAATATGATTAGATTTTATTTAAGTTTAACCCACTGTTTCAAATATTTTGGAATGTGGTTTGTAAAAAGATTTTTAATTGCACAAAGTTTTATTGTTACAAAATCAGAAAATAATATTTTCTTAACATTAAACTTTAATTTAAAGTTAAGACAATGGTATAAAAATATTATAAGAAAAACGTTTAATTCTCTAATTTGGAACTGGTGCAGATGTTTGTGTAGTTATCATTCCTACTTATTTGAACTAGCTCCAAATGTAAAACGACTGATTTAACTTTAACTACTATGCGTTTAGTTGCTGGACAAGAATGGCTCCAGATATTAAAAACAACAACATACTACTAAGATCAATAATGAGACATTTGCTTGACAAATAGCTTTTTCTTGCTGTGGAATAAAACAGACAATAAACATGCAATTCTCCACGCATGTAAATAATAAATTTGGTTTGAAATAGGCGCTTAAGTGGAAGCAGGTAGCTTCCTAAAAACTCACATGTTCGAATCTCAGCAGTGCTACCGACTTGGCCAGGCATCCAACAGACACAATTGGTAATGTCTGAGGGAGGGAAGGTCAGATGGGGTTTCTCCTCACTGCCACTTCAATATGCAAAATAATGCAATCTCCGGGACTGGTTTAGGTGCTGGTATGGCTCTGATTGGGAATCTACTTCTAGGCAGGTGATAAGAAGCAGCTGGCGGCTGCATGTGTGCTGGAGGGGGTGCGTGATAGTCTACAATAATTATACCAATAATTATACAATATAATTTTTTGTGGTATATGCTAATTAAAGCTAGCACACTTTAACATGTTTGTGTGTGTGAAGGTGGCGAAAAACGGAAGGCCTTAGAACCTTTGTGTAATGAAGACAGTAAGAAAGCACGGGTGATTGGTGACATTCCCATGGAGCTGATTAATGAGGTCATGTCCACTATCTCAGACCCTGCATCCATGCTCGGTCCAGAGGTAAACAGTCTTTACTTTTAGGTTCTGTATGCCATCAATATCACTAAAGAAGCCTTAAACATGACATAAAAATGTTGTAAAAACATGCTTCATATGTAGAGTGACTGCTTCTCAGAACCCTGATGCTCACACTACTTAACACTGTACTTCTGTGGGCATTATTATTTTGAAATCAAAGTGCACTTAAGTGAAAAAGTTTAAGACAGCCAGAGTGACGCAATTTTACAAAATTCTCATTCTCTCTATTTCTTTTTGTCAGACAAGTCTTCTATCAGCTCATTCTGCACGAGATGAGGCTGCACGAATAGAGGAGCGGCGAGGAGTGATTGAGTTCCATGTCATTGGTAACTCTCTAAACCAAAAACCCAACAAGAAGATCCTGATGTGGCTGGTTGGCCTTCAGAATGTCTTTTCCCATCAGCTACCCCGCATGCCCAAAGAATACATCACACGCCTTGTTTTTGATCCGTATGTCTTAAATTTATTTTGAATTTTGAATTTTCTTTTATTCTAATATAAATATTTATTATTTTCTTTTTGTAGCTGTTTCATCCTGATCTGGGTTACAGTGGTATATCGTAGATAGGCTATTAATTAATTGCAAGGCATCACATACACATACTTTGAGACAGTATGAAAAATGCAAATAAAAATGCAGTGTTTCTTACATTTACTTTGACTTTTATTTCATTGGAGACAAAATGAACTCAATAATTAATGTATAATTAATGTTTTGTTAATATGCACCCATTCCTGCGTTTCAGGCCTGCAACACATTTCAAAAATTTTTATGAGTGCTAGTAATGAGGTAAAAAAAATAGTGTGTGATTTCAAAAGCAGTATCCATGAAAGATGTGACTTTGACGAGAAAAGATAGCCAGAGTTTGTTAACAAATGTGTAAGAAAATTATTGTAATGTTCAAAAACAATGCTCCTTAAACAAAGATTGGAAGGGATTTCCATATTTCTCCCTCTCCAGTGCATAATATGATTAAAAGATTTTAGGAATCTCAAGGAATTTTAGCACATAAAGGGCAAGGGTGCAAGCCTAAGCTAAACACCTGTGATCTTTAATTAGATCAGATGGCACTGTATCAACTGTCATTCATCAAAGCTGATATAACCACATGCAAAAGGGATTACACTGACAAACCTTACAAATGCCACTTGAAACTTTACTGTGCAAAAAAGAAGCCTTATGTTAACCAAGTCCAGATGTGGCATCAAGTTATTTGGGCTTAAAGGTATCTGGGATGGACCATCACACAGTGGAAACGTGTATTGTGGTCAGATGAACCAGTATTCTGGATGTTTTTTTAGAAGAAATGGACGCTGGATGCTTTGGAACAAAAACACAAAAGACCATCCAGACTGTGATCAGCAACAAGTCTAAAAGCCAGGGCCTGTCATGGTATGTGGTTGTGTCAGTGCCCTTTACAAGGGTAATTTACATGTCTGAAGTGCAGGAATGGATGTTTGCTTATTAGAATCATGTTTTACACACTTTGGTTACAATCATGACAGGAACGGTAGTTACTCATTACACAAGATTCATCAGTTCACAAGGTTATATTGAACACAGTCATGGACAATTTAGTATCTTCAATTCACCTCAATTAAATGTCTTTGGACTGTGGGAGAAAACCGGAGCACCTGAAGGAAACCCACACAGACGCAGGGAGAATATGCAAACTCCACACAGAAAGGACCCGGTCTGCCCCACCTGGGTATCAAACCCAGGACCATCTTGCTGTGAGGCGACAGTGCTACCCATTTGGCCACCGTGCCGCCTTCAGAAATGGATGTACATTAACGAATAAAATGAAGTTGACCAGACAAAACATGAAATATTTTGGGATTGTACTGTCTGTTATTAAATAAAAGTCAATGTAAATGTAAGAAACACTACGTTTTTTATTAGCATTTTTCATACTGTCCCAATATTTTCTCTTTTTAAGTTGTACTTTTACACACACACCTAGGGCCATGTTTTTGGGCAGTGGGACAAAACCAGAGAACGCAGAGAAAACCTATACACATGTAGGAAAACATTTCAAAGTCTATGCAGGCAGTAACTACAGACAAAGATCAAAGGTTGTCATAATTATAAGTCAGTTTGGCTTTGTATGCAAGCATTGCCATTTTAAATTTAAATTCAAGCAGCTACAGGAAGCCAGTGGAGAAAATAAAGCAGTGTGGTCATGTGACAGTGCTTGGGTAGATTAAGACTTTTCAATCATTTGAAAAAGTTTAATGGTGGACATGGATTGACCTGCCAGAGGAGACTTGCAGTAGTTCCTAGGGAACAATCTGAATGGCTTTAAAAGAAAGGTTGATGTTGTAAAAGAGAACTTACATAATTAGGTCAGGTTAGCTAACCTAATCATAGATGAGCCGAAACTGATAGCTGGCTGTCCAGAACTAGTTAGTGAAGTTCTATGATGTGACCTGAGTGTTGTCCATGGAGATAATAAAGTCTTGGTGTGGGGACATATACACCAATGGGCCAAAATATTAGGACTACTCCTTAAAATTGTATGTGCAATGCTTATTTTGTAAATGTGGAGGTCAAGATCAAAGATAAATGTTGGGTTGGTGATCATTTCTAGTAGTATACCTGTTGAATGCAGCAGATATGGGCAGCATAAAGACCTAAATGACTTTGATGTGGGCCAAATTGTTATGGCCAGACAACTGAGTTTAACTGTCTCTGAAACAGCAAGGGTTGCTTACAGGCAGGCAACTTACCCACCGACAAGTGTCCAATGATTGACAAGCCACAAACCACCAACAAGTTGTTGGCCAAGACTCATTGATTCCAGAGGGCATGAAAGCTATAGTGTCTGATACGGACCAACAGAATGGCTACTGTCAGGCAGTGGATTAAACCCTTCTGTGTCACAGGCCAGTCAAAGTACCCACTGTGTAGAAAGGTGTAGAAAGATGCTGCAAAGTAAGAATGCTTTCAAAAATAGAAGTGTTATTAGTTTTTTGTGTCAATTAACAAAATGCACAGTGAATGAACAAGGGAGAAATCTAAATCAAATTAATATTTATTGTGACTACCCTTTGCCTTCAAAACAGCATCAATTCTTCTAGGTATACTCGCACACTAACAACAAATCTTTTGTGTATGTAGCTTGTTCAAATCCTTCTGTCTCTTTATGTAATCCCAGAAAGACTCGACGATAAGATCAGGGCCATATAATTATTTCTAGTACTCATTGTTCTGCATTACTCTGAAGATGGTTCTTAATGACATTGGCTGTATGTTTGGGATCATTGTCCTGCTGTAGAATACATTTGGAGCCAATCAGACGCCTCAGTTATGGTATTGCAAGATGGATAAGTATCTGCTTGTGTTTCTCAACATTAAGGACACCATTAATCCTGACCAAATCCCTTACTCCAGTTGCTGAAATGCAGCCCTAAACTTGCAAGAAACCTCCACCATTCTTCACTGCTGTCTGCAGACACTCATTATTGTACCACTCTCCAGCCCTTCAGCAAACAAACTACCTTCTGTTACAGCCAAATATTTCAAATTTAGACTCATCACTCCAGATCACCTGCTGCCATTTTTCTGCTCCCAAGTTTCTATGTTTTTTACCTTGTGTCTTGCCATCGTGTATGATGTGAGACATGAAACTGTCTTTCACAACCTTACCTTTGTAGCTTTGGAGTCTGGTTGTTCCTCACCCAGTTTTAAGCCTTCTACACAGCTGTTTCTGTTTCAGTTAATGACTGAGTTTCAACGTACATATGAAAATGAAGATTATTATTAATCATACACCTGACTATAATTTTACTAAATCCCTGACTTTCTGCAAGTGTACCTAGAAGAATTGATGCTGTTTTGAATGCAAAGGGTTTTCACATCAAATATTGATTTGATTTTGATTTCATTTTTGTTAATTTGTTTTGCATTTTGTTAATTGACATAAATAAACTAATAACACTTCTATTTTTGAAAGCATTCTTACTTTGCACTATTGATTTTACACCTGCCTAAAACTTTTGCACAGTATACACACATACAGTTAGCACATGAATTGTCTGTTTTTGTATAGATATATAGATATTTCAGAGACTGTGCTGCATCTCTGTCATTGATTGTCATGTTGCATTAAGATTGGTAATACTTGTTATAAATTAAAGCAACTCGTATTATAATTTAAGTTTGAGCCTAAATAGGGTAGCATGGTGGGTGTGGCTTTGATTTTCGTAACCAAGTGGCCAGGGTCCTTTTAGTGTTGATTTTGCATGTTCTCCCTGTGTCTGCATGGGTTTTCTCCCACTAGTCCAAATACATGCTATCAGGCTAATTGGAGCTAATGAAAAATTTTCAGTGTGTGTGTGTGAATGTGTGTGTTTGTGTGTGTGTGTGTGTGTGTCTGACCTGTGATGGCCTGTCCAGGGTGTTTCCTGCCGTTTGCCCAATTAATCAGACCCGGGGGTAAAACAGACAATGAATAAATGAATCAGCCTAAATATCATTAATTCCACTGTCCAGAACACCACATGGACACCACACAAAGGTTTAGTTAAGTTTAAAGCCACTCATGCTCATCTATGAGTATTCTTTAACAGATCTATGGTATTTAATGTATTATTACTCTGCTAGTACCATTTGAGTACTAGTCCAAACTGTCTAATAACTGACAACTCTTATTAGTAGTTTAACAGGTGTAGCATACTGATTAGGAAAAAGCTGTTGATACACAAAAAGTTGTTAATGATGTTTAACTGGTAAATATCTACTTGCTATGCACACAGAAAGCACAAGACACTGTCTTTGATTAAGGATGGGCGTGTGATTGGAGGAATCTGCTTTAGGATGTTTCCTTCTCAAGGCTTCACAGAGATTGTTTTCTGTGCAGTAACCTCAAATGAACAGGTTAAGGTAAGAAAAACTTGCTTTGTACACTTTATTGCACATAAGCTAAATCTTTTCTTTTTTAACCTGCCACGTTGTAGATTCAGTCCCTTTGTTCTTTTTCAAACCTGTTAAAACCAATAACAATGGGATTTACCACCATTTCTACCTCTATATTTTACAAATTGTGCTTGTACAACCTTTTTTCTAATGCATTTCCACTAGTTCTCTCCTACATCCATATTCCACTTTTTTAGCCTCTATTACTTTCTTATGTGCTTATGCTAGTGAAAGACACTGCTGCCACCCAAGAAAGATTGCTTGTAAGTCATTCGAAATGTTAAAGAACTGGCATAATATACACAACTCTTGATTTCTCTTAGGGTTATGGAACTCACCTGATGAATCATCTAAAAGAGTATCACATCAAACACGAGATCCTCAACTTCCTGACATATGCTGATGAGTATGCTATTGGCTACTTCAAAAAACAGGTCAGTGGGTTAATGACTGTGTGAAGAAAACTGTGAGGGAAAAATGAATGCTTTAGTACATAACAATAATAATAATAATAATAATAATAATAATAATAATAATAATAATAATAATAATAATAAGGGACAGTGGTAGCCTAGTGGGTAGAGCTTTGGGCTAGCGATCAAAAGGGTAAGAGTTGAGAATCCAGGCTCTGCCATGCTGCCACTGTTGGGCCCTTGAGCAAGGCCCTTAACCCTCTCTGCTCCAGGGGCACCGTACAATGGCTGACCCTGCGCTTTGACCCTAGCTTCCAAACAAGCTGGGATATGCAAAGAAAGAATTTCGTTGTACTGTACTTGAGTATATGTACTATGTATGACAAATAAAGGCCTTCTTCCTCTTCTTCTTCTAAGAATAGGACTGCATATGACAAAGCACTTGCCCCCTTAAAGTTGTTCCTTTTTTAGATTGCTGTGTAAAACCAGTATAAAGCATATTATATTATGCTGTATAATCTAACTAAACACAGATATTCACTATGTGCACTGCACCAACCAGCTGAACTGTACTGAAACATGGTTATGGATCTGATGCACACTCAATTTTTAAATGATTGCAACCAGATGCAGCACTTTCTTTACAAGCTGGTTGCAAAAAAACAGATGATTTATTTAAATAAAGAAATAATAATTTTTGAGTTATTGAAGATACAATGAATCTATTATAAACAATATTTCAAACTAATTTGCATGGTTTCATTTAAAAGAGAATTAAAATTAGCAAGCACAGTAATTTAATTGCAGATATTTTGATGCACCAGATGCAGAATCCATTATGCTGTATTAATGTAAAAGTACCTACCCTATCTCTTTCACTAAATCAACTTTAAATAAAATAAAATGTTCTTAACATGTTGCAAAAACAGTTCCACTACTCATTTGCACAGCATAATAACCATCTATATAAAAGCAATGACATATTTAGGCCAACTATAGTTTACTAATCTCTTTTTATCTTTTTTCTCTACTCTAGGGATTCTCTAAAGACATTAAGGTACCCAAATCCAAATATGTGGGCTATATAAAAGATTATGAAGGAGCCACGCTCATGGGCTGTGAACTTAATCCCAGCATACCATACACAGAGCTCTCTGTCATCATTAAGAAACAGAAAGAGGTGTGTATATATGTGTGTATGCTTAAAACAAAAGTACAGTTACAGTTAGTCACAAAATGTACTGGTCGTGATAGGCATGACAGAGAGAGATAGTTTTCACTTGTTTCTCTCAGATCATTAAGAAGCTGATAGAGAGGAAGCAGGCACATATACGTAAGGTGTATCCGGGTCTCTCCTGTTTTAAGGAGGGTGTTCGCCAGATTCCCATCGAAAGCATTCCAGGCATACGTGAGTTGTCTGTCTATTTACAGCACAAATACAGCACATATTGTATTAAAATGTGTGTTTTGTTCTTTTTTGTGTTTTGTGTTTCATTAAACTTCAGTGTCTTTGTTTATAGGTGAAACAGGCTGGAAACCTTTGGCAAAAAGGTGAGAGTAGATCAACATAGCTGTCAAGAAACCATTTTTTTTCCCTGCTGTGTGTACAGGTCACCACAGTGAATGTGGTCTGCATATCAGATTTGGCACAGTTTTCTACATCAAATGCCTTGCCTGACACAATGCTCCTAGGGTCTTTTTCTTCATTATGCCTAGTGTTTCTGGGAGACTCTAGGAGTGACCATAAGTGATCCGGATGAAGCAGTCAAGCAACAAAAAAACCTTTTTATAACATTTATATTTTACTTTAGTAAACCTAAACACCATAAATAGATCTTTGAAAACTTATTTTATTGTTTTTGTACATTTTAACTGGATTAAATTGTAAAATGTTTGATGCCTCTTTTGATTTTTACAGCAAAGAGGTGAAAGATCCAGATCAGCTGTACAGCACCTTAAAGAACATTTTACAGCAAGTCAAGGTGATTGACACACACACACATTCACTATGCATGACCATTTCTTAATGGCCTCTGTGTTAAATGTTCTAAACGTGTATGTATTTGCACTTTTTTACTCCAGTCCCACCAGAATGCATGGCCTTTTATGGAACCTGTAAAGAAGAATGAAGCACCTGGTTATTACCAAGTCATTCGCTTTCCTATGGGTAGGCATGATTTTTGCAGCACTCTGTATTGTTCTTTTTTTTTGGCAGCATGTTTCACAAGCATTATGCATATACAGTGTATCACAAAAGTGAGTACACCCCTCACATTTCTGCAAATATTTAATTATATCTTTTCATGGGACAACACTATAGACATGAAACTTGGATATAACTTAGAGTAGTCAGTGTACAGCTTGTATAGCAGTGTAGATTTACTGTCTTCTGAAAATAACTCAACACACAGCCATTAATGTCTAAATAGCTGGCAACATAAGTGAGTACACCCCACAGTGAACATGTCCAAATTGTGCCCAAATGTGTCGTTGTCCCTCCCTGGTGTCATGTGTCAAGGTCCCAGGTGTAAATGGGGAGCAGGGCTGTTAAATTTGGTGTTTTGGGTACAATTCTCTCATACTGGCCACTGGATATTCAACATGGCACCTCATGGCAAAGAACTCTCTGAGGATGTGAGAAATAGAATTGTTGCTCTCCACAAAGATGGCCTGGGCTATAAGAAGATTGCTAACACCCTGAAACTGAGCTACAGCATGGTGGCTAAGGTCATACAGCGGTTTTCCAGGACAGGTTCCACTCGGAACAGGCTTCGCCAGGGTCGACCAAAGAAGTTGAGTCCACGTGTTCGGCGTCATATCCAGAGGTTGGCTTTAAAAAATAGACACATGAGTGCTGCCAGCATTGCTGCAGAGGTTGAAGACGTGGGAGGTCAGCCTGTCAGTGCTCAGACCATACGCCGCACACTGCATCAACTCGGTCTGCATGGTCGTCATCCCAGAAGGAAGCTGACGCACAAGAAAGCCCGCAAACAGTTTGCTGAAGACAAGCAGTCCAAGAACATGGATTACTGGAATGCCCTGTGGTCTGACGAGACCAAGATAAACTTGTTTGGCTCAGATGGTGTCCAGCATGTGTGGCGGCGCCCTGGTGAGAAGTACCAAGACAACTGTATCTTGCCTACAGTCAAGCATGGTGGTGGTAGCATCATGGTCTTGGGCTGCATGAGTGTTGCTGGCACTGGGGAGCTGCAGTTCATTGAGGGAAACATGAATTCCAACATGTACTGTGACATTCTGAAACAGAGCATGATCCCCTTCCTTCGAAAACTGGGCCTCATGGCAGTTTTCCAACAGGATAACGACCCCAAACACAACCTCCAAGATGACAACTGCCTTGCTGAGGAAGCTGAAGGTAAAGGTGATGGACTAAACCCAATTGAGCACCTGTGGCGCATCCTCAAGTGGAAGGTGGAGGAGTTCAAGGTGTCTAACATCCACCAGCTCCGTGATGTCATCATGGAGGAGTGGAAGAGGATTCCAGTAGCAACCTGTGCAGTAGCAGCTCTGGTGAATTCCATGCCCAGGAGGGTTAAGGCAGTGCTGGATAATAATGGTGGTCACACAAAATATTGACACTTTGGGCACAATTTGGACATGTTCACTGTGGGGTGTACTCACTTATGTTGCCAGCCATTTAGACATTAATGGCTGTGTGTTGAGTTATTTTCAGAAGACAGTAAATCTACACTGCTATACAAGTTGTACACTGACTACTCTAAGTTATATCCAAGTTTTATTTCTATAGTGTTGTCCCATGAAAAGATATAATAAAATATTTGCAGAAATGTGAGGGGTGTACTCACTTTTGTGATACACTGTATTATGTAATTTTAGGTAGTTTTAGTATTATTTAAAAAGGCAAAAATATATATTTAAATTTTTCACTTAGAGTGTTCAAGTATTTTTACTGACCTGGATGCCATTAAATAAACTACTGAAAACTATATAGATATGCAAATTAAAACTTGGGATACTGAACTCACTCAAGTGATACATTTAAGTCAAGTGAAAATCAAAGTACACCCTCTATGGGTTTTCTATGGGTTTACATATTAGGACATAATAAAAAATAGTCGATATTTATTTAATAAAAATGAGGCCAAAATGGAAAAGCCATTTGTGAAAAACTAAGAACCACCATCAGAAGCAATTAATTGCATATCTGAAAATGTATTCTGGTTCTTAAGTGAAGGCAAAGGTGTAGTGATGCTTCTAGGCCATTTAGTTTTATCAAAAAATATTAGAATTTTTTTTACTTTGCATTAAATATGTTTAGTGGTTCAAGATGACCAATTTAGAGGTTCTTTTATAATTACAGTCTAATCTACAATCAAAACTGAAATACTGTTCAAGGCTCTTATGGAAAATAATTACTATTTTTTTTAGAAATTATATTATAAACTTGGACACAATCTTCATTTGTAACACATACTTACTAAAACCAATTCATTTTATGTCTGTGTTTGTGCACCTGTGTAGACTTAAAGACCATGAGTGAACGCCTGAAGAGTCGTTATTACACCACAAAGAAGCTGTTCATGGCAGATATGCAGCGGATTTTTACTAACTGTCGAGAGTACAACCCTCCTGAAAGCGAGTACTACAAGTGCGCCAACCTGCTGGAAAAGTACTTCTATGTTAAAATCAAAGAGGCTGGTCTTATAGACAAGTTTAATTTAGTTTAAGTACCAGTCTCCTCTTTCTTTTCCTTTCTTGCACTTTATTTTCTATAGCACTTGTCAAATATTGATGTTGCAAGGAAGGCAATGCTCTTCCTAACACTTATATATACAAACAGGGGCCATATGTGTGAAAGTGTATAAAAGTGTATACATGTATTTTTTTGATTTAGCCCAAATTTGGGGTTCTTCAAAAAGTTTCCACACTTTATTACTCTATTTATTAAGAAATTTCAAAAACAAACTACATCACTTTTCTACATAGTCACCTTCCAATTCATTTTCCCAGCGTCGTCCCAACTTTTCAATGCCATCAGCAAAAAATGTTTTTGGTTGAACACGTAGCCACTGATGCACCACTGCTTTCACATCATCAACACATGAAAATCTTCTTCCCCTTAAAGCTTCTTTGAGCGTCCTAAAAGGTGGAAATCAGATGGCGCTAAATCTGGACTAACAGCTCTCTCAGTCTCTCAGACACGACCAATTACTACTACTCCCGCCCTCACCGTCTCCAACAAAAAATATAAAACAGTGGAAACTTTTTGAAGACCCCTTGTACATATGGCCTTCTCGTCAGTGCCTAACCTCACAAATGCTTGAGGTTGAGTTGAATTTTTATAAATGTCAGTCTTTGGGTCATTACTACACATATTTTGGTTCATACATATCTTTTGTACATATGGCCCTTGGTTTCACAATATTGGTTGTAGCACAACAGTCACTGTCAATCTACAGAGCTTCTGATGTATTAAAGAAAGAATAATGTGGGGGGTGTGAGTGTGATCCTGTGTACATAATATACCAACTTTTTTAAATAGCTGTATATTTTCTATGGTTGGTAGACTTTCGGGTCAAGTAGGCGCATCTGCTTTATACTTATACAAGCAATGATACTAAAAAAGCCACATAACTGTGCTTTTGTTTTTTTATTTTAAATTTGCATTTATTTCATATTTAATAAACAAAAATGTGACATAGGTTCCTGGTAGAAATACCAGGGTGTTGGTACATGCTTTGGAAAGCAATGATTAAAAAGTCTTAAGACTTTTATGACTGTGTTTGGTCAGTTAGCCAGATGATGGAAAGATAACTTTGTGGTTCATGGCAAGATGTGCAATAACTCATAGATTTGATGTTTTGTAAAATGTTTGTACTTTGAAATATTTACATAGAGATGTACTTTGTACTGTCATATTTTATAGAATTATTAAATCTTTAGACCAGCCATAAATGTGTTGAATGTGTTGTTACCAAGTCATTCACATACTCATGTTTAGTAAGTGGAAGTTTTTCCACATGGAGTATAAAGCAGTTAAAGCAACTTATCATTAAATTAAAAACATTTAAATGGTCAAATTCTGTTCTGATTACAAATATTCCATTTCAAATGTAACATTTTTTTATTTTTACCCTAAATAGTTATGTCACTGTTTAAACTCAAGAATTTAGGCCAATCTTATTCAATGTATAAATATTACAGGAGGATTACGTTCAAAGACAATTGCAATCCAGCGTAAGAGTTAGACAGCTGGCCTGTTAGTATGTGCTAATATTCAATATACAGTGCAGTTATGGTAGTCTTAAACCAGAATTAAATAGCAAAAATTGTAGATAAAAAAATGTTTGCTTTAATTGTTTAGAAGTGTGTAAGAACATGTATACATGTATAAAATGTTTTCAGATATTTAGAGTTAGTTTCATAGTCTTAGAAAGCACATATATTAGTTCTTTATTAGAATTTTAGAAAATGCTTTAATTTAAATTTTTTTTGGGTTTCCTCTGGGTGCTCTGGCTTCCTTCCACACAGTAAGGCTAATTGGAGACACTAAATTGCCCCTAGGTATGAGTGTGTGCGAGTGTGTTTGCCCTGTGATGGACTAGCAACCAATCCGGGTTGTTTCCAACCTTTCCGCCAGTGAATTGTACTCACCGCAACCCTGAATCAGATAAAGCGGTTAAAACAAAAAAAGTGGTTAAACAATGAATAAATTAATGAATTTTTCAACATTCTAGCTGACAGTCTGTGGTTGCAGTTGTTTGATTCTCCTCTTCATCATGCACCATACATTTTAAATATGAGTTAGATCTGTACTGCAGGAAAGCCAGTCAAGCAGACACACTCTGTGTCCATGAAACCTCTTCATCAATGGTACCTTCTAAAATATGCAGATAGTCATGGACATTCATCAGTGGTTTCTGCCCTTGGTCTTTATGAATTGAGATTTCCCCAACTCTCTAAATATTTTTATGATTTTAACTATAGATGGTGAAAGGCGTAAATTCTTTGCAAGCTTAAGCTGAGAAACATTGCCAAACTGAGAGAATTGCTAGTCAATTCAAAAATTCAAGAACCATGACCCATCCTTGCTTGCAAAGACTAAGTCTTTCAGATGCTCCTTTTATAATCAGTCTTGATGACATCAGCTGTTACCATTTTAACTGCTAATTGTGAAACCTTCTAAAAGAGTGTTACTTGTATAACCTTATGTGGTGAGACGGTAAAGCTAAGTTGACTACTCCACCCCAGGGACTTACTTCCAAGGAACACACACTACTACTTAACCCAGCAGGTCACACAGGTTCGTTTTTACAAAGAAAAGAAAGACATGTCTTTAGTCGGAAATAGCAATAACTTATTAAACATATTAATTTTAACATAAGTAGGACAATAAGGAGCAAACTATCATAAGTTCAACCCAAAAATACAATCATCATCTACATACACTGATAGACTAACAAAGTAGAACAGTTCAAGGAGACCAAAAAGCAAAAAGGAAATTTCGTTATTTTGGCCAAAAACTTACCAGTAGGGAGGTAGGCTTACCAACCCAATGAGGAGATGATGACAAAAGGTCACATGCACACGTGCTCTACACTTACAAATTCATACACAAGGAGAAGTGATAAGCAATTTAACAGCAGATATGGTAAAAACCTGTACATATACAGTGTATCACAAAAGTGAGTACACCCCTCACATTTCTGCAAATATTTCATTATATCTTTTCATGGGACAACACTATAGACATGAAACTTGGATATAACTTAGAGTAGTCAGTGTACAACTTGTATAGCAGTGTAGATTTACTGTCTTCTGAAAATAACTCAACACACAGCCATTAATGTCTAAATAGCTGGCAACATAAGTGAGTACACCCCACAGTGAACATGTCCAAATTGTGCCCAAATGTGTCGTTGTCCCTCCCTGGTGTCATGTGTCAAGGTCCCAGGTGTAAATGGGGAGCAGGGCTGTTAAATTTGGTGTTTTGGGTACAATTCTCTCATACTGGCCACTGGATATTCAACATGGCACCTCATGGCAAAGAACTCTCTGAGGATGTGAGAAATAGAATTGTTGCTCTCGAAGCGCATTTGTGTTGCTTTGGTTGGTGGTTTTTGTATTCCAGCTTATCATCGCCTGTTTCATCCGGAATTAAAGCCGTTCTTCTGTTCTACCAGCAGAAGTGCCGGTGAATCCAACATAAACATCATCTCCAACTCATCTTGTAAAGCTAAGTATATTTCTTTGTTACTATGGCCCCAGCAGGAGCTTTGTATCCATGTTCCGAGTGTAATATGTTCAGTTATTCCTTCTCCGTCTTTAGTGATAACTTTACATGTGATAAGTGTAGATTAGTGGTTAGTCTAACGGAGAAGATCTCAGTGTTAGAAGGGCGCATTCGGGCGTTAGAACAGACTACTACTAGTGAGGGCTTAGTTTCAGCTGTAGCAGTCCCGAATGCCAGCAGTTCAGGTACAGAACCCCAGACTCCGGCATTAGAGTCCTCACAGCGGGGCGACTGGGTGACGTCTCGGCGACATAGTCGTAGGGAAAAGCACCGACCATCTCAGTTGCACGTGTCCAACAGGTTTTCCCCACTCAGTGAGCCACCCGCTGAGAAGCCTGTTAATGTAAGTGCTCTGGTTATAGGAGATTCTCAGCTCCGACACGTGCGTATTGCAACCCCCATAGAGACACCAGCAACCATAGTCACTTGTATTCCGGGGGCCAGGGCGCCTGACATCAGAGCAAATCTGAAAGTGCTGGCTAATGCTAATCGTAGATTTTCGAAGATTGTTATCCACGTCGGCACTAATGATGTTCGTTTACGGCAGTCTGAGGTTACTAAGAGTAATGTTAAAGAGGTGTGTGAGTTAGCTAGGTCGATGTCTGAGGCAGTAGTGTGCTCTGGCCCCTTACCGATTCGACCCAGTGGCGAAACCTACAGCAGGTTGTTGTCGCTGAACCGCTGGATGTCTAAATGGTGCTCAGAAAACTGCATCGATTTTGTAGATAACTGGTCCACCTTTGAGGGAAGGCCTGGTCTTTTGAAGCGGGATGGTGTCCACCCCACGTGGGAGGGTGCTGCTCGCATTTCTTGCAGCATAGGTGACAGGCTTTACCACCGCGTTAGTGTAGCGGCAGATAGTGTTAAATGACTATCCAGAGCCAAGACCAGGCAGCAGACTAACAGGCCTAACCAACTGTCTGCGAGTCGCCATCGGACGTCACCCGGAATCCTTAGGTCACAAACCATTGAGACTGTGTCTGTTTACCGTGGCAGGTGTAAGCCAAAACAAATTCAAAAAGTATGTCATAATAACTTAATTAAAATTAATCTAAATGAGCATCATGAAAACCCTAGTAAAGTTAAACTAAAGTTAGGACTTCTAAACATCAGGTCACTTGCATGCAAAACAGTAATTGTAAATGAAATAATTACAGATAATTGTCTTAGTGCCCTGTGTTTAACCGAGACCTGGGCTAGACCTGATGAGTATCTAGGTTTAAATGAAGCATCTCCTCCGGGTTACAGTTATGAACATAAGCCACGTCTTAGCGGTCGTGGTGGAGGAATAGCCGCAATTTATGATAAAGACATAGGTCTTACTGTAAAATCAACTCCCATAACAAACTCGTTTGAAGTTCTTATCTCTGACATAACCAATAAATGTTCATCTGATAAAACTAGTATGTTTAAACTGGTTACTGTTTATCGACCCCCTGGTCCTTACTCAGAATTTCTTAACGAATTTGCCGATTTTCTTTCTAAATTAGTCTTATCAACTAAGAAAGCTCTAATTGTTGGTGACTTTAATATTCATTATGAGGATAAGTGTAATCCACTCAAAATTGCGTTTGATTCTATTTTAGAATCCTTAGGCATCACCCAAAATGTAACAGGACCCACTCACCGCTGTAAACATACCTTAGATTTAATACTTACTTATGGTATAAACATAGACAACCTGGAAATTATACCACAGAATGACTTAATCTCTGATCACTCCCTACTAATATATGAAGTGTCCCTGTCCAATAATATACAGCAACCAAATCGTTTTAAATGTAAGCGCACTATTACATCTGCAACTGCAGCAGCGTTCATAAACTGCCTACCAGAATTACCAAATATATCAGCATCAGAACCTAAAGAACTAGATCAGGCAACTCAAAACCTAGAGACCGTACTGCGCACAACCTTAGATAACGTAGCCCCACTCAAAACTAAACTGATTAGGGAGAAAAAACTTGCTCCATGGTACAATGACCACACATGCGCACTTAAACAAGCAGCACGGAAATTAGAACGTAAGTGGCGTCACACTACACTGGAGGTGTATAAGATTGCTTGGAAAGATGCTCTAACTGAGTATAAACATGCACTTATAAAAGCTAAATCTGTATATTATTCATCCCTAATAGAGAAAAATAAAAACAATCCTAGATTCCTTTTTGAGACAGTGTCCAAATTAACTAAAAACGTCAATGAAACTGAATCTAATATACCGCCTGACTGTACCAGTGATGATTTTTTAAAATTCTTTAATGACAAGATAGAAAAAATACGACTTCAGAGTCAGAGTGTGTCACTTGCCAATGTTAAGTATAAACTCACTCCGAGCAGCATTGGTGATAATAGTAACGAGTTAATCCAACTAAATTCCTTTAATCCAATCTCCCAAAATGAACTAACTGTGTTGATTAAATCATCGAAGTCATCATCGTGTATACTCGATCCTGTTCCAACTCGTTTACTTAAAGATTTACTCCCAGCTATTGTAGAGCCCCTGCTTACATTAATCAATGCATCCCTTAGCCTTGGATATGTACCTAAATTGTTTAAAAGTGCTGTTATTAAACCCCTGATTAAAAAACCTAATCTTGATCCACATGTTTTATCTAATTATAGGCCAATTTCAAACCTTCCTTTTGTCTCAAAGATATTAGAAAAAGTAGTTTCCAAACAATTATGTTCTTATTTGAATGAAAATTGTATTCATGAAAAATTTCAATCAGGATTTAGACCCAATCATAGTACCGAAACCGCATTAATTAGAGTAGTTAACGAGTTGTTAATGTCTTCTGATAATGGATGTGTCTCTTTTCTTGTTCTATTAGATCTTAGTGCAGCGTTTGATACGGTCGATCATAACATTTTACTGGAGAGGCTAGAAAATACAGTAGGTGTTAAAGGACTCGCACTCTCTTGGTTTCAATCATATTTGACTGACCGCTCTCAATTCGTTTATGTAAATAATAAATGCTCAGAAACTACAAAAGTAAAGTGTGGTGTTCCACAGGGGTCGGTACTTGGACCGCTATTATTTACACTCTATATGCTTCCACTAGGTGAAATTATTCATAAACATGGCATAAACTTTCACTGCTATGCAGATGACACACAGCTGTATATATCAGCCAAACCAAATGATACTGACACAATCAGTAAGATAGAAGATTGTGTAAACGACATAAAAAACTGGATGTCGTGTAATTTTCTTTTACTTAATTCAGATAAAACTGAGGTTTTACTTGTTGGCTCTAAAGCTGCAAGAGACAAGTTGTCTAACCTGGTGCTAAACTTAAACACGTTCTCTGTTACTCCCAGCCCAGATGTAAAAAACTTAGGTGTCACACTAGATTCAGATCTTTCCTTTGATACACACATTAATAATATTACTAGAGTTGCTTTCTATCATTTGCGTAATATCTCTAAAATAAGAAATATACTATCTGTTAATGACGCCGAAAAACTGATCCATGTGTTTATAACTTCTCGGTTAGATTATTGTAATGCTCTTCTAACTGGATGCTCTGGTAGATCCTTAAACAAACTCCAGTTAGTTCAAAATGCAGCAGCTCGAGTGCTAACTAGAACTAAAAAATTTGATCATATCACTCCTGTTCTATCATCTCTACACTGGCTGCCAGTTAAATTTTGCATTGATTACAAAATACTTTTACTAACCTATAAAGCGCTACATGGTCTGGCTCCACAGTATCTGAGTGAGCTTATTAATTACTACAACCCAGCACGTCCACTTCGTTCACAAGATGCAGGGTTACTTATAGTTCCTAAAATTAAAAAGACCAAAGCTGGTGGAAGAGCATTTTCTTACAAAGCTCCACAACTTTGGAATAATCTTCCTGCCTCTATTCGGTATTCGGACACAGTCTCAATGTTTAAGTCTAAACTGAAAACATATTTATTTTCTCAGGCTTTTGATTAATATAGACAAAGGCGCAGAGCTTGGGGGTTCTTGGTCATAGAAACTTGTGGTGATCAGGGATGTTGGGTCGCTGTCGTTCTGCCTCTCTTGTCCAATCACTCTGGTTTGGGTAGGAGAGGTGGGCGCTGATGTCCTGTGAAAGCCTTCATGACCTTGTTACCTGCTCGCTCTCCCTTTTAGTTATGCTGTAATAATTAGGGCTGCCGGAGTCTAAAACTCTCTGTAAAACTGTTTGTCAACTAGCATTGTACATTATTAACTACATTCTCTGTTGTTTTACCCCGAGGGCATTCTGATGGAAACCTGTTTACCCGCCGAGGTTAAGGATTAAAGTCGAGACTGCCGGGACAACGATGCTGCTCCTGTCAGATGTGACGGGTCTGGAGTAATTGCAACGACAAGAAATCACTACAGACTTTATTGAAGACTAGAGCGGATAACAACTCTATTATTATTTAATTGTTTATTTATCTATTTATTACCACTGTATGCCTTTTAGATCATTCAATTCTGTGTTTGTATGATTTGTGTAAATCGTGTATTTATTTAAAGTATCCTCCAGACCACCCAAGAAGGATGGGCCCTGTTGAGTCTGGTTCCTCTCAAGGTTTCTTCCTGTAATTTTCAGGGAGTTTTTCCTTGCCACAGTCGCCCTCGGCTTGCTCAACAGGGGTTTTTGTATCTGTTGGTCCTGGATTTTGTAAAGTTGCTTTGAGACAATGTATATTGTAAAAAGCGCTATATAAATAAAGTTGACTTGACTTGACTCTCCACAAAGATGGCCTGGGCTATAAGAAGATTGCTAACACCCTGAAACTGAGCTACAGCATGGTGGCCAAGGTCATACAGCGGTTTTCCAGGACAGGTTTTCTTCGCCAGGGTCGACCAAAGAAGTTGAGTCCACGTGTTCGGCGTCATATCCAGAGGTTGGCTTTAAAAAATAGACACGAGTGCTGCCAGCATTGCTGCAGAGGTTGAAGACGTGGGAGGTCAGCCTGTCAGTGCTCAGACCATATGCCGCACACTGCATCAACTCGGTCTGCATGGTCGTCATCCCAGAAGGAAGCTGACGCACAAGAAAGCCCGCAAACAGTTTGCTGAAGACAAGCAGTCCAAGAACATGGATTACTGGAATGCCCTGTGGTCTGACAAGACCAAGATAAACTTGTTTGGCTCAGATGGTGTCCAGCATGTGTGGCGGCGCCCTGGTGAGAAGTACCAAGACAACTGTATCTTGCCTACAGTCAAGCATGGTGGTGGTAGCATCATGGTCTTGGGCTGCATGAGTGTTGCTGGCACTGGGGAGCTGCAGTTCATTGAGGGAAACATGAATTCCAACATGTACTGTGACATTCTGAAACAGAGCATGATCCCCTCCCTTCGAAAACTGGGCCTCATGGCAGTTTTCCAACAGGATAACGACCCCAAACACAACCTCCAAGATGACAACTGCCTTGCTGAGGAAGCTGAAGGTAAAGGTGATGGACTACACCCAATTGAGCACCTGTGGCGCATCCTCAAGTGGAAGGTGGAGGAGTTCAAGGTGTCTAACATCCACCAGCTCCGTGATGTCATCATGGAGGAGTGGAAGAGGATTCCAGTAGCAACCTGTGCAGCTCTGGTGAATTCCATGCCCAGGAGGGTTAAGGCAGTGCTGGATAATAATGGTGGTCACACAAAATATTGACACTTTGGGCACAATTTGGACATGTTCACTGTGGGGTGTACTCACTTATGTTGCCAGCCATTTAGACATTAATGGCTGTGTGTTGAGTTATTTTCAGAAGACAGTAAATCTACACTGCTATACAAGTTGTACACTGACTACTCTAAGTTATATCCAAGTTTTATTTCTATAGTGTTGTCCCATGAAAAGATATAATAAAATATTTGCAGAAATGTGAGGGGTGTACTCACTTTTGTGATACACTGTACAACCAGATGGCAACCACCAGTAAGCCCTCAGCCTACCTAACCATACTAATCATAAAGTAACATGAAATACGACCTCAGCTGCCACAGCCTAATTACACACTCAAACACAATTAAAGTGAAAAAAAAAAAAGAAAAGTTTAGAAACACATAACAGTAATGAGACAAGTGTACCTAATAAAAGTCTAGATCACACAAAGAAAAGAAAAAAAGTAATAACAGACAAGAAAAAATAGCTAATGATAAAAATACTGGCAACGAAATCAGAAAAACATAAGAACAACAAACACAGGTCATAGAAGCAAAACAGCAGAAGCCAGTCTAGTGTCATAATTCCTGCAATAAAACAAACAGATAAATTATAGTTGGCGATAAAAAGAGTAAAAGAAAACCCTATTTATACTTGTGCTAGGATAACAGTGATTGGATCCTAACCTAAAAAATAAATAAATTAATGGGTGGGAACAACACGTTGCCCTGGGACAGCAAAGCTGCACTACTATTATGACCCTGTCCCAACTTAAGTGAGCAGGCATTGCATTATGTTGTTTTTATATTTACAATTTGATTAGGGTGGTTGTAGCCTGGTGGTTAAGGTACTGGACTAGTAAGCAGGAGGTCGCTGGTTCAAACCCCACCACTGCCAGGTTACCACTGTTGGGTCCTTGAGCAAGGCCCTTAACCCTCAGTTGCTTAAACTGTATACTGTAAGTCGCTTTGGATAAAGGCGTCTGCTAAATGCCGTAAATGATTACTATTAGATTTATTATTCCAAACACTGAAAATGTTTTCTTTGTACCAGTTAAATAAAAGTTCAAGAGAATTAAAAATTAATAGTTTTTAGTTTTTATTGCATTGGAAAAAGTGTCCCAACTTTTCTGGATATTGGGTTTGTATTTCAAATGTATGTTTATGTATTATGTAGTGTTATTGTGCACAAAACAACACAAAAACTATGCACTGGGAGCTTCGTTTCCATGGCCAAGTTTGTTTTGTTTGTTCATTAGGATTTTAACGTCATGTTTTACACTTTGGTTACATTCATGACAGGTAGTTACTCATTACACAAGGTTCTTCAGTTCACAAAGTCATATCAGACACAGTCCTGGACAATTTAGTGTCTCCAATTAACCTCACTAAGCTCAAGCAGCTTGGTGTAAGAGCATGCCACCACTGGACTAAAGCAAATAAAATGTGTTATGTGGGGTGACAAATCATGCTTCTATATCTGAAAGTCTGTTGTAGCATTGTAGCATCATACTCAAAAAGACTTGAGGCTATAATTGCTGCCAAAGGTGCTTCAACAAAGTATTGAGCAAAGGCCGTCAATACTTATGTACGTTATATTTTTGCGTTTTATTTTTAATACATTAGCAAAAATTTCAAACAAACTTTTTATACTATGCTACCACTAGGAAAAAGTATTCATAAATATGGCATTCATTTTCACTGCTATGCAGACAACATACAGCTGTATATATCAGCCAAACCCAATGACACTAACACAATCAGTAAGATTAAAGATTGTGTAAACGACATAAAAAAAACAGAGGTTTTACTAGTTGGACTAGTTGGTTTACTAAGGCTGAGAGACAAGTTGACAAACCTGGTGTTAAACCTGGTGTAAAACTTGGGTGTCACAATAGATTCAGATCTCTCCTTTGAGGCACATGTTAATAATATTAGAAGAGTTGCTTTCTTTCATTTGCGTAATATCTCTAAAATAAGAAATATACTATCTGTAAATGACGCTGAAAAACTGATCCATGCGTTTATAACTTATCTTCTATGCTCTTTTCACTGGATGCTCTGGTAAATCCATAAACAAACTCCAGTTGGTTCAAAATGCAGCAGCTCGAGTGCTGCAAGTTTGATCATATTAGTCCTGTTCTATCATCTCTACACTGGCTGCCAATCAAATTCTGCATTAATTACAAAATACTTTTACTAAACTATAAAGCCTTACAAGGTCTTACAGTATCTGAGTAAACATATTGAGCACTACAGCCCAGCACGTTTACTTTGTTCACAAAATGCAGGGTTACTTATAGTTCTTAGAATTAAGAAGATCACGGTTAAAAACATTTTCTTACAAAGCTTCACAACTTTGGAATAATCTTCTTGCCTCTGTTTGGGATTCAGTGTCTCAAAGTCCAGATTAAAAACATATTTATTTACTCAGGCTTTTAATTAGTCTTTCCAAACTCTGGGTGTGGGGCTCCGGTCCTTTAGGTCTGGGCAGTCTGGTGCTCTCATGTTTGTCAGATTTGCTGCATGTTGGCTTCTGGCTGTGCCTGATCTCTGGCCCCTAGGACCCTAGCTGCCCATCCCCATTATAGACAAAGGCACAGAGCTTGGGGGTTCTAGGTCATAGAAACTTCTTGTGATCAGGGATGTTGGGTTGCTGTCATTCTGCCTCTCTTGTCTGATCACTCAGGTTTGATGTCGGTGGGGGAGGTGGGCACTGAAGTCCTGTGAAAGCCTTCATGACTTTGTTACCTGCTTGCGCTCCCTTTTAGTTATGCTGTAATAATTAGGGGTGCCGGAGTCTAATGCTACTCTCCACAAAACTGACATTTTACTCTTAATGATTTCACATTTTAACTACATTTTCTGTTGTTTTACCCTGAGGTGGTTCTGATGCAAACCTATTTACTCATATTGTATTTTAATGTGGCGTATTTTATTGTTATTTCGTGCTTATAATAATCTGCAGTGATACACTTGTATATTTAGGGCACACTGGGCTTTGGTTATAACATTTCACGACCAAATGTAAAGTCCGTTTTGACACAGTAAAAAAAGAATAAACAGAAAAAAATACTTTTGTGGTAAATTAACCCAACCTCTCACTGGAAAACATGTGACAGATAACCCATTACCTATAGTAATGTATTTATTAAAATAAATAAATAAATAAAACAAAAAGTAAAGGGTAAAAAATGTATTTTGTGAACAAACCCACATCTAGTTTCAAGCCCACACTAAACAAAACTGATTAGCATGTATCCATTATATTGTACTGGTGTGATGTGTCAAATTCCCTAGTCATCACGATAAATATTATACAACACAGAAATATGAGACAAAAACATGAATAAACAAAGACTAAAATTAAACATGTCTAAAAATCCTTATACCAACTGTCAAGCCAATAACTGGAAAGTTAAAACTGGGGCTTTAATAACCCAACCTGAATAAGAATGCATGTAGTGAATGGACTGGTTAAAGAGCATAAAGAACAACTGTTAGGTAACATTTAGGTAGCATTTTGTACCCAAGAATTTAAACTTTTAAAGGCATGCCAAAAGGCATTTAATTAGGGATGAATAATATTGTTATATCAGGAGATTTTCAATAAAAAAATGTAATAGGATCATACATACATACATAGATTGTATTCCAAAAAAGTAATTTTGTTATTAAATGTGCTTCTTTTTATATAAAAATAATTTTAAGTATTCAATTTATTTTACTCAAACCTATGTTTCGAATCTTTGAAAACACAAATTGACAAAGCAAAAATGTTTAATTTTGTTAAACTTGATGAGCACCTTCACAAACTGCTGAAACTTTTTTGAACCCAGGTTCTATTGTCAGATTAAAAAAAATAGAAACATAGATAAGAGAGAGCTTTTTGGCAACATGCAGTGAGTATGTTTTTATATGGCCACTAGAAAAAACTAGAATCACAATCAGATTTGTTCATATGTTGAAAGACTAAATTCACAAAAAAGTTTTACCTCTAAAATTCTTTCTTTAATTGGAGGTATCTTTGTAAATAAATCACAAACATCTTACAAAGATTTTATATACATTTATTCTTAACACTCGGAACATGTATAAAGATTTCATTCTGAATAAATGATCTTTATTAATTGAAAAGAGGGGTAATAGGTTTTTACATTAAAATGTAGCTACATTTAAAATACACCTATGTAGGGTTCACAGGACTTGGGCTAACAGAGTTACTTTTAGGGGAATGTCTGTTTGGTTAACGTAGAGCTCACTGGTAGCCATAAACTTGTCTTTAATTTTTTTCTTTTTATAAAGTGAACCATTTAGGGTCACAGTAAAACAAACTAAAAAAACATGCCCCAGGTAAATAGGAAAGAATAAATAAACACATGGCAAAGCGCAATGAAGGGATCTTAGGTGTAATCTTTAATTCATCAAAGATTAAAAATGGTGGAGTGCCATAAAGTGAGAGAAAGAAAGATCAGAGTGTATTATACATCATTATTTACATCTTAGCCTAGACTGCACTTGTAGCTCAAGACCAGTCCTAAGGTTTTTTTTCTTGAAGGGTCAAGTCATACAATCATGGGACAAAGAGGTCAGGGTGTTGTAGGTTCACAATAGTTTGGGGGAAATATTTCCCCCCCTCTCTCAACAAGAGCTAAAATCATCTTAAAAACTACAGTTTTTGCTGCCAAGTCAGCTTCATCTCAGTGTAAAACAGTATTATTACAGTATGTTTACAGTTTCTATTTTTACTGTGTACAGTACAAAAAAAAATCCTACGATCTACTGCACAGGCCTCCCATTTATAAATGTCTGTTTACAGCCAATGACCTGGTTCATGGGCTTTCAGCCAAGTTACAACAACTTACACCAAACATAAAAGTCTGAAACTATATAGTCTCAAAGCATTAAACTAGATAATGGTGGTCTTTGTGCCTGCCAACCCAAAGGAGTATTTTTGGCAATTTTATTTCCCAAACTCATTGTAAACGTGACAGCAACTTTGGTAACAGTTTCATTAAATTTTTTTAAATCTAATTTTCATTTAATTAAAAAAGTCCTTCTGAAGTGGCAGTACATTTCCACAGGCTCATTTGCAGTGTCTGTCATTTATCTGTTAGTTGCTTTTTGTTTCATCATGTGTTAAATCCACTTCGTGAAATCACTTGTAAAATCCTTATTACAGAAAGAGGTGAAAGTAGAAACGGTGTAATCTGAGGTGATTTGCATAAATTAAAAAAGAACACGCAATCAATTTCCACTGTCACATTTTCTTCACTCATACACAGACTTAGAAAAGAAAAGGGAGGAGAGGAATAAATCCCACAGCTGTCATGACTGGCCAATCTGAAACAGTACATCACAGATCACATGGCACACCACTGAGTTTAGGAGGGGGGATACAGATACATCCAGTAGCCGTGACTCATACAACATAAACTCAGACTGGTTCTCCTCAACTTTGGCGAGGGCATGCAGAGCACAGGCAGCCCGCCGCATCATGTCCACACTAGTGGGCTCAAAGTGTGCCCCCTGCAGGTGCAGCAATGAACTCTGACTCTGCTGGAACTGTTTAGCTGCTAGACTGTCCTCCAGAAAGCCTAGAAGGTTTCCCACAGTGCCCTTTTGCATGGCAATGGCCCTGACTGCCATGCTGTCACCCTGGGCCAAATTGGCCAGCAGCACTATGGCCATCTCCCGGCACACTGGCACCTTACGTTCACCAACTAGGCGCACCACTGAACTAAAGAGTTTCTCCAAGCGACTAAAGGGTGGCGTGGCCAGAATGAGGTCAACATTGTTGTCCTGGACACTGAGCTTGCTAAGAGTCTCAAGGACCAGTCTCTGGGGTGACAATGTACCATTTAGCCCAAGTGTGGGAAAGGGGTCAGTGGCTTCGGCTGAGGGGCAAACGGCCCAGTGGAGGAGTCCATCCAGCAATGGCAGGCAGATACTCTCAGGGTATATGGATAGGTCCAGTTGGCCTGAGATGTTTGCTAATGTCACCAGACAATTTTCTCTTAAAACTTCTAGACAGTCCCACCACCACTCATCTTGCTCACAGCTGACTCCTTCATCCTCCTCCTCTTCTTTCTCATAAGTGACAGGAGCCTGCTTGCGCTCAGGGTGTCGATGGTGCAAGAGCACCACACGACTCAGAATCAGCAACAGGCCTGGGTGCTTGGACATTTCATTATCGTTACCAGGGATAAAGGAGAGGCTGCGAACAATGTTCGAAATGCATATGCAGCGACGAGCCAGTGAGTCCTGCCAGTCCGATAACGTGCACAGTGGGGTTTCGTCCTTGCTGTGGGGCTCATCCTCCAGAATCTTTGCACAGCTGCTCTTCTCTGCCAGTTTGTTGCTCAGCAAGAATTTATCATTTACCCTCTTGTTCTCTGTGCTGCCCTGTAATGCTTCCTCAGCAACAGACTCTGGCCGTGCCGTCACATCAAAAGCAAAGGCAGTCGCTATGCTAGCTGATTTAATGGCTTTTGATACGTTCTTTAATTCTGCTGACAGATGGTCGGAGGAGAGCTGTGGCTCTGGTTGTTGGTGCTGTACACACATCTGAGTTCTTGAGTGATCTGTGAAACAAAATGGCTTAGGCTCTGTATTAGTGGAAACTCTTTTTGGCTCCATCCTGCTCTCAAAGTGGGTTTGGATGTGCTCAGTGGTATCTCCTCCACCAACACTCCAGTGAATCAAGCCACTGTCAAAGGTCTGCCGCCGGCCCAACTTGCTTGTGCGATTAATGACAAATAGATCTCTTTTTCGTACAACTTTAATAGGAAGCTTGTCAAATTTGCTAGCCTGTTTGGGCTTCTCTTGCAGCACAGTGCTGTCATGTAAAGGTGGTGACAACCTAGATGCTTTGACTGAAGAACATTCCTTTTTCTCGTCCTGGTCCTCTGTAGACTCATCTATCTCCTGCTTGACCTGGATCCGAGATGTCTGATGGCTGTTCTTCTCCTCTTCCTCTTCCTCTTCTTCCACATTATCTACTTGTTCTGCCTCTGGGCCTTCTTCATCAGACATATCAGTGTCCACGGCATCCGGGTTAGTAAGTGTTTGCTGCCCAGGATCCCCAACCTCATATTCTTTTAGGATGCCAAAAATCTCAATAAGACATCTACGGAAGTATTCCACTATCAGTTCAAGGAAACCAGGAAGCTGAAACAACAAAAATGTGTAAGAAAATGTGGTATGCTCGTTATATCGACAGTACAGTAGACCTTCACAGGCAGCAAGTCTTACCTGACACAGGTTAAAGGTGGAAATGCTATTGTCATCATATAAAAGAATATTAATGGTGTCCAAGGCCCAAGTGCTCTCTGCTAATAACCCTGATTTGAGGGACATCATGACTCTCCAGGCTTCTGGTGTTCCTGTACATACAAAATGTATTAATACAAGTTTAAATAAAACAGGATGACAAAGGGAGACATTAATGCATCATAAAAGAAAACTCAAAGCAGCTTTAAAAATAGAAAATGCACAACACAACAAAAAACAACTGGGTTGGAAACATGAGTCAGTGTTTTTTGTACAGTGGGGCTAAAAAGTATTTAGTCAGCCACTGATTGTGCAAGTTCTCCTACTTAGAAAGATGAGAGAGGTCTGTAATTTTCATCATAGGTACACTTCAACTAAGAGAGAAAAAATGAGGAAAAAAAAAATCCAGGAAATCACATTGTAGGATTTTTAAAGAATTTATTTGTAAATTATGGTGGAAAATAAGTATTTGGTCACCCACAAACAAGCAAGATTTCTGGCTCTCACAGACCTGTAACTTCTTCTTTAAGAAGCTCTTCTGTCCTCCACTCGTTACCTGTATTAATGGCACCTGTTTGACCTCGTTATCTGTATAAAAGACACCTGTCCACAGCCTCAAACAGTCAGACTCCAAACTCAACCATGGCCAAGACTAAAGAGCTGTCGAAGGACACCAGGATGAAAATTGTAGACCTGCACCAGGCTGGGAAGAGTGAATCTACAATAGGCAAGCAAGTTGGTGTGAATAAATCAACTGTGGGAGCAATTGTAAGAAAATGGAAGATATACAAGACCATTGATAATCTCCCTCGATCTGGGGCCTCACGCAAGATCTCATCCCGTGGGGTCAAAATGATCATGAGAACGGTGAGCAAAAATCCCAGAACTACACGGAGGGACCTGATGAATGACCTGCAGAGAGCTGGGACCAAAGTAACAAAGGCTACCATCAGTAACACACTACGCTGAGAGGGACTCAAATCCTGCAGTGCCAGGCGTGTCCCCCTGCTTAAGCCAGTACATGTCCAGGCTAGGGCTGGCGATTTTCACGATTAATTCGGTTAATTCGCATAAACGTTTTCACCCGATGTTAGAAATGTGACAATCGCGATTGTTTACATACTTTATATTTTAATTAAAATACTAACATGTCACAAGGCAGAAACTGAGCAGACGCTCGCGAAATATAAATCAGGGAAAGTTTAATATAAAAAAGGCAAAAACAGGGTACAAAACCAGTCCAAAAACCAGCGAAAACTAAAACAGTAAACGGAAGTAACAGTAAACAAGTGTCATACACGGTAACAGTTAGATTCAGAAATAAGGAGCGCAAACACGATCGGCAAAACGAGACACACAAACAGAAGAGTTTAATTAAGATTCACTGAATCAAACACAGCCGAACTGAATCACAACTCCGGAGCCGATGAGCTCGACTCGGAGTGGTAGAGAGAACAGAGTGGCGACACTCCTATAGGGAACCGTTGTAACGGGGGCGGGACATTTTTCTGTGCAGCTTCCGGGTTGTGGAGCTCTGAATAGTTCCCAACAACCCATAGAGCCCCATTCATTTCCACTACTTATCAAGCATTTTCAGCTGTATGTTGCTTTGTTTTAAATATACTTAATACTGTTAAAATGTTACATGTTTATTTTAATTAATAGGTATAACCCAATTTAGCTTAGTCAGTTAAGCTAAATTAATGACACGAGTCTTTTCACCTAAAATGAGTTGATTAATCAAGAGTCTTGTTACAGAAATGATCATAAAACATTAGAGCCATAATAAATCATGCTACTTTTACTTTCATACTTAAGTACATTTGAAGGTAAAGAGTATTTTTTACTTTTACTACTACTTTTACTGGAGTAATATTTTACCTTGGATATCTCTACTTTAACTCAGCTACATGGTTTGTGTACCTTGTCCACCACTTACATTAGACAAAATGAACGTGTGCATATTCAAAATGAATTCATTAATGTATTACATGTAGGAATCAATTATTAATCACTCATGAAATAAGAGATGAATGAATGCTATTTTCATGTACATGTACTATAATATTTTTGGTACGGTAGTGTGTTTATGAATCTGTTCATTCAGTGCAGGTAAACCTTATGAATCCAGCCACATGGCTTAGTGTTTAACCAAAATTATTATTATTATTATGAATCCTCAGGAAAGTGAAGGGAGATTAGTTTATGCAAAAAACAAAACAAAAAAACTGTCTAATCTCTGTACTGTATATTGTCTCTACTACTTAATGATATCGCATTATGTAATGTATGCTAATATGTACTGATAAAATGTACTGTGTGTTAACAAGAACGACCTATTAACAAGTCATTCCTTCCTTCCTGCTGCTGTTTGATTATACAACCAGCACTGCTCCAGATAGATCACACACACACTTTAAATTATTATTCATAAAAATGTGCAATATTCTCACATGTGCAGTTATCTGTAAAGAGTTTTTTCTGACTTTTTATTATTATACATTGTCTATTTTTTGTACCGAGTGCTGTACTATCCCTTTGCTGCTGCAACAATGTGAATTTCCCCACTGTGGGACTAATAAAGGATTATCTTATCTTATCTTATAAACATCAATCTTCCACTTCATATAACAAACTGACATTAAAGCAGATGCAGTAAATGTAAAGGCAGGTGAAAATACCCAGAAATTGTACAAATGTTTATTATTTAGCGTTTAATATTTCATTCACTCCTGCCGGTCCCATATGAGAACATGACAGCGCCGGGTTTGTTTGGAACTATTGGAGGGTTACATGAACCACATGACCGCGTAGCGGCGAGATCAAGGAGTGTCGCAACTCTCTCTATCTACGGCTCTGGATTGACTGACCAGGGACATGTGCTAGTCACGTGACAGTCCGTGGGAGCATGGGAATTGTAGTCTATATTGTTAGAAGCAGATCTTAAGACCTCCATCCACCCCCCAGTCACAAGAGGACAAAATCAAAGCTGAGCGATGACTTGATGCCCCGCCCTCACCTAGATACTGATACAGACTCATTTCACAGGCTTGTGTTCCTTTTAAGAAACCTTTTTGCACTTTTCTTAATGTAAGGAGGTTCTGCTGCACAATATTTAAAGTAAGGGTTGTTTGTGAGCTATTCTTATAAATATAATATATATAATATAGCTAATTAAGATTTCTATTTTGTTTTAATTATTGTTATATCGTTATAAAGTTTGAGTTTCTTGCTTTGGGGCTGTTTTTCTGCAAAGGGGACAGGACGACTGATCCGTGTTAAGGGAAGAATGAACGGGACCATGTATCGTGAGATTTTAAGCCAAAACCTCCTTCCATCAGTGAGAGCATTGAAGATGGAACGTGGCTGGGTCTTCTAGCATGACAATGATCCCAAACACACCGCTCGGGCAACGAAGGAGTGGCTCTGTAAAAAGCATTTCAAGGTCCTGGAGTGGCCTAGCCAGTCTAGAGGAGATCTGCATGGAGGAATGGGCCAAAATACCAGCTACAGTGTGTGCAAACCTGGTGAAGACTTACAGGAAACGTTTGACCTCTGTCATTGCCAACAAAGGTTATGTTACAAAGTATTGAGTTGAACATTTGTTATTGACCAAATACTTATTTTCCACCATAATTTACAAATAAATTCTTTAAAAATTCTACAATGTGATTTCCTGGATTTTTTTTTTCTCATTTTGTCTCTCATAGTTGAAGTGTACCTATGATGAAAATGACAGACCTCTCATCTTTCTAAGTAGGAGAACTTGCACAATCAGTGGCTGACTAAATACTTTTTGGCCCCACTGTACAGTTCTGTCACAAAACAGAAGAACTTGTTGAATGAGGAATATGCTATTTGTTAAAATACAGATAAAAAACTGACAGACCCAGATAATCATTGAAAAAATAAAAACAGATGTACCGAAATATCATGGAAACTCACCTATACTAACTAAATTATAAAAGCCCTAGTTAACAATTTAGCAGCTTCTTACCAATTTCTTTCGATGTTAGTCTGCAGCGTGGTTTGAGAATTGGCCGAGTTGCTTCCACAGAGTCGGGTGGAAAGGCTACATCTCTCCTTATTAATGGAGGCTGCACTGGTGTTTGGACTATGTGTGAGGCTGGGACTGGAGGTCCAGCTTTTTGAATCTTCATCCCAGGGTGCAAGTATGGGGATTTGCTAGGTGAGCTCCTGTTCTCTATAGGTCTCGGCATTGGAGTTGGGCTGGATACCTGTGGAATGTGGTTCTGAGATGACTGATAATTGGACTGCGGCGTTCGAGACATAGGAGGGCCAGAACCACCAGGTCGATATGATGGCTGCTGTTGGTTAACATGGTCAGGCCAGAGACCTTCATGATTCATTCTCTGGTCTGAAGGCACTATGTCTTCTGAGCGGTTCATGCTGGGATAGCCTGGACCTTGAGGGGGAACTCCAGGAGGTCCTTGTCGGTTAGGAAAGTTTGGATAGTTTACATCATTGCGGCTCTGCCAGATGCGACCCTGAGGCCCATCAGGAACTGATGTCATGGAGCTACCCATGATCTGTGGTGGTATGGAGGACTGGGTGTTTGAGCCTACAGCATTAGGTCCTCTATCACAACCAAAACCAAAGGGGAACTGATTCTGTGCACCAGATGGACGTCGGTCTGAACCAGGGTAGGCATTATACTGGTTGTACATTTCTGGGTGAGCACCCACTGGCTGCGAGTCCTGCTGCTGTGGTCCACTGAATGGATACATCTCCCCTTCATGACGCTTTGATGGAGGACCATAACTACCATCTACAGGCCGCTTCTGAGGGTAATTCTGCAGGTAAATAACAGATGTGTCAAATTAGGTCATACTTTAGCAAATGGTCATAAAACAAACATTAAAAAGAAAACAGGAAGTGAGGTAAGCTATACAAACCGGCTGCTGCTGTGGATAGATACCAGGCTGTTGATTTTGATATGGCCCTCCAGGGGGAGCATTTTGTCCCACGTACTGATTACTATACATTTCAGGCCTACAGATAAAAAATAGGAAACACAGCTTAATAATGATTGTTTCAAAATAGAAACAAATCTAACATTTAAAAGAGGCATAACGGCCGCTCAGGTGGCGCAGCGGTAAAAGACATGCGCTGCAACCAGAGCTGGATTTCGAAGGAGCGTCGTTTCGAATCCAGCTCTGCCTTCACGGTCGAGGCTGGGCGGCTATGGACAACGATTGGCCTGTTGTCCGGGTGGGGGGTGGGACTTGAGACCGTAGGGGATGCTCTCTCAGGAACGGGGCGGTCGCACCCTCTGCTGGCTGGTTGGTGGCGCCTGTATGGAGACGGGAGGGGGTGTGGCGGAGTGTGTGATCCTCCGTGCACAGTACTCTGCCACGCTACACTCGTCAAGTGTGGGTGATAAGACGGTCGATTGGCTGTGCACGTTTCGGAGGAGGCGTGGAACGGCCTTGTCAGCCCCAACCAGGAGCAGGAATCCGCACTAATGAGAGGATGATAGATGGGATGAAAAATTGGACGTGCTAAATGTAAAAAAAAAAAAAAAAAAAAAAAAGGGGCATAACGAACTAAAAACTAATAAAAGTAAACCTTTGCTGCTGTTGGGGCCGGTTAGGTGAATACATCCCTGGGTCAGAACCAGTAGGCATCATGTTTGGTTGTGGAGCTCCAGGTCCCGTACCATCTGGATCCATGCCTGGCTCTTGTCTGTAAGTAGATATCAAAATAAGTTTACTGCTATGTGATTAACTTTATTTTGTAAACATTAGATTGGTACAACACCAAACTGTTCTTCAGTGGATTGATACATAACTTAGTTCTCACACAAGATACACATATACAAAATCAGCAATCAATATAACCATTGTTAGTACTGATGGCCTAAAAAGCCTCAAAACAACCTAAAAGCAATTTAAAACATTACTATTTAAACAATAGTTTCCTATTAAACTTGAAAAACAAACAAAAACTCTTATTATGCTTTGCCTTTTCACAAGAAAAATACGAGAGAATTTCGAGAGCAGTTTGGACATTTTGTAAAAAATGTAATTTGTAAATTGTCCTAAATGTTTATTTAAGTGCATAGAGCAATAGTGTTTAACTGGCCAACTTGATAGTATTTTGTAGATATAAACAAATGTAAAAATGTGATGCTAGCAAAATGTGTTTACCACCATGTTACTCTTATTTTCCCATCAACAACTCTTTTCATCATTTAGGAATGAGGATACAAACTTTTGCAAAAGAAAAGTTTACTTTTTCTTGTTGGATACAAGATTTCAGCTGCTCAACAGTCCTTGATCGCCGTTGTGTGATTCCCTGTTTATGCTGCGTCATACGTTATCAATAGGAGATGGATCTGAGCTGGAGATAAGGCCAGGTCATGAACACACACTCTGCGTCTACAAAGCCACATTGTTAAAGCCTGGGCAGAAAGAGGCCTGTAATTGTCTTGATAAAATAATCATGGATTTCCTGGGGAAAGATGTCACCTTGATGGCAGCAATGGAACTTTTGCTGAAAACAGTTTGGATGGTCCTTTTTATCTTTAGCATGGCAAACTCAGCATCATTTTCAAAACATTGTTTTTTACCGAAAACAAACAAACTCATTTGGCCACAGCACATGTCTCGACTGTCTTATAGTTCATCAGAAATAAGCTTGGGCCCAAGGAACTAACAGTGTTTCTGTACAGAATTCATATATGGCTTTCTCTTTGCATAATAAAGTTTTAGGTTGCATTTCTTAATGCAGTGGTGGAGTGTTGACAATAGTTTATAGAACTACTCCCAAGCCCATGAAGTTCTGCACAAAGTGATGAGCAACAACCCATATTTGCTTACAAAGACAGTGCCTTTGACAGGGCCAATCATGAAACCCTCACTTATTACCAATTCAAATGCTTATTGTGTTTAAAAACAATCTAAAAAATATTTGTATAAACTTTCTGCTCATATTTAGCAGCGTCCACCCTTTGTATTTTGTAAATATTAATACATCTGAATTTTATTACATTTTACAAAAAAAATTTTAGAACTGGAATTTATACATATTATAGACTGGATAATACAATACAAAGAATGCAGAAAAGATAAAATACCTTACCGTCTATCATATGGTCCATACTGCTGTCGTTGTCCCATCTGCATGCCCATTGGTCCTGGATGACCTCGGTTATATTGCTCACCCATTCCAATGTTGGGGCCTTGCCCTGGAGTCATGAACTGCTCTCCAGCTAAAAATAAACACACACATAATAAAGTAAAATGAAACCAAATAATAAAAAAATAAATGTAGAGTGTTCCAAATCTATTCAAGGTAAATTATAAATATTTCAACTTAAAATTTTAAGATAAACATAACACTACAAGGTGTACTAATGTCAGGGCATTAAAACAGTCATAAGCAATGCATAAAGGATTTAAGAGTTACGTAAAAACTCATGACCTAACATTAATTTTTACTTGGAAATTGGGAATTTTGTACAATGCAATAAAAACAGGAATCTGTTATTAGCTAAATATTTTAAAGCTCTAATTAACTGACAAATAAGAAAGCAATGACTCGCTCATGCTGAAGAGGTTAAATTGCATTTTTATATTTGATGCTCCAACAAAATAAAAGTTGGGACAGGGCAAAATTAGTAAAAGGTTTATAAATCAATCATGTGACACCTTCTCGAAATGGAAATAAGTAAGTAAATTGGTAACAGGTGAAGGTATGATGAATTATAAACAATGGTACCACTAGAGTTTCAGTCTTTTTAACGATGAATCGTCAGTCAACACAACACAAAATTTCAAATAATTTCCATTCTATCATTCAAAATATGGTGGAAAAAATGCCCATGTAGGGCAAAGCTATGATAAATGTTCAAGCATAGGAAACTGTAATGTGATAATAAAATATATAAATTATGAATAAAGTAAAATGGGCTTAAATTTACTATGGAAAACTTGTCACCTAACACAGTCTAACTCTCCATTAAGAAATGCAATCTGAAACTCTATTGCACAAAGAGAAAGCAATAAATCATTTCTGTGCATAAATGCTCCCTAGATCTCTGGCCCTGAGCTCATCTAAGATGGGCTGAATAACAGTGGAAAGGTGTGCTGTGGTCAGATTGCACACTCAGTTGGTTTTCAGAAAAAGACGAATGTCAGGTTAACAAGTAGGAATAACAAGGAATAACAAAGACCAAAAACCACAGATGTTTGTAAGATGTCTGTATCCTCAACTACAGAAAAATGTTGTTTATTCATTATGTTTGATTTTCCTCGTAATTGTCTTTTCATTGCAACAGCAGGAGATGCTGGCTTGTGTCTAGGTCTGTGCTCTCGCTAGCTTTAACCTTAACGCTTTTGCCTTTTTTTCTTTTTGTTAAATTCTGCATATTCAGCGGGGTGATGCTGTTTTAAATGTCTTATTAAATTTGTTGTTCCAAATGTTTTTTTGCGCGCACACATGTAAATGTAACCAGCAGTTGGTTAAATTGGACTGATTGGCCGGTCACCAGTTATGGCTAATTACGCTAAAAACTGGTTGATTCCAGCTACCGGCCGATCGATTGGTGCATCTCTAACTACAGTATATTCATTTTCAATAGTCTTACCTTTCCTCATACCACTGAAAGGATCTTTATTAGGCTCATATCCCATTCGACCTATGATGTCTGGAGGTCCAGCCATGCCAGGCTGGTAGCTAGAGTTTTGAGTCATGTTTCGTCTAGGAAAAGCAGGATCTCCACCGTCAGCGAAAGGGTCTTGAACATTCACACTGCTCCTGTATAAAATGTTCAAAATGTTACATACAGTACATCTTTTCTGTAACATTGTCATTAGCAGAAAAATAACCAAACAGGCCTATAACAGACTTTTTGACATACTGTCCACCAGGCATAGGAGGCATCTGGCTATGGGGTGTTGAAGCAGGTGTGGGGGGCTTCAGGTCTCCTCCTTCAGCCATGGAGCTTGTAGTAGACTGGGGTGTCTGGGGGCCCTGTAAAGATCCAGATCCCGCTACAGAAAAAAAAAAACAATAATAAAAAAATAATTATTATTACAATTCCTCATGGTGTGACAGGCCTGCAACAAGATTTGCAGTTATCCAGTGGATTCATAAAAATGTACATACCTTGACTTTTTCACACATTGGTTGTTTGTTTATTAGAATGTTAATGCCATGTTTTACACTTTGGTTACATTCATGACAGGAACAAAAGTTACTCAGTACACAAGGTTCATCAGTTCACAAGGTTATATCGAACACGGTCATGGACAATTTAGTGTCTCCAATTTACCTCACTTGCATGTCTTTGGACTGTGGAAGGAAACCAGAGCACCTGGAGGAAACCCACGCGGACCCGGGAAAAACAAACTCCACACAGAAAGGGCCTGGACCGTCCCACCTGAGGATCGAACTCAGGACCTTCTTGCTGTGAGGCGACAGTGCTACCCACTTAGCCACCGTGTTTCACACATTGTAAGGTGGATTCGATTGTGAATAGTCAAGTCAAGTCAAGTCAACTTTATTTATATAGCGCTTTTTACAATATACATTGTCTCAAAGCAACTTTACAAAATCCAGGACCAACAGATACAAAAACCCCTATATGTAATATAGCTATATGTGCCATTTTGTTACAGATCAATCTACACTTAATCACCCACACAGACAAAGTAAATTGATCTACATAATAAAGAAAAAAGTTTTTTAGAAAATTAATTATGGTCAGTTACATTCTGATGCTTATCCTTGAGATGTGTCTAAACTTAACTAAAATCCACCTGTTGCTATTTAAACTGATTGTAAACTGTTGGAAGATGAACTTAATAGGGTTTATAAGGGCCCACAATTTACACAACCATGTCAGGACAAAAACTAGGCCATAAAGTCCAAGGAACTGTCTGTGCATTTCTGTGAACAAATTGTGGCAAAGCACATATCAGGGCCAGGGCAAGGATATTAAACATATATAAGTGTGCCTATGACCAAAGTGGCCTCAATAAATTAAAATAGAAGAAGCCACATATCATTACATTTGCGCAAAAAGCCAAGTAATTAAGAAAAAAATAGATAATGTTAAAAATGAACAAATAATGTCAACAGGTAATTGTAATCATGGTCTGGAACGGAACCAGTATCCACAAACAGACAAAATGTCTTGAAGATGCAAAGAATCTCTAGTTTATCAAAAACCATGTGAGAAAAGTATTGAAATGTTTAAATACAATGTTCCTCAAAGACAGATTGGAAGGGATTTGCATAGTTTTCTCTCTACAGTTAAATATCATTAAACAATATAAGGCATCTGAATAAATTTCAGTATATAAAAGGCAAGGGTGCAAGCCAATGCTGAACACCTGTCATCTACGATTCCTCAGACAGCACTGCATCAAGAACTGTAATTTAGCAATAGCTGATATAATCACATGGGCAAGCGATAATTTCAGCAAATCTTTGTCAAGCACTACAATACAGAGTTACATAGAGGGTATGTATACTGGACAGCCCTGCCTCCAGTCCTGTCGTCTCCCCATTATGAAAATGCGACATTTTTATAAAAATGCGACGACGACAACAGCAGCACCACAAAATGGTAAATGCTTTGTAGGGCTGAAATGCAGGAATGGGTGTATATTAATAAATGAAATGAAGTTGACCAGACAAAACATGAAATATGAAAATGATGAATTCAAGAGGTGAATTATGGGGCATATATTTTCAGATTGACAGACATAACATTTTCTTTACACACAAAGTTAAAATAAAAGGGTCTTCAGGCCCTTCATTTAGCATTTTTGCGTCAGTATAAAACTGAATCATCACTGACCTGGAGAGGGAGGCTGCACCTTTGCCTGGTTCTTTTTGGTGTCATTAGTAAAAATGTCAGGCGGCGGGTCTTCTCCACGCTCAATCTTGCACTCAAATGCATACAGACATTGAATGTACTGCTTCTTCAGTGAGCTTGCTGCACTGCTAGAGGTTCCTACATTCAGGTTTGTTGCAAGTTCTCTCCATTTTTTGTTCTTATTTACCTGGAATGTAGAAAGAGAGTCTGAGTGAAGGTAAACTTTTAAGGATATGAAATTTTGTGTAACTATGAAAACGTTTGGTCCAGTGTACCACCGTTGCCACTAAGGATGACAAATCGATTAATTTATTCTAACTAATCAAATGTTAATTATATTTGTCTAAGTTATAAATACACATTCATAAAATATTAAATGTATCCAGCTCTTTTGTAGCAATTTTACAATATCCACTAAGTACTGTATTGTTGGTAGTACTAAAACTAGTAATAGTCATCTACTTTAAAGCTCTGTAAAAATATTTCCTTGTCTATGGCAAAACACGGCTTGGAGTGTGTGCATATGCTAACCTGAGTTAGACCGCCAATCTCTTTGACGGAGACATAAAGACGAAAGAGGTCTAGAGGCTTGCGGCCCACTGCAGGCAGGTTGCTCAAGCCCATGGCTTTCTCCTCAGCAAAGGCTAGGTAACGGTCTACCCACATCTTTCTCTCTGGTTCAGGGCCCAGCTCATACAACCGTGTTATTTTTTCATTCGTAGTGGTTGAAGAATTTGACTTCTACAAAGGGAACAAAAAGATGATTAGAAAATATGAAGAATTGTAAGATACCAATATCAGATTTTTGATTATTGGAAGACACATGAATAAACAGAAACTTTCTTTAAGCTTCTAGGTTTTAAAACCTTACTTAAACAATTGTGTGTGTGACGCCCAGCCATATCACTGGCTCTACTGAGATTCATATCTCAAGTGCCACTCAAGCATGCTACCTTTCGACAAGGAAGATCCATATTTAGGGGTCCAAGCATCAAGGTGCTGGAACCATATTGTTGCTGTTAGTACTTTTCTTCTTTTACTTCATATTCTTTTTCTCAAATAAAATGAAATGCACAAAAGAAATGTCGTGCGGACATGAGATTGGGCCAACACTTAGTAAACATGAATAAATACTCAAAAAAGTGACTTTTAAGTAGCTTTTAAAACTCTTTGAATAATAAAACTCAGCCATAGTTTGTACAATTTAGACTCAAGTATGAAATTTGTGCTTGGACCCCAGTAATCACCTCTTGCAGCTATTTCTTTGTTTAAAAAAAAAAAGGAACAGTAGCAAAAGTTGACACCACAACAACAAAAAAACTGCTTTTATATGTCAATACCATGTTCCCGATATTGCTTCTTTAAACTGGCAAAAATTCTATAAAAACCCAACACTTTAGGATGTGGGTACACTTCCATATATTTCTTTAAAAATATGGTTAGGGTTTCCTTGAATGCACCACTTATGATTTGGGTTAATTATATATGGATTAATCATTTTGTCAGGGCCGGAGTATGCTATTATAATTTTTTTTTTTTTGTATTAATTTTTCCCCACTTTCCCCCCCAATTTTCTACCCTAATCTAGTCGTGTCCAATTACCCTGAATGCGTCCTCTATACTGATTCGACCCTTCACCGCTGACTGAGGATGCCTCTCAACTGGCATACGCCCCCTCCAGCACGTACAGTCAGTACAGACTGCATTTTTCACCTGCACGAGTCGAGTTCATACACCAACGGGCACTGTGTACGGAGGGCCACACCCCCATCAGCATTATTCGTCAGCCCTGTGCAGGCGCCATCAGTCAGCCAGCAGGAACCGCAGTTGCACCAGTTATGAGGACCTATGATCTGACTTTTTACCCCTAATCCTGAACAACAGCCAATCGTTGTTCATGCAGCCGCCCAGCCCAGTCAGAGGGCAGAGCTGAGATTCGATACGATGCATTTGAAACCCCAACTCTGGTGCGCTAGCGTACTTTACCACTGCGCCACCTGAGCTGCATGAGTATGCTATTATTATGTTTGGTGTCAATCCCCAATTCAGCATAAATACACAAGCTAATAACATCAAATTAGGTGTAAAAAATAACCACATCGTTTGGATCCGAGAATTATGGAGTCCCTAAAAATTTATAAACCTTATCAGAGATTTGGTTAATGAAGAAATGTAATAAGGACTTGTAATAAGGACTGCAAATAGCCATGAAATAGGAAAAAAAGCCAATGCTTATTGAACTTAGAAGTGAAAAGTGCATTAGTTCTGATAGGGTCAGACAGGGTCAACAAGCCTCAGTTTACAGAATATACACTGCCATGCCAAAAAAAAGGTCACCACCTGGATTTAACTAAGCAAATAGGTAAAAGTCTCCCATTCGATAATTACTGCATGGGTGATTATGTTTCAGCTGACAAGTTATTTAACCCTAACTGATGCAGTGAGTAGCTTCTCATTTGTTAAACAACCATGTCGAAAGACACATCCTGTGGTCGTGGTAAAGATGTTAATCTGTTTCAGAAGGGTCAAATTATTGGCATGCATCAAGCAGAGAAAACATCTAAGGAGATTGCTGAAACTACTAAAATCGGGTTAAGAACTGTCCAACGCATTATTAAAAAGTGGAAGGACAGTGGGGAAACATCATCTTCGAGAAAGGAATGTGGTCGGAAAAAAATCTGGAATGATTGTGATCGGCGATCACTTAAACGTTTGGTGAAATCAAATGGTAGAAAAACTACAGTAGAACTCAGGGATATGTTTAATAGTGAAAGTAAGAGCATTTCCACACGCACAATGCGAAGGGAACTCAAGGGATTGGGACTAAACAGCTGTGTAGCCTTAAGAAAACCACTTGTCAGTGAGGCTAACCGGCAAAAACGGCTTCAATTTGCTAGGGAGCATAAAGATTGGACTCTGGAGCAATGAAAGAAGGTCATGTGGTCTGATGAGTCCAGATTTACCCTGTTCCAGAGTGATGGGCACATCAGGGTAAGAAGAGAGGCGGCTGAAGTGATGCACCCATCATGCCTAGTGCCTACCGTACAAGCCTGTGGGGGCAGTGCTATGATCTGGAGTTGCTGCAGTTGGTCAGGTCTAGGTTCAGCAACGTTATGTGCCCAAAGAATGAGGTCAGCTGACTACCTGAATATACTGAACGACCAGGTTATTCCACCAATGGATTTTTTCTTCCCTGATGGCACGGGCATATTCCAAGATGACAATGCCAGGATTCATCGGGCTCAAATTGAGAAAGAGTGGTTCAGGGAGCATGAGACATCATTTTCACACATGGATTGGCCACCACAGAGTCCAGACCTGAACCCTATTGAGAAACTTTGGGATGTGCTGGAGAAGACTTTGCGCAGTGGTCCAAATCTCCCAGCATTAATACAAGATCTTGGGGAAAAATTTATGCAACTTTAAACAGAAATAAATGTTGTGACATTGCAGAAGCTTGTGGAAACGATGCCACAGCGAATGCATGCCGTAATCAAAGCTAAAGGCGGTCCAACGAAATATTAGAGTGTGTGACCTTTTTTTTTGGCCAGGCAGTGTATATAAATATACAATCAAACATCCACAGTTTCTCACCTTTTTTGATGCAGTCTTTGGAGTCCCATCTGCTTTGTTATTTATCTTCTGATTTTGGTTAAGCTTTTCCATGCCAAACTCTGGGCTAGGAACCATACCTGAAACAGAGATAAAGGCTTTTGCTTGCCTTGAGTATTTGCACAAAGCAACCTAACTATGCACACACATCACACAAACTATTCTATAATAATTAAGACATGAAAATTAATTTCCACTAGTAAATATTCAGGTAATACTCTTCACTGTTTATAAGCAGTGACAGTTGACGCAGAACACAAAACAAATGTCCAGTTTACAGTGTGTATTCTTTTGGTCAGATATGTGATTGGATGTGTGCAAGAATGTATGAGTCAACACATTTGCATTCATTGTTTACTTATTAGAACTTCAGAAGAAAATTTCATACTAAGTAACACTGTGACAGTGGGAAATGTGGCTTTGGATTTAACTAGTCAAGTCAAAAGTCACAAGTCAAAAATAGTTCTTCAAAGTAAAGAAAGCCAAATGTTTCTAAGGAAGAATGCATTGCACTTTAAATTGTATTACCAAAACTGGATCATTTGTATTCAAACTCTGATCAGGCAGACCAAAAGTCACCACACACAAAACGTGCTGAATAAAGAGTGAGGAAAATCCAATATACCAGTTCATTCTCAAACGATGCTTGGCATGAGCCAAGACAAATATTTCACAAAAGATAACCATGAAAACTCCTATTAACTCATTAAAGATTTATGGAAGTAACGGAAATGTTTTTTTATAATGAGAAGAACAAAAGATATAGGGTGTGTTCGAAAACCTAGCGAGCTGCCTTGCTGTCTTACTGCCTACATAGGCAGCTGCCTAAGTAAAGAGGATTCTAATAAGTCATCGACTCATAAGGCAGATTATTCGAACGCGCTACATAGGCAGCGATAACATCAGGTTTCGCTTACTAAGCTAACACAGTTAGCATCATGCCATTCACACCAATGGGATGAGGTGACAACGCAAATAACATCTCCCTCCGTGTACCAAAAATGGTTAAACTGTCCCTGACAAGCCCGAACTTGCAAATAAAGATACTTGTACAAGCTATAATCATCAAAATAATCATTTATTTACATTTGAAAATAACTCTGTTCGGTTCTCCGCACCGTCCACCATGTTTTTTTATTTTTCTGTGAGAAAAGTTGTGCCGCAATGAATGCTGGGATTGCCTCCACCGCTAAGGAAGCATCGGATGCTCACTCGTTCTTGAGTCAAAATACTGTTAAAATTTTAAGATACCTTAGTAGACAGTATATTAAGGCATCTAGCGCCTACTTCTCGGTAGCGCACACAGGATGACGTAAAATGCTGTCTATGTAGAGAGCTCCCTAGGTTTTCAAACACACCCATAGTGTATTAAAGCAATATACTATATAAACAAGGGGTTTGTGTCATGGACTTTTTCTGTCTGTAAGTGCTCCAAGAATGCTTGATGAGTTTAGGTCATGTGAAAGTGAAGTATTCACTAACTTTAAAAGTCTCACATTACATATACAGTGGCTGCAAAAAGTCTGAGACCACTAAGGAAGCATCTTGTAAATTCCCCCCAAAACAACTTCAGATCTTCTAAGAAATAAGTAGAAAGCACACACTCGATACATTCAATGTACACTACTGCATTTAAATTCTGCATGTTGAGCTGACAGTTTCACATCATTGTGAAGCAGTAAGCTAGCTCACTTAAGATGTGAGAGAAAAAAAGTTTTCTACTTTATATAGTTAGTTAAATTCTCCACACCTATGAAAAAGCAGTCACAATTTACTTTGTGAAATGTGGTAAAGATTTGCCACTAACCTGCTGAGTTGTTGGCCATATTGCCACCCATAGCATATGGCCCTGCCTGGTTCATCATTCCCTGCATGCTGTTCATGGGCGGAGCATAAGGAGACCCAGCTCCCATCATGCCCTGGGCTGTGTTGGGATAACCAGATGGCCTAGGAAAAAACAAAGCATGAAAGTGTTGTTAAGAGATAAGTTAGAATCAAATCATACTTAAAAAAACGAGTGTTTGTATATACAAAAATTATTAATATTTCTGTTTAATGTGTTTATACAGCTCTGTATGATGGCTCAAGTATCTTACCTGTGTATTGAGTTGGATGGGCCATGAGACATTCCTGCCAGTGCCGGATCCTGGGGTTTTCTGTTCATGCCAGGCGGAGGGCACATTCCTGAGGCCACCTGAGTAGGCACGCCTCCCATGTTGGGGCTCATGGCAGGACTGTAAGGCCTTGCGCCTATCTGACCTGGACCCATGCGTCCAGGGGGCATCCCCCCATATGCACCCCCTCCTCCCTGTCCTGCCATGGGATTCATGGAGCCACCCATGCCTGGTCCACCATGGTAGTTAGTACCAGGCATGCCACCATAACCTTGCTGCCTTGGATAACCTGTAAAAAAAGCATTAGATGTGAAGGTAGAGCAATTGTGGTCAGGATAAAGAGAGACATGTAATTGAGAAGTTGTTTCCTTAAACTCCATTTACAATTTCATGGTTTTTGGGCATAAGCAATACAGCATTGTGTTAAAGGTTTGTGTATTACCTTGCGGGCCATACTGTCCTCCTTGAGGTCCATAATTGGCCAAACTGTTGTTGTGATTGTATGGGCCCATCCCAGGATGAATTTGGCCTCCAGATGAATGACGTGGGGATAAAGAAGAGGCAGGCTGAGGAGAGCCATATGAAGGCATCTGTGGGTTCCGCATGAAGGCTACAAAGGAAAACAAGGAGGGCAGAAAAGCATTTCAGAACACAATATGTTGCACAATGAGACAGTTTTGGTACAACAGTAGATCACATAGGTTCAACCTTTGCCAGACAAGAAAAAAAATCAGAGACTACCATGGGTACAGGTTTACAACCCTATGGTATGAATAATATAAAATAAAAAGCAAATACTAGGTTCAGAATTTGGCATCAACAGTATTAACTCAGGAAATTATGCCAAGTGTCAACAGTTCAGGTTTGTGGTGGTGTAATGGTGTGAACATTTCCTTGGCACACGTTAAGGTTTTTTTTGTCTTTGGTCAGAAGCTTACCGCATCCATTTAGTTTATATAAAAAAAAATAAAAATAAAAATAAAAAAAAAGATCTAATATACTAAAAGCCTCAGACCCCAGAGAACTTGATGGGGCTTCTGGACTTGGTTAACTAAAAGCTTCTTTTTTGCACAGTACAGTTTTAAGTGGCATTTGTAAATGTCATTCAGAATTTTAGTGCTTAACAAAGGTTTGCCAAAGTAATACCTTGCCCATGTGGTTATATGATGCTGTTTTTCATGCAGTTTTATTTGATCAAAGATCCCACGTATTTAGCTTAGACTTGCGCCCTTGCCCTTTACGCACTGAAATTTCATTAAAATTTTACATTGTATAATGGTATTATACACTTTAGAGGGAAAATATGCAAATCCCTTCTCATCTTTTTTTTTTACACATTTCAATAATTTGGGGGGCAAAGATGGTCAGAGGGTCTTCAATTTGTCAACAAAAACTTAGCCTTTTACATAACTGCTTTTGTTCTAAATCAGGACTACACTGACCTGTTAACTTAACCTGTCATTGAGGGGTTTTTTTTATTTATTATTATTAACATTATTAGCTCTAAATTAGCCCCTTCCCATCTTTTTTGAAATTTGTTGTAGGCCAGAATTGTAAGAATGGATGTTGAAATAAAATGCTGACCAAACAAAACATGAAATATCTTGGGTTCTTACTGTCAGCAGTAAAATAAGAGTCAATCTAAGAAACACTGTGTTTTTGCATTTACCACACTGTCCCAACCTTTTCTGATTTGAGGTTGTTGTTTTGTTTAGAGAAGAAGCCTCACCTCTGTCCTGGCCTGTGGCTGACTGGTTCATGGAAGCATGTAGGATTCCATCGGATTGAACACTGGAAGGTCTAGGAGGCATCTGATTTCCTAAAGACACCATAAAAATTTAGACTCAGTTAAAAGCCTTTTTTTTTTGGCTAAAATGAAGCATTCCACTGGACTGTAAAATTTACAAAGCAGTACCCAGTGGTATAGTTTTTTTTTCCTTTAGTAGAACCTTAACTTAAACCCAAATGTCCATATAATCCAGAAACCAAAGCAAAGATAGTGTAGCACCACTTTTACCAGTGTCATTAAAAGACATTAGTTCTGATAAATCTGCATGGCTAAATGGATAAATGCAGCTGCCAAGCAAACAAATGTAATAACAGACCCTGGAGGATTTGTATCTTTCCACTCCAGTAGGTGCCTACCGGCAGGTGAAACTGGTCCAGTGCGAGAAGTAGTGGTACTGGCAGGCGAACCCACAGGTGAGGGGGAAGGCCCTTGTATACTTGACATGTGAGGAGAAGTGTGTGGGGAGAAAGGTGACTGAGCAGGGTTGCTCTGCTCGCCCTGGCTGCTGGAGACACCAGATGTGCTGACCCCTGGACTCAATGCACCCTCTGTGCCCGTGGGCAGGTCATCAATGGAGCCCAAGTCCTAAAACAGAGAAAACATAAAGAGGTGTGTAATTAATATAGGCAATGTAGGTAATCTTAAAAAGAGCCTAAATGGCAACTATGAATCAAATTGTTGTTTCATCAGGTTCAATTTGACACCATGCTTGCTCAACAGTTATTTCATGGCAGGATCAGTTATTATTTCAATCATGATCTATCAAGGTATTGCTGTCTCATCCCAGAGTTGTTTCCAGAATGCTTTTGTCATTCCTACATATACGCATGCATAGTACAACAAATGTCCACATATCCAAGCTTGTGTGGAAGCTAGGGTAAGCCATCACCTAGAGCTGTAAGGGTTAAGGATCTTGCTCATAAATTGTTGTGATGTTCTAAGATATATGTTTTAAATGTGATTTCAGAATTTTGATTATTGTTTTTACTTCATCTTGGTTAAATATTTTCTCTAATGTTTTGATAAGGATAGCTAATTAACAAATTGCACCTTAATGTAAATAAGATCAAAAAACCAAGTCTATAATAACTGGAAAAAACAGGAATAATAGTACTTTTTTAAAATAAAAACATCTTGCATCAGATCCCAGTAAAAGGTAAAACTCTGCTCATCATTGTATAATAACTACACTAATGTTGTCAGGAAGAGCTTTAATATATACTAACAGCATATCTATTGTGATCATTTTGTTAAAATTAGGAAACTCAGTAATGTTTAATTGACAGAATTTTGAGTCTAAAGAAAAAAAACATTTAGTTCTCTTGGCAAATACCCCCAATTCTGCAGGCTTATCTTAGACAAGAGTGGCATGCATCATGCACAAAAAGAATAAGCAAAGATTTCATAAGTGAGCTGTCAGAGGCTTGTTGGCACTTTTTAAAGGACATCAAGGCGAAAAGATGACCCACAAAGTACTGAGGTTGGATATTAAATAATAATGCACAGAGACATGTCATAAAAACATTTACATATTTTTTTATAAACAGTTATGTTCATGCTTTAAAGTTTAAAACAAGCATAGTGAAATGAAGGAGAAACAGACACACACAGTGTATACAGTGGCCAAGTATTCCCATTGAAATCTTACACTAGCAAGCTGGCAACAGCCCCAAAGCTGGTGGTTATGCACTTAAATGTTGCCCACTACTATTTTTGAATTTTGATCTGAATGAGAAGGCCCAAAGACAGATACAAGAGAAGAATTCTGATTCAGGTCCCAGCTCTGACTGCCACATATACAAACCTCATTTCCAGAAAAGTTAGAACATTTTGTAAAATGCAATAATATCTTTGAATCAATGATTGGTTGATTCTCTTACATTTTTATTTAAAACTTTTATTTAACTGACCAAAGTAGACAAAGTAAACAATCTCCAATGCCTTCACTGATCAACTTAACAGTATTTTTTTAAATCTTCAACACACTCCAAAAAGCTGTCCACTGTTGGACTGTCCACTGTTGGACTGTCACATTACCCAGGTTCTGGCATCACTTTACTGGCTTCCTGTTTCCTGAAGGATCCAATTTAAAATTATTTTGTTTGTTTTTAAGGCATTACATGGGCAAGTTCCATCATATATTTCAGAGTTACTTAGCTCTTACTCGGGATCTAGCTCTCTGAGATCTTCAGACCAGTTACTGCTGGCTGTTCCTCGGTCACGACTGAAGCTGAAGGGTGATCGTGCCTTCTCAGTTGCTGCTCCAAAGCTATGGAGTAGCCTTCCACTAAATATTAGGTCTGCTCCCTCTCTTACAGTCTTTAAATCAAGACTGAAAACACACTTTTTTAAATTGTCATTTAATCCTTAAGTGTTGTGCAATCTTGTTAAGTATTTATTTATGTTTTAGTTTCTTAAATTGCTTGGTATTTTATGTTTGTATTGTACAGCACTTTGGTTGACTGTCATTTTAAATGTGCTTTATAAATAAATTTTACTTACTTACCTACTGTTGCATTAGGAAATACAAGCTGACGCTTCATTACGCAAAGAGGAAACCATACATTCTATGCAGAAACACCGCTGAGTTATCCAGGTCAAAGTCATTTTCAACTTGAATTGAATAACAGTGAAAACATGTTCTGTGGTCAGATAAGTTCATATATCTGCTTGTTTTCTGGGAAAACAGACACTGAGTTCTCCGTGACAGAGTTGAAAATGACTTTGCATCGCAAAGGGTCAACAAAACACAAAGATCTACTGTAGAAACAATTACATTTAATAGTCATTTTAGCATTATCAATAGAGTTTTGTCTATAAATCATCGTCAGTTCAGTGTTAAAAACCTATGATAAAAAGATCTGTGAATACGTTCTGTATAAAGAACATTTCGTAAATTATTTCTCCTAAACCAAACCATGATCGAATTTACAATGCCTAATAATAATAATAAATGTAGGAACAAATGTTTTTTTTAAATGTTTTTTCCCCTATGTCCATGTAAACTAGGTAGCCCAATTAAGCACAGCATTTATCATTACACACACTGTCCAAAAAATTATTTTTAAATTACCACAGACTCCAACTGAGTTCTAGACAAATCTAAAGGATAATTTAAACAAAAACAATGCACCTGACCACAATTTGAAGAGCCACAGCAAAAGGTCTAAACACTTTTGTGAACAAGAAATTTCACATTCAATTCATCATTAGGAGTAATAAAGGGTAAACTAATGGGTAAAAATTTTATCCACAACACAGAGTGCACATCAGAAAGGTCTATTGTTTCTGAAGTTAAATCAGCATTACTATGTGTATGGCAGCCATTCCATTTTAGTGTCTTTTGAAATTAAACAGTCACACCTCACACAGACAAAGCACAAGCAGGCTAGCACTGTTACCCAGCCTTATAACTTCACTATGTGTGATTAAAAACAAAGCATCCACAATGCATCTAACTCCTGTTCACAAAGATATTTTATGGCACAAAAATAAAGTTAAGTGTATAAAAGGATCTGTACAGTCAAAAGGAGGAATTAAGATAAGCATTGTTGTAGTTATTACAAGTACCAAACAAATTAGGCTTTAGACTAAGGATGCAAATGTTTTTTTTTTTACCCACTAACAGTCAAACTTATAGTGTAAAGTTTTATCAGTTCAAGTTCAATATCAAAACACCATCATGAGCATTTTTGTATCTCCAGTTCACCTACTACATGTACAAACCCAAATCAAATCAATCAATCAATCAACCAAATTTAAAAGAATTCAGTAATTTACTTTGACTTATTTCATTGCAGACAGTATTAACCTAATATATATTCATGTTTTCTCTGGCCAACTTCAGTTAATTTGTTATATATAATAATATAATTCACTCTCTTTGGTGGCTGTTCCACTTCTGCTTGCCCGCCTATTCACCCCTTAGCTGAAAGCAAAAGTGTTGACAAGATGAAAACACCACACACACATCTCTGAGGTTGTCTTGGCAACAGTGCAGAGGCTCCACGTGCATTGACACATCAGTAAAGAGGAATCGTTGACTGAGCATGCTGAGGTCACGGTGCAAAAATACAGCTGCCGGCCTGAGAGTCTTTCTTTTTTGCCTCCTGACACATTCACACTTTATCTGTAATGAAACAGTGTACCTTGGACGACTGTAAAACACAGCATTAATTTTCACTCATTTACCCATTATTTAGCCTAGAAGAAACAGAAAACTGTATTACTTATTTAATTGCTGTGGATGATGAATTCCAGGGTTAACAGAGGATTCAGAACACCTTAATGCAGCCGTAATAGTTCTTAAAGAACACATTTCCAGGATTTTCCCATAAGACTAAAAAATACATACATCTGTCTACACCAGTGGTGTCCAAACTTTTTTCTAGGAGGGCCAGATTTAATAATGTGAAAGTGCCCGAAGGCCAACAGTCCCTGTTGACATTATTTTAAACAATAAAATATGCAGGCCTAGGTGGCGCAGCAGTAAAGTACGCTAGCTCACCAGAGTTGGGGTATCGAATACATTGTATCGAAGCTCAGCTCTGACTTTCCGACTAGGCTGGGCGGCTGTATGAATGATTGACTGTTGTTCAGGGTTAGAGGGTAAGAAAGTTGGATCATAGGTCCTCATAACTGGTGCAACTGTGGCCCCTGCTGGCTGACGGATGGCGCCTGCACAGGGCTGAGGAATAATGCTGATGGGGGTGTGGCTCTCCATACACAGTGCCCGTCAAGTGTATGAACTCAACTTGTGCAGATGAAAAATGCACTATCTGTACTGATTGCATACCGGAGGGGGTGCAAGTCAGTTGAGAGGCGTCCTCAGTCAGCGGTGAAGGGTCGAATCAGTATAGAGGACGCATTCAAGGTAATTGGACACGACTAGACTGGGGGAGAAAAATTGGGGAGAAAAAGAGGGGAAAAAATATAAAAAAAATAAACAAATGCATATACAACCCCTGGCAAAAATTATGGAATCACCACTCTTGGAAGATGTTCTGTCAATTGTTTAATTTTGTAGAAAAAAAATTAATCACAGACATGCCACAAAACTATCATTTCTCAAACTGTCAACCCTCTGGCATTAAGAAACAATAAAAAAAGAAACAAATATAATAGTTGTGGTCAGTCACAATTGCTTTTTTTTTAGATCAAGTAGAGGAAAAAAATATGGAATCACTCAAATCTGAGGAAAAAATTATGGAATCATTAGAAAACACTGCACCATTATTACTTTGTTGCACCACCTCTGGCTTTTATAATGGTTTAAACTCTCTGAGGCATGGAGTTAACTAATGACAAACAGTATTCTTCATCAATCTGCCTTCAACTGTCTCTTGCTGTTGCCAGATCAGCTTTGCAGGTTGGAACCTTGTCATTGACCATTTTCTTCAATTTCCACCAGAGATTTTCAAATGGATTGAGATCCGGACTATTTGCAGGCCATGCCATTGACATTATATGTTTTCTTGAAGGAAAGTTTTCACGTCCTTTGCCCTATGGCAAGATGCATTATCATCTTGAAAAATGAAGTCATCATCACCAAACATCCTTTCAACTGATGGAATAAGAAAAGTGTCCAAAATTTTTATGTGGACTTTGGCATTTATTGAAGACCATCTCCCCTGTGCCTTTACCCGACATGCAGGCCCATATCATCAACAACTGTGGAAATTAACATGTTTTCTTTAGGCAGTTATCTTCATAAATTTCATTGGACAGACACCAAACAAAAGTTCCAGCATCATCACCTTGCCCAATGCAGATTCGCGATTCATCACTGAAGATCACTTTTATCCAGTCACCCACAGTCCACGATTGCTTTTCTTTAGCCTACTTTAACCTTGTTCTTTTCTTTTTAGGTGTTAATGATGGCTTTTGTTTGGCTTTTCTGTATGTAAATCCCATTTCTTTTAGGTGATTTCTTACAATTCAGTCACAGACATTGACTCCACTTTCCGGCCACTTGTTTCTCATTTGTTTTGTTGTGCATTTTCTGTTTTCAAGACATATTGCTTTAAGTTTTCTATCTTGATGCTTTGATGTCTTACTTGGTCTACCAGTGCTTCCCTTTTACAACCTTCCCATTTTGTTTGTACTTGGTCCAGATTTTAAACACAGCTTACTGGGAACAACCAACATCTTTTGCGACATTCCACAATGATTTATCTTCTTGAAGGAGTTTTATAATCCTCTCATTTGTTTCAACTGACATATCTTGTGTTGGAACCATGATTCATGACAATCTGCTTTGTGCAACAGCTCTCCGAGGTGTAAGCACTCTTTTTAAACTGAAGAATAATTAGCAAATCTAATCTGCTGCAGATGTTTTGTTTTTAAACTGCAAATTACAGAGTGATTCCATAATTTTTTCCTCAGATTTGAGTGATTCCATATTTTTTTCCTCTACTTGATCTAAAAAAAGCAATTGTGACTGACCACAACTATTATATTTGTTTCTTTTTTTTATTGTTTCTTAATGCCAGAAGGTTGACATTTTGAAAAATGATAGTTTTGTGGCATGTCTGTGATTTATTTTTTTTCTACAAAATTAAACAATTGACAGAACATCTTCCAAGAGTGGTGATTCCATAATTTTTGCCAGGGGTTGTAATACGCTGTTATTTAATCATTTTATTTTCACACAGCGAACAACAACCAAATGTAAACATTCAGGTGCCAAACATGGTTTGTGTTTAAACTATAACAATGCATGGCTACCTTTGGAGTATTTCCTGGCATACAGAACCATAAGACAAAAGAGAAAAAAGATGTTCATATTGAACAATCCTTGACACTGTGCTTAAGTTATCTGGCTAACTAAGAAATCATGCTTTTCAAAATATTTTGATCTAATATAATGCATCAATAAAACATCAAAACACAGATAGGATTATTTCATAGATCTATTAAGAAAACCTTTCAATACTGTAATGTGCAGAAACAAGACTGGAAAATACTGTTCTAAATTACCATTAAATACCTGTAAATACCTGAAACATTCAAGTTACCAGACAATATCTTTACTTTGTAAATCATGTTATTTACTGCTATAAAAAAGTTCAATTGTGTTAATTAATACAGTCCGTGTAAACGCTTAGTCCATATAAATATCAGATATAAATGTGTTTTTAAAAACTACAGACATCACAAATATAAATCATGTTTACAACCATGTGATTGAATAATCTGAATAAACTGTAGAGAGCAAACGAGTTTCGCTTCTTTCTCAAACAGTAGCGGAGGGGAAGGAGGCTGAGATATGCGTTTTGATGGACAGGTCTAGCAGCCAATGGAGGTACTCGTTAAAGAGATTGCGTGATTTAATTCATCTTTTCATTAATCATTTTGATATTCGCTGCTATGGACAGACAGAGATTTATACCCACAATCAACACATGTAAAAAAAGTGAAAACCGCTAAAAGTGTTTTTAATCAGACAGCGACGACAATTTTTTTTCTGTTTGACTGTGCTGGCGGGCCACAAGTAATACAATTTAAGACAGAAGACGCGGGTCTTTGTACTTTTTTTACTTCTCAAGAAATGGTACTATCTTAGTATCCTAGTTTAAGGATTGTTTACCTACACTAAACAATTTTTTTATTCAGTATTGTTTATGTTTTAGTCTGTTATACTTGAACATGAACATTGTAACAGAGAATGATGGGTTACAATTTTCAGACTAGCTCCTTAAATGATTAATTTTTATGTCTTTTGTTCACCTCCCTCTCCCTGACAATGTCTGTTTAAAAAAGAGACTACAGAAAAAAAAACCTCAGTCACAAATACCTATATCAGATTTGTATTGTGCATTGGCCAATAGCTAGACCTATACTGTTATTTTGTTACAAACAAACCGTGATAGAAACAAATGTGTTTGCGACAACTTACATTTCCAGTCTAAATGGGTAAAGCTGCACTACAAATGTAGCTTTCTAAATCAAGTACACATTATATTTAAAAAAAAAATACAAAAGGTGAAAGGGAACTCATTCTTTAAATTCAGGAAGGCGAAGATGCTTAACATAGAGCAACCATTGAGTTTGGACCCCTAGCTAAAGCTTTGCAGGGTAAAACTTGACCATAAGGGGGCACTCCCATTTCACACAGTGAGAACGAATGAAAGCTGGTAAAAGGGGGAGAGGCCTTTGCCTCAAACAGCAGCCATTATTGTTTCTATGCAGATTTAGTACTATAGGAACATGGACAGAATACTGTGGGCTGACACAGCACTGCTGTATATGTAGATGCAACTATATTTCTTTATTACTAAAGCACCTTTAATGATTGATGATGTAAATACAGCAATATACTGAATGACTGGCAAGGTAGTTTTGTGGGTATTATCACAGTATTGTTATTTATTAGACAAGTTAATTATATGGGGGGGCTTCTGCATTACAACTAGTGCATACTTATGCTGAATGTATTTGGAATAAAATAAAAAACATGTAAACATCTTTAATCAACGAACATGGTGATTAAAACAATTAAAAAGAGCATCAAGAATGACTTCCGATGCTCTGCTCCAGTGTTTATGCTATTAAAGGAAATGAGTAAATGTGTGTGGGCCTAGTGACAAAAAACAAGCATGTACTGCAGATGCCTCAATGTGGCAACCAGCAGCATCACCTGGTCCAAGATAGAGAGAAAATATAACGGAGGAGATATGAAGGAAGAGGGGTAGGATCAAACTAAGAGAACTAAAAAAAAAAAGAAAGGAGGAAAGAGTGTACTGGGAGTTGGGCAGTGGCTTAAGAAAAATGGAATCTGCCTGGTCTCCACTCTTCAAAAAACATCCCTCATAGATCAGAGTGTGGGGCTGGAGTATGCATGCACACAGCTATGAAATGAAGGCTGTGTGTGTCATTTTCTTCTATCAGGCTAAAACAGGGTAAACAAAAAACCTTAATGAAATAGAAAAGTGGGCCAAGAAAAAATATGATTAGTTGATTGAAATTAAGAGAAAAGTACCATTTATATGATAAACCTTAAAAGAAAAAAGGGAAGGAAAATAAGTCAGTTCTACAGTAAGGCACAATCTTGGTCAGCTGTCAGCTGAGCTAGCTAGCAGAAAAAGGAGGGGCATAGGAGACTGTGTGTAGGCACCAGTGCAAGAGGAAATAATGAACAAGGACAGAGACAGAAACATAAATCACTTTTATTCAAACTAAATTTACAAAATCCTCAATTACAAGAGCTTATTTACTCGTTAACATTCCAATTATACAAGGAAAAAGCGCTAAAATACCAGAGTGCTACAGAGTGAGCAAGTGGGCCCCTGAACATGAATACAGCATGCAGATGCACAGGAAGCATAGGCCCCAGAATAGCAACAGGAAACAAGCCCCAGACTCTGAATACTGCAATAATACAGGCTCACAAAACAAGGCTGAGAAGAGTAGAGTGGCTGGGTAGGAAAATCAACTTACACTTTAAGAGACCAAAAAGCTAGACAGATAAGTAAGAAAGAAAGTGGAAGTGACAAATGAAGGCAGAGAGCAGGTAGAATTCTGGCATTACTGGTGTATTTGGCAGGCATTCTAAGATGCTAAAATCAAGGGAGAGACGTGGGTGGTCCTTGAATGATTAAATGTGAAAACAAGTCAGACCAAGTCTGGCTGAGCTTCTAGACCAGTATCTTTCCCTCCAGTCCTTCTCCCACCCACTAGCAACACTTGCTCAACCCCTAACCAAAATAAGTTTAGTCTATCCATTAATTAATGCTTTATTCACGAGGTCTTTGTTGCCTAGCTGTTTTTATTCAAAGATCTTTAGAGTTCATAAATTGCTAATTTCAAGTTAACTGATTATTCGATGATATTGCAAAAGTTGACAAGTTAATTAGGGTATATGTAAACTTTTTCTTCTGCCTTTATCTACCTCTTTCAATTTGATTTAAACAGAAAAGAGAGCACAACTTAAATGAGTGTGTTCAGCATGTGACCTTCACTGAAAGTGCTTAATACAAAAATGACCAGTTGGGTGAAAAACTGATTACAAATACATTTAAGGAGACAAAATTAGAGCTACATTTGTGAACAAAAAAGTTGGAAATATAGAAAAGGAAACATTAAGTCACAAAACATATAAGACCCACAGACCATTTATTTATCACTATTCAAAGCAAAATGATTTGATTCAGTATGGTATAACAGCTGGACCACAATGCAACCGGAGTGGAAGACACAGTATACCGAGTCCTTCATTACATAATGATGTACTTCTCATAGAACTGTGATACACAGATCTGGTGTGTATTTTATGGATCACCTGTGTATGGATGGATGAATCTCTATGCTGTAAACCAGGGGTGTCAAACTCACGGCCCGCGGGCCACATCCGGCCCGCCACGTCATTTCATGTAGCCCGCGAGAGCTTAAACGACTGTACGATTGTTGTAATGGGTACTAGTGTAATGCGCTCCTGCGCCTTTAAGTGGCAACCGTTGACATCGTAGTCATGGCAACTAACTTTGACCTTCGCTAGAAGCCATGTGACTTTTACGGCAAAAGAACGCGGGGTAGCGTAGTCAGTAATGTAAACAATAATAAATAAATACAGATAAATATCTTGCAGTATAATACCAAAGCATCGTCTGTAAGTAGTGACGTTTATATTCTCAGTTGTTTGTAAATGTGTAGTGAGTATATCACAGCGTTTTAGTTACAAATTTACTGTAATTAAATACTATTGTTACCGTTACTATAGCAATTAGTATCTTTACACAAAATGCTAACTCGTTAGCGTTATTTTACGTTTGGTTAAATCTCATATTGTACCAGATGTAACACTTGACTACAGCTGTGTGCTTGTACTGTATTAGGTTCTTTATTGTTTTTATTGTTTGTATGTTTACTTTATTTTGATGCACACAGTGTATCACACAGCTGGGAAGCAAATAAAACCGACTGTATTCTGAAGAGAGCTGTCTGTCTGTGTCTGTCTGTCTAGCTGAGAAAGGGGGATAAACTATTAGTGAGGGCAGTAAAGTGTAAAGTGACACATCCCGCCAGTAGATAATGTTAAGAAATATTTACACATAATCCCAAAATATGCAAGAAGATAAGTAAGAAAATTAAGCAGAAGGAGGAAATGTAATGAAAATGAAAACAAGTTTGTGCTTCAGGAAGAGAAAACGGTGTGTCTCGTGTTATGAGGCCATGTCTGTGGTAAAGGAGGACAATATAAATGCAGAATTCAGCCTCCAAGAAAAACAACAGACTGCAATCACAGCAGGATACGTTACAATCGGCCCTTTGAGGGCCACAATAATGACGATGTGGCCCTCGGTGAAAATGAGTTTGACACCTCTGCTGTAAACTGTCACAAACCTGACAGATGTTCTGAAATCAACTAAGCAGTTCTGCTTTATGCAATTTCTTTGTTAAAACACAAAGCATTGTGGCACCATCAATTGTACTGGTTTATTTACTTTAACTAACTTTGCATTTACTTTTATTTTTAAAAAATTATTAGAATATTTTCTGTTATGAAGTAGTATAAAGATAGAACACTCTGCTAATTAGTTGTCATGAGAAAGTCTTGCAGTACTTGTTGTATCTCTGTTTTTGTAGTCCTAGCTTGTAATATCTGCTAGCTACCAGCTTTCTTTGTTTGAACATGCATTCTGAAGACAAACTAGCTTTGGTCATTTTACTTGTGTTTATGACCTGTTCTACATACTGTTAACAGTTCTACATACGTTAAACCAGTTAAACTACTCAGTCTGAGAGGCAAACAAACATACAGTATAGTCAAAGTTTCACTAGATTTATGTTTTAATTTTGAGGACTAAAAATAATTTAAAATAGGTATAAATCATAATGATCTATGGATAAAGGTTTACTGTTTAAAAAAGCAGGTGCTCCAGAAGTTGAATGCATTTGCCAGTTTATGCCAGGTGGTGGATCATTCTCAGCACTGCATTGACACTGACATGGTGGTGGTGTGTTAGTGTGTGTTGTGCTAATATGAGTTGATCAGACACAGCAGTGCTGCTGGAGTTTTTAAATACCGTGTCCACTCACTGTCCACTCTATTAGACACTCTTACCTAGTTGGTCCACCTTGTAGATGTAAAGTCAGAGAGGATTGCTTATCTATTGCTGCACTTTGAGTTGGTCATCTTCTAGACCTTCATCAGTGGTCACTGACTGGATATTTTTGGTTGGTGGACTATTTTCAGTCCAGCAGTGACAGTGAGGTGTTTAAAAACTCAATCAGTGCTGCTGTTTCTTATCCACTCATACCAGCACAACACACACTAACACACCACCACCATGTCTGTGTCACTGCAGTTGCAAGAAGGATCCACCACCCAAATAATACCTGCTCTGTGGTGGTCCTGACCATTGAAGAACAGCATGAAAGGGGGCTAACAAAGCATGCAGAGAAACAGATGGATTACAGTCAGTAATTGTAGAACTACAAAGTGCTTCTATATGGTGAATATAAGTGGAGCTGATAAAATGGACATTGTGTGTAGAAACAAGTAGTTTTTTTTCATTAAATAATAGTAACCCTGAATGTAAAACCTTAATCATTTAACCTTAATCACCTTAGTTATTTATTTTAGTCAGAGAATTAATTCCCCTCAGTTAGATAAAGCTAAACCCATCAACCAGAGACATTGCTGCAACAACAGAAATTGTGTTGAATAAGTACCTCACACTTATTCAATGTCATAGGTTTAAGAAGCATGTTAGAGATGTAATAGCTAATTAGAAAGCAATAAAAAATAAAACAATGCAAAATAGTAAAATAAATGTACATAAAAAGCCAGAATTGTATTAAAAAAATCAAGGTATTGATAAATGTGGAGGAAATTTGTTAACACTGTGTGATCCAAGACTTTTTACTATATGGCCACATAATATTTAGGAGGGGTGTCCAAAATATAAGTATAGGTGTTTCAGCCACATCCACTGCTAACATATGTACAATATCAAATACGGGCTTTCAATTTTGTGATAACTGTTTTCCCAAACCTGCAATGATTGTCTGCAACACAGGACAAAAAGATTTTAAACTACTAGGGTGCAACAGACAAAAAAAAGATAAAAGTGAATTTGTTATGGATGCTCTGTGGTATATCAGACAAGATGGGATTAAGTTCAGCCAGAGGTGCTTTCCCTCTGTGTTCAATCAGAAAAAATTTAGCAACAGGAGAGCTAAATTTTGTATTAAAGGATTGTTAGTGGTTAAGGTAAGTTTCTCCCGAGTAAAAAGGCCTGCACTGCCATTGCTAAGAATAAATCTATAAATAAGTACAAGAAATAAATAAGAGGGAACCACATCCAGATGGCTTCCCCCACTGGCACAGATACCACACTGACTTTTTTTTCAAATGTTTCCCCCCCTTTTCATTTTATCTCTTATTAATAATACCATTTCTTGTTTGCACCCTCTGAATTTAGGTGCATTTTGTGCTTGATTGCTTTCATTTTTCAGGTAACAAACAACCACACATAACCAACAGAAGTGCAAGTCCTTACATATACAAAGCACCTTTCACACTAACAGATAGCTTAACCTGTTTTGAGTTTGGGGAACAACAATGACATTAAAAGTCCAAAGCAGGGAGACAAAGCAGGTATCGAGTAAAATATTGACTCACCCATAAGGGTCAGACTACATTATGCATGCAAGTAGATAATTTATCAAACATGGCAGCAAGGTGCTGTTATAGCAGGACCTTACTGACCATGTTATATTAGCTAATGTTGTTTGTTTGTCAAGAAATAGCATTTAGATAATTGGTTAAACTACGTAGAGCTTGTATTATGTTTGGCTTAACCTCTGTTACCTGCCGTAAATGTAACTAGGTTGCATTCATTTCAAATTTGCTGTTATGTTGCTTTTGCTTCTTCAGTAAACCATTGCTAAGCCAAAATTCAATGATTTGTTTAAGTTGCTGTAGGCTTGTCATTTAACAGTTGACCTTCAGTTAATGGCATTCTGTGCTCTTTTAAATGCATGTAAGTTTTAAAAGTTTGCATGTTTGAGGGAACTTACCGGTAGGCTGGAAGGTCGACCCTGCATGCCATCCTCTGTACTACTTTTACTAGAAGCCAGAGGTTGGTTAGAAGGGGGTCCAGAGGTCTGGGAAGTGAAGGAGTCTTGGGATAGCTCCTTGGGTGGGACAGAAAAAAACAAGAGAGAAAGTAAACAAGGGAAACAGCAAGGAGGAAAAATATGAGGTGATAAGGTGATGGAGGTCTAATATGTTAGTCCACTCTCCAAGACATCACTGCCAAGACATAAGTCTTGAGTTTATCTCTCGACAATGCTTCCATTCAATCGCTCAACAAAAACAATTTGCCATGTTTAAAACAAAATGTTTATAAAGTAAAGAACAATTTAGGACATGGCTTGTGTGTCATTGTATGCCATGCTAAGCTAAAGAACATTGATTGGCTAGCTACATGGAATTAACTGAAATAAAAATAATACACTACTTTTTCAGCTTGCACCAAGGATTTTGTTGTGGCTTTGTTGCTCATGCTAACCAACTCTACATTACCTGCTGTGGAGGTGGAAAGCGTTGAAAAGGTGACTGCTGTTGAGGCTGCATTGGTGGGGTTTGTGGGTAGGATGAAGGCTGGTGTGGTCCTGTGTTGGGTTGCTGCTGCTGCGAAGGCTGTTGCTGAGGAGACTGCACAGAACCAGGTGATGGCTGAAGATATCCAGGCTGCTGAGGACCCTGGGCTGACTGAGGTGTACCCGGGGACTGAGATGAAGTCTGGGACTGGGAGTATGGTTGCTGGCCAGTTTGGGAATGTGGAGAATGGGGATATGGCGATTGGCCCTGGTGCTGCTGTGGGAAAGAAGGCCCTCCCTGAGGATGAGAGGGACCTGATGGAGGTTGAGAGTATGGGTGCTGGGAGCCTGGGACACTGGAAGGGTGCTGGGGGTAAGAAGTCTGTTGGGGGCCTCCTTGTGGAGGAGAAGGTCCTTGCTGCCCATAGTAATTTCCTTGATTCTGGCCATATGCTCCTGGGCCTTGTCCATAACTCATCTACATTACAAACCAAAAACAAGACATATAGTTATCATTGTAACATATTACCACTTACATATGTGACATACTAACCCTATTTACAATATTTTAAATATTTCTAATTTAATAACATGCAAGAAACATTCAGTTTATACATAAAAGAGGCCCCTTTCACTATTAATTCACTTATGAGTATGGTGGAGAATTGTTTTGGAAAAAATATAAAAATCAACCTCAACCATGTATTTAAAAAGAAACAGATGACCTGCCTAAAATGCTGTCAAAACAAATCTGACCAACCAAAACATGGTCACCACAAGACATCTAATGGAGACCTGTGGTGATTGGTACCAGGACAATACCAGCAGGTACTTTGAATTCTGTAAGTTGCCATATGGAGTCGTCTAGTGGTACATCCTGGTGCCATGTCTTTTGCTGGTAAACAATGCATACGTGCATAAGTTAGCATGGGCACTTTGACTAGACTGCAAGTATCCAAACCCATACACAGTAAGAATGCACTTCCAAACAAGCTGGGATATGCGAAGAAAGAATTTCATTGTATATGCATATATGACAAATAAAGTATATCTTCTTCAACTGTGTTTAAACCAAGTAAGATAACCACTAACGCTGTGCTTGAAATGAAAGCAATCAAACAAATTTTAAAGTTAGACTTCCTACTGAACTAATGTGGATGAACACTACTGGTCATTTCAAGAAGTGTACTTTATATACACATGCATGGAAGTAAAAAAAAAAAAAAAAAAAAAAAAGGAGACTACTTCACACAAAGGTCAAAAGGTTTTGGGTAATCCATATATATAACTTCCATGAAGTATATATATATATATATATATATATATATATATATATATATATATATATATATATATATATATATATATATATATATATATATATATATATATATATATATATATATATATATATATATATATATATATATATACAGTGTATCACAAAAGTGAGTACACCCCTCACATTTCTGCAAATATTTCATTATATCTTTTCATGGGACAACACTATAGACATGAAACTTGGATATAACTTAGAGTAGTCAGTGTACAGCTTGTATAGCAGTGTAGATTTACTGTCTTCTGAAAATAACTCAACACACAGCCATTAATGTCTAAATAGCTGGCAACATAAGTGAGTACACCCCACAGTGAACATGTCCAAATTGTGCCCAAAGTGTCAATATTTTGTGTGACCACCATTATTATCCAGCACTGCCTTAACCCTCCTGGGCATGGAATTCACCAGAGCTGCACAGGTTGCTACTGGAATCCTCTTCCACTCCTCCATGATGACATCACGGAGCTGGTGGATGTTAGACACCTTGAACTCCTCCACCTTCCACTTGAGGATGCGCCACAGGTGCTCAATTGGGTTTAGTCCATCACCTTTACCTTCAGCTTCCTCAGCAAGGCAGTTGTCATCTTGGAGGTTGTGTTTGGGGTCGTTATCCTGTTGGAAAACTGCCATGAGGCCCAGTTTTTGAAGGGAGGGGATCATGCTCTGTTTCAGAATGTCACAGTACATGTTGGAATTCATGTTTCCCTCAATGAACTGCAGCTCCCCAGTGCCAGCAACACTCATGCAGCCCAAGACCATGATGCTACCACCACCATGCTTGACTGTAGGCAAGATACAGTTGTCTTGGTACTTCTCACCAGGGCGCCGCCACACATGCTGGACACCATCTGAGCCAAACAAGTTTATCTTGGTCTCGTCAGACCACAGGGCATTCCAGTAATCCATGTTCTTGGACTGCTTGTCTTCAGCAAACTGTTTGCGGGCTTTCTTGTGCGTCAGCTTCCTTCTGGGATGACGACCATGCAGACCGAGTTGATGCAGTGTGCGGCGTATGGTCTGAGCACTGACAGGCTGACCTCCCACGTCTTCAACCTCTGCAGCAATGCTGGCAGCACTCATGTGTCTATTTTTTAAAGCCAACCTCTGGATATGACGCCGAACACGTGGACTCAACTTCTTTGGTCGACCCTGGCGAAGCCTGTTCCGAGTGGAACCTGTCCTGGAAAACCGCTGTATGACCTTGGCCACCATGCTGTAGCTCAGTTTCAGGGTGTTAGCAATCTTCTTATAGCCCAGGCCATCTTTGTGGAGAGCAACAATTCTATTTCTCACATCCTCAGAGAGTTCTTTGCCATGAGGTGCCATGTTGAATATCCAGTGGCCAGTATGAGAGAATTGTACCCAAAACACCAAATTTAACAGCCCTGCTCCCCATTTACACCTGGGACCTTGACACATGACACCAGGGAGGGACAACGACACATTTGGGCACAATTTGGACATGTTCACTGTGGGGTGTACTCACTTATGTTGCCAGCTATTTAGACATTAATGGCTGTGTGTTGAGTTATTTTCAGAAGACAGTAAATCTACACTGCTATACAAGCTGTACACTGACTACTCTAAGTTATATCCAAGTTTCATGTCTATAGTGTTGTCCCATGAAAAGGTATAATGAAATATTTGCAGAAATGTGAGGGGTGTACTCACTTTTGTGATACACTGTATATATATATATATATTAGGGCTGTCGAAGTTAACGCGATAATAACGCATTAACGCAATCTCAATTTAACGAGATTTAAAAAAATAGTGCCGTTAACGCACTAATTACATTACGAGATTTTTTCACTTCTAAAACTAAAGCAATTCATTTTTCACCCACGGGAGACAGATTGAATTATTCTCACTGACCACGCTCACACGCACGTTTAATGTTCTTTAGTTCCGTTTGACAAAAAAAACCCTTAAAAATAGAGCTAACAGTGAAGATAACCGGTTACAAAAGCAGCGACCGCTGTTTGTGTTCAATTCTCTGTTCACAGTGTCGATACAAGTGATTCAAGAATCGATTCATTGTAAGCGCAGCGTAAGTTTCTTTTCTCAGTCATCTCTCCGTTTTTACTGTTATAATAAATGATGCGGTTGTAAATAAACACCAAATACTACAGAACATTTTGTGTGACTCGCTTACCTTATAAAGCTCAGGCTTAATTATACTGGTTATTACCACAGAGCGGGAGTCGACTCAGAGTCGTTTACGATTTACCGAGGTGAACCACGAACGTGCTGATAGAATCGGCTCAGAGGGGATCGGACTGTATTATCTTTTTAAAGTAAATATTTCAATCAGCAGAATCGCATCGCATGTATGATGGATGGTGCACAACGTTAATTACGTGCGTTTATTAATGAACGTTTACGTTAGCTTGTCAGAAGCTTTCTCAATGATGTCTGTGCAGTGTTTTTTTTTTTTTTACAATTAGTGATGGCAAGCAACTGTTCCACTGCACTATTTTACACTAAAAACTACTCTATTCCATAATGCTCCAGATTGCATCATTCTAAATAGGTATCGGCGAGTACAAAAATACATGTACTCGTACTCGGTTGGGAAAAAATGGTATCGATGCATCCCTAGTGAAAACACACTCACTTCGTGTAGAAACGTCCATCAAACCATCGTCACGATACAACCACAGAAAAGTCTGTTACAATAACTACGCATCTGACATATATACGAAGTCAAGGTTCTCTGCTAGATAGTATTACTGCCTAATATGTGAGTGAATAAAACTCCCTTACAGTTTTCTCTTGTCCCAGCAGTTTTTAACATAAGTACATTTAGCATAAATATGTTCACCATTTTAATTGTAACATTTCACTTAAAATCCTTGTTTTCTATAACATTTACACAGATTTTTTTTTATGCGATTAATCGCGATTAACTATGTAAAATTCTGAGATTAATCGCGATTAAAAATTTTAATCGTTTGACAGCCCTAATATATATATATATATATATATATATATATATATATATATATATATATATATATATATATATATATATATATATATATATATATATATATATACTTCATGGAAGTTAAAAAAAAAAAAAAACATTATATATATATATATACACAGTGTATCACAAAAGTGAGTACACCCCTCACATTTCTGCAGATATTTAAGTATATCTTTTCATGGGATAACACTGACAAAATGACACTTTGACACAATGAAAAGTAGTCTGTGTGCAGCTTATATAACAGTGTAAATTTATTCTTTTCTCAAAATAACTCAATATACAGCCATTAATGTCTAAACCACCGGCAACAAAAGTGAGTACACCCCTAAGAGACTACACCCCTAAATGTCCAAATTGAGCACTGCTTGTCATTTTCCCTCCAAAATGTCATGTGATTTGTTAGTGTTACTAGGTCTCAGGTGTGCATAGGGAGCAGGTGTGTTCAATTTAGTAGTACAGCTCTCACACTCTCTCATACTGGTCACTGAAAGTTCCAACATGGCACCTCATGGCAAAGAACTCTCTGAAAATCTTAAAAGACGAATTGTTGCGCTACAAGAAGATGGCCAAGGCTACAAGAAGATTGCCAACACCCTGAAACTGAGCTGCAGCACAGTGGCCAAGATCATCCAGCGTTTTAAAAGAGCAGGGTCCACTCAGAACAGACCTCGCGTTGGTCGTCCAAAGAAGCTGAGTGCACGTGCTCAGCGTCACATCCAACTGCTGTCTTTGAAAGATAGGTGCAGGAGTGCTGTCAGCATTGCTGCAGAGATTGAAAAGGTGGGGGGTCAGCCTGTCAGTGCTCAGACCATACGCCGCACACAACATCAAATTGGTCTGCATGGCTGTCACCCCAGAAGGAAGCCTCTTCTGAAGTCTCTACACAAGAAAGCCCGCAAACAGTTTGCTGAAGACATGTCAACAAAGGACATGGATTACTGGAACCATGTCCTATGGTCTGATGAGACCAAGATTAATTTGTTTGGTTCAGATGGTCTCAAGCATGTGTGGCGGCAATCAGGTGAGGAGTACAAAGATAAGTGTGTCATGCCTACAGTCAAGCATGGTGGTGGGAATGCCATGGTCTGGGGCTGCATGGGTGCAGCAGGTGTTGGGGAGTTACATTTCATTGAGGGACACATGAACTCCAATATGTACTGTGAAATACTGAAGCAGAGCATGATCCCCTCCCTCCGGAAACTGGGTCGCAGGGCAGTGTTCCAGCATGATAATGACCCCAAACACACCTCTAAGACGACCACTGCTTTATTGAAGAGGCTGAGGGTAAAGGTGATGGACTGGCCAAGCATGTCTCCAGACCTAAACCCAATAGAACATCTTTGGGGCATCCTCAAGCGGAAGGTGGAGGAGTGCAAAGTCTCGAATATCCGCCAGCTCCGTGATGTCGTCATGGAGGAGTGGAAAAGCATTCCAGTGGCAACCTGTGAAGCTCTGGTAAACTCCATGCCCAGGAGAGTTAAGGCAGTTCTGGGAAATAATGGTGGCCACACAAAATATTGACACTTCAGGAACTTTCACTAAGGGGTGTACTCACTTTTGTTGCCGGTGGTTTAGACATTAATGGCTGTATATTGAGTTATTTTGAGGGAAGAATAAATTTACACTGTTATATAAGCTGCACACAGACTACTTTTCATTGTGTCAAAGTGTCATTTTGTCAGTGTTGTCCCATGAAAAGATATACTTAAATATCTGCAGAAATGTGAGGGGTGTACTCACTTTTGTGATACACTGTATATATATATACCACTCTTTTTCCACTCCTCCATGACGACATCACGGAGCTGGCGGATATTCGAGACTTTGCGCTCCTCCACCTTCCGCTTGAGGATGCCCCAAAGATGTTCTATTGGGTTTAGGTCTGGAGACATGCTTGGCCAGTCCATCACCTTTACCCTCAGTCTCTTCAATAAAGCAGTGGTCGTCTTAGAGGTGTGTTTGGGGTCATTATCATGCTGGAACACTGCCCTGCGAACCAGTTTCCGGAGGGAGGGGATCATGCTCTGCTTCAGTATTTCACAGTACATATTGGAGTTCATGTTTCCCTCAATGAAATGTAACTCCCCAACACCTGCTGCACTCATGCAACCCCAGACCATGGCATTCCCACCACCATGCTTGACTGTAGGCATGACACACTTATCTTTGTACTCCTCACCTGATTGCCGCCACACATGCTTGAGACCATCTGAACCAAACAAATTAATCTTGGTCTCATCAGACCATAGGACATGGTTCCAGTAATCCATGTCCTTTGTTGACATGTCTTCAGCAAACTGTTTGCGGGCTTTCTTGTGTAGAGACTTCAGAAGAGGCTTCCTTTTGGGGTGACAGCCATGCAGACCAATTTGATGTAGTGTGCGGCGTATGGTCTGAGCACTGACAGGCTGACCCCCCACCTTTTCAATCTCTGCAGCAATGCTGACAGCACTCCTGCGCCTATCTTTCAAAGACAGCAGTTGGATGTGACGCTGAGCACGTGCACTCAGCTTCTTTGGACGACCAACGCGAGGTCTGTTCTGAGTGGATCCTGCTCTTTTAAAACGCTGGATGATCTTGGCCACTGTGCTGCAGCTCAGTTTCAGGGTGTTGGCAATCTTCTTGTAGCCTTGGCCATCTTCATGTAGCGCAACAATTCGTCTTTTAAGATCCTCAGAGAGTTCTTTGCCATGAGGTGCCATGTTGGAACTTTCAGTGACCAGTATGAGAGAGTGTGAGAGCTGTACTACTAAATTGAACACACCTGCTCCCTATGCACACCTGAGACCTAGTAACACTAACAAATCACATGACATTTTGGAGGGAAAATGACAAGCAGTGCTCAATTTGGACATTTAGGGGTGTAGTCTCTTAGGGGTGTACTCACTTTTGTTGCCGGTGGTTTAGACATTAATGGCTGTATATTGAGTTATTTTGAGGGAAGAATAAATTTACACTGTTATATAAGCTGCACACAGACTACTTTTCATTGTGTCAAAGTGTCATTTTGTCAGTGTTGTCCCATGAAAAGATATACTTAAATATTTGCAGAAATGTGAGGGGTGTACTCACTTTTGTGATACACTGTATATATATATACAGTGTATCACAAAAGTGAGTACACCCCTCACATTTCTGCAAATATTTTATTATATCTTTTCATGGGACAACACTATAGAAATAAAACTTGGATATAACTTAGAGTAGTCAGTGTACAACTTGTATAGCAGTGTAGATTTACTGTCTTCTGAAAATAACTCAACACACAGCCATTAATGTCTAAATGGCTGGCAACATAAGTGAGTACACCCCACAGTGAACATGTCCAAATTGTGCCCAAAGTGTCAATATTTTGTTTGACCACCATTATTATCCAGCACTGCCTTAACCCTCCTGGGCATGGAATTCACCAGAGCTGCACAGGTTGCTACTGGAATCCTCTTCCACTCCTCCATGATGACATCACGGAGCTGGTGGATGTTAGACACCTTAAACTCCTCCACCTTCCACTTGAGGATGCGCCACAGGTGCTCAATTGGGTTTAGTCCATCACCTTTACCTTCAGCTTCCTCAGCAAGGCAGTTGTCATCTTGGAGGTTGTGTTTGGGGTCGTTATCCTGTTGGAAAACTGCCATGAGGCCCAGTTTTCGAAGGGAGGGGATCATGCTCTGTTTCAGAATGTCACAGTACATGTTGGAATTCATGTTTTCCTCAATGAACTGCAGCTCCCCAGTGCCAGCAACACTCATGCAGCCCAAGACCATGATGCTACCACCACCATGCTTGACTGTAGGCAAGATACATTTGTCTTGGTACTTCTCACCAGGGCGCCGCCACACATGCTGGACACCATCTGAGCCAAACAAGTTTATCTTGGTCTCGTCAGACCACAGGGCATTCCAGTAATCCATGTTCTTGGACTGCTTGTCTTCAGCAAACTGTTTGCGGGCTTTCTTGTGCATCAGCTTCCTTCTGGGATGACGACCATGCAGACCGAGTTGATGCAGTGTGCGGCGTATGGTCTGAGCACTGACAGGCTGACCTCCCACGTCTTCAACCTCTGCAGCAATGCTGGCAGCACTCATGTGTCTATTTTTTAAAGCCAACCTCTGGATATGACGCCGAACACGTGGACTCAACTTCTTTGGTGGACCCTGGCGAAGCCTGTTCCGAGTGGAACCTGTCCTGGAAAACCGCTGTATGACCTTGGCCACCATGCTGTAGCTCAGTTTCAGGGTGTTAGCAATCTTCTTATAGCCCAGGCCATCTTTGTGGAGAGCAACAATTCTATTTCTCACATCCTCAGAGAGTTCTTTGCCATGAGGTGCCATGTTGAATATCCAGTGGCCAGTATGAGAGAATTGTACCCAAAACACCAAATTTAACAGCCCTGCTCCCCATTTACACCTGGGACCTTGACACATGACACCAGGGAGGGACAACGACACATTTGGGCACAATTTGGACATGTTCACTGTGGGGTGTACTCACTTATGTTGCCAGCTATTTAGACATTAATGGCTGTGTGTTGAGTTATTTTCAGAAGACAGTAAATCTACACTGCTATACAAGTTGTACACTGACTACTCTAAGTTATATCCAAGTTTCATGTCTATAGTGTTGTCCCATGAAAAGATATAATCAAATATTTGCAAAAATGTGAGGGGTGTACTCACTTTTGTGATACACTGTATATATATATATATATATATATATATATATATATATAGACACATCACTGTATAATATAAAGTCCATAAAAAGTCTACATGTTTAAATTTACTTGCTAAAACGGTTTAAGAACAAAATATTTTTTTCTAAAAATACTGTTTTCTTAAGAGCAATTTGAAATACATCAGCAGGCATCAGACATTCGCAAACCTGTGTGCATATTTATTTCCCCACAGCAGAGCATCTACAGTTATACAAAAAAATAACCAGAAATGCAACATGCAAAGACACCCTACAAATTATAAAGTAGTTCTACTAATAATATTAATAATCAGTAAACACACACACAATGTAAAGAGGAAAATTAATGTCATTAATTCAAACCCACCTGCTGTCCATACTGAATGCTACCCAGTCCTCCAGGGGTGCGTCCCTGTGAGCTCATGGGATATCGCTGGGGTCCAGATGATCCATAACCTTGCCCAGGGTAAGGAGGCCCCTGTTGGGACCCTGGTGGAGGCCCCTGCTGCTGTGTGTAGGGGTTTCCTGGTCCGTAATGCTGGCCCCGGATCTTGCTCATCTGGTCCATTGGGCTTGGGGGCTAACCATGTAAAAAAAAAAAAAATAGGGCAAGAGGGAGAAGGGAAAGACAAATCAAAGAAAGAAGTGTATATTAGTGAAACTCCAGAACTAAACGCTTTCAAGATAAAGAACAAAAACAAATTCAGTCAAAACAGTAACTACAGCTTGAGTTTCTGTACTTAAAATTTTTGTGTTTATACTTGGGGGCGAGTGCCTGACCGGGGGGGCGTGACATTGCGAGATTTTTTTACTTCTAAAACTAAAGCAATTCATTTTTCACCCACGGGAGACAGATTGAATTATTCTCACTGACCACGCTCACATGCACGTTTAATGTTATTTAGTTCCGTTTGAAAAAAAAAACAAAAAAACCTTCAAAATAGAGCTAACCGCAAAGATAACCGGTTACAAAAGCAGCGACCGCTGTTATAGGACGTGTGTGTGTCTTTAATACTCTGTTCACAGTGTCGATACAAGTGATTCAGGAGTCGACTCATTTTAAGCGCAGCGTAAGTTTCTTTTCTCAGTCATCTCTCCGTGTTTACTGTTATAATGAATGTTGCGGTTGTAAATAAACACCAAATACTACAGAACATTTTGTGTGACTCGCTTACATTATAAAGCTCAGGCTTAATTATACTGGTTATTACCACAGAGCGGGAGCTGACTCAGAGTCGTTTACGATTTACCGAGGTGAACCACGACTGTATGTGCTGATAGAATCGGCTCAGATGGGATCGGACTGTATTATCCTTTTAAAGTAAATATTTCAATCAGCAGAATTGCATCGCATGTATGATGTGCACAACGTTAATTACGTGCGTTTATTAATGAACGTTAACGTTAGCTTGTCAGAAGCTTTCTCAATGATGTCTGTGTGGTGTTTTTTTTTTTTTTTACAATTAGTGATGGCAACCCAAGCAACTGTTCCACTGCACTATTTTACACTAAAAACTACACTATTCCATAATGCTCCAGATTGCATCATTCTAAATAGGTATCGGTATCGGCGAGTACAAAAATACATGTACTTGTACTCGGTTGGGAAAAAATGGTATCGATGCATCCCTACATCTTACAAATTGTGAATACATTGTTAATAGGATGTTGGCAATAAAGTACAGTGTAATCCCATTTGTGGTGTAGTTATAACTAACTAAGCTAAGGCTTACTTCAGGCATGATCATTTTGGTTCTGTGAGCTTCAAACATTTTAGGACTACAAAATCATTTTGTACATAGCTTTACCAGAGGTCCTCAACCTGTGGACAGTGGGTTTTAGTGGACCTTACATCATGTAAATTTGTTCTGGTGTTTCAGCTACTCATACTGCTAAAACAATAATATAAAATACATTAATGCTTTTGTAACAGAGAATGCTCTTGTCCATCCCAGCAGAACAACTGCACATTTGTGCACAAAGCAAGGTGCAAAAGAAATGTGGCCTGTTTAAACCTACCACAACATTAACCCCACTAAACACCTACACCTTCGAGATTAACTGAAATATCAATTTTTAGTAGGACTATGAAATGTACAACCAACTCATAATTAAGTCTCTAAATCTTCTGGTCATTTTGTGGTTAAATGCAGCACCTGTCAAAGGGGTTACACTGCAGCTTTATGTTATTGTGAATCAGTCTTTTAGCTGTATTACTGATTGTAGTGCAAAACGTGTACTAAAATGCATAATAGCAGACAAACCACAACTTAAATCTTTATTAATAACAGTATGTAATTGTGCAACTAAGCACTCACATGATCAGTAACACAAAAGGCAGCAATAACAATGAAAGCAAGGAATGCAGATGTGTAATAAAAATTTTTTTTTAGCACCATACACCTTATTGTGCCCAGTCACACACAAGGTATTGATCCACTGTTTGTTATCTTACTATCTTATCTGTGCTGTTAGTAAATTACTCTAACCAGTTTCCCTTGGTGAACATATCTTGGCAATACAATTAGCACAATTTCAAAATAACTAGATAAATAAAAGAATAATTAGTAATTATTTAGAATCAATAAACACTTTCACCTTATGACTGTGTTTTATTGGTCGGGTCACGAACTAGTTTATATAGGATTTTTAACAAGTTAAAATTTAAAATTAAAAACCATTACCAGTTACCTTTTCCCTTTTATTTAACCATTTTTAATATATTCAATGCCTAGTGTGTGCTAGACATAAGTGCATACAAAGCAGACAAGCAGCACTGACTGCAAAGCTAAAGGGTTGGTCTCAAACAATATTCCATCACAAAGTGTCATCACCACTGGTGGAGTGATAAATGAGCATTTGTGTCCCAAATAACAAAAACATTCTGCTAGATGGGGTATTTATTAGCAGTACATCTCTTCTGGCTTGTACACGCTCTAATGTGATAAAATGTGTAGTTTCACGAGTATGCTGCACTGTGTTTTTGGAAAGCTGACTAAAGACTTTTAAAAATCATAACTGTAATGACCAATGGATGAGCACAATACTAACCCCATGCTTTGATGGTCAAGAGGTATGATATTTGCTAAATGGAAATACCAGGGTAAAGATTACAGTGATTTTGGGTCAGAATACAATCTTAAAAGCTTCTCACAATCATACCACCCTATACCTTTCGTCAACTTCCACTAGAACACACACACACACACACACACACACACACACACACACACACACACACACACACACACACACACACACACACACACACACACACACACACACACACACACACACACACACACACACACACACACACACACACACACACACACACACAGTCCATGAAAAAGACCAGTGAGCTATATTTATAGCTGGAAGACACAGGGCAGACTGTCTGGGAGAGTGTAACAGGTCCCAGCTGTGCGTGCTACCTTGAACTTGAGCCAGTGCTGATTCTTTTGGCGATGTATGAATTAGAGAAGTGCAACACTGGACCAAAAGGCTGCTAGTGAGGACACTGAAGCCAAATTTTAGGCATTTTACCCTGCTCTTTCAAACTTAAGTAGGAAAAATTTGGGCATGAATTTATTGTCCCATGACCTGCTAAAGTTAAAGTAAAGCCTCAGCATAACTTGGTGAAAATCAAAGGATTAATAAAAGCCTTTAGTTTATTAATACAAAAACAACTGCTTATTAAGCAAAAACAATTTATAGTTGACTTATATTTAAGAATTAATTATGTTTAAAGAAGCATAAGAAAAATGGCTGTAATATAACATGTTATATTACAGCCATTTTTCTTATGCTTCTTTAAACTTTTAACAATGAAGCATACAGCATTTAGGAGGCAACACTATTAGAAAGTAATAACCATTTTTCCTGGCATAAATATGTATATACAACCAGTACAATTAGTAAGGCCTCACAATAATATCGTTCTCAGTATGTACAGTATTTATGATAAATATTGTTGGCTTCAGTAGATTTGATTAATCAAGCCAATATTTAACGATCCACGTAGTGCTGGACAATAATTCGATATCGATATATATCGCGATAGAAAAGGTTTCAATAACGGTGATATGATTTTTAAACAAATTTGATCGATATACATGACCTCAGTGCGTGATGACGTACACCACAGGCACGAAGCCAGTGCTCAGCGTTACCGCTCTGATTACACTACGCTACCTACAACACGTTGGATATTAGCGGCTAAATGAGTCCAACAGCTGTGAGTGAACGAGCATCCACAGTCAGGGGCGGAGCCCTCATAATGTTAAGGTTATAGGCTATATTTTAGTTTTTTACTTGTCAGGGAAAATGAGAAAAAATAAAAAGCTTATTATTCTAGGCTTGATGTAATTCTACATGGCACTCACTGCCTGTATAGGTAAACGAGTGAGTGACCAAAACACTACTAGGTCAACAGCCACTAGCCACATACAAAAAATAAGGTATCAGACAGTTTTTGTGCCACCCCTGTGAGCAGTGGTCTCAGTCTGGCCACCCATATGAAAATTGTCTGGCTCCGCCACTGTCCACAGTTGAAAAAGAAGCAGATGAAATAGCTGATAAGAGAGGAAGGACTAATTCAGTGGTGTATTCAGCTTGTATTTCTTGCCAGAAACCAGAAAAGAGGTTTGCAGGTACTGCCATCCAATTTTGGTGTTCTTGGCAGTTTTTCTGACATTTGTATTATTCATATCGATATCGGAATTATATAGTATCGACCGAAATTAGGAGTTATACCGTGATATAAATTTTAGCCATATCGTCCAGCCCTAGATCCACGTATTGTGTCCCAAGAGAGTAGAAACTTCAGGCAAATCCCTAATATGCTTCAATGCGTAAGTATAACTGACATAAAATGGCTTCAGTACCACTTGCTTAACTGGATCCTAAGTTACTGTGCACCTAGAGCTATTGTAACTGAAAAAAGTCATTACCAAACAGGTTTTTTTTTTTTTTTTTACTAAAATTAACTTTTTGACTCCTACATGTCACCACACCACCTGATCAAACATCCATCTATAAGGAAACTAATGAGACCAAAGACTATTATTGTATTATTATTGTAACCTGCAAATTCTGACTGAGGGGTCCATGGAGATGCAGTCATTAATGTACAGTGGAAAGCTGTAAGTAGAGTACACATCCATGTGGGGTACCAATGATTATGAACTGGGTTTCTGAGGTAAACTTTCCCAAACTCACCTGCTGCTCTCTGCCAGTGAGGTTTAGGTTGTAAGAGTCAATCTGCTGTATAGTCGTACCAGGATGATTGTGTTAAAAACTGAGCTAATGTCCAAATACAAAATTCTTGCAGGTTTTTGGGTGTTTTGAGGTGCTATAGGATTAGGTGAGGCTTCAGAGTAACTAATCTATAGTCATTCAATCCTGTGTTGGTACACAGTGCCCGTGTATTCATCGGGAGCAATCTCTTAATTCCATGCCTAATTAGTCCACTCTTTATAGTACTCACTACAGGTTTGACACATGTCAGCTTCTGCCAGTAGGTTGGGAGAAGATGGACATGGCACTGGTCAAAGAGGACCAGACCAGCATTAGGGGCAGAGCAATGTAATACAATATAGCAGCAATCTAAAATGTTACTCTCTCTGGTGGGGCAAGTAAATCCCCTAAAATGATAAGAGTCTGTGTGTGCGTGCTTTACGCTGGTGACCTGTTCTGCATGATTTTGCAGCACCTCACATGCACATGCATATATAAACTCTTACCAGCACAACAGAAGAAAAATCTCACAGGCAGTAGAACGGTTTACAGTTTATGAAAAGTGATTCTAAGTTAGGACTGCATAATTTGGTTAGCACTAGGGCTGGACAGTATACCGATTTATAGATATATTCGATATTTTTATACAATACTGAAAATGACCATATTCGTTATTTCAAGTATGCCTAGGATACACAGGTTACCATTTGAGAATGTTTAAAAAAGAGCACAAAAGCACTGTGCTTGCACTATCTCTCTCACGCATAAGCGATAAAAACAAGCCAGAGAACGACTCTTTTTAAACGAATTATTCATAGGAATCGCATCAGGGAGCTGTGCTCTTATCTATGGTAAAGATTTAGTTGTTTTGCTCACTCTATTTAATTAGTGTCGTGCATAAACAACTCCATGCGTTTCAGTGAATCAGTCGTGGTTCAGGCCTTGAAAAATAGCTGTATAAACCAATCAGAGCTTTCGAATTCAGATTTTGGCAGAATTTAAATTGTTGTTTCTTTAATCCAAAGCAAGACATGCTATTTTTTTTGCATTTCTCCAATGTGCTGCTCCACTGACTAAAATGTCTAAAAAAAACTGTCTGAATATGAACAATTAGGATAAATGCCTTGTGGCATGGACTGCCTTGATATCAAGCAGATCTTTCACACTGTATTTTAAGCAAGCAATAAATCATTAAAATCAAATGTTTGTTTTTATTTACAGTAATTGTTAAAAATTATATAAAATTTGATGCCTTTTTTATGGTGATCTGTTAGAAAGCACACAGCACACTCCAATTAAGTTGCTGTTTATTTATTGTGTGGTAAAGTTGTTAACTAAATAAATAATAAAAACAAATACACATTGGGGAGATGTGGGGTAGACAAGGGACATTTCCCAGGGATACATACCTCTTTGGTCCCTGCAGGACAAATACAAGTATAAAATACCTGAGAAGGCTGTAATGACCTGGCCAATCAATGTTATGTATATTTTTGCAAGCTAAGAAGAAACCCGAAGAGCCAAACAAAAAATGGATTTGGGAACCCTCCTTACAGTGACCCAAAAATGCGTAGAATGGCAATTCAGGGCATCATTACATTACTTTCTTAAAGTTTAGAGCCCTTATTTTCTAATGCCCTATGCATTCACTTCCCACTACAGTAATCCCTCCTTGATCGCGGGGGTTGCGTTCCAGAACCCCCCGCGAAAGGTGAAAATCCGCGAAGTAAAAACCACGTGTTTATATGGTTATTTTCATAACCCGATTCCATCGGGTTTAGCATTTAGCATCTTGTCATTAAAACCAATAGATTGAGGTAGCACAGCACGCTAACATGTCAATATAACATCTCCCTTCAGGTACCGATTACGGTTACATTTCCTGACAAGCCCGAACTTGCAAATAAAAACACTTGGTACAAGTTTATACAAGTAATATTTAAATTTATATTAGTAATATTTAAAGTAATATTTAAAGTAAATCAGTAATATTTTATTTACGTTTGAAAAGAACTCCATTCGTTTGTCCGCACCATCAGTCATTTTATTCTTCTGTAAGAGAAGAGCGCCCGACCCGCAATGAATTCTGGGATTGCCTTGATCACTGAAGGATTTGGAACAGCCTCCTTATTGGAAGCGCACAGGATGACGTGAAATGCGTCTATGTAGAGAGCTCCCTAGCTTTTCGAACACAGTGAAGCCGCAAAAGTCGAAGCGCGATATAGTGAGGGATTACTGTATATGCACATGCACCAAACAGCCAATCATACACTGCCAAGAGCAAATAATTCACAAACAAAACTGCAGAAAGAGAGAAAACCATCTACCCATTTTAAGCTAGCAAGCTTTAGTAAATGTGCCCAATCTGTGACCACTTCTTATTACCTGCCTGTGTTGGTTCAATCACAGAGGACAGCCATGGTGGGTTCCATGTGAGGGCCCCCCTTACTTGCACAGGCGCTCAGACCAATCCCAGAGATCGCATATTACAGCGGCAGCAGGAAGAGACCCCATCTGACCTTTCCTACCTCAAATACGGCCAATTACGTTTGTGTGGATGCTGGCCCAGGTCAGTGGCCTTGCAAGTTCAAACACACCACAATGGTGTGCTAGCTAAATCTAACCATTACCTATGCTTTCTATCAGTAAATCCTGAAACAATGTCTGGTCATCAGGGGTCTAATGCTCCAGTAAAATTGGGTTATGCTTCTGCTTAAAAGAAACGAAAAGATCTGAGCAACGTTCTGACTTGAAGCCTTTTAAATCATGTAGCACTTTTGACTATGAAAATTGTCCATTAAGGTGCTGTGGCAAAACTTTAACATGGTGAAAAACACATTAATAGGGTCTAAATTAAAGCAATTCTTTAAAGAACATGTTAAATTCTTACAAAATTGGTTGCAGTAGCTTTTAAAATGGCAAGGGGGTGGGCAATGTACACACTTTGGTTACATTCATGACAGAAACGATAGTTATTCGTTACACAAGATTCATCAGTTCACAAGTTTAAAGTCAAACAGTCATGGACAATTTTGTCATCTTAGACTGAAGAGGTGAAACCATTGAGACATGAAAAACTCAAGAAGGGGCAAATACTCCCACTGCACTGTACATTCTTAGTTAAAATTAGAAAATGCATCATTAGATTTTTTTTTTTCTATTTTGTGTTGTGATTACATAGCATTAATTGTCTAATGCTAGGTTCACAATACACGACTTTCAAAGTGTTCAGATCGATGTACAGTTCTCACACAACTTAATCTCTTGCAATTGTGAGTCTTTTAAAGTCATTGTGTATTTCACACTACATGACTGATCAGCCATAGGGGGTCAAACACTACACGATCTATCACCAGGAGGATTCACAGACGAATCCAAACTATGTTTTGTCACAGAACACACGTGAGAGATGACACAGGGTATAATGATAACGTGTGAAAAGGTTTTTTTTTTACTTTAGAAAATGAACGTCAGTAAAAAGCAAATGATCCAAGTTGTTTGAGCGCTGAAATGCAGCCAAAAAACAAGGAGAAAAAAGAAAAGAATTTGAAGGAAGGAGTGGATTGGGCCATGTGGTTAGCAGGGATTGTTTGTTCTGAGATAGTTGAAGGTAAATAAATTTTTTTGCAATAAAAACATAGGCTTTATTATTTGGCATAGACAATGAGATCACAAATACTGTAAAGCCTGTACGTGTGCCAATGTATCCTGATAGAAACTTGATTTGGCTGTAATTATGCTTGTTGACATTTACATGGAGAGCTGACTTTCAAGCCCAGAGCAAATGGCGATTTGCCTCCGATATGTCGGCAACCTGTCGGCGAGCAAAAATCATGTAGTGTGAACTAGGCATACATCAGTATTTTACTGCTGGATAAAATGCAATTTGTGATTTTTGGTTTGCCTTTTTAAATTAGTTTTAAAGACCAGATTAAGTCCTACATGTACATGCTGATCAGTATCTAACAGCTCTGGAATAAAAGACATAGTAAATCAGTTAAGTATGGCAGCACCCAAGTCTTAAATTCTAGATTCAAGCAGTTAAGTGACTTTCACCTAGTCAGTAAGCAAGGAGTCTCTTGTTGTTTATCTTTTTTTTTCAATAATTATGTGCAATATTTTTTTTATTTTAGTGCACTCAATTTGTCTTCCGCTGCTGAGGCATACCAGATTGCATCCGAGGAGAGCGTGTTGCTGTACACGCCTCTTCCGACACGTGCACAGCCCTCCTCTTCTCGCTCCTGCATTCTGCACAGACGTCTCTACCGCCAATCAGGGTCCTTACACAGCGTATGAAGATCCCACCCACACAGAGTCCGGTCCCCACCCTGCAGATACCATGGCCAATTAGTATCTGCTGCAGCCAATTATGCCCGCCAGATGGCGCCCAGTCAACTGGTGGCAAAGCCGAGTTTCGAACCGAGGAGTTCAGAGTCTCGGCGCCCCATGTGCAGTACATTTTGAATGAGCATGTGCAGGACTAGTAGTAAAATGTTTGGCTGCATTAATACTGCTACAGTTGCTGGATTTGTTAAAATACCCCAGTGTCACCACTGAGTTTAACATAGTGTGCCGACCATGTGAAATTCAAAGTATAAGGTTTGCATTTAGCGATTTAACAGGAACAATATGCATTATGAGGTGGTTCTAGCAATCATATGGCAATTAAGTTAGTGTAACACTTACTGACTTTTCTGTGGTGTAGTGTGCTGACAATGTCTGATGTATAGGTTTACGTATTGAGTGCATTTTGTCCCTTCAGGGTAGTGCTGGACAATAATTCGATATCGATATATATCGCGATAGAAAATGTTTCAATAACGGTGATATGATTTTTATACAAATTCGATCGATATGCATACGTCAGTGCGTGATGACGTACGCCACAGGCGTTACCGCTCTGATTACACTCCGCTACAACACGGTGGATATTAGCGGCTAAATGAGTTCAACAGCTGTGAGTGAACGAGCATCCACTGTTAAAAAAGAAGCAGTAGAAATAGTTGATAAGAGAGGAAAGACTATACTCTTTTTTTCTGTATTCTTCAAGCACAATACCTGATATAGCAAATTCTGCAGCAACTCTTAAGCACTTTTGTTCGAAAATGTTTACATACAAATAATAATCAGTCCATGTTGTGGATTAAAGTTGGGACCAGACGTGGAAAGTAACATTTACAGAGGTGGAATTACATTTACCCGCGTTACTGTAATTGAGTAGTTTTTTTGTATACTTGTACTTTTTAAAGTACATTTCACAGCCTGTAATTTTACTTTTACTTAGGTATGTTTTGTATTAGGAATTGTAATTCGCTACATTTTAAATAAGATCCGTTACTGAGTAAAATAAAAACGCTAAAGAAATCGCGTCTGGGAAACTACTGCAGTAAATTCTGCGACGGGGAGTCGAATCTTTTGTCTCGGTTCCTTTAAAGAGCCGTATATACATAACGACTCCCAGAAGCGGTTCCTTTATTTCAGTTTAAAGGGCCGTTCAATAGATTCGAATCATTCTACGACACATCACTAGTGGTTATACAGTTTAAAAAAGTTTTATGGGACTAAAATGACACATTACTCATCCCTAAATGTTTTAAATGTTGTACCAACATGTTTCTTCTATTATATTTGAATTAAAAACAACTATTGTGAGATTTATATCCACTTGTCATGTTTGCATTACACAGAAGAGACACGCCCTCCTGTTAAAAAAGTAACGAAGTAAAGTTTACTCTGAGTACATTTTAAATGAGTTACGTTTTACTTGAGTAGATTTTTAGACTAGTAACTTTACTCGTACTTAAGTAAAAATTCATTAAAGTAATAGTACTTTTACTTGAGTACAATATTTTAGTACTCTTTCCACCTCTGGTTAAGACATATGTTAATATATTATATTATATTGTCAAAGCTTATGTTTATTTGAGAATGATGTCATGTTTTTGTCTGTATACAAATGCTGAATACAAGTAAAAGGTGAAAGCTAATTTATTTGTATTATTATTATTATTTCTAAAATATTATGTAGTTGTAAAGGGTGAGATTTCATAGACTTTTGCAGGGTTCAGAGGTTTGCAGGTACAGCCTTTCAATGTTGGGGTTCCTGGCAGTTTTTCTGACATTTGTATTATTCATATCGATATCGGAATTATATCGTATCGACCGAAATTGGGAGTTATATTGTGATATAAATTTTAGCCATATTGTCCAGCCCTACTTCAGGGAATCCATAATCAAGGGAAAGGTGTGCTTTTCTAAACACATCATCATCTCTCTGTAGTCTGTGCCTGTAAAGTATTAGGCTCCCAACAGTTTGTCTATGTACAGTTTATTTCTTTTTTTATAAACTCAGCAAACTCTATAAAGACGCTCAGATCCACTGGCAATCGGTTAGACAAAAGTCTAAATCAGCTAAAAACGCGACTCAGGTAAGTGAGTTTGGAAAACTCCCAACCGATTATGTGGACACAGAAGCGGGATGTGTCAAAACACGGATGATAATTTTCATCTATCACTACTATGGTAGGCTGTGTTGTGTATTGTAGCTTCTATTTATTCTAAAATTCAATTCATGTATGTTACTTAATGATGCCGTGACTTCCTTTCCTTTAAAAATTCTGAAAATCTTTGATTTTTAAAAAATGAGGTCCGTAAAATTAAGCAAATTCCCCATTAATTTAGTAGAGCCCTACCTATATATGTAAATAAATTAAGGTGTGTGTGAATGTTAAAGTATACAAAGAATGTGTTTACTGTCTGCTATTGTTGGCTACATCTTATATTGGCGATGATCATGACCAAAAACATTGTGGATTGGTGTGAGCTAAACCGTCTCTAGATCAATATGGGTAAAACCAAAGAGGTGGATCTTTTTAGAGGTGAATCTAAGCTCACTCCACCAAAACCAGTAAACATTTAGGGAATGGATATTGAGATTGTCAACACTTACAAGCCTGGCTGTTCACGTAAATAATGACAAAACTAGGCAATGTAAAAAGGCCAGAGCAGACTTCTTCTGTTGAGGAGGCTTCGGTCTTTTGGAATACAGGGAGCTTTTTTCAATTCTTTCTATAACACTGTGGTGGCACCTGCCATCTATTAGGCAATAATCTGCTGGGGTAGTGGTATCATGATAACGAACAGGAAGAAGTTGGACAAACTTTTTAGAAAGGCAAGTTCTGTCCTAGGCTGTGTACATGATTCGGTGGAGGCAGTTGGGAAACAAAAGACGACGACCAAGATGTCATCCCTAATGGATAAACACCTCTTAACCACTTATAACAATGTAATCAGTACTAATCAGTACTAGACAGTCGCAGCACTGGGCAGCTCCTTTAGTGACAGGCTCCTCCACCTGCATGGTTTAAATTAGAGATACAACAGCTCATTCCTCCCTGCTGCTGTCAGAGCACCAGTTATCTTCTTCACAATAAACAATCTGGATTCTCACACACACACACACACACACACACACACACACACACACACACACACACACACACACACACACACACACACACACACACACACACACACACACACAGTGGGAGAAATAAGTATTTGATCCCCTGCTGATTTTGTAAGTTTACCTCCTTACAAAGACTTAAACAGTCTATAATTTTTATGGAAGGTTTATTTTAACAGAGAGAGACAGAATATCAACAAAAGATCCAGAAAAAAAACATTAAATAAAAGTTATGAATTTATTTGTATTTAATTAAGGGAAATAAGTATTTGATCCCCTACCAACCAGCAAAAATTCTGACCCCCACAGACCGGTTATGTGCCCATGAGGCACACAAATTAGTCCTGTCCCTGTATAAAAGACTCCTGTCACAGAATCAGTTTCTTCCGTTCAAATCTCTCGACCACCATGGGCAAGACCAAAGAGCTATCAAAGGACGTCAGGGACAAGATTGTAGACCTGCACAAGACTGGAATGGGCTACAAGACCATCAGCAAGAAGCTTGGTGAGAAAGAGACCACTGTTGGTGCGATAATTCAAAAATGGAAGAAATACAAGATCAATCACCCTCACTCTGGAGCTCCATGCAAGATCTCACCTGGTGGGGTAAGAATGATTCTGAGAAAGGTGAGGTCAGTCCAGAATTACACAGGAGGAGCTTGTCAATGATCTCAAAGGAGCTGAGAGCAGAAAAATGCTGGATATGACCCCAAAAACACCATCACCACCGGGCATTTCTTTGCTTCCAAACACGGCGAGTGGAGTTGATGCCAAAGAGCTCAATTTTGGTCTCATCTGACCATATCACATTCTCCCAAGCTTTCTCTGAATCATTCAGGTGTTCATTGGCAAACTTCAGACGGGCCTGTACATGAGCCTTCTTGAGCAAAGGGACTTTGCGGGCACTGCAAGATCTCAATCCATTACGGCGAAGTGTGTTACTAATGGTTTTCTTGGTGACTGTGCTCCCAGCTCCCTTGAGATCATTGACAAGCTCCTCCCGTGTAATTCTGGGCTGACCTCACCTTTCTCAGAATCATTCTTACCCCACCAGGTGAGATCTTGCATGGAGCTCCAGAGCGAGGGTGATTGACTGTGATCTTGTATTTCTTCCATTTTTGAATTATCGCACCAACAGTGGTCTCTTTCTCACCAAGCTTCTTGCTGATGGTCTTGTAGCCCATTCCAGCCTTGTGCAGGTCTACAATCTTGTCCCTGACGTCCTTTGATAGCTCTTTGGTCTTGCCCATGGTGGTCGAGAGATTTGAACGAAAGAAACTGATTCTGTGACGGGAGTCTTTTATACAGGGACAGGACTAATTTGTGTGCCTCATGGGCACATAACCGGTCTGTGGGGGGCAGAATTCTTGCTGGTTGTCATGGTGATGGTGGACGCTGGCGCATTTTGGCTGCCGCTACCATATTTTATTTTATTATTTTATTCATTTTAATTAGTAAATAGTCTCATTGGTGATTATCGCTACTGCTTCAGGAAAGAGAGGACAACATTTAGTCTGGACTCATCCTTCAATTGGATTTTATTGCACCCAGAGTTTTCTGGACTTGATCTGTACTGTCGTCTGCCTAACACGAGCCGTTGCTGCCCTGCTCCATCTCTGAATTTGCATCTGCCGATTTTAGTTCTGTTTGGATTTATGGATTCATGGACTTTACCCTGCCTCGGCTAATAATTCACAGTCTGCCGCATACTTTCACATATACGGTAATAATATGCCTTATTACTCGAAACCGGAGCTGCTGCGCTTAAATTCAAAGACTCGCCTGCCTACTGATGTCTACACACGATGTGTTGCTATGGGAATAGCACGACGCCAAAGGTACATTCATCGAGGATCCCGCCGCAGCATCTGCATATCTAGAAGTAATGCGGATGGGCTTATTCCATCTATTTGTTCTGTGGTACGCCGCTATCCAACTGAACCATGGGTTAAAAACAGCGGGGTTAATTTTAGTAACCTCCGTCATCTGAAGTATACTTTGCCGAACAAAAATCTAACTGGCAATGTTTCACAATTGCTCTCAGATTCAATGCCAGTTAAAATAGCATTGGTCAATGCTAGGTCAGTGGTAAATAAGACCTTTGTATTGAACGATTTTTTCGTTTCCCATGGCCTGGACTTTCTCTTTGTGACTGAAACACACCTAGAAGTTCTGGCCGAGGGGGTGGTCTTGCAACTATTTTTAAGGATCTTTTTAAATGCTGTCTATTGACTATGGGACAGTATCCAAGTTTTGAAATGCAAATGTGTAAAGTTGAGCTTTCATGCTCTGTGCTTTGTGTTCTGGTGTACAGACCGCCTAAATTTAATGGTGATTTCCTTCAGGAACTTTCTGATTTTTTTATCACTTATTCTACCTAGCTATGACAAAATTTTGATTCTGGGCGATTTTAACATTCATGTCTGTTGTCCATCTAAGCCGTTAGTAGGAGAATTTTTACAACTTATTGATTCTTTTAATCTGATCCAGTTCGTTACGGGCCCTACACATGAGCATGGACATACACTAGACTTGGTCTTGTCATTTGGGTTCTCAGTCTGCAACCTAGAGGTAGTAGATACATGTTTTTCTGATCACAGACCCATTGTGTTTGATGTTGCCATTCCATGTTCCATTTTTAAGCATACTTAATCATATTATACACGCCCTATTACACCTCATGCAGTTAGCCAATTCTCAGCTGCTTATGTTGCTTCTCCCTCAGCTTGTACTATTCCCATAGTCCTAGAGTTCTTTTTAATATAATCAATAAGGTATTGCATCCTGTATCCACTTCTGAGGCATCTGCTGAAATTTGTAATGATTTTATGAAATTTTTTATCAGAAAAATTGACAATATAAGAGCACTTTTTCCATTTTCAGCACATGACCCTTCAGATTTACCTACGGGTTCCACTTTCCTTAGTGAGTTTCAGCCTGTGTCAATGTCTTATCTAACTGACATAATGATGCATATGAGACCTACCACATGCCCCATGGACACGCTTCCCACACCGTTTTTTAAAGATGTGCTGCCATCAGTTGCTTCGAGTGTTTTGTCTATAATCAATAGCAGTCTCATGAATGGTATAGTTCCTTCTTGCTTTAAACATGCTGTTATTCAGCCTCTATTAAAAAAGCCTGGCTTAGACCCATCAGTCATGAGTAATTTTAGACCAATTTCTAAATTACCATTTTTATCGAAAGTTTTGGAGAAGGTTGTTTTTCTTCAACTTTCTTCATTTTTAAGCATACATAACATTCAAGATACATTCCAATCAGGGTTTAGAACACGCCATGGTGTTGAGTCTGCTCTTCTGAAGGTGTCCAATGATCTACTTTTAGCTGTTGATTCCGGAAAATTTGCTGTTTTAATTCTTTTAGATCTTAGTGCAGCCTTTGACACTGTCGACCATTCTATCTTGTTGGATCGCCTACAGTATTTCGTTGGCATTAAGGGTACTGCACTGAGGTGGTTTGCTTCCTATTTGGAAAGCAGAACCTTTTCTGTTAAAATGGGTCAGTTTTCCTCCCCTTCAGCGCCTGTTACATGTGGAGTACCCCAGGGCTCTATTTTGGGTCCTGTTTTGTTTTCATTATATATTCTCCCCCTTGGGTCCATCTTTCGGAAGTACAAAATTCCTTATCACTGTTACGCAGATGATACCCAGTTTTATCTCCCACTAAAACCAGGAGAAAATAGTTCTCTGAGCCTAATTTTTGATTGCTTGAGAGATATTAACAGTTGGATGTCTAGGAACTTTCTTAATTTAAACCAAGACAAAACCGATATTATTATTTTTGGAAATCCTAATTCGGGAAGGGCCATAGCTAATGATCTGGGGCCATTAACATCGTATGTAAATAGCCATGTAAAAAATCTGGGTGTCATTTTTTATCCTGCTCTTAAGTTTGAGAAACAAGTGAATGCTGTTGTGAGAGCTAGTTTCTTTCAACTTAGGAACATTGCTAAAATAAAAAGTATCCTTTCTTTTAATGATTTGGAAACAGTAGTGCATGCTTTTATTTCCTCGCGTATCGATTTTTGCAATTCACTGTACTTGGGAATCGGTCAGTCAAGCTTGTCACGTCTACAGCTGGTTCAAAATGCAGCCGCGAGGCTCCTGACCGGTACCAAGAAAAGGGAGAGCATTACCCCCATACTTGCATCATTGCATTGGTTACCAGTCAAATATAGGATAGAATTTAAAGTTCTATTATTTGTTTTTAAGGCTTTACATGGCTTGGCTCCGAGCTATATCGTTGACCTTCTCTGTGTTTACTCCACTCCACGAGCTCTACGATCCTCTAACCAACTGCTCTTAGCTATTCCATGTTCTCAAATGAGGTTTAAGGGTGACAGGGCCTTTTCTGTAGCTGCCCCAAGACTCTGGAATAGTCTTCCATTTTTCATAAAGGAGACCCACACAATAGATGCCTTTAAGTCAAATTAAAAAACTTATTTGTTTTCTTTGGCATTTGAGTCTTCTTAATGAATAAGTTTTTAATATTTTTTGGGTTGTCATAGCCATCTTTGTTTTAGTGGTTTTATTTTATTTATATGTTGGTGCGTATGTATGTTATTTTGTATGTACAGTGTATCACAAAAGTGAGTACACCCCTCACATTTCTGCAAATATTTCATTATATCTTTTCATGGGACAACACTATAGACATGAAACTTGGATATAACTTAGAGTAGTCAGTGTAGTGGCCTAGGCTATAAGAAGATTGCTAACACCCTGAAACTGAGCTACAGCATGGTGGCCAAGGTCATACAGCGGTTTTCCAGGACAGGTTCCACTCGGAACAGGCTTCGCCAGGGTCGACCAAAGAAGTTGAGTCCACGTGTTCGGCGTCATATCCAGAGGTTGGCTTTAAAAAATAGACACATGAGTGCTGCCAGCATTGCTGCAGAGGTTGAAGACGTGGGAGGTCAGCCTGTCAGTGCTCAGACCATACGCCGCACACTGCATCAACTCGGTCTGCATGGTCGTCATCCCAGAAGGAAGCTGACGCACAAGAAAGCCCGCAAACAGTTTGCTGAAGACAAGCAGTCCAAGAACATGGATTACTGGAATGCCCTGTGGTCTGACGAGACCAAGATAAACTTGTTTGGCTCAGATGGTGTCCAGCATGTGTGGCGGCGCCCTGGTGAGAAGTACCAAGACAACTGTATCTTGCCTACAGTCAAGCATGGTGGTGGTAGCATCATGGTCTTGGGCTGCATGAGTGTTGCTGGCACTGGGGAGCTGCAGTTCATTGAGGGAAACATGAATTCCAACATGTACTGTGACATTCTGAAACAGAGCATGATCCCCTTCCTTCGAAAACTGGGCCTCATGGCAGTTTTCCAACAGGATAACGACCCCAAACACAACCTCCAAGATGACAACTGCCTTGCTGAGGAAGCTGAAGGTAAAGGTGATGGACTAAACCCAATTGAGCACCTGTGGCGCATCCTCAAGTGGAAGGTGGAGGAGTTCAAGGTGTCTAACATCCACCAGCTCCGTGATGTCATCATGGAGGAGTGGAAGAGGATTCCAGTAGCAACCTGTGCAGTAGCAGCTCTGGTGAATTCCATGCCCAGGAGGGTTAAGGCAGTGCTGGATAATAATGGTGGTCACACAAAATATTGACACTTTGGGCACAATTTGGACATGTTCACTGTGGGGTGTACTCACTTATGTTGCCAGCCATTTAGACATTAATGGCTGTGTGTTGAGTTATTTTCAGAAGACAGTAAATCTACACTGCTATACAAGTTGTACACTGACTACTCTAAGTTATATCCAAGTTTAATGTCTATAGTGTTGTCCCATGAAAAGATATAATGAAATATTTGCAGAAATGTGAGGGGTGTACTCACTTTTGTGATACACTGTATATATATATATATATATATATATATATATATATATATATATATATATATATATATACAGTGGATCTAAAAGTGTACACACCCCTGTTAAAATGCCAGGTTTAGTGATGTAAAAAAATGAGACCAAGATAAATCATTTCAGAAATTTAACCACCTTTAATGTGACCTATACCATGTACATCTCAATTGAAAAACAAAATGTAGTCTTTAGGGGGAAGAAGTAAAAAATAAAAAAATAAAATAATGTGGTTGCATAAGTGTGCACACCCTCTTATAACTGGGGATGTGGCTGTGTTCAGAATGAACCAATCACATTCAAACTCATGTTAAATGGGAATCAGTAGACACCTGTCATCATTTAAAGTGCCTCTGATTAACCCCAAATAAGTTCAGTTGTTCTAGTAGGCTTTTCCTGACATTTTCTTAGTCACGTCTTACAGCAAAAGCCATGGTCCACAAAGAGCTCCCAAAGCATCAGAGGGATCTCATTGGCATCAAAGGCATCAGTCTGGAGAAGGGTACAAAAGAATTTCCAAGGCATTAGATATACCATGGAACACAGTGAAGACAGTCATCATCAAGTGGAGAAAATATAGGACAACGGTGACATTGCCAAGAACAGGACGTCCCTCCAAAATTTATGAAAAGACACGAAGAAAACTGGTCAGGGAGGCTACCAAGAGGCCTACAGCAACATTAAAGGAGTTGCAGGAATTTCTGGCACGTACTGGCTGTGTACTACATATGACAACAATATCACGTATTCTTCATATGTCTGGCCTAGGGGTAGGGTGGCAAGACGGAAGCCTCTTCTTACAAAGAAAAATATCCAAGCCCGGCAAAATTTTGCAAAAACGCATTTGAACTCTCCTAAAAGCATGTGGGAAAATGTGTTATGGTCTGATGAAACCAAGGTTGAACTTTTCGGCCATAATTCCAAAAGGTATGTTTGGAGTAACAACACTGCACATCACCAAAAGAACACCATACCCTCAGTGAAGCATGGTGGTGGCAGCATCATGCTTTGGGGCTGTTTTTCTTTAGCTGGTACTGGGGCCTTAGTCAAGGTGGAGGGAATTATGAACAGTTCCAAATACCAGTCGATGTTGGCACAAAACCTTCAGGTTTCTGCTAGAAAGCTGAAGATGAAGAGGAACTTCATCTTTCAGCACGACAACGACCCAAAGCATACATCCAAATCAACCAAAGAATGGCTTCACCAGAAGAAGATTAAAGTTTTGGAATGGTCCAGCCAGAGCCCAGATCTGAATCAGATTGAAAATCTGTGGGGTGCTCTGAAAAGGGCTGTACACAGGAGATGCCCCCGCAATCTGACAGATTTGGAGCGTTTTTGCGAAGAAGAGTGGGCAAATATTGCTAAGTCAAGATGTGCCATGTGATAGGCTCCTACCCAAAAAGACTGAGTGCTGTAATAACATCAAAAGGTGCCTAAACAAAATATTATTTTAAGGGTGTGCACACTTATGCAACCACATTATTTTATTTTTTTATTTTTTACTTCTTCCCCCTAAAGATTTCAGTTTGTTTTTCAATTGAGATGTACAGGTTATAGGTCACATTAAAGGTGGTAAAAGTTCTGAAATGATTTATCTTGGTCTCATTTTTTTACATCGCTAAACCTGGCATTTAAACAGGGGTGTGTACACTTTTTATATCCACTGTACATACACACACACACATTAGCCATACCAATCAGCCATAACATTAAAACTGTTTCTACACTCACTGTCCATTTTATCAGCTCCACTTATCATATAGAAGCACTTTGTAGTTCTACAATTACTGACTGTAGTCCATCTGTTTCTCTGCATGCTTTGTTAGCCCACTTTCATGCTGTTCTTCACTGGTCAGGACTCTCCCACACCACAGAGCAGGTATTATTTAGGTGGTGGATCATTCTCAGTACTGCAGTGACAATGACATGGTGGTGGTGTGTTAGCATGTGTTGTGCTGGTATTTGGAGTTTTTAAATACCGTGTCGACTCACTGTCCACTCTATTACACACTCCTACCTAGTTCGTCCACCTTGTAGATGTAAAGTCAGAAACGTTCGCTCATCTATTGCTGCTGTTCAAGTTGGTCATCTTTTAGACCTGACCATTGAAGAACAGCATGAAAGTCGGCTAACGAAGCATGCACAGAAACAGATGGACTACAGACAGTAATTGTAGAACTACAAAGTGCTTCTATATGGTAAGTGGAGCTGATAAAATGAACAGTGAGTGTAGAAACAAGGAAATGGTTTTAATGGTATGGCTGATCGGTGTATATCCCAAAAGTTCTTCTGACGGTGTTACACTGTAATGTTGATTAGAACTTGTTGATTATTACCACCCCACTACAACAATTATCAGTACTATTCAAATGAACATCTTCACTGCATAGCGTTGCTACTGAAAGTAAGTATTCAGACATTTCACACCGTGTTGTGAAACTGATCTAAAATTAAATATAAGGGCCAATTTTGTCTTTCAGTATACAAGTAAAAGGTGTTTTTATCTTTACAAAGATTATTAAAAATCCAAAACTAAAATCTTTTATTTCCAAACGTCTCAACCTCTTTGCTTTGGCACTCTAAACTGTGGTCAGGAAACCACCTGTTGCGATTTAAACTGATTGGGCATAATTAGTAGGACACACACCTGGGATCTTTAGGAGCCCACGATAATTTCAAACATTGAAAATCTTGAAACTTTAAGTGCCTTCAAGAACATATTGGCCTTTTTCATTTTAAAATGGAAGAACCTCGACACAAACCGAAACCTTTCCGGAGAAGGTAAGAACGAAACCAATGAGTAATCTAAAAGTTAACCAAAAGTACTGTGCAAAGACAGAAGAACCTGTTGGATGGACAACTACATCCATAGGGTGTGTTCGAAAAGCTAGGGAGCTCTCTACATAGACAGCATTTTACATCATCCTATGTGCACTCCCGAGAATGAGGCTGTTCGAAATCCTACATGCCTTAATATGCTGTCTAGTTAGGCATCTTAAAATTTCTGTTATTTTGATTCAAGAACGAGTGAGCATCGGAAGCGTCCTTAGTGATCAAGGCAATCCCAGCATTTAGTGCGGCAGCTCTTCTCTCACAGAAAAAATTTAAAAAACATGGCTGATGAAAAGAGTTATTTTCAAACATAAATAATTTACTATTGATTTTTAACTTGTAAACTTGCACAAGTGTCATTTATTTGCAAGTTCGGGCTTGTCAGTGAATTTAACCGTTTTCGGTACACGAAGGGAGATGTTAGTTGACATGCTAGCGCGCTGTGCCACCCCATCCCATTGGTTTGAATGGCAAGATGCTAAGTGTGTTAGCTTAGTAAGCGAAACCCGATGGAATCGCTGTCTAAGTAGCGTGTTCGATTAACCTGCCTTATAAGTCATTGACTTATTAGAATCCTCTCTACTGAGGCAGCTGCCTATGGAGGCAGTAAGACAGCAAGGCAGCTCCCTAGGTTTTCGAACACACACATAAAAACACAAATCAGAAAGAAACTAAAAGGTAAGATGCGAGAAAATGTTGAATAAAAATTAAGTGACAACCCATAAAGGTCTCCTTGGTCTGATGGACAAAAAGTGTACTGTCTTTTTGGAATGTGTTGCAGGAATGAAATACAGGAATGGATGTATATTAACCAGAGAAATAAAGGTGACCAGACAAAACATGAAATATCTTCACACTGTCTGCTAAAAAAGTACAGGGTGGGCCATTTATATGGATACACCTAAATAAAATGGGAATGGTTGGTAATATTAACTTCCTGTTTGTGGCACATTAGTATATGGGAGGGGGGAAACTTTTCAAGATGGGTGGTGACCATGGCGGCCATTTTGAAGTCGGCCATTTTGGATCCAACTTTAGTTTTTTCAATGGGAAGAGGGTCATGTGACACATCAAACTTATTGAGAATTTCACAAGAAAAACAATGGTGTGCTTTTAACGTAACTTTATTCTTTCATGAGTTATTTACAAGCTTCTCTTTGTTTACAGCCATTGACATGTCGCAGAGGTTAACACGTGAGGAGCGGATAGAAATTGTGTTGATGTCTGGTGAACGCAGTACCCGGGTCATTGCAGCAGATTTCAATGCAAGACACCCTACGAGACCACCCATCTCCCATGCTACAGTTAGCAAACTGCTTGCCAAGTTTCGTGAAACTGGTTCAGTGTTGGATTTGCCAAAATGTGGACGCATGAAAACTGTCACTAATGAAGAAACATCAGTGGCTGTCCTAGCTTCATTCAGCAAGAGCCCACAGCGTAGCACTCGCCACATGTCACTGGAGAGTGGCATCAGTCGAACATCCCTTCGGCGGATATTAGCTACTCACAAATGGCACCCTTACAAACTCCAGCTGCTGCAGCATCTCAACGAGGATGACCCAGATCGGCGCACTGAATTTGCAGAATGGGCAAAACAAAAATTGGAAAAGGACCCTCAGTTTACACAGAACATTTTGTTCAGTGATGAGGCAAACTTTTATGTGAATGGTGAAGTTAACAAACAAAACCACCGCTATTGGTCTGACACTAACCCACATTGGATAGATCCCTCCAAGACTGTTGGAACACAAAAATTGATGGTATGGTGTGGTATATGGGGTACAAAGATAGTGGTGCCATTCTTCATCAATGGAAACCTCAAGGCCACTGGATATTTAAAATTGCTACATGATGATGTGTTTCCCTCTTTATGCACTGAAGCTGGCACGTTCCCTGAGTTTTTCCAGCAAGATGGTGCACCACCACATTATGGGTGTCAGGTCTGAGCATTCCTAGATGAACAGTTTCCTGGAAAGTGGATTGGTCGTCGTGGGCCAGTTGAATGGCCCCCAAGGTCTCCCGATCTGACCCCCTTAGACTTTTATCTTTGGGGTCATCTGAAGGCAATTGTCTATGCTGTGAAGATACGAGATGTGCAGCACCTGAAACTACGGATACTGGAAGCCTGTGCTAGCATTTCTTCTGCGGTGTTGCTATCAGTGTGTGAAGAGTGGGAGAAGAGGGTTGCATTGACAATCCAACACAATGGGCAGCACTTTGAACACATTTTATAAGTTGTCAGAAACTTGTAAATAACTCATGAAAGGATAAAGTTACATTAAATCCAAGCTGTTTTTCTTGTGAAATTCTCAATAAGTTTGATGTGTCACATGACCCTCTTCCCACTGAAAAAACTAAAGTTGGATCCAAAATGGCCGACTTCAAAATGGCCGCCATGGTCACCACCCATCTTAAAAAGTTTTCCCCCTCCCATATACTAATGTGCCACAAACAGGAAGTTAATATCACCAACCATTCCCATTTTATTTAGGTGTATCCATATAAATGGCCCACCCTGTATGTCAAAATAATACTTATTTCTGCATTTATTTATTTTTGCACTTTCCATACTGTCCCAACATTTTTTCTGATTTGGGGTTGCATTTTGTAGCTCCCCCTTGTGCCACACAAAAAAGCTCTAGACTTGACTTGCAAGAACTTCACATGACTAAGGCTTGCCATCTTCCCAACTACCCAGTAATGTTTTTTCATAACCATATTGTTGTGTGCACTCAGTGAAGTGAAAGTGTAAAAAACTGTGCATTTGCTACCTCAAACAATTTGGCTAGGCTAAATCCCACAAAAATAAAGCATGCATGTCAGACTGCACCTTCACCCATCACCCAAATATACCCCAAATTTTTTATTCAAAGTTGGGTGTTTCAGCAGATGCGAAACCCATGGATACGGAGGATGAGTTGTATTGAAATTCAAGTTCCAGGATTTTCACAGATTAACTTCTTTTCTTTGTGATGTGCCATACATTTTCAGTAGGAGACAGATCTGGACTGCAGGTAGGCCAGTCAAGCACACATACTCTGTGTCTAGGGCTGGGCGATATTGCAAAAAAAAATAAAAAATCTCTCGATTATTTTCAAATTTATTACCGATTGTCGATTCCGATTGTGATTTTTTTTGTTTGTTCTTGTATAATGCAATTGAAAAAAAACTCAAATTTCCTTTTTTGCATTTTAATTTAAAAGACTGCAGAAGTGCAAAAATAGTAACAGCACCACCGATAATTATCCTTTCAAGGGACTCAAACTTTTTAACAATAACTGTATAACAATAATTAACAATAATTAAAACAAAATAGAAATCTTAATTAGCTATATCCTTTTTAAGAATAGCTCACAAACAACTCTTACTTTAAATAATGTGCAAGCAAAACCTCCTTACATTAAAAAAGTGCAAAACAACAAATAGTTCTTTACAAGTTTCTTAAAAGGAACACAAGCCTGTGTACTGTTTCCACCAATTAAGTGAGTCTGTATCAGTATCTACACTGGGGGACATTGAGTAAGCAGTAAGCTCAGCTTTAATTTTGTCCTCTTGTGACTGGGGGTGGATGGAGGTGTTAAGTTCTGCTTCTAACAATATGGACTACAATTCCCATGCGCCCACGGACTCTCATATGACTATCACTTGTCCCCGGTCAGCCAATCCTGATCGGTCCTCATGCTCCGGAGTTTTGATTCAGTTCAGCTGTGTTTAATTCCATGAATCTTATTTCAACGAAACTACATTTCGTTGCCTTGTACCTGCACTGAACAATAACAATAAAGTTGAATCTATCTATCTATCTATCTATCTATCTATCTATCTATCTATCTATCTATCTATCTATCTATCTATCTATCTATCTATCTATCTATCTATCTATCTATCTATTTAAAAACTTCTGTTTGTCTGTCTCGTTGTGAAGTATTGCCGATCGTGTTTGCAGTCCTTATTATTTCTGAATCTAGCCGTTACCATGTATGATCCTTGTTGTCTTCCGTTTACTATTTTTGCTGCCTGTCTGTTTATCCTCTGGTTTTGGACTCTGCCTGATTTTGTAAACTGATTTTGCCCTTTTGATATTAAACTTTCCTTGATATATATTCCGACATGTTGACATGTTCCGACTCTTGACATGTTGGTATTTTAATTAAAATATAAAGTATGTAAATAATCGCGATTGTCACATTTCTAACATCGTGTGAAATCATTCGAATTAACCGAATCAATCGTGAAAATTGCCCAGCCCTATCTGTGTCAACCTGTACAAATTCTAAATTTGGTTACCCAACTTAATTAGGGACCAAGTGTACCAACGTGGGCTGTATGGGTGGAGCAGGAACCAGTGCAGAACACCGACAGGTCAAAAAGAATCACCAGTGGAGTGAGAGAATACACGCACCATATTTAAAACTCAACTGTAATCATTTTTAATTAAAGTGGTGTTGTGAAAAGTATAAATACACAAAAATACTTGAATAGTGCTAAAGGACACAACAATCGCCTAAGTGCAACAAACCAAAAAAACACTTCATATTGTATATAGTAAGTGTGCCATATCTGCTCTCAGCAACAAGAAGAGAATGCTATGAATGCCTCACCTTCAGCAAACCTCACCTACCTACATAGGTTCCCTTGTGGAACTGAGAAATTAACAATACCGCATTATACAGCATAGAAAGTTCTGGATTTGGATATCCTCTGTATATTATTGTGGGGTGCTGTGCCACCCTTAATACACATGTTCGGGTTAGAATGTTGCCATTTAAGAAACTTGAATTCATATAATTTAAATCATAAACAACAGAAATATTACTCTGCACAAATAGATCTGTGTAATGCAGTGGCGATTTCTCTAAGACTGCAAGGGAAGCTCAGTGGACGTTTTGATTGACAGCTAGTTTGAGCGCTACACCGTCACTTCTCAAACTTAAACTCAAAAGAAGCTTTATTGGCATGACAAATAGGGACATTCGTATTGCCAAAGCAATACACTTCATTAGTCACTTAATCACTAGGAGCTTCAGTCCCATCGCGGATTTTGTGAGTGAAGTCGAAAGACAAACTGCAACCCATTTCAGGCCATTTTCTTGTAAAAGGAACAGAGGGCAGAATTTATGTGTAAATAAATTGACAAATTTTATGATGTAAGCCGACAATGAGCTTCCCCTCTTTGAAAGACCAGCAGCCGCCACTGGTGTAATGTTATTTTTTGTTATGTTGTAGTATACAGGTTGTTATCTCATATCTACAGCAGTGTCAGAAAAAGTTTAAAACACTGGGAGAATTTTGTGATAAGCATGCTATTCAATATCTTATCTATCTTAGTGCAATATACAGTACTTTTGTAAAATAATATATTTTTCTCTTAGTGCAATAATATGTATGCGGCTGCTTATGATAATGTCCTGTCTTTTTGCTTATGCCCTTTTATGTTTAATTGTGTTGTTTTTTGTCTGTCTTCCCTTGTGTAACTTGTACTGTAATTTGTAAATTGTAACTGTAATTGTGTCATTTGTATAGTACTGTGACACTGCAATTTCCTTCGGGATCAATAAAGTCTTATCTTATCTTATCTAGGCCTGCTATTTATTAGGCGTGCTATTTAGGCGTTTTCTATTGACTGTTTAAAATCTACATTCAGTTCTGTTTACTGTGTTTACACACCAGGAATTAAAGGCTGTTTTTATTAAATAAAGCATGTTGTTGACTTGTTAATATGAGACTCAGTGCTGGTTTTAAATTCTGATAGCATGCTATACGTTTGTTGGTTGATAGTTAAGAGTTGACTAATGACAATGAAGTTATAACATTCAAGACATTTAAATTTACAGATTACAGATTTAAATACAAATATTTAATGCCGAGTTCACACTACAATTTTTGCCCTGATTTTCGCTCGCAGACTGGTCTGCGCTAGATTTGCCGGCTCGGGAGCAACTCGGCGTTCACACGGCGATCGAAACTCGGCTCTCAATCAATATGTGTGAACTACTTAACAACTCGATCTGAGCGGCTTGCCGAGCACTCGGCAACCGAAGAAATATATCTAGCTTGTAAAATATCTGGATCTGAGTCGCACAACTGGCAATGAGTGCTACGCTGAACAGCCAATGAGAACGCAAGATATGGTGTGAGGGGAAATGCAGGGGAGAAGTTGTAAAAAGGTGGGACAGGGGAATAATATAGTTTATATCAGAATACATTGGCACACACAAGTTTTACAGTATTTGTGACCTTATTGTTCTCTACAAAACATAATCCATGCTGTTCCTATTTTTCCTACTTGCTTTTATGCTGCACATCGGCACACAAACTTTGATCGCTCGCTACTTGCTGACGTGCATTTTTGGATGTGGTATCATTTAACCCCTTGTCACTTCTTGCGTTTGTTTTTATGACAAAACATAGTTTAGGAGACCAGAGAAGCTCGCCTGCAATTCCAGTTGGTGATAGATCGTGTAGTGTGAAACCCCCCATCGCCGATCAGTTGTGTAGTGTGAAAGCCACACCGACTTGAAAGACCCCCGATTACAAGAGATCCAGTTGTGTAGCAACCTGACCACTTGGAAAGGTGTGTAGTGTGAACTTGGCATAAGAAGCAGTACAATTTTCATTCTACATCTACATATCTATCTACATAGATCTCAAAGAGCACACTAGAAATAATTTTATGTTTCATATTTCTAACAATTTTGCCAAGTATGGAAAGGCTACCTGTTGGAAAGGCTATCTCTGCAGCACTCTATAAATCAGGCCTTAATGACAAAAGCCACTGTTGAGTAAAAAAGCACATGGCAGCCCCCTGTGCCTAAAAGACTCTGGCAACATAAGGAAAAATATTATCTGATCTAATAAGATAAAAATGTAATATACATCTTAAGGTTAATGTTTATAAATGTATAATGTATCTTATGTATAAGCATTATGTCTGGCAAAAAACAGGCACTACACCTGGCTAGTGCTAAAAACGGTTGTGGCAGCTTCATGCTATGGGGAGTGGGGGGTGTTTCTCATTGGCAAAGACAGGTAGAATTGTGAATGCAGCCAAATACTGCAACGTTCTTAAAGAAAATCTCCTTCAAAATGACTCAGAGAGGCTTGGAGCACGTCTTTAAATATCTTTCGGTGGCTCAGCCTAAGCCCAGACTTAAACCTCACTCAGCATCCGTGGAGAGACATGAAGATGGCAGTCTACAGATTTATTTATTTAAGTTTTAACGCCATGTTTAACACATTGGTGTCATTTAATGGCAGTAATAGGTATTATGTATGTGTCTTCATATTTTGGTCCATATTATATGTTCATTTTTATGGTTGCAAGGTAGGTTAAAAGTCTTCTTGTGTTGTCTTGTGTGAGAGTCTCTTTGATAGTTTCTGGCATGTGTGCTTGTTCTATTTCTTTAGTGTATTTTGGGCATTCTATCAAGATGTGTTTTATTGATATAGGTGTTTGGCAGGTTTCACAAGTTGGGGGTTTTTCTCCTTTTATCAGGTGTTGGTGGGTTATTCTGGAGTGGCCGATTCGGCACCTCGTGTATATGACCTAGTCTATGCGTCGTCCCTGGTGAATTCTGTGCTTGGCATTAACGTTTGGGTGTATTTTATATAGTTTATTGGTGAGCTGGGTATTCCATTCATTTTGCCATTTTCCTTTGATGTAGAGATTTATTGATGCTTTTAAGTCGGTTGATGGGATTTTGATGTTCGTTGTATTTTGTCTTGTTTTTCCTCTAGCTGCTTGATCTGCTTTTTCATTTCCTGTAATTCCACTGTGTCCTGGTACCCAGCATAGTTGTATGTCATATTCTTGCTCTGTTAAAATGCTGATTGTCCATTGTATGTTACTAATGATAGGATGGTCTGATGTGTATGATTGTAGTGCTTTGAGGCATGATTTAGAATCTGTGCAAATTAGTATTTTGTGCTTTTGTTCTTTTTCTGCATATTTTCAGTCTACAGATCTACCTAGGCAATGGGATAAATTGGTCAAAACAAGACATGCAAAGCTTGTAGAAATGTGTCCAAGAAGACACAATATATTGTGCAAAAGGTGTAGGCCTAAGAATACTTTCTAAATCCACTATATACGTTATTATTCATGCTGATGAATAACTGTTCATTCTAAAGTACAAACTATCATGATAGATAGATAGATAGATAGATAGATAGATAGATAGATAGATAGATAGATAGATAGATAGATAGATAGATAGATAGATACTTTATTAATCCCAAAGGAAATGAATACTTGATTTTATAATCTAAACTGCGAGTTACATACATTCAGGAAAAAATTGTTAAACCCATTTATTTGTAATGCCAACTGTCAGTTAATTCTTTAATTATGACAGGGTTAAATTAGTTTTCTTTCTTTCAATCTGAGATCAACTGAACCAGCCTGTTTAAGGGTCGCTACCCTCATCACTGCGGTACGAAGGGTAATTTTTTATAAATACATATATAAACAATAGGACAATTACCATAAACAGCACTTTATCTGTATATAAGGTCTGGTGGTCGTAGACCATTTTTGCTATAAAACTAAAAAAAGATGTAAATTCATTTCAGTATAAAGCATTCAAATGTACTCACATAAAAATACTGCAAAAATGTTAATATCCATTACAATAATGTAATCAATAACAATACCAGTCAAACCACTGGCCCATATACATGTACACACTGCTAAATAAATTGCAATTCAAATCAACAAAATAATTATTTGTCCTAAAATAAATATCCTAAGAGGTTTGTATGTTATATTTGGTGAAAAAATGGAAGGTACATGGTGGGTTAAAACTGTGCCAGTGTAAACAGCGCCAGCAATAGCAGCAGCTCGACAGCAGAGCTCTTTCCGACCTTACATTAGGTGCAATCAGAGCGGTAGAGAGAACAGAGTGGCGACACTCCCATAGGGAACCGTTGGAAAGGGGGCGGGACATTTTTTCTGCGCAGCTTCCGGGTTGTGGAGCTCTGTATAGTTCCAAACAACCCATAGAGCCCCATTCATTTCCACTACTTATCAAACATTTTTAGCTGTATGTTGCTTTGTTTTAAAAAAATTATGAATTTAATGTCATTAATATACTTAATACTGTTATTGTTTAGCATTTGCTCAGCACTAAATGTTACATGTTTATCTTAATTAATAGGTATAACCCAATTTAGCTTAGTCAGTTAAGCTTAATTAATGACACACGAGTCTTTTCACCTAAAATGAGTTGATTAATCAAGAGTCTTGTTACAGAAATGATCATAAAACATTAGAACCACAATAAATCATTATACTTTTACTTTCATACTTAAGTACATTTGAAGGTAAATTTAGTTTAGTACTTTAGTGGAGGTAAAGAGTATTTTTACTTTTACTACTACTTTTACTGGAGTAATATGTTACCTTGGATATCTCTACTTTAACTCAACTAAATGGTTTGTGTACCTTGTCCACCACTTACATTAGACAAAATGAACTAGTGCATATTCATAATGAATTCATTAATGTATTACATGTAGGAATCAATTATTAATCACTCATGAAATAAGAGATGAATGAATGCTTTTTCATGTACCTGCACTATAATGTTTTTGGTACGGTAGTGTGTTTATCAATCTGTTCATTCAGTGCAGGTAAACCTTATGAATCCAGCACATGACTTAGTGTTTAGCCAAAATGATTATTATTATGAATCCTCAGGAAAGTGAAGGGAGATTAGTTTATGCAAAAAACAAAACATAAAAAACTTTAATGTCTATACTGTATATTGTCTCTACTACTTAATGATATCGCATTATGTAATGTATGCTATTATAATGTACTGTGTGTTAACAAGAACGACCTATTAACAAGTCATTATAAACATCAATCTTCCACTTTATATACCAAATTGACATTAAAGCAGATGCAGTAAATGTAAACGCAGTTGAAAATACCCAGAAATTGTACAAATGTTTATTATTTGCCGTTTAATATTTCATTTACTGCTGCCTGTCCCATTTGAGAACATGACAGCGCCGGGTTTGTTTGGAACTATTGAGGGTTACATGAACCACGTGACCGCGTAGCGGCGAGATCAAGGAGTGTCGCAACTCTCTCTATCTACGGCTCTGGGTGCAATTATAAATGGCCAGGAGCTGGAAATGGGTTGACATGCGAGCTGAAATCTGATTGGCTCCTCAAGACCAACTGTCTCCTGACTTTGACAGAAAGATTTTACCTCCATAATTCAAATCCCAAAGCAAAGCAGCCTGCGTTAACAACCACCATTCAAGTGTATTTACCAGGCGCTAGCAGGGGCACGCAATCTACAGTATCGGCAAACAGAAACTGCTCAAACTGATGAATAATATTCGTTTAAATCAGACGCTCGAGTCTACAAGCTTACAGGTCACAAAATTACAACCTGTACAGAAAACCACACCAAAAAACCCCGGCGGTCTAGTTGTCAATCAATGTAATCACCCAGTGAAATGCCTTGCATCTTAACTTACAAATATAACAAAACATACTGATGCTTAGAAAACGATGTCTGTTTTCAAAACAAAAACATAGCTGAGTGAAGACAACATCTACGTCGCATTCTGCTCGCTCGTTAAAAAAAATCTTCCACTACTTCTCGATTATACAAAAAAGTCTCCGCTCGTATCTGTTTTATACACTGCAGACATTATGTGCATGTACCCCACCGCATAGCTATAAATCAAAACATTATTTTAGAGCAGAAAGTCCTCATACAGACTATAACGAAGGAAAAGAAAGGCGGCCATTTTAGAGAATACCCACAGAAAACAATGACATGTCGGTTACAGAAGGTTATTCTATGCAGCGATACAGCCCTCTTTGAGTTACAACAGTGAGCAGAACTTTAGTGAACTTAACAAAGTTTACCTGGTTTCTGTTAAGCGGTTGTCCAGTGTTTACCGGGCTCATGGGGGGCGCATGATGGCCTCTTTGTTGCCAAGGCGGATGGCCCCCACCATACTGATTAGTGCTGCCCATGTCCCCTGGTCCCTTATTAGTTCCGTCCTGACTGTTGAAGTCGTTGTGTAGGTAGTTTTGGTAGCCTCTTGTTGAGTTCGGGGAGGTGAGAAGCTGGTTTAAAGTCGGGGTAGAAGTTGGCTGAGGGTTGCCGATGTTATACCTCTGATTATTATTGGAAGGACCCATAATTGAGGATCCTCCTGGTGGTTGTTGCTGCTGCTGCTGCTTGCCTGACTGGCCCGCGGGAGCCGAAGCCTGATTGCTTCGTGGAGAATTCATACCGTAGCCTTGGCCCTGATTCTGAGTCCGGTTCGGGAATGGCCCGTAGTTGTTGTAGTGGTTTGGGAAGCTGTGTTCGTGCGAGTTAGGCGAATAGGGCTCCATCATGCTGCCCGACAGCCCCGCCGCAGCTGCCATGCCAGGGCTTTGTTGTCCGCCATGTTGATGAAAAGGACCCCGACAGTAGTGCTGGTTATAACCGTATGGCGGTGGAGGGAAACTGCCCGAGTGGTGATGACCAATACCTGAATGGCTATTAGCTTCGGTATCGTTTTGGTTATTATTATTATTACTGTTACTCATCCTGGAATTGCCGTTCTTCATGTCATAGTCCCCTCCTCCTCCTGCATTAGCTACCTCGGCGCCGTCTTGCAGCTCTTTCTGAACAGGAGAGTCACCGTTATCATTGTTTACCTGAGGCTTTTCTCCCATTACCGTCTCGTCCGGCGCGTTTCGCTCCGGCTTTTTTAATTCGGTGGCCGTCTTGAGCGCCGCAACGCTAGCGACCTGAGCGGCCATGATTGTATATCCCCCCCACCCCAAAACTCCCTCTCTCTTTCAAAGCAAGTCAGTTCACAATTGAGTTCCCAACAGCATTGAGCAGAAAAGCAATTATTATAACAATGTCCTGGTTCATTCCCCCACCCTACCTCAAGACCGGAGTCGGTCTTTGCTCCAGTTTTCTGACTTCATAAAAAGTTCATTAAAAAAATGTAAATAAAGACCTTGGGTATGATTTTGCCGATACAAACTATGTGTAGGATATCTGTTTTACAGAACCGGAGTAGGAGCGAGAATCCGATCAAACCAGCACGAGGCTCTCACACAGCCATTTTACTGAGGCATCGAGTCACATGTAATACGAGACATGGATTTAAGCATGCGCGCGGATCTGGACTGGCAAAGCATGCAAAAATTCAACGGTTACAGCACATGAATGGATGGACAAAACAACTGAAGTAAACAGACAGATTTGACTGCGATTTAACAGCATTTATTTAGGCTCCCTAATTGCTATGCATGGTTGTATAACAGCCATCAAATGTAAGGCAAAATTTAATCGGACCCAGACAGTGAATGAATGAACCATGACTAAGTAATGATCGCCATAATAACCCGATATAGAAATTTTTTGAACCCTTATTAGAGTTTCTGCTGCAGACTGCTAAGTAAATATCCTCATTCATACTTTAAAGAAATAGAAATATTTTCTTCTTAAGGAATGGTCTAACATATCACAAATGACTTAAGACTCAGCATGTCAGCATACTACAGTTGGTTTTACTCCAAATTAAGGCCTTGATAGTAATATAATATTATGGGTTTTCTTTAATTTGTCCATACCTTGTATTTTTTTCAAAAAAAAAAAAAAACAACATATTGAAAATACTGAAAAATACATCAAATTTAATATCCAGTCCAAGTCACTGTTCATATGTTACATCAATAGTTTAATAGATACATACAAAAGTATGTTGACTTTGCAATCAGAACAAAACAGATCACACAGTTAACATCTCATGCTCTAGACTCCGCTTTAGGATAAAGGTGTATTTTAGCATGTGTATACAGCTATGTGAGAACTAGTAATAACATTTAGCTAGAGCTGTGGGGAGAAAGGCATGAAATTACAGCCTGTGTTCGTGTACGTGTGCTTCACAGAGAGTGAGAGGGGAGGGGTAAAAGGGGAGGGCGGATGGGGGATGGACTGAGAGCAGGAAGTGAAAATAAAAGTTCAAATCCAGAGAAAAAAGCAAAACTTCATACTGACAAAAACAACAAAAAATATTGAAACAATATTATAAGTTGAACGATAAAGAAATACTTGGGGGAACTAGCTAGAGTCTGCACTACCCCACTTATCCACCACGATCTTTCGATTCTCACAATCCCTCCATACACACACACACACATTTCTCTCTCTCTCTCTCTCTCTCTCGCTCTCGCACAGGGCTCGGCCGAACTTTGCTATGGCGGTGTGGGGGATGGGCAATGAGCTCAAACAACCACTCCTGCTCCACCTTTCCACAAAGCAGCCTGCCGACTAGTTCAGCTATTCTAATCTTGCACAACACAATCAAAAATACTCATTAAACTCAAGTTTTCAGTAAAACGGCGAAAAAGTATTTCTTATATTTGTGTGAGCTTCTTTGCTCTTTCTCTGTGTGTAGGAGAGGCAGCTGCTGACTGCAGCCTATCAGCAAAATGGAAGTGTGTACATAGACTATGGAGAGGAGTTAATGGAAAAAGTAGGGATTCTGTGCCTTTAGAGTAAACTCCATGTTGATCTGTTTATCAAACTACTTTGATTTATTATGTAAAAGCATACATTTTAAACATAGGCATAACTGCATCTTATAGCGTGCTTCTTTCTTTTTAATTCTATTTATGCATTTTTCGATTTTCTCCTAATTTTGTCATATCCAATTACATTTACATTTACATCTTTTATCCAAAGCGACTTACACACTGAGCGGAACACAATGAGCAATTGAGGGTTAAGGGCCTTGCTCAGGGACCCAACAGTGGCAACTTGGTGGTGGCGGGGCTTGAACCGGCAACCTTCTGTTTACTAGTCCAGTACCTTAACCACTGAGCTATCACTGGCCCTATTACCCAGTTGTATCTCTCCACTACTGCTGCAGACCCCTACTCTGACCAAGGATACCGAACACACGCCCTCTTTAACACATGTGCAGTAGCCAACCGGTTCTTTTATGCCTGAGGCGGGTTCACACAGGGATCAGAATCACATGTGGAGAGTAACACATTGATCTCCATTATTCCCTGTCTTTGCAGGCAGTATTAAACAGCCAGCAGATGTCGTAATTGCAGCAGCAATGAGGTATCCCTTCAGTCTGCCCTCCCTCAGATATAGCCAATCGATATCTTGAGATCTCAGCAATGGTGAGCTAGAGTGTGTTACTATTGCACCACCTAAATGCCCAATGTTCTTATTACTAATATGTATTAAAATATAGGCTTAATTGTAAACTCAAAATGATTGATTTACACATAATCTGTGTTTTATTTCCAAATACACTATTTTTCTCAAATCCTTCTGTCTCTTCATGTAATTCAAGACAGACTCAATGATGTTGTGATCAGGGCTCTGTGGGGGCCATATCACTAACTTCCAGGACTTCTTGTTCTTCTTTACGATTAAAATAGTTCTTAATTACACTGACTGTATGTTTGGGATCATTATCCTGCTGTAGAATAAATTTGGATTTATTTAGATGCCCCCCCCCCCCCCCCCCCCCACCATGGCATTGCAAGATCTGTATTTTTCAGCATTGAGGACACCATTAATCCTGACCAAATCCCCTACCCAATTTGCTGAAATGCAGCCCCACACTTGCAAGAAGCCTCCACCATGCTTCTTTGTTGCCTGCAGACACTCATTACTATACCGCTCTCCAGCCCTTTGGTGAACAAACTGCTTTCTGTTACAGCCAAATATTTCAATTTCAATTTCATTGATCTAGAGCACCTGTGCCCATTTTTCTGCACCCCTGTGTTTATGTTCTTGTGCATAGTTAAGTCACTTGGCTTTGTTTTCATGTCGAAGGTATGGCTTTTTGGATGCAGTTCTTCCATTAATACCCCTTCTCGCCAGACTTCTCTAAACAGTAGATTAGTGTACCTGGGTCCTACTGGTTTCTGTCAGTTCTAAGTTAATGGACATCTTTCTATTTCAAAGGGAAATGAGCATGATGTGTCTTTCATCTGTTGCACTAAAAGTTTCCTTGGCCGACCACTGATAGTTCTGATGAGTAACATAATGGTTCACGCAATACCATTGGAGGGCTTGAAGGTTACACACTTTTAACAGTGGTGTCTGGTCTTTAAAATACAACTAATGCAATAAAAACACTAGACACAATAAGGTGTCACAAACAGTGGTAAATTGTTTTTTAATAGCTAATTCAGATAAACTAAAGAAATCCTAGTCCCTGTTGGGCAGAGCTGGAAACCACTATTAAAAGTGAAAACATTGAAAATATATATACTGTATATATTTTTAAATATTTGTCTTCTGTCAGTTAAATAAAGGTTCAAGAGAATTTAACAAATCACACATTGTAATTTTTGTTACATGTTATGCAGTGTCTCAACTTTTCCAGAAATGGGTTTGTTGATGTTTAACATAATTGTTGCAGACAAGGGCATAGACAAGATTTCTCAATGATGCATTGTTGTTTTTTGTAAGCATTGCTAAACATAAAAAAGAGAATCATGCTAAAAAGGACTCCACTGTTACAGAGAGATAGCGTTTATGCTGACAGCTCCAGGATGCCACATACATTGGTTCAGTCTTTACCATATTTCCTGATGGTTAATTTTACTATATTTTATTAAATACTTTTTTGTTGCAATAGCGATGTGATGGACTGACAACTTGTCTGTCTGGTGTGCTGTCTACTTTTCGCCCAGTGGACCCACTGCAACCCTGAATATGATAAAGCGGTGGTTATACAGACAATAAATGTTGCACTGGGTCTAGTGCCACAGAAACATTAGGTGCAAGGCTGAAAAGGGTACCAATCCATTACAAGGCAACAACTCACTCATGCAATCCCTTCCTCACACCAAAAAAGTAGCCAGTCCACCTTTTTTTGTTTTGGTGATCTCTAATCCCTCAGATGGCACTGCATCAAAAACCATCATCAATAGCTAATGTAACCACATGGGCAAGTAATTACTTTGGCAAACCTTTGTCAAGCACTACAATATGGAGATACATTTACAAATTCCACTTAAGGCTTCTTTTTTTGCTCAGTTTTATGTTAACCATGTCCAAAAGCAGTGTCGAGTTCTCTGGACCTGGAGGAACCTAGCATAAACCAGTGAAAACATATTAAAACACAGTGAAAACATATTGTGGTAAGACAAATCAGTATTTCAGATCTTTTATAGAAGAAATAGATGTGTGTGCTCCAGACCAAAAAACTAAATGGACCAACCAGACTGTTATTAGCAACAAGTCCAGTCAGGGTCTGTCATAGTGTGGGGGTTGTGTCAGTTCCCATGGCAAATGTAATTTACAATTTAGCGTTAATGCAGAAAAGTATATTGAGATTTTAGAGCAGTATATGCTGTCTTTAAGACAACATCTTTTCCAGGGATGTCCATGCATTTTTCAACAAGACAATGCAAAACCACATGATGCACACATTTCAAAGGCATAGCTGCAAAAGAAGAGGGTATGGAAACTAGACTGGCCTGTCTAAATGCTACCGGAAACCATGTTTTTAAGTTCGAGGGAACAAAAGTTTATCTTTTTGGAATAAATGCTCAAGGTGTTTGGCATAAACAGAAGGATGACTACACTGAAAATAACCTGATTTCCACTGGTAAGTATGGTGGGTGGTCTGTAATGCTGTGGGGCTGTTTTTCCTCTAAAGGCCCTGTATCATAGACCCTATTCAATTCTTGGATATTTTAAATCAAAATATGTATGCCTCTGCTGATAAATGAAAATTGGTTGCCTTTAATCTTCCAATAGGACAATGATCCAAAACATATGTACAGATGAACACAAAAATGGTTTACTAAAGTCAGTAGCAAAGTGCGACTCTTAAACTTTGTAAGAAGTTTACAAACCCCCCCATCCTTACCGTATGAAAAAACAGCCTAGTTTACTGTGTCCTATGACAAGGTTTCAGGAACAGTGTTAAAAAAACCTGAGATTTGACTTCATTAATTAAAAAAGACTACTTCCTAAAGTATACTGCAAAATTCAAAATACTACATTTAAGATGGTATTTTATACTCTTTACAAATAATCACTTTATTACACAAGTTCCATGTACAATACACAGCACATAACGTTTGCATTCTGTTTTCCTAAACTTTTTAGTTTCCTAAATTAACAGAATGGCTTGGATGGCTTATGTGATTGTCTTTGCTTACCTTTTGTTTATTTACAGAAGAACAGCAATAAGTACAGCCATAACTACACTGTGTAACTTCACTTTACTTAAACTTGGGTTACACTTAAACACTACTATTGCTCAGCCCACTGAGAATGTATAAATAGCCCTTCTACTTTTTACCAACAGCAGATGGAGACAAAGAGGCTTCTTTAATCTAACCTGAATAGGTATGTATGAAGGATTTATTAGCTTAGATTTGTTTTGTTTAAAGTTCCATTGTCAAGTTATGAATAGATAAAATTAAAACTGATCATCTTTTATTTATTATTAATTATTATACTATTATTATAATATTTAGAGGGCCCTGGCAGTTTCTTTCTGACTGAACACAAAATCATGCTTGTCATGGCAATCTCAGTCCCCCATAGATTACCTGTGATATGAGCTAAAGAGGAGAGTGCACAAGAGTGAGAGAAAACTGAAAAATCTTGAGAGATTCTGTAAAGAGGAATTCCCATCTCAGGATTCTCAGATTTGATATGTTATACGAGAACACAAGCTGCCCTTTTATTGGCAAAGGGAGGTTGTATAAAGTATTAAAGCAAGATGTAACAATAATAGTGGCATATCTGGCTTTGTTAAAAATAATTGTTTTGTCAGAACATTATAAAGCATTTCTAATATTTTTCAATGTTCAGCACAGTGCATTCTACTCCCAAAAATATATGTATACACTTTACACTGTCTGTTTAGAGGTTTTCCTATGTCGCTGTGCCGGTGAATTCTATTTCTGTCATAAACAAAAATTTAATTTCAGCTTAATCAACAGCAACATCTCTCAGACGTTCACAAGACTTTGAAGTACACTATATTGCCAAAAGTATTCGCTCGTCTGCCTTCACACGCATATGAACTTGAGTGACATCCCATTTTTAATCCATAGGGTTTAATATGATGTCGGCCCACCCTTTACAGCTATAACAGCTTCAACTCTTCTGGGAAGGCTTTCCACAAGGTTTAGGAGTGTGTTTATGGGAATTTTTTACCATTCTTCCAGAAGCGCATTTGTCAGGTCAGACACTGATGTTGGACAAGAAGTCCTCTACGCACTGTTCCTGAGCTAATCTGAAGGCCACATGAAGTTTGGAGGTCTGTGCATTTGCATTTTCATTTGCATTTTCAGTATTTAGCAGCATCAATATTTCGCAGCATCAATACTTTTTATCGAAAGCGACTTACAGTTTGTGACAGTATACAGTTTAAGCAATTGAGGGTTAAGGGCCTTGCTCAAGGGCGCAACAGTGGCAACCTGTCAGAGGTGGGTCTTGAACCGGCAACCTTCTAATTACTAGTCCAGTACCTTAACCACTAGGCTACAGCTGCCCCGTAGCGATTGACTCTGCAGAAAGTTGGCGACCTCTGCGCACTATGCGCCTCAGCATCCGCTGACCCCGCTCTGTCATTGTACGTGGCCTACCACTCCGTGGCTGAGTTGCTGTCGTTCCCAGTCACTTCCACTTTGTTATAATACCACTGACAGTTGACTGTAGTAGTAGCAGTAGTAGTATATATAGTAGCAAGGAAATATCACAACTGGACTTGTTGGCATCCTATCACGGTTCCACGCTCTGGGCTTGGAGGAATCTGAATTTTTTTGGAAAAAATAGACACTGTGTACTTCCTACCAAAAATGAAAAGGACTATTCAGTTATTAGCAATAAGACCAAAAGCCAGGGACTGTCATGGTATGGGGTTGTGTCAGTGTCCTTGGCAAAGGTAATTTACACTTCTTTGATGGCAGCATTATTTCAGAAAAGTACACAGAGATTTTAAAGCAACATATGCTGCCTTAAAGACAACATATTTTCCAGGAACGTATATGCATTTTCAAATAGGACAATGCAAAACCACATGCTACACACACAACAAAGACATGGCTGAGGAAAAAGAGAGCACAGATACTGGACTGACCTGCCTGCAGTTTTGACCTGTACAGAATGAAGATTATGTAAAAAAATTTGAAATGAAAAATGCAACAATGACATCGACAACCTGACACACAGACATCGACAACCTGACTCCTTAGTATCTCGCTTGGTGCCAAAACGTTTTGTTACGTTTTGTTATTTTTTGTTAAAAATACTAAAAAATATAAAATGTGGTAAATGCTTTATCTTCCTTTTTTGGAATGTGTTGCAGTTATAGTTTTATGGGGTGACTAATCAAAACTGGAACTGTTTAGCCATATGGAACAGCGGTTTGTCTAGCGCAAGAATAGGCTTATGACCAAAAGATTATCCTATTTTTTCTGCTGCAGGAATGGGCAGTCTTGACTGTGTGTCTGGCATCACAGATTCACAAAAATACCAAAGCAGAAGAAGGACTTCAGTGGACTTTTCATCCCAAGCCCTCACAGTCTCCAGATTTAAATCATATAGAAAATCTTTGCTGCACTTACAACACAAAAGGCATCAAACCACAGTGAGCTTGAGAATTTTGCACATGAAGAATGGGTGAAGATTCCATTGATGTTATGAGAGCTTGATTTTTTAAATTTAACCTTAAAATGATATAACTGTTTTGATTATTTCATCAAAATATCTTGTATGTATTAATACATATTTTCTGCTTACTGAGACTTTATGATGTATATTTTCTTTTAATTACATACAAATCAACATAATACCTTTCAGAGTGTCTCAGCATCTACAGTTACGGACCAAACAAAGATAGGTCAGTAGTTTATTTGTTTTTAAAGACAATTATATACACCATAATACTTTTTTGGCTAAATTTAGATGTAACAACACAATATCAATGTCATAATAATAAATGAGAAAAAATGTATTTTTATATTAACAGATCGTTATATTTATTTATAGTCTAACTTTTGTCCTGTGCAATATTGCTTAAACACATTATTCAGAGGTGGATATAATTTCAGAAAGCCTGAATTTTTTCTCTATAAGGCACTTGCTAAAAAGAGGAGTTAAAAAGAAAGCGACTATGCCCAGCAGCCTAGAAAAAACAATATTGGCCTTAGTTATGCAGAGACAGGTTTAATGTAAGTCTTAGCTAGCTGATATGGTTAGGAGAAAGGGAAAATCTGGTCTGGATGCAAGAACAAGACCAGATGAGTGAATGAGTGGAAAAGTCTTCTAATTCTAAGTTCATACTACTCGACTTTCAAAGTGGACAGATCGCTCGAGTCTTTTAAGTCAGTGTAGTTTTCACACTACTCGATTGATCAGCGACAGGAGGTCACACACTACCCAATCTATTACCAGGAGGAATCACAGACGAGTCTGTCTGGTCTCCCAAACTACATGTTGTCACAAAAACACACACGAGAAATGATGTGGGATATAATGAGATCATGTGTGAAAAGGGTTTTTTTTCTCCTAAAAATCGACATCAACAGGAAGCGAGTAGGAAGTGTTCGTGCGTTTTTTGTGTGTTGTTTGTGCGCTGATATGCAGTGAAAAATCTAGTAGGACAAAAAATAGAATCTGGGTGAAGGAGTGGATTGGGCTAGACAGCCAGCAGGGATTATCTGTTCTGCAGTGAGAGTTGGATGTAAATAAATATATTTGCAAAGAAAACATAGGTGTTTTGATTTGGCATGGACGATAAGCTCACAAATACTGTAAAGCTTGTGTGTGTGCCAATGTATTCCAATAGAAATTTGATTTTGCTGTAGCTATGCCTATTGACATTTACATCTCTTCCCTCGTGTTTCCCCTCACTTCGTATCTTCGACAATGCACTCACTGCCAGTCACAACCTGATTGCAACCATTTCACACTACAGGATTTGTAGTCGCCAACAGGTCCAGACATTTAACATGCTAGATATTTTTGGACAGTGGTGTCCAAACTTTTTTCTAGTAGGGCCAGATTTGATAATGTGAAAGTGCCTGAGGGCCAACAGTCCCTGTTAACATTATTTTAAACAATAAAATATGCAGGCTGCTCAGGGGCGCAGCGGTAAAGTACGCTAGCTCACCAGAGTTGGGGTTTCGAATACATCGTATCGAAGCTCAGCTCTGCCTTTCCGACTAGGCTGGGCGGCTGTATGAACAATGATTGACTGTTGTTCAGGGTTAGAGGGTAAGAAAGTTGGATCATAGGTCCTCATAACTGGTGCAACTGTGGCCCCTGCTCGCTGACTGATGGCGCCTGCACAGGGCTGAGGAATAATGCTGATGGAGGTGTGGCCCTCCATACACAGTGCCCGTCAAGTGTATGAACTCGACTTGTGCAGGTGAAAAATGCACTATCTGTACTGATTGCGTAACGGAGGGGGCGCAAGTCAGTTGAGGGGCGTCCTCAGTCAGCGGTGAAGGGTCGAATCAGTATAGAGGACGCATTCAAGGTAATTGGACACGACTAGACTGGGGGATAAAAATTGGGGAGAAAAAGAGGGGAAAAAATATAAAGAAATAAAAAAAATGCATATAATACACTGTTATTTAATCATTTTATTTTCACACAGCGAACAACAACCAAATGTAAACATTCAGGTGCCAAACATGGTTTGTGTTTAAACTATAACAATGCATGGCTACCTTTGGAGTATTTCCTGGCATACAGAACCATAAGACAAAAGAGAAAAAAGATGTTCATATTGAACAATCCTTGACACTGTGCTTAAGTTATCTGGCTAACTAAGAAATCATGCTTTTCAAAATATTTTGATCTAATATAATGCATCAATAAAACATCAAAACACAGATAGGATTATTTCATAGATCTATTAAGAAAACCTTTCAATACTGTAATGTGCAGAAACAAGACTGGAAAATACTGTTCTAAATTACCATTAAATACCTGTAAATACCTGAAACATTCAAGTTACCAGACAATATCTTTACTTTGTAAATCATGTTATTTACTGCTATAAAAAAGTTCAATTGTGTTAATTAATACAGTCCGTGTAAACGCTTAGTCCATATAAATATCAGATACAAATGTGTTTTTAAAAACTACAAACATCACAAATATAAATCATGTTTACAACCATGTGATTGAATAACCTGAATAAACTGTAGAGAGCAAACGAGTTTCGCTTCTTTCTCAAACAGTAGCGGAGGGGAAGGAGGCTGAGAAATGCGGTTTGATGGACAGGTCTAGCAGCCAATGGAGGTACTCGTTAAAGAGATTGCGTGATTTAATTCATCTTTTCATTAATCATTTTGATATTCGCTGCTATGGACAGACAGAGATTTATACCCACAATCAACACATGTGAAAAAGTGAAAACCGCTAAAAGTGTTTTTAATCAGAAAGACAATTTTTTTTCTGTTTGACTGTGCTGGCGGGCCACAAGTAATACAATTTAAGACAGAAGACGCGGGCCATATAAAATCCGCGGCCCGCGGGCCGGACTTTGGACATGCCTGTAGTAGGTTTTATACAGATCCACTCCAGGTAACAGTTAGCAATGATTATCTATATACCCCAAAACATACCCCCAACCTCAACAAGATTGTTTTAGGCATTATTTAAACCAAATCATTTGTGACACTTTCAGGGTAAAACTGTGATACTAGTTATAGTTGTTGCATTTAGGACATGTTAAAAAAATTCTAACGCATTAATTAAAAATAAACAGTGTTTCTTACTATTATTTTTGCTTTTATTCCATTGCAGACATTATGAACCCAAAACATTTCATGTTCTGCCTGGTCAAATCCATTTAATTTGGTAATATACATCCATTCCTGCATTTCAGGCTTGCTACACAATTTAAGAAAAGTTGGGACAAGGCAATTTAGGGCTAGTAATGAGGTAAAAAATATTATGTGATTTCAAACATGTGATGTCAAAAGGCGATTGTAATCATGATTTGGTACAAAAGCAGTATCCATGAAAGGCCAAGTCTTTTTGAAATGTTTAAAAACAATGTTCCTCAAAAATGTTTCCCCTCTACAGTTCATAATATCAGCAAACAATTGAAGAAATCTGGAGGTCAGACGAAGAAATCTATGGCCACAAAACGGCCAAGAAATTTCAGTTTGTAATGGGCAGGGGTTGCCCATTACATTGTTTGGTTATTTTTTTTTATAGGTGCACCATTCACCTGTACCTACAATGCTTAATAAATGCAAAAAAACAAACAAAAAACAAAACATGAAGCCGTATTTTACAGATTTTTCCTGATTGCACCAATGCTTTATGGAATCTCTTTTCTTATTCTTGTCGGTTTTATGCAGGCCTTATGTGGACACAAACGCACCTGTAGATGGACTACCCGTACATCATTTCAGCAGTAGAGAGTACTTATGACCAGTATTAATTGAGCATAATAGGCAATTAAGACTCTCCCAAAGAAGCTGATTCTCATAATGTTTCCAGCACCCCAAGCTGTACAAGTACAAGTTTAAAGTGTATGCCAATAGAGTAAGAAAAATACAGCTAAGCTTAGAGACATGAGGGTGGTTTCAGAATGGGTTTTATGATTATTTCACACAAATGGTTATTTGTGGCAGGGTACACTTTTGATGATGTTCCACCGCTCAAGCCAAGCAATGAAAATGGCAATGTGAGCAAACGAGTTCTGTAAGTTACCTACAAATAACTACAAATAATTAAATAAATAAATAAATAAATAAAAACAAATACATTTATTTGTTTTTGAGTTGTCAGACTGAGTTAACTTTTTTCAATTTGAATTGAATTGACATTTTGGAAAAGCAGGCACATGGATCTATATTGGCTCACAATTTACACTGCATTGTCAGAACAACAAAAAATCAATCAAAAAAGTCTGAGGAACTGTCTGTGGTGTGATCAAATTGTAGCAATTGAGGCAAGGATATTAAACAATATCTAAGACTTTGTTCCCAGCTCTCAATAAAATTATTTTCGTAAATAATTTTGATATTTCAATAAAGGTTGGCACAATAAAGTTGGCTGTGTGGCCAAACTGGGCATTCAGGAAAGAAGAATCTTGGTCAGGTTACTCTACAAGAGTAGAGTACAGTAACCGGCCAGTTACTCTACAAGAGATCCAAAAGTCATGTTCAGAGATTAGAGAATCTGTTGGATGGAAACCATCTCTGGTAAATTAAACTATGCCCTTATAGCAGAGTGGCAGAAGTGCCCATTGTTAAGTAAAAGTCATATGACAGTCTGCATGGAGATTGCTAAATGGCATGTATGAAAAAATGACGAAAAATGTTTGGATAGAACAGCAAGCAGCAACTATGTTTCTAGTGAAAAAAGGGTCTAAATACCTTTGTTAAAAACTTGGTTGTATTGCACCAAATAGGCAATGAACATAAGAAGATATCCAAGACTCTTAACAAGTATTGCCTGGAAGTTGCAACAAACCTGCCTGGTCATGGAAAAAACTCATTTCATCCAGTGACCTCAATTTCAAAAGAAAAACAATAAAAAACTCCATGGTACTACAAAAGACTTAAAGGACTTGACCTGACAAAGGCTAGGACAAATGTGACAGATGCAACTGTAAAAAGATCACTTAACGTCCCAGGACTTAATGGCCATGCACAGCATTAAGAATGTGTAGGAAGTTAGTGAGTACTAACCGAAATTGCTTATTATAGGCTAATAAGACAAAATGATGTTCCACCAAGTACTGAGGCTGGGGGTCAAAAAACTTTATGTTTAATTTCAACTTATCAAAATTGCTCCAGTGTATCTATTAATATTCTTTCTCTGCTGACTGAGACTTCCAGTTGTATATTTTTATTCAGTTGTGTACACATTACCATAATACTCTTAAATAAGAGTATTATTAAACTCTTATTATTACATTTATCAAAATGTAATACAGACGCTGCCAAAAATGAAAATGTACGTCCAAAATGCTACTCAACGGGGTCATCTAGTGATTGTATAGCAGTAACATCGTGTAAAACGAATCAGGCATATATTAGGTAATATTGTAAACACACAATTAAAATTAAAATACACACAAAACATTTGATGTACTGTGTGGTCTTACTGCTACTGCCATACGCAATTATAAAACAATAAGGTGATAACAAGCAGCCTTGCCTACACCCATTGTTGTATCCATTTACAAAATATATTCACAAATCTCTCCAGAACTTTGAAAAAGTATAAACAGTATACTCTACTGAAGGCTTTGTAGCTTCTAAAGATAAAAGGGTAGTTTCTAATGACTCTGATGCTGAATGAAATCCAAAACTCTTAATTTAGTTAACTTTATTATGAAAAGCAGAGGTGGCACAAATTTAATTATGGCTTGCACAGTATATGTTACTCAAGTAGAAGTATAAAAGTACATGCTACAAAATGTACGTAAAGTAATAAATGAGAGTATCTCCTAAAAAGACTGAAACAGGTTGTCTTTTTTGAGGGCCAGAGGTACATATTGAAGTATTTTCTAGTATTTCACCTTAACACTGTAAAAATGTTTGATTGACAATATCAGATTAATTACAATCTCCAAATCAGAACACAGTGCAATAAAAACAAATGCAAATAAAAACACTGTGTTTTTTACATTAACTTTGACTTTTGTTTAATTGCAGACAGTATTAAACCAATATATTTTGTCTTTTCAACTCTATATTAATATACATCCATTCCTGCAACACATTCTAAAAATGTTGGGACAGTAAAGGCTTTACCACTATGTAATGTTGTCATTCCTGTTCACAATTTAAAAGATGTCTTGGCATGAAGGATACCACGTAATGCTTTTCAGATGTTATTGCTTCCTGTAAACACACCTAAGATGTGCAACAGTACGGAATTGTCGTCAGATTTATTTGTTTAAAAAATTTTCACACAGTTTCTATTGAGGACAGGTCAGGACTGCAGGCAGATTAGTCCAGTACCCATACTCTCTTCTTCCACATGGTTACCATAAAGCTTATTTTTTGCACAGTAAAGTTACTCCTCAAAAACTCAGCCTTTTGTGGATATTACTTTTGAGCCAAATCATGGTTACGTGTTGACCTGATCAGTTTGAAATATTTTTTCCCCTTATCACTAGCCCTAAGCTGCCCCGTCCCAGCATTTTTGAAATGTGTTAAAGGCCTCAAATGCAAGAATGGTTGTATATAAACGAGATCAGTAAGTAAATGTAAGAAACACTGCTTTTTTGCATTTTACATAACGTCCTAACTTTTTTTCTGATTTGGGGTTGTAGAAAAAATAAGAACAAGCAGAGATTAGATTAGACATTAGCATTGAATTATTTATGATAAACAACGTTTTTAGAGACCACAGTCTGGCCTAACAAATATAGTCATAATCATGGCTGGATTACTGACCGGGCCAGTGGGGCCAGCGCCCAGGGGCCCTTGAGGTCAGGGGGCCCCTGGCCCAAAACATTTTGCGATGCCTATCAACATTTATGATACAATATATTTTTTATTTCCGAGGGCCCTCCATTATAAGGATCCTCTGACTATTAGGGACTTTGACCCCAGGGCCTCTTGGGGGCCCTAGCCATGCTTTTGGGGGCCCTAGCCATGCTTTTGGGCCCTAGCCATGCTTTTGGGCCCCATATGAAAATGGATGAGGCGTTGTGGCACTGCTCTGACTTCGACTTCTGGCTATTAGGGGTCCTAGGAAAGAGGGGGGCATATTTTTAGAGGGCCCTGGTTATGAGAGCCCCTACCAGGGGGCCCTAGAGAAGAGCAGGGCATACCATTAGAGGGCCCTTGATCATGAGGGCCCCTGCTATGGGGCCCTTGACTTCCATAGAAGTCGTTTACCATGGCTCCTTGACTTTCTAGGGACCTACAAATTGCCAGGCAAGCTACCATATTTCATAACAGATGTTTTGTTGCAAATATGCGATTCAGGCCCTTACTTAATGTTTCTGAATTTGTATTTTTTCAAAATTATTATGTTCAATTTCTCTTAAGCGCAGAGACACAAATTAATTTAGCAATTTTGCAATTATTTAAATTTAAGACAAGCAATTTGTCTGATGAATGCTATCTTTGACACCGATTAAATTGAGTGAATTTGGCCAAGGGTGTGATTTCACTTATGTGAAAACAACAAGCCATTTGACTAGTTTCATGTTTCCCCTTTAATAAACAACAGTAAAGAGACCAGTGGTCACTCTAGCTCTAAAGGAATGCATGAAAGGAAAAGTGCCTTTTCATACAACAGAACTGCAAGCTAATTTTACTGAGTAGCACAATTTTGGTTTGGTGACAGATGATGAAACAGCACGTGGTTTTGTTGTAGTAGCTGTGGCTGCGTATGCGTGTAACCCTGATATTTTGTTTGAGGATTATTTATTGGAAAACATATTTTATTCAGCTTGTTATTCAATGACTATTCAATGACAGTTTGACATGACTTGACATGTTTCAAGGCAGTGTGAAGGGGTCTCGACAATAATTAAACTTGATTTAATATCATTAACACAGCATTTTTAATATACTCAAAACCTTCTCCCTGTCCTCCTCTCCATGCCTCTCTCTCTCTCACACACACACACAAAACAGCATTTTTTGTAGTAGATAGTGGCTGCCCCTCCCCCACTCTCCAAGTGAATATGCAAGATCTATATAAAACCCCCTGCCAGTATCAAAACTCCTCACATTCAGACAGTTCAGCTTGCAAACTTGCTCTGTGCTTTTACTACAACTTTTACCTTGCTATTACCAGATCAGCAACCAACAGCCTTTTTAAAGGCTCATTGCCCTTTATACTGCATTATATTATTTTATAATATATATAAATATTTTTATATTATATTATACTATACTATATTGCATATATTCTGTTACATTCTTTTCATAGTCTTTTCAAAGTCTTATATATTATATTATATTACATGATATAATATTATATTACTATATATAATATATTAAACTTTGAAAGGTTCACAGCCTTTTTCAAGGCTAGTGTAACGTTGCTAACTAGCAACTCACAGCTTTTTTAAAAGCTTATTGTTATTTGCATATTACATTATTGATAATAGTAGAAGTGTAAGCTTTATAATATTAGTACATACATACAATACATTTACAATAACAACAATTTATAGCTAAATAGTTATAGGTCAGCCTTTTTTTATTACATATTGTATCTGGTTCTACAATTTTGTGATTGTATTTTTTTCCTGAACATACAACATAGAAACAACATAGTAAGTATTGGATAGGAATAGGAATTTGCAAGACAAGCTTCTATATTTGCATCTTAAGAAACACTTGCCATTAATAACATGGATCCCAAACAAAAAAGTGGTGCCTCAAAAAGAAAAGCAAAAAAGATTAAGGAAGCAAATCAGGCAGATTTCCTGAAAAGCGTTCCTTTGATCTCAAACTTCTTTGAGAAACCGCTGGATTTGAGTGAGACAAGTATTGCTAATGTTAGCAGTGATCAGAGTTCTAGCAATGAAGATGTGATCACCACTGGCTTAGTGTCACCTGTCAGTGACTATGTACCTTTGCAGACCCAGTCAGGTGCAGAGCAGGAATGCCAGCCCTGCCAGGCTACCACAGACCAGCAGCAGAAAGACCATGAAAGGAAAGTTGCAGGTGTGTCAGACCCACAATCAGACCAGCCAGCTTCATCGTGTGAGTGTCGTTTTTCAAATGAGGAGGGCAAGGACCCCAACTCCTGGTGTGAAACGGTCAACGACCCTGCTTTATGGCCCAGTACCATTACCGACCAAGCCAAGTCGATTCTTGTTAGTAGAGGAGAAGCTGCATTTCAAAACAGAAGTGCTAAGTACCCAGCCTCAGTCAGGGATAGAGGCATTGGGGGTACCAGTAGGAGCTTTACAAATGCTCTACTCAGTTGCTCTCTACCCATGGGCAAACTGTGACTAGGCAGTGGCTACTTTACTCTCCTTCAACTGGCTGTGTGTATTGTTTTGCTTGCAAACTGTTTTCCAGTAAGCACAATACTTTTGTTCATGGATTTTCTGACTGGAAACATTCAGAGCGGATTGGTGAGCATGAGGGGAGTGTGGAGCATAGGGCTTGCATGCTAGCATTATACGTATAATCGCTCCAGAGGCACAGCAACAATTGATTCTGATATTGTCAAACAAATTGATGCAGAAAGACAATACTGGCGGGAAGTTTTTAAAAGAGTTGTTGCAGTCATCCAGTTTTTGGGGGAGAGGGGACTTGCTTTCAGGGAAGATGATGAGCTATTAGGATCAGCCCACAATGGTAATTTTTTGGGCATCATAGAACTCTTAGCCAAATTTGACCCATTTCTAGCTGAGCACCTCCAAAGGTTTGGAGGTAAGGGAAAAGGTTCTGTGTCCTACTTATCATCGACAGTGTGTGAAGAATTTATCCATTTGATGGGACAGAGAACAAAGCAGGCAATTGTTAATGAGATCAAAGAATCAAAATACTTCTCTGTTATAGTTGACTCCACTCCAGACCTTGCTCATGTGGACCAACTTACTTTTATTTTCAGGTTTGTTAATAATGACGGACATGTAGTTGAGCGTTTTCTAGCTTTTGAGCCTATTGAAAACCATAGTGGGGACAGTTTGGCAGAGTGTGTCGTTGCTATGGTGGAGAATCTGGGCATAGACTTATCCAACTGTAGGGGCCAGTCATATGATAATGCAAGTAACATGTCGGGAAAGTACAATGGAGTCCAAGCTCATCTTAAACAAAGAAACCCTTTGATTTGTTATGTCCCCTGTGCAGCACATTCACTGAATGTAGTTGGTGTCAATGCTGTTGACAGTAGCCCAGAAGCTGGACGTTTTTTTGACTTTGTACAGGCAATGTACACATTTTGTGCATCATCTACACACAGGTGGGGAAAGGTTTTCCGTGATACTGATATCAAACTCACACTGAAATCACTGTCAGGTACTCGATGGAGCGCACGAGCTGAGTCAACTAAGGCTCTTTGGAAATATTATGCACAACTGAGAGAGGCATTGAATGATATGTCTAAAGATATGGAGGAGAAATGTGTAACTCGAAGTGAAGCCTCTGCACTCTGTGACAAATTGGACACGTTGGAGATGGCCTTCATGGCATACTTCTGGGACACAATACTACAGAGGTTCCAAGCCACAAGCCTGCAGCTGCAGAAGCATGATATTGACATATGTACAGCTACACAACTTCTCTTGTCTTTACGAGACTTTGTGGCAGCACAGAGAGATAACTTTGAGGTGTTTGAAGGGGCAGCTTTAAATGTCACCACTGTTGTCTCCCAAGAGTACAGGCCTGACCTCCAGCGTACAAAGAAGCGCAAAATTATGTCTGATGATAGTGCAGAGCCAGGTGTAGCATTTAACGGAAAGGACAAGTTTCGGATCGAAACTTTCAGTGTTGTCATTGACAAACTTGTGTCCTGTCTCAACCACCGTTTGAATGCATACACACACTTAACTGAGCTGTTTGATGTTCTTTTCATGCCTGACAATATGTCCAACAGTGAGCTCACTTTAAAGGCTAACTCACTCACTGCAGCATATCCTTCAGATCTGAACATGAGCCTGGCAGATGAATTGATACAATACAAATCATTCATAACAGAAAAAGAAAAATGTCCTAGTAAAATGCTCAAAACCATGATAAATTTGAATTTACAGTCAACCTTTCCAAATGTCTACATAGCACTTAGACTTTTTTTGACTGTGCCTATCACAAATTGTGAAGGGGAGCGTTCATTCTCCAAACTGGCTCGTATTAAGAATGAACTCAGGATTAGGATGCGCCAAAACCGCCTGAACTCACTGTCACTTCTGGCCATTGAATCAGATTTGGTCAGACAGCTTAATTTTGATGAATTAGTGGATGACTTTGCAAGAAAGAAGAGTAGAGAGAAACTTATATAAAATAGATTCTTGTGTTAGGGTTAGTTATTGACAGGTTGTTTAATGTATTAATTTATTTATGTTTTTGGAGGGGGGGGGGCGCGCGGTGGTGGGGGGAATTCCCTGGGCAACTCTTTGCCCAGGGGCCCAGACTATCCTTAATCCGTCCTTGGTCATAATACATAAAGTTACTTACTTCAGTGTGTTTTTTTTAAATTCCACAGCAAACTCTAATAGCAAACCGAAGTAACTGTATCAAAGTAACCCTAGTTATTTTATCAAAAAGATTACCCGAAGCTTCAAAACATAGCACACATTAGCGGCATCTAGTGGCTAAAATTAAGAAGTGCATCGTGTGTCTGCTAAACAAGTGATCGTTGTATTCAGTATACAGTGTATCACAAAAGTGAGTACACCCCTCACATTTCTGCAGATATTTAAGTATATCTTTTCATGGGACAACACTGACAAAATGACACTTTGACACAATGAAAAGTAGTCTGTGTGCAGCTTATATAACAGTGTAAATTTATTCTTCCCTCAAAATAACTCAATATACAGCCATTAATGTCTAAACCACCGGCAACAAAAGTGAGTACACCCCTTAGTGAAAGTTCCTGAAGTGTCAATATTTTGTGTGGCCACCATTATTTCCCAGAACTGCCTTAACTCTCCTGGGCATGGAGTTTACCAGAGCTTCACAGGTTGCCACTGGAATGCTTTTCCACTCCTCCATGACGACATCACGGAGCTGGCAGATATTCGAGACTTTGCACTCCTCCACCTTCCGCTTGAGGATGCCCCAAAGATGTTCTATTGGGTTTAGGTCTGGAGACATGCTTGGCCAGTCCATCACCTTTACCCTCAGCCTCTTCAATAAAGCAGTGGTCGTCTTAGAGGTGTGTTTGGGGTCATTATCATGCTGGAACACTGCCCTGCGACCCAGTTTCCGGAGGGAGGGGATCATGCTCTGCTTTAGTATTTCACAGTACATATTGGAGTTCATGTGTCCCTCAATGAAATGTAACTCCCCAACACCTGCTGCACTCATGAAGCCCCAGACCATGGCATTCCCACCACCATGCTTGACTGTAGGCATGACACACTTATCTTTGTACTCCTCACCTGATTGCCGCCACACATGCTTGAGACCATCTGAACCAAACAAATTAATCTTGGTCTCATCAGACCATAGGACATGGTTCCAGTAATCCATGTCCTTTGTTGACATGTCTTCAGCAAACTGTTTGCGGGCTTTCTTGTGTAGAGACTTCAGAAGAGGCTTCCTTCTGGGGTGACAGCCATGCAGACCAATTTGATGTAGTGTGCGGCGTATGGTCTGAGCACTGACAGGCTGACCTCCCGCCTTTTCAATCTCTGCAGCAATGCTGACAGCACTCCTGCGCCTATCTTTCAAAGACAGCAGTTGCATGTGACGCTGAGCACGTGCACTCAGCTTCTTTGGACGACCAACGCGAGGTCTGTTCTGAGTGGACCCTGCTCTTTTAAAACGCTGGATGATCTTGGCCACTGTGCTGCAGCTCAGTTTCAGGGTGTTGGCAATCTTCTTGTAGACTTGGCCATCTTCATGTAGCGCAACAATTCGTCTTTTAAGATCCTCAGAGAGTTCTTTGCCATGAGGTGCCATGTTGGAACTTTCAGTGACCAGTATGAGAGAGTGTGAGAGCTGTACTACTAAATTGAACACACCTGCTCCCTATGAACACCTGAGACCTAGTAACACTAACAAATCACATGACATTTTGGAGGGAAAATGACAAGCAGTGCTCAATTTGGACATTTAGGGGTGTAGTCTCTTAGGGGTGTACTCACTTTTGTTGCCGGTGGTTTAGACATTAATGGCTGTATATTGAGTTATTTTGAGGGAAGAATAAATTTACACTGTTATATAAGCTGCACACAGACTTCTTTTCATTGTGTCAAAGTGTCATTTTGTCAGTGTTGTCCTATGAAAAGATATACTTAAATATCTGCAGAAATGTGAGGGGTGTACTCACTTTTGTGATACACTGTACATACTGTTGTATACAATTACTACAATTACAGTATTTAATACTTATTCGGAATAAATTTAGAATACACTTGGAACACATCTTGATAAGGCACATTGGAAAAACTAACGCATCTTGATAAGGCACACTGGAAAAACTATACTGTTGTAATCATTACTACATTTGCATTGTTGCTGGCTGGCAGTTATTGTCATGTAATTATTCTGTTATCATATTTTCAATTCTCATGTTCTAAAATTCTTTAACAAATTCCCAAGCAGGGCTTTTGATAACCTATTCACATTTACCACAGCTCTAGTTTATTGTCACTTTTTCCATAGGAAAGGCTCATGTGGGCTTGCTATAGAAGGTATTTAACATGTGCCAGAATTCTGTGCTCATAATAAGTCCAGTAAAGTCAATTTTATTTGTATAGTGCTTTTTACATTGTCTCAAAGCAACTTTACAGACTCCAGGACCAACAGACCAAAAACTCCTGATGAGCAAGCCGAGGGCAACAGTGGCAAGAAAAAACTGCCTTAAAAATACAGGAAGAATCCTTGAGAGCAACCACACTCAGCAGAGACCCATCCTCATTGGGTGGCCTGGAGGATAATTTAAATAAATAAAATTTACACACATACAGTATCTCACAAAAGTGAGTACACCCCTCACATTTCTGCAAATATTTCATTATATCTTTTCATGGGACAACACTATAGAAATAAAACTTGGATATAACTTAGAGTAGTCAGTGTACAGCTTGTATAGCAGTGTAGATTTACTGTCTTCTGAAAATAACTCAACACACAGCCATTAATGTCTAAATGACTGGCAACATAAGTGAGTACACCCCACAGTGAACATGTCCAAATTGTGCCCAAAGTGTCAATATTTTGTGTGACCACCATTATTATCTAGCACTGCCTTAACTCTCTTGGGCATGGAATTCACCAGAGCTGCACAGGTTGCTACTGGAATCCTCTTCCACTCCTCCATGATGACATCACGGAGCTGGTGGATGTTAGACACCTTGTGCTCCTCCACCTTCCACTTGAGGATGCCCCACAGGTGCTCAATTGGGTTTAGTCCATCACCTTTACCTTCAGCTTCCTCAGCAAGGCAGTTGTCATCTTGGAGGTGTGTTTGTGGTCGTTATCGTGTTAGAAAACTGCCATGCGGCCCAGTTTTCGAAGAGAGGGGATCATGCTCTGTTTCAGAATGTCACAGTACACGTTGGAATTCATGTTTCCCTCAATGAACCGCAGCTCCCCAGTGCTGGCAGCACTAATGCAGCCCAAGACCATGATGCTACCACCACCATGCTTGACTGTAGGCAAGAGACAGTTGTCTTGGTACTCCTCACCCGCCACACATGCTGGACACCATCTGAGCCGGACAAGTTCATCTTGGTCTCGTCAGACCACAGGGCATTCCAGTAATCCATTTTCTTGGACTTGCTTGTCTTCAGCAAACTGTTTGCGGGCTTTCTTGTGCGTCAGCTTCCTTCTGGGATGACGACCATTCAGACCGAGTTGATGCAGTGTACAGCGTATGGTCTGAGCACTGACAGGCTGACCTCCCACTTCTTTAACCTCTGCAGCAATGCTGGCAGCACTCATGCGTCTATTTTTTAAAGCCAACCTCTGGATATGACGCTGAACACGTGGACTCAACTTCTTTGGTCGACCCTGGCGAGACCTGTTCCGAGTGGAACCTGTCCTGGAAAACCGCTGTATGACCTCAGCCACCGTGCTGTAGCTCAGTTCCAGGGTGTTAGCAATCTTCTTATAGCCTAGGCCATCTTTGTGGAGAGCAACAATTCTATTTCTCACATCTTTAGATGGTTCTTTGCCATGAGGTGCCATGTTGAATATCCACTGGCCAGTATGAGAGAATTGTACCCAAAACACCAAATTTAACAGCCCTGCTCCCCATTCACACCTGGGACCTAGACACATGACACCAGGGAGGGACAACGACACATTTGGGCACAATTTGGACATGTTCACTGTGAGGTGTACTCACTTATGTTGCCAGTTATTTAGACATTAATGGCTGTGTGTTGAGTTATTTTCAGAAGACAGTAAATCTACACTGCTATACAAGCTGTACACTGACTACTCTAAGTTATATCCAAGTTTCATGTCTATAGTCTATAATCTTGACATTTTTAGTGCAAACACACCAGGTTCCCACCAAATCTAGCAGGAGCAGCACTGTTGGCATGGCAGTCTCGACCACCTCAGGTGGGTAAACAGGTTTCCATCAGAACCACCTTTGGGTAAAACAACAGAAAATGTAGTTAAAATGTCAAAGTCATGAAGGCCCACCTCCCCCACCGTCATCAAACCTGAGTGATCGGACAAGAGAGACAGAACAACAGCAACCCAATATCCCTGATCACCACAAGTTTCTATGACCTAGAACTTCCACACTCTGCGCCTTTGTCTATAGTCCTAGGGGTCAGAGATAGGACGCAGCCAGAGGCCAACACGCAGTGCCAGCAAATTTAACAAACATGAGAGCACCAGACTGCCCAGACCCCAGACCTCCAGGACCCACACCCCTAGTTTGTAAAGACTAATCAAAAGCCTGAGTAAATAAATATGTTTTCAATATGGTTTCTTGTGGATATGAAAATAGTGAGTGCTACTTGTTTCAGTTTCAGTTTCTCTTTCTGTCAGTCCTTGAACAACCCTACTTTTAAATTAGTTCCTGAAGCAGTCATGTGGTTGTGTGCCGAAATGAAGCTTCGAACATTAGTTGCCATGTGATCATTGCAAAATTGTCTTTTTGTGACACAAGCCTCAAAGCTTCAGGTTCATGGGTGACATTACTAGCGGATTCTTAAATGCCATGAGCTCTTGTTTCTTTGGGAGACCAAGCACTACCTTATGGTTCAAGGAAAAAAAACAGGTTTGCCAACAGAGGAGCTGCTGTTAGAAAAAATTGTGATATATAGAAACACTCCCACCAGGAGCAAATGAATGCTCAATGAGGCATGTGACTACGCCCGTGAGCCATTTGCAGGTTTAAAAACACTTGAACTGTTTGAACTCTGGGTGTCGCTATCGCATAAAACAAATCGAAAACGCTACCCCATGTCAAAAATGTCGAAAACTGGACTTAAGTCAATGCTATAGCATGGTCATAGAATAAACTGACAAAAACCCAGGAGCTGTAGCACAAATGAGAGATTCCATATGACAATAGCAGCAGCAAGAAACCTTGTCTGACCTTCCCTCAACCAAACACGGCCGTTGGTGGATTTTGTTTATTGATACAACCCAAATAACAAAGTATGGAAAATTATGCAAATCGTGTGATTTCAAACAGGTGATGTCAGCAAGTGATCATAATCATGTTTTAGAACAAAAGTGGTATCCACAAAAGGCTTTGATGAGCTTTTGAGGAACACTGAGGAATCTTAGAGTCGCAAAAATGAGCTGTATGGACAGTACCACATGCATGTAAAGAAGTTGTTGATGATTGGTGTGATAAAATGGATAAAGTCTTGTGAGATGTCTTGAAGGATAGTAGATGGGATAAGATCTAGCGGGCTGGTAGTGAGGTTGCTGGATGAGAGCATGCAACTTCTTCGGTGGTGGGTGGAGAGAAGCTAGTAAGTTAGGAGGCTGAGGATCAGTAGAAATAATGGTAGTTGGAGGAAAGGAATGGTTGATTTTTTCCTGAAAAATGTGGCAAAGTCAGTGGCCGTAGGAGAGGTGGAGGTTTTTCTTCAGCAGTTTTCGAGATTTTGACACCATTTCAACTAAGATGTCCATCCTGTTATTGACACCATGGCTTGTATAAAGCTTTTCGATATGTTCATTTACCGGCCATACCTGTATTTATCCCCCTTTTTGTCCTATTCACTTATTCATTTTTTGAAAAGCCTATCAATCTACTGTACTTTTGATTGACCAATAGACACTGTTTCAGATATACTGTTTCAGGGTAGAACCACCACCACAAATTCAAAGTTGTTTTAATCTGTACTTTTTCCTAACTAAACTCAATCTTTCCTTTACTCAACAGCCATTAAAATGCATGTACACCTTAAGTGCAGATCAACAAGCTCTAATCCACAGCCATGCTGACTTCCGCTCCTCCATTTCTTGTTTTTTCATTCTTTCTTCCTGCCATTTGCTCAGATTTATCACAGATACACAAACATAAAACATACATTCAATCACCTGTTTAAGCAAAGGTATGCTGACCCCCACTAAATATGTGAATAAACACACAAAAACCCTGTCTGAGCAAAACAATGAGCTCACTCACCAAATATCGGCTTGCACACAACCTCACCAAATACGTGCTTGAACATCCACAATCATCTATATGAGCAAAAGTATTTACACCACCGCCAAATACAAACTTGTGGACACAATATTACATATCATTGCTGAGCTATAATTACACTCGCATCTTCTTCAAGAAATACTCCACTCTCATTTCAGATACTATTCCACTGTATTTATAAAACAAAGTTTAGCCTTTTTGTTTTAATGTTTTAGACATTATGAATTGCTCCTTAAAACAGACATTTTTCCAGATACTGTCAAGGTTGTTGTGGTCAGACCTCTACACAACCAAGATTCATCATTTTTTAGACTAATTTCAAACCTAATGAAATTCCTAAATGAAAATAAAATTTAAAAAGTTAGATCAAGTTATAGTACTAAAACAGCATTGCTTAAATAGTAAATGATTTAAGAGTCAACTATGATGACAATAGGGGTTATGTCCATGCACTTTTAGAATTAAATGCAGTGTTTGATATGATATACCTTGTTATTTTTATGAACCGCCTTAAAAACTGGTGTTTGTGCAAATTTATTAAAGTGGATTCATACATATTCTAAACGTAGGAAGTTCTTTGTTAGTCTAGCTGAGCATCATTCAAATGAGTATGATATACAAACCCTTTTTCCAGGTTGTGACACTTTCAGTAAATGCTATAAAAACTGAAATCTGTAATTTGTTAATTTACTTGAACCTTTATTTAACAGACAAAAGGACAGTAAACATTTTTAATGTTTTCAGTGACAAACCTAATTCTATTTGTTAAATATGAACAAACAGGGGAGTTTTTTACTCATGAATCACATCATCTTTTCTTTTTAATGGTTTGGGAATTGGCCCATTCTTGTTAGATACAAGACTCGACTTGCTCAACAGTCTGTGTTTTTAATAGGAAACAGATCTGGACTGCAGGCCGGCCAGTCAAGCACACGAACTGTATGTCTACAAAGTAATTCTGTTGTAAGTCATGCAGAACAAAGCCTGGCATTGTCCTGTTGTATCTGTGAAAAGTGTTGTCTTAAAGGCGGCATATGTCTCAATATCAAATATCAATAATATACCAAGATCATCGATGCACACCATGTCATCACATGTATTTTTATTGGTAACATTCTGGATGGTCTTTTTTATCTGAGGCACATAGAATCTGACATAAGTTTTTTTTCTAAAAACAAGCTGAAATCTGAACTGAAATCTGACCACTAAATATGTTTACACTGTCTTTTGGTCCATCTCAGATTACTCTGTGCAAATTGAATGTATGACTTTCTCTTTGCATAATGCAGTTTCAGGTTGCGTTGATTGATGTAGCGACAGACTGTGTTAAGTGACAATGATTGCCGAAGTATTCCCGAGCCCAAGTGCCTATGTCAATCAAGATGGTCACACACATTAAGCGTTTTCGGCCCTTGGCCTTTATGCACATTGTCCCTGAATCTTTTGATATTATGAACTGTAAATTGTTTAAATGGTAAAAGACCTACATTCTTTGCAACCTTGAGCTGAGGTACTGTCTTTGAACTGACTGAAAATTCTCTTATTAAGTTTGGCACAAAGTTGTATACAATGACACTTCCTTGCTTGCATAATAAAAATATATAAAACACTTTCTGCTGGATTTTATCATTCTATAACTAGCCCCCTGTATCTGCCTGCCGTTGGCTCTCTTGTGAGCTGGCCTGGAGTTAGCACAAGGCACAAGGCAAAGTTTCCTCAGCTGAAAGCAATGTCTCACCCAGGTATGAGAATTTCTTCATTAACAAAAGCACACAGACATCAGAGGGCAAGGTGGGTTTGTCTGCTGGCATGGGAGGAGCAGGGCCAGTGGTCAAACATAGTGCTCTTCAATGACAGGCAGTATTGCTCTCTGGCTCATAGAGTGTTTATCTGTCTGTGCACATATCTATGAGCAAACTGCAGATATATTCCAGGAAATAGGCAACAGTTATGGAAAAATATAAAATCAAAAGTTCTTTCTCTTTTATATATGGAAGTAAATTTGTCTCATCAGATTTTGAAATTTAAAAGCCTTTGAATTTTGATTACTGAACTTTAAGCCTTTGAATTTTGATAACTGAACTTTTTTTGCCTCACAATTCAACCCACATATTTTACAATAACTCATTTTCACTTTCATTTTTCGATGTTAACAAATTCAAAATCAAAAATTCAAGTTTATAAAATTCAAATAATATATATTCAGGTTGCTCAAATTCGATAGGTCAAATTCAGAGCACAAAATTCAGATTAAAAAATTCAGACTAAACATCCGGGACACGCAGGATGAGCAATCGATTCCAGAGCCATAGAGAGAACAGAGTAGCGACGCTCCCATAGAGAAGCGCTGTGACGGGGGCGGAACATTTCTCTGCGCAGCTCCGGGTGGAGCTCTGTTCAGTTCCACTACTGAGCAACATTTTCAGCTGTATGTTGCTTTGTTTTAAAAAAAAAAAAATGAATTTGATGTCATTAATATATTAATCCTGTTATTGTTTAGCATTTGCTCAGCACTAAATGTTACATGTTTATCTTAATTAATAGGTATAACCCAACGTAGCTCAGTCAATTAAGCTACATTAATGACACACGAGTCTTTTCACCTAAAATGAGTTGATTAATCAAGAGTCTTGTTACAGAAATGATAATAAAACATTAGAGCCATAATAAATCATGCTACTTTTACTTTCATTCTTAAGTACATTTGAAGGTAAACACTTTAGTACTTGTACTCAGTGAAGTGGAGGTAAAGAGTATTTTACTTTTACTACTTCTTTTACTGGAGTAATATTTTACCTTGGATATCTCTACTTCAACTCAACTACATGGTTTGTGTACCTTGTCCACCACTTACATTAGACAAAATGAACTTATGTATTACATGTAGGAATAAATTATTACTTACTCATGAAATAAGAGATGAATTAATGCTTTTTTATGTACCTGCACTATAATGTTAAAGGTGCGGTAGTGTGTTTATGAATCTGTTCATTCAGTGCAGGTAAACTTTATAAATCCAGCCACATGGCTTAGTGTTTAACCAAAATGATGATTATTATTATTATTATGAATCCTCAGGAAAGTGAAGGGAGATTATAGTTTATGCAAAAAAAAGCTCTTTAATCTCTGTACTGTATATTGTCACTACTACTTAATGATATGGCATTATGTAATGTAGGCTAATATAATGTACTGTGTGTTAACAAGAACAACCTATTAAGTCATTATAAACATACATTTTCCACTTCATATACCAAATACATTAAAGCAGATGCAGTAAATGTAAACGCAGTTGAAAATACCCAGAAATTGTACAAATGTTTATTATTTAGCGTTTAATATTTCATTCACTGCTGCCGGTCCCATATGAGAACATGACAGCACCGGGTTTGTTTGGAACTATTAGAGGGGTACATGAACCACGTGACCGCGAGAACACGAAGTGTCGCAACTCTACTCTCAACTCTTCTCTCTACGGCTCTGCTGTAAACGAAGCCGCTTCGTTGTCACTTGATTGCTGGAGTGTAACTTGATTGGCTGGGTGTCGGTTCGATTTGAGACAGAATCGATCAGAGCCATAGATAGAGTTGCGACACTCCTTGTTCTCGCCGCCACGCGGTCACGTGGTTCATGTATCCCTCCAATAGTTTCAAAAAAAACCCGGCGCTATCATGTTCTCATATCCCAGCTAGCACAATCATCTGGTCCAGCTCCCTCTTTTTTTATCGGCACAGTCGGCCGAGTGTCAGAATCGGCCAGAATCAATGTAGCCAGATCCGGCCCAGTTGTTACCACAGCTGGGTTTGGCTGGTGCTCGTAGAAACGCGTGCGCGCCGACGCTGGTTGTCCGGCTGTGGCGCACGAGCGTCACCATAGCAACAGTGCGACGCGAGCCGTTAAAAAAGAGGACTAATTATTTGTTCGTGTTTGGTAAATAAACGTTTAATCTTAACAACATTTTACTTAGCAAAATGTAAGCAGAAAGTCTATTAATGAGTTTTGGATTGAGATAGAGAGCAATTTGGAAATGGAAACTGTTAGGTAATGTTATCTAGTGAGTTTCAGGTTAACTGGTAGTCTGAACTAATACACTTCAGGTAACGTTAGCTAAAAGGTAAACAGTTTCTTGCATTAGCCAACAGCTGCAAAATAATTAAAGCTCATTCAATACTGTGTATCAAATACTTAATAATAATAATTAATAATATCAAATACTTATTTCCACCATATATATATATATATATATATATATATATATATATTATACTTGCTGCAATTATCTTAATAAAATACTTTCTGCTGCACAATCTGTAGTTAATCTGTAGAATAAATGTATTATTTTATCTATGAGGATGTGAAAGGAGAATAAAACGGGAAATAAATGGTATCGCAGTGTTTTGGGGGCAATTCTGGCCCAGCTGCGCCGGAAGTGGGCCACAATTACAAGGCTAGCTGGGATGGGACAAGCAGCAGTGAATGAAGTATTAAACACTAAATAATAAACATTTGTACAATTTCTGGGTATTTTCAACTGCGTTTACATTTACTGCATCTGCTTTAATGTATTTGGTATATGAAGTGGAAAATGTATGTTTATAATGACTTAATAGGTTGTTCTTGTTAACACACAGTACATTATATTAGCCTACATTACATAATGCCATATCATTAAGTAGTAGTGACAATATACAGTACAGAGATTAAAGAGCTTTTTTTTTGCATAAACTATAATCTCCCTTCACTTTCCTGAGGATTCATAATAATAATAATAATCATCATTTTGGTTAAACACTAAGCCATGTGGCTGGATTCATAATGTTTACCTGCACTGAATGAACAGATTCATAAACACACTACCGTACCTTTAACATTATAGTGCAGGTACATAAAAAAGCATTAATTCATCTCTTATTTCATGAGTAAGTAATAATTTATTCCTACATGTAATACATGAATGAATTCATAATTAATATGCGCAAGTTCATTTTGTCTAATGTAAGTGGTGGACAAGGTACACAAACCATGTAGTTGAGTTGAAGTAGAGATATCCAAGGTAAAATATTACTCCAGTAAAAGTAGTAGTAAAAGTAAAATACTCTTTACCTCCACTTCACTGAGTACAAGTACCAAAGTGTTTACCTTCAAATGTACTTAAGAATGAAAGTAAAAGTAGCATGATTTATTATGGCTCTAATGTTTTATTATCATTTCTGTAACAAGACTCTTGATTAATCAACTCATTTTAGGTGAAAAGACTCGTGTGTCATTAATGTAGCTTAATTGACTGAGCTAAGTTGGGTTATACCTATTAATTAAGATAAACATGTAACATTTAGTGCTGAGCAAATGCTAAACAATAACAGGATTAATATATTAATGACATCAAATTCATTTTTTTTTTTTTAAAACAAAGCAACATACAGCTGAAAATGTTGCTCAGTAGTGGAACTGAACAGAGCTCCACCCGGAGCTGCGCAGAGAAATGTTCCGCCCCCGTCACAGCGCTTCTCTATGGGAGCGTCGCTACTCTGTTCTCTCTATGGCTCTGGAATCGATTGCTCATCCTGCGTGTCCCGGATGTTTAGTCTGAATTTTTTAATCTGAATTTTGTGCTCTGAATTTGACCTATCGAATTTGAGCAACCTGAATATATATTATTTGAATTTTATAAACTTGAATTTTTGATTTTGAATTGTTAACATCGAAAAATGAAAGTGAAAATGAGTTATTGTAAAATATGTGGGTTGAATTGTGAGGCAAAAAAAGTTCAGTTATCAAAATTCAAAGGCTTAAAGTTCAGTAATCAAAATTCAAAGGCTTTTAAATTTCAAAATCTGATGAGACAAATTTACTTCCATATTTATACAACCTCATAATTGGGATGATTATGAGTCTTAAAGGTTAATATCGTATAGCACTTTTAGCGATAAAACATTTAAAAAGACTTGTTTTACAGAGCGTTAGGTCCACTACCTAGCCTATTATGTCCTGTAATGCAGTCACTGCAAAAGTCCATAACATCCAGCAGTTCAGTAGTCTAACATTTCAAGACTGAAATTCTCAATTTATTGCATCCAGTCATAAGCTCATTATAATTGAATAATTAATTATTATAAACAATCAGTTATTATAAATAATCACAATAATCAGACATTATAGTAATAAAATAGTCAGGTGGTGCAACCATTTGGCCATATATGCAGATAATGTAAAGTATTTTTAAGGGTAATTAATTAGTATAATATTATAAATTTGTCAGATTTTAACACAAACCCCATGTCCAGAAAATCTGGGACATTTTGTAAAATGCAATAAAAAGACGAATCTGCGATTTGTTCATTCTCTTGAATCTTTATTTAAATAATAAAAATAGAAAGAAAAGATTTTCAGTGTTTGTAAATGTAATCTCCATTAGAATTTGATGCCTGCAACATACTCCAAAAAGTTGGGTATGTTTCCCCTGACTTCCATCAGCTTTCCTATTAATGAGACTTTTTAATGGTGTTGAATCTGAAGATACTTCTCAAAGCAGTTTTGCAAGTGGAATTTTTCCCCATTCCTGCTTAATGCAAGACTTCAGCTGCTCAACAGTATGTGGTTGCTGTTGTCTAATTCTCCTTTTTATGCTGCACTATACAGTTTCAGTAGGAAACAGATCTGGAGAGATCTGTGCTGGTGTCTTCCATTTGTTTAAACTTTCTACTCCTGGTAAGGTAGGCTTCTTGTTTAAAGTATACTTTATTGTTTAACTTGTACTTGAATCTAGCTGTGTAGGTAACTTACATTAGGCCTCCTGCTTGAGTTTACCTTTCTGTCCTAGTCTGTATGTAAAGTAATTTTTGTGACCTCAGTCTCAAACAGTGGTGGTAGCTGGAATTGTCAATCAGATGCCCAAAAAGCTGACTTCATCTCAGCCTTTGGATCTGCACACTGCCCTGACTTCCTGGCACTGCCTTGACCTTATTGTCACTCCACTTCCCCTCTCCGACCATCACTTGTGTCCTCCCTTCATCTCTCAACTCTTGCTGTTTCTCATACATTATTCCTACTCGCCCCAGTCTAAACTTACTATCTCCTTCTTCTCTGATCACTAACATCTTAACTTCCTTGCCAAACCCTGATGTGCTTGCTACCCTTCCACTCAACACTGCTACCAGTACCTTACTCTCTTTTCTTTCATCATCACTTGACTTGTCTATCTCTGTTCTCTCTATCTCAAACAAGGGTAACCTTCCAACCCTGCTCCTTGGCCTTTAGATGAATTGCACTGCAACAGAAGAGAATTAGGAGCAGCAGTGAGAAAGTGGAGGAAATCTAACATGATTGCTGCAAAAACATCATTATAAAAAGCAAAGCTTGAAAAGTCTGCAAACTTTACACTGTCTTTTCTTCACTTCTAAATCACAATCTACCTCTCTTAATGCTACTGACTTGCAGGAAAAGATTGACAGAATCAACCAATCATTTTCCCAGACTACCTATTATTTTAACTGATCCTCAACCCCCTAATTTACTCACCAGCTTCCCTTCACTTACCACCGAAGAAGTTGCACAGCTACTTTCAAGTATCATCCCCACTACCTGCCCGCTAGATCTTATCCCATCTATATTCTTTTAAGAAAGCTCACAAAACCTTATTCCATTTATCACGTCAACATCAACAGCTACTTAACATCTGTTATTGTCCCCACAGATGATACTCAAACACATAATTCTCAGCCTGCATCTTAGCATGTCTGGCAACTACAAGACAGAGCTGATAGCTTCCTGCCTGGTTTTTAGCCAACCCAAACACTGCCACATCACCCCACTGCTGTGTTCATTCTGTGTCTGTGGCATCATCTTGCTGAAATAATCATGGAATTTTCTAGAAAAGATGCCACCTTAATAGAAAGTGTCTTTCTAAAATCCCAATATACACCTGTGTGTCAATGGTAAGTTCACACATATGCAATTCACCCATGCCATGGGCACTGATACACCCCTATACCATGAAAGATGTTGGATTTTGCACCTTTTACTGATAACAGTCTGGATGGTCCTTTTCATTTTTGGCAAAGAGAACTTGAATTCTGTTTGTTCCTTTTGAACTGATTGGCAATTCTCTCCTAAAGTCTGGCACAAAGTGGTGAGCCCTGACCCATCATTGCTGACTGATCCTTTGGTGCATCTTTCTTTTATACCCAATCATGATTTCATACATGCTGTCTAATTTTAGTTTAATGTTAAACCTTTCTATTGTCTTCAACAATTATGCTGTTATCTGCACAGAAATGGTATAAATGTGTCCTCTAGAACTGGTCAACCCGGCTTTAGACAAGGGCACAGAGCTTGGAGAGTACATGGTCATAGAGATTTGTGGTGATCAGACGTTGGGTTGCTGTCGTTTTGCCTCTCACATATGATCACTTAGGTTTGTTGATGGTATAGAAAGTGGGCACTGATGTCTCAAGAAAAATACCATGTGGTTCTCTCCTTTAGTTATGCTGTAATAATTAGGGATGTTGAAGTCTAATACTATAATGAGATAAAACATTTTTAAATCATATTTTACCTACACCTTCTGTTTTTGTTTTTTTTACCCTATAAACCTTTTCAACCACCTGAGGTGATAGTTTGTGGATTCAAGGCTGCCATGACAACAATGCTATGGTGATGGATGTGAAAGGAATCTCCAGTGAATGCACTCACATTGTCATGAACTCACTATCACTTTATTCTGACACATACTGAACTTTTGTTATAATTAATTTTTTTAAATTTATTTTTACCTATCTAATATCTTTCTTTAATCTAATTTTAAATTATCCAAATATCCACTTGACCACCCAAGGAGGATGGGTCCCTGTTGCGTCTGGTTCCTCTAAAGGTATCTTCTTGTAATCAACAATGTACCTTGCTGATGTTTCTCTTAGCTCGCTCATTAGGTTTTTTTATCATGGAATGTGTAAAGTTGGTTTTAGACAATGTTTATTGTAAAAAGTAAAAATAAATTTGATGACTTGTGAATTTGATTTTGAATGTCTATCAATTGCCATTTTTACCAAAAAATCAAAAACTGAAGGATGGAACAGTGGCTCGGTGGGTAGCACTGTCACCTCACAGCAAGAAGGTTCCGGGTTTGATTCCTAGGTGGTGCGTTCTTGGATCCTTTCTGTGTGGAGTTTGCATGTTCTCCTCTTTCCTCCCACAGTACAAAAATAAAATTTGAGATTCTAAAAATAGCGTGTGAGTGTGTTAAGGTTTGAATGTGTTTGTGTGTCTGCCCTGTGATGGACTGGCACCCTGTCCAGAGTGTGTCTGTGTGCCTTGCGCCCATTGAGGCTCAAGTACCCTGATTAGTATTAGCAAGTGAGTGAAATCTCTGATTTACAAAACTACAGATTACGAGCCATGGGCGGCTTGTTCCTTAGGGCGATTAGGCGACGCACCACCAAAGGGCGAAAGGGAAGACATTTTTCTATCACATTCAACCAGTGTTAAACTAGCTGTGACTGTTCTGGACAGTCTGTCTTGCTTTTGAATATCGTAGTCCAATCAGCGACGAGTTGTGTTCCGTACAGTACCGCCCATTTTGGGCGATTTCAGTCTGATTGAAAATCGCCCGGATAGACTCTCATATTAAGGCACTTTTTTTTTAACTGTAGGCACTGCAATATAATCTGTATGGGTTCCGGAAAAGCTAGCACTTACGTGCTTGCGTCACACGTATCCTGGTGTAGCAATAATTGGAGCAGCTAGCGATCTCGTCAACATGACTACTATTACCTCAGGATCTGCTGCACCTAAAATAAAATGCTATCTAATGAAGACTGAATTAAATTGTTAGTGTGAAGGCTTAACTTAATTTTATGATTAATGGTAAAGCTGGTCTCTCTCCATGTTCAAACTTATTTGTGAGGGCAAACTGACAGATGACTTAAGATGTTAATTATTTAAGCTTTAATTTACCCATTGAACGGGTCACATTGGCCATCATTGCAACAATTGCCCCCCCTGAGGCGCCACTGTTACATGCCCATACGCTGTTATAAAGAGTCATTAACAAAAAATAATGTGTTAGTTAAAACTTGAGGTACACTAAATACTGTGTATAATTAGTGAATCGTGATAAAATTTAGTACCAGCAGTGACATTAGTAGTTGTCCTTTTTCCTGTGACTCAAATAGATATTTTTCTGATATTATAAGTGGATTAAAGTGATATCAACAAAATATGTATAATATTAAAGGTACCGAAGGTGAGAACACTGCAAAATTATAATTCTCTTGGCAATGCTATTTAGTTCAGAAGACTAGAAAACTATTATTCCACATTTTTAAATGACTTGTGATTTGAATGTTTAGACCTGTTGTCACAATGAGCTGAGAATTCTAACAAAACAGTGTGAGAAATAGAAAAAGCCCCTCACATGTCCAGCCCAGCAATTTGTGTGAACTACCTACCATGCTGCCCTTACACAAACTCACACACCCTAGACTATTTTTTACCTTGAACGGTGCTGTTTTACTACTATTTTACTCATATAAAGTCTTGGGTAACTTTTAAATTTAAATAATGAACAAGCAGTGAGCACAAAATGTAGAATAAATGAATGTTAAATCAATTATCTCTGGAACTCCCACAAAAAAGATGTGGATACCACATGATAATGTTTACCAAGTTATAGTGTTTCAGTTATTATTTTGTCCCATTCCTTTTGCAAACATGTCTTACGGTGTGCAACAGTACCGGGTTGTCATTACCACATTTTTTGTTTAAAAATTCTCCAGACACTCTCTATTCAGGACAGATCAGGACTGCAGGCAGGCCAGACGAGTACCCATACCCTTTCCCTCGCAGCCATGCCTTTGTAATGTGTACATCATGCGGTTTTGCATTGTATTGTTGAAAAATGTATAGATGTGCACAACCCCACAACACTGGCTTTTGGACTTGCTGCTAACAGTCTGGATGGTCCTCATATTTGGAATACTGATTCGTCTGACCACAATTTACATTTCCACTGTGTGATGGTCCATCCCAGATCATGGGTGTTCAGCTTTGGTGTGTGCCCTTGCCCTTTATGCACTAAAGGTCTTACACATTCCTTGATTTTTAAATTATATTATGCACTGTAGAGAAAGAAATATGCAAATCCCCTCCAATCATTCTTTGAGAAACAATGTTTTTAAACATTTTAATTATTCCCTCACTCATTTGTTGACAGACTGGAGATACTCTGACAAATCTTTGATCCCCAATGTTTCTGCTTTCCATGAGTACTGCTTTTGTACGAAACCATTATTACTACTACCTGTTGACATCACCTGTTTCAAATCACATCAGTATTTATTTTTACCTATTTTTAAAAAATGAATTTTTTCCATTTTTGCAGGCAGTCCAGTTCAGTACCTGTACCCTTTTCTTCCACAGTCATGCCTGTGTAGTGTGTACAACACGTGATTTTGCATTGTTCTGTTAAAAATGCATGAACATCTCTGAAAAAGATGTCAACTTGAAGGCAGCATATGTTACTCTAATTCTCAATTTACTTTTCTGCATTAATGCTGCCATCACAGAAGTGTAAATTACCTTTGCCAAGTACACTGACACAACTCCATACCATGACAGACCCTGGCTTTTGGACTTGTTGCTCATAACAGTCTGGATGATTTTTTGGTTTGGAGCCCATGGCCATTTGACCATGACCAAGAGAACTTGATGTAGCTTCTGGACGTGGTTAACATAGGGCTTCTTTTTTGCATAGTAAAGTTTTAAGTGCCATTTGTGAATGTAACTCCATATTGTAGTGCTTGGATTATTTAGATTAATACTTAGTTATTAAAACTTAGTTTATGAGAATGTTTTGTGTACAAATGGCACAGATAACTACACAGTTTTAATAGTTTCAACTAAAAGTTGACAGTGAGTTTTGATGGTGACTTAAAAGTTTTTCTGTTGCCTGGATAGTCTATTACCACAATCTGTCACTACACTGCCACCATGAAGCCTGTCAGCTATGCTACAGGAAATTAGAGCAGCTCCCCCTCATGACAGGTGGACACCATCCTGCTTCAAAAGATCATAACTTTTCTAAAAACTGAACCAGTTATGTACAATAGCAATGCTGTTTTCTGAGCCGCATGTAGACATCACAATTTATTTACATTTACCTGATGTAGGTTTCACCACTGCATCCTATTTTCAATGTAAATAGCTTTTGTCAAATGATTAATCACTGTTTCATTTTTTGCCATTTTGAGATAAAGTGGTTAGCTGAAATCCAAGAGCCTTAGAATGTACTCATAATCCTTTCCAGGCTGTTATAGTAATGCAAAGGTAATACATTTATAACTGAAAAAATGGAAAAGAGATATTTAGGATTTTACCTTATTAGTGATTCCCAAAACATCCCAAAAAAGATGGGACAAGGACAAATTAGGACCACTAATTTTGTGAAATGGTAAAAACAGGTGCATTAATTTAATGCTAAATGGGTTATGTTCAGAGATAGGCCAAAGTTTAGTACCCTGCAAAAAACTGCTCTTATTTGATTGTCTATAAATTTCTAATCAATAGTTTTAGCAGCCAAACACCAGACATTTTGACAAAAATTAATTTATTATTAAAATGACATAAATAAAGCTCAAATACAAATAGATAGGTATGTACATGGCACTTCAGTTTAACAGTTTAAAACTGCAAGTCCTCATAAAAGTAAACAGGACACCCCCTCTTCACCACCACTCACCAAAAACAGCTATATATTTCCACAGATTTAACATTTACATTGTATGTGACTGACTCTGATAATGGACATTAATTTAAATTTATTTACACATTTACAATTTAGTCATGTATATCTTTGGTTTAAAATGGTTGAAAATAAATTCCCTACAATTTCTTTTAATTTAAGCAAATATTATTATTACCAGTTAAATTGTTGTCTGAGTCATGTATATGTTGTCCTATTAACATGATGAAAGAATGTATTAAGAACTGATTTCTATAATTTGTGTTAATATTTTCCTCATCTGCTGTTTAGAAATAGACCGCAGGGAGAAAGACAAACGAATCATCCTTTAAATCTCTGTAACGATGGGAGCAAGTCTCTTGGCTTCCAACTGTTTTTTGCATGTCTGGTGCAGTCAGTTCTTAGTAGCTTTGTGCCACAGGTGCCCAGGAAGCTGTAAGTCTAGCAATGGAATTCTCAAACTGGGCATCACCTACTCCAGCCTCACTCAAGCCTTGGTCATACATGGATGAAGGAGAAGAAACAGGAAGAGAGGGGGTCAGACTGGAGTATGACACTGAGGAGCCTCTCAGGAACTGAGAAGTCAGACCCCCAGGAATGGAACCAGAAGCTGAGCCAGAGGGGGTGATCGTCGTCCCAGCCACAGACCACAGACTGGGGTACTGACTGTGGACACAGTACATTAACAATTAATAAATCAATCAGTATATAAACTGGAGCATTTATCCATAATAATGTTACTGTACACTTTATGAAATGTGCAGATATGCATTTACTTCTTTGTGGGCCATTAGATTCCATAAAAAAATGTGCAGCTTAGATTTTCATTTGGTTGTTAAGCTTAATACTAGTGTTAGGTTTACGTAAATCCAGAGCATTTGTACTGTAATAAACAAGCTAATTGTGTAGACTAACCTAGTGTTGGAAGAGGTGTTACTGTGAGCAAGGGAGCCCATTCCACTTGAGTTGGGGATTTGCAGAGCCGACCAGCTGTCATGGGTATGAATAGTTCCTGGAGAGTTGTCCATATAATTGTCTAAAAAACATAAGCATATAACCTTTTAGAACTTTGTCTATAACATATTAAATGTATGCATCTTAGTATTACTGTTTAATAACCAAAAGACTAAAATTAGTTTCTAATATGTTTATTTAGACTATAACACTAATCAACATATTTAACTCAACAAGTCTAAATAAGCAGAGTTAAACAGTACTTACTGCTACTAGTGCTGCGATGAGGGTAATGGCTGGGGTAAGGAGATGCTCTGTGGCTTCGGAGGCCAGAGTAACGCTCACAGTAAGAGCTGGAGGTATGTCCCGAGGACCCACTAAACTGGGGAGGGCTGCTGCTGGGACATATAGGGCCATTACTGGGCAGGAACCATCCACCAACTATGAGGACATATAGTACAGGTATTAAGGGTGCGGCAAGAAAAATCTTAAAAGTAAAAAATGATAGATTATGCATTGATGACAGAAGGTTTTGGTGCATTATAGATGAGAGGACTTACGTTGTGAGTATCCCGACTGCTGATTGTCACTGCTTTGATCTTGGGTTTCCCTATGGTCACTTCTAAAAAAAAAAAAAACAATTAAACAATCTTACTACACTACTCAAATAAATAATTCATTTATGGATGTAACTGTATTTTTCTTCTACCTTTCTTTAGCATCCAAGAAGGCCTTGGCAAAAGGATTGTGTTTGATTTTTAGTGCAGTAATCTAAAAATAAAATAAATAATATTTATATAATTAATCATGTTAGTACATCTAAAATAATCTTTTTAACCGTGTCCCTTTTACTGGAAGTTAAATTGACCTGCTTACCTCTTCATTTTGGTAGGCAGTAACTGCTATAAACTGTGTCTCAGGAAAAGACTGACTGCTGATCATTTTCTGGATGCCGCCAACCTTTACAATGTGGATCCTTGGCTCATACTTGTGTAATGAGTTCAGCATAATCTGCAGAAAAAATTGTTGAAATACAGTGTTATGGAACTGAAAGTAAGATCACATTATATTACAAAAGAAATTTGTTTTATTTTTGCTAATGAAGTTTAATATGAATTATATCTAGGTCAACAAACAATACCACTGCGCATCATGTTTTTCCAACAATTTTTTTTGTTTCTCAAAAGACATTGTTTTACTCATTGTTTTGTATTAAAAACACACCCTTTAAAACAAAGATTGGGTAGCATATCATTTAAGTAGAAATTTTGTTATTCTGTTAATTAAGAAATGCATGTAATGCATATGTACATTTATAATGTAATGCAATTTTTGCAATTTAAATATAAGAGCGGTATAAACACAATCCTCATGTGTGTATGATGTTAGTTTGGTGAATGCGGCAAATATGTATGCTTTAAAAATAAAAACATTGAATTCTCATTCGAAGTACAATGCACTGCAGGGTATCACCTGTCCACCGCCGTTGAGTTTGTTGGAGAGTTTGACTTTGCTAAAGGAGACGGGCGCTTTCATCCAGTGGGCACCGAAGTTGGGTGAGTCAGGGTGTATGTACACGCAGCTGGGGCTCTGGGGCTCAGGTTTACCGCCTGGTACCCACTCGCCGTTCACGTACTTCCAGCGGTTGTTGTCCGCCGCCACAAAGTCCAGCAGCACCGAGTACATTGCGTTCGGGTCCAGGCCGCTAACGTTTGCCCTCAGCACGGGAAACATTCGCCTGAAACAAAAATTAGATAACAGTGAATGTGGATTTTATTTACAAGTACGCTAATAAGACATATTTCGCGCGTAAAGCTACATGATAAGATAGGCGGCTAAAGCTAACTTTCGGAACAACTCTTTTAGCCTGTTAAACTAAAATACTAGCTGAAGTTACATACCTTCCAGTTTTTGTGACAATCATTTCGTTGGTGAGTTCTTTAAACTTGCTCCATAGCTCCGCATCCTCGAGCGTGAGTTTAATGTCCCGTTCGGACGCGTCGCCTTTCTCGCTGCCCTTCTGAAACTCGCTCTCCACGGCGCTGAGCAGATGATCCAGGCGCTGATCAGCGTTGGAGGAACTCATTATTTCCAGAAATAGCTTCAGTTTTAGCCCGTTCGTGTATATTTAGTAAACGACTACAGTATTCCACCTAATGGTTTGACAGTGTTGTTCTATGTCGCTGATGAAGCTTTTTAAAAGGCGATCAAAGACCCCCAGGCTGTTCCAGGGGCGTGGCAGTGAGGTACAGACCACGCCCATAACCTGGCTTACCGATCACTCACAGCAGCTAAACAACTGCCTGAAAAACAGAACAATTTGATGTAAAGTTAATACCTTAATCAACGTTTTACCAAATAAGTACAGAACAACAACGATAAAAATCATAAACAAGAACACATGTACCTTGAAACATGACTGTATTATACGATATATACCATATATTATATATATATATAACCCCAAATCAGAAAAAAGTTGGGACAGTATAGAAAATGCAAACAAAAACAAAAAAAACAAAACACTCACTTAACATTTACTTTGACTTCTATTTCACTGCAGATAGTATGAATCCATGATAATTTATATTCATCATTTCAAGCAATTAAGTGTTTTAGGTGTTATTATGCCCCATTTTGTCACATTTTTCGTTTCTCCACACATTCTTTATTTAAGACAGGTTAGGACTGCAGGCAGGCCAGTTCAGAAACTGTAACCTCTTCTTCTGCAGCCATGCCTTTGTAACATGTTCAGCAAGTGATTTTGCATTGTCTTGTTGAAAAATGCATGGGCACCCATGAAAAAGATCTTTTAAAAAGTCTTGAAGGCAGTATATGTTGCTCTAATATCTTAATGTATTTTTATGCATGAATGATGCCATAAAAAGGTGTAAATTACCTTTGCTAAGGGCACTGACACAACCTGAAAAGAACGAAAAGAACCATCCATCAGCAACTTGTCCAATAACCAGGGTTTTTCATGCATACCATGAAAAACCCTGGTTATTGGACAAGTTGCTGATGGATGGTTCTTTTCGTCTTTGGTTTGGAGCAATGATATTAAATCCCCTCCAATCTTTCTTATGGAAACATTGTTTTTAAATATTTCAATATTTTTTACGCATTTGTTGACAAACTGTAGATGTAGATGTAGATGGATTTATATACCAAATGAAATGAAGTTGACCAGAGAAAAAACATATCTTGGGTTGAGATATCTTGGGTTCATACTGTGAATTAAATTAATCAAAAATAGAACTTTAAGATTCTCTTTTATGTTAAATTAAACATGTAAATTATGTTTAAAATATAAACTTGTACTTAGTGTCCAAAATTTAAAAAATAATGTAGAAATAATGTGTTTTTGTTAAATAATAAAAAATAATTATAATAATATCAAATTGTCGCCTCACATCAAGAAAGTCCTGGGTTCGATTTCCAGGTGGAGCATTCTGGGTCCTTTCTGTGTGAAGTTTGCATGTTCTTCCTTTGTCTGTGTGGGTTTCCTCCCATATTTAAGATTTTTAGTAATTTAGTGAATTAATATAAATAGTTTTTAAGCCATAACACTTATTTAATTGCATTTACTAGATTAGTTAATGCAGGTCGTTAATAATGTATTACTTGTAACATTAACTACCTTTACATATATAAATAAATGGACTAGGAATTGAATAAAAAGTTACAAAAATGAGAGTGGCTCTGTGAGGTGTTGGCTTTTCACTGCACCATTTCCTACTACACTTCTCCGAGGTCATAAATGCAAAGAGTTTCATCACACCTTTCTCTGCCACAGATGCAGCTAATTCTAACCTTTGTCTTTTGTGTTTAGAGGGCTTTGGTTTGCCTCATACCAGTTGTGTCCAAGGTGCTTAGTTAAACTGAGTACTCTATTCAGCTCACCACAAAATGCCAAAAACCTTCCTGAACTTCAATTGCTGTTGAAAACTAAATTTATAATGCAAAAGTGTTTAATAACTGACTGGGAGGCTGGATAGGTAATGGTTAGCTTGAGTTACACTTATTCCTGTTTTAAATGTAAATGTAAAAAACTGATGCCTAATTTACAAGCAAGATTGATTGCTATTAAAAAATTGAAAAATAAGTTTGTTGATAATGTAACAATCACCCAACTCTATATTTAAAGAGGTGTGTTTAAATTACTATAAAATTATCACAATTATCTAATGAATAAAATAAAGTAATACAACTGGTAAAAAGTTTAGTAATCTGAGGTCTGAGCATTATGGGTAGACTGCATATCAGTTACTCAGGAAATGCTGAAATAAACTCTCATTTAGGGGGTAGTTGTAAGAAACGTGATAAGAAATAAACAATATCAGATGTACTGAAAATCAGTAGTAAGCCCTCAAAAATAATTGTTGTGTATAGTTCTTTAACTCAAACATTGACTGTACTGTTTTTCAAATACTTATCCGTCTGGGACTCAACTTTGTAAAAGAAGAATGCAACCCTTTTGGTGACGATGGGGTTATGGGATGCTGCTTCTCCCTGGCATAAGCACACTCTCACCATGGTGGGAAATATTACAGAGGCATGGTGCTCCACAAAGGAACAGTTATAAGAGAGGATGCATATTTTCCACTGCTGACCTTAATAAGTAAACAGAAGAGGTGGATGAGTCAGACCTAGAAGGCCTACACACAAAAAGAGCCAAAACCTTTACGTAAAAGCATAGAATAAAAAGTATATTAATCAGTATCTAATTTAGATAGATAGATACTGTATTGATACTTTGCAGGAAATGTCTTTGTTACAGCAGCTCACATCAGACAACAAACAACTTCTTACATACATACAACATTCACTAACTATAAAAACAAGCAATAAAAAATTCACAGAAATGTTTTAGTTTGTTTTATTATTATAGGTTTGTTATGTGTGTGGTACTTAAAATTTACATTTAGCTTTATTATTAGTATTAATGCATAGTATTTCAGTAGAATATGAAATTTATTAAATTACATGTTGAATGACCGACAATTTTTATCTTGAAACCACCTTGCCAGGATTGAGCTTGTGCACTTGTACATGTACATCATACATCTTAGCAGCATTCATTTAAACTCCTGATGTTTTCCACAGTTCCTGACATTTAGTACAAATTTCCACTCCTAGGTCAGTTAGAATCACCACTATAATTTACGAATGTAAAATGTCAGAATAATATTTAAAACGTATAATATGTATGGCAAATTTTGGTTTCTACCAGACTGGTGGTATTGTATTTTAATGAGTCTTTATAACCATTGAAGAATAAGTGTATTAGGACCTGTAGGTTGGGAGGACTAACTTATTTTCTAATACTAATTCTCTCCTTACACACATACACACACACACGCACACACACACACACACACATGCACACACTTCCTCTGGTCTCTACCAGATGTGGATTGAGCCCTAAGATGCGTCTGTCACTGCTGCGTTTCCATTTCAAGTTCAGGAAATCTAAACTTTCCTCTCCTAATCACCCTGGCTTTGAAAGGGATAAAAAGAAGTACTATGGTCAGTAATTGTTCCCTGCTCCCTCCCCTTTCTTTCGGATGCAAATGAGAAAGAACAGGGCTTTGACTCAGGGCTGTGATCAACTTTGTCATTTTGAGTGAGGGAAATGCTGTAAGAAGAGAGCTAATACACTTTCTACTAAGCTCAAATCAGGAGAAAGACACTGGTTTGTGGAATGTGTATTTAATAACAGTTACATAAAAAAATTACCTTTTAGGATTATATAACTTTTCATGAAACTCTTTAATTTAGTAAATCTCTTGAACCTTTATTTAAATGATAAAAAGTACAAATAAATTTATTTAAATGTTTTAGCTGACCAACTGATATTTTGTTAATCTAAACAAAATTCGAATTTGATGCTTGCAGCACAATAAAAATATTCAGCCACAAGCAGGTGAATTGGTGAAACGTGCTGGTATCATGACTGGATATACAGTCATAGGCAAAAATGTTGGCACCCTTGCACTTCCTTTAGAAATTGCACCACTTACAAACATTATTGCAATTACAAATGTTTTGGTCTTCACACTCAGTTTTTTTGTTTGTTTGTTTGTTTGCATTGTAACATCTTTGCTGCTTGTGAATGTCTTGACTGAGTGCATGGCATCATCCATCCATCCATCCATTATCTTCCGCTTATCCGGGGTTCGGGTCGCGGGGGCAGCAACCTAAGTAGAGAAACCCAGACCTCTCTCTCCCCAGCCACCTCTTCCAGCTCAACTGGGGGGATTCCGAGGCGTTCCCAGGCCAGCTGGGAGATATAATCTTTCCAGCGTGTCCTGGGTCTTCCCCGTGGTCTCCTCCCAGCTGGACTTGCCTGAAACACCTTCCTAGGGAGGCGCTCAGGAGGCATCCTTACCAGGTGTCCGAACCACCTCAACTGGCTCCTTTCCACGCGCAGGAGTAGCGGCTCGACTCCGAGTCCCTCCCGGATGACCGAGCTTCTCACCCTATCTCTAAGGGAGAGCCCAGACACCCTGCGGAGAAAACCCATTTCGGCCGCTTGTACTCGCGATCTCGTTCTTTCGGTCATTACCCAAATCTCATGACCATAGGTGAGGGTAGGAACATAGACCGACCGGTAAATCGAGAGCTTTGCCTTATGACTCAGCTCTTTCTTCACCACCACAGACCGGTAGAGAGTCCGCATCACTGCTGACCCTGCACCGATCCGCCCGTCAATCTCCCGTTCCATCTTACCATCACTCGAGAACAAGACCCCGAGATACTTAAACTCCTCCACTTGAGGCAAGAACACGTCCCTGACCCAGAGAGGACAATCCACTGTTTTCCGGCTGAGAACCATGGCCTCAGATTTGGAGGTGCTGATTCTCATCCCAGCCGCTTCACACTCGGCTGCAAACCGATCCATCAAGAGCTGGAGTTCACAGTTCGATGACGCTAACAGGACCACATCATCTGCAAACAGCAGTGACGTGACTGTGAGGTCACCAAACCGGACCCCCTCCATCCCCTGGCTGCGCCTAGAAATTCTGTCCATATATATTATGAACAGAATCGGTGACAAAGGGCAGCCCTGACGGAGTCCAACTCTGACTGTAAACCAGTCTGACTTACTGCCGGCCATGCGAACCAAACTCCTACTCCGCTTGTACAGGGACTGAATGGCCCGTAATAAGGAGCCATGTACCCCGTATTCGCGAAGCACCCTCCACAAAATACCTCGAGGAACACAGTCGAATGCCTTCTCCAAGTCCACAAAACACATGTAGACTGGTTGGGCAAACTCCCATGAACCCTCGAGGATCCTGCAGAGAGTAAAGAGTTGATCCAGTGTTCCACGGCCAGGACGAAATCCGCATTGTTCCTCCTGAATCTGGGGTTCGACTATCAGCCGGACTCTCTTCTCCAGTACCCCTGCGTAGACCTTACCAGGGAGGCTGAGGAGTGTGATTCCTCTGTAATTGGAACACACCCTCCGGTCCCCTTTCTTAAAAAGGGGCACCACCACCCCAGTCTGCCAGTCCAGAGGCACTGCCCCCGATGACCACGCAATGTTGAAAAGGCGTGTCAGCCAAGACCGCCCTACAACATCCAGAGCTTTAAGGAACTCTGGGCGGATCTCATCCACCCCTGAAGCCCTGCCACCAAGGAGCTTCTTAACTTCCCTAGCAACTTCAGCCCCAGTGATGGGAAACTCCTGGGCATGGCATCATAAGACTTCCAATAGATTTGAAGCATTAGAGACATTACACATTAGAGCTTGTTGACCTGCATTAAAGTACTATATGCTGTTTGGTGGGTGCCAGATCAATAAAACTGTATGGCTTGGTCATGGATGAAAATAAATGGGGGTAAATGGAAAAACGAGAGATAAAAAAAAATAATTGGAAGAGTGTAGGTAAGTATTGCTGTAGAATAAAGCTTGATGACCTGCACTGAAGGTGTTGGTTGTTTTTAGATAAAGGATTTAATACTTTATTTAAATGATAAAAAGTACAAATACATTTATTTAAATGTTTTAGCTGACCAACTGATATTTTGTTAATTTAAACAAAATTCGAATTTGATGCTTGCAGCACAATAAAAATATTGTATTTTTGTGTCTTCTTTGAAATACTGATCACTCCAGATGCTCAAACTAGCTCTGTTTCTATTAAGAAAAGGTACATAAATGAAAGCACTAGTTCTCAGTTTATGGAGGCCATAGCTATATCACCAACTTTAATTGCAGAGTCAGTTGATGAACTTCTGGATAACTTTAAAAGTTGCCCCGGTAAAAGTCATGAAAACGTTAAGCAAACAGAAAGCACCATGGCGTAACACAATGATGGTAATAGCTCTGAAAAGAGAATGCAGGAAAGCTAAACGTAAGTGGAGGAAAACTAAACTTCAAATCCACTATGATCTCTATAAGCAAAGCCTTTGTAGTTTTAACTCGGAGTTATGCAGGGCTAGACAGCTGCACTTCTCTAAGATCATTAACAGGAACATCAACAACACCCGCACTCTATTCAAAGTGGTCGACAAGCTTACAAATCCTCCAAAACAGATCACCCCAGAACTTCTGTCCACAGAGAAATGTAATGAATTTGCTCATTTCTTCTGTGAAAAATCAAAACTATTAGACTGACCATCAACGCCACTCAGTCAAACAATGAAACCATGCCGCCCCTACAGACACCTAGAAATAACATGACTATTATGTTACAATTTAATACAATAGACCAAAGCACTCTGGAGAAAACAGTTCAGCATCTTAAATCATCGACATGTTGTCTCGACATGCTGCCATCTGAATTTTTTTAAACTATTTTTAACTCTGTAAAAACTGATTTGCAACAAATAGTTAATGGCTCACTAGCATCAGGCGTTTTCCCAAAGTCACTGAAAACAGCTGCCATTAAGCCACTCCTAAAAAAGAGAACTCTGGATGCGTCTGTGTTAAACAACTACAGGCAAATCTTCCTTTCATAGCTAAGATCATTGAGAAAGTTGTTTACAGTCAAGTCAGCAGTTTTTTGAATTCCAGTGGTTATTTTCACAAATTTCAGTCAGGCTTTCGACCTCACCACAGCACTGAAACGGCTCTCATAAAAGTGTTAAATGATCTACGGCTGAATACTGACTCGGGTAAAATATCAGTTCTGGTTTTACTGGATCTTAGTGCAGCCTTTGACACTGTAGATCATAGAATATTGCTGGACAGGTTGGAAAACTGGGTTGGACTTTCCGGAACAGTCCTTAATTGGTTCAAGTCCTATTTAGAAGACCGGAGTTACTTCGTCACTATTGGCAGCTATGAATTTGACAGGGTGGCTATGACATGTGGAATCCCACAGGGATCAGTTCTCGGACCTCTTCTGTTCAATCTTTATATGCTGCCATTAGGCCAAATGCTACAGGCTAACAACATTGATTACCATATGCAGATGACACACAGATATATCTGGCTCTCTCACCAGATGATTACAGCCCAATAGATTCACTGTGTCAGTGTCTCGAGAACATCAATAACTGGATGAGCCAGAATTTTTTACAGTTAAATAAGGACAAAACAGAGATTGTTGTGTTTGGCAGCAAAGAGAAGAGGTCTAGTGTCAGTGAACACCTCAGTTCCCGGGCTCTAAAAACCAAAGACCAAGTCCGAAATCTTGCCGTTCTAATAGACTCAGATCTTACATTCACCAGCCATATTAAAACCATCACCAAAACAGCCTTCTACCATCTTAGAAATATAGCCAAAATCAAGGGTCTAATGTGCCAACAAGACCTAGAGAAGCTGATCCATGCTTTTATCTCCAGTAGGGTGGACTATTGTAATGGTCTCTTAACTGGACTTCCCAAAAAGACCATTAAGCAGTTACAGCTCATTCAGAACGCTGCTGCTAGTGTTTTAACTAAGACGAAGAGAACTGAGCACATCACTCCAGTTCTAAAATATCTACACTGGCTTGCGATTAGTTACAGAATAGAATTTAAAGTGCTGCTACTGGTCTATAAATCAATGAATGGGTTCGGCCCAGAATACATCTCAGAAATGTTTAGAGAATATAAACCTAGTAGATCACTTAGATCCATGGACTCAGGTCAGCTAGTTGAGCCCAGAGTCCAAACTAAACATGGTGAAGCAGCATTTAGCTGTTGGGCTGCATATAACTGGAACAGACTGCCAGGAGATATTAGATGTTCCTTAAATGTAGAAATGTTTAAATCCAGGTTAAAAACTTTTCTTTTTTCTTGTGCCTACGATTGAGCTCAAATTTTTTTGCTATTACCCTCATTTTACCATATTTCTTTTAGTTTTTCATGCTCTTAATAATTCTTTTTATAGAGTAGTGTACATTCTAAATTGTAGGGTATATTTTACTATATTTTCTTTTAGTTTTCATGTTTTAATTGGTTATCTTTCTTGTTTTAATTTCGTATTTCCCAAATTGTAGGGTATATTTTACAATATTTTCTTTTAATTTTTCATGTTCTTAATTTTTTATCTCTCTTGTTTGAATTTCATGCTCTCTTAATTGTAACTAAATGTTTGCAAGAAGTCTTTCTGAGGTTCTAGATCTCAGAAATGTTTTAATGCTTTTAATTAATTTTTTTCTTTATGTAAAGCACTTTGAATTGCCACTGTGTATGAAAGGTGCTATACAAATAAACTTGCCTTGCCTTGCCTTTAGCACAGACAGGTGACTCTGTGTGTGTGTGTGTGTGTGTGTGTGTGTGTCTGTGTGTGTGTGTAAGGTACAAATAATTTTACTCAGGCAGGTAAAACTAGCTATGTGTTAAGAAGAAGTCCGGTAGATCAACATCCCTTTCAGAAAATGAATGGGAGTGAAAGGGACAAACAAGGGATTTAAAACGGGCATGGCAGGTGATGGAGTGTGCATATACAAAAGCTGTATACCAGCCATGGTGTCATCAATTAGACGGCTGTTTTAGGGTTGGAATGCTGTCAATATCTGCAATCACACTAAGTATAATAATTAGAAAGGTGCCTTTCCTGTAAAAAAATATGAGTGTGATTGCATCTTAGAAGTGATAAGGCATGTGAATTGAATACTTTTTATAAGATGTGTGATATTGTCCGTGAAAGTATGTTTTTGGTGTGAATACTTTTGCTTAGATAGGTAAATTGGGTTTTCTGGCAGGTAAACAGCCGTCCAAAAGCTGTATACAAGCCATGGTGTTATCAGCAGGACAAATGTATTAGAGTTGCAGTGTCAGTATCGCAAAGGGGCAGAATAAGTATTGCAGGACTGTTTTCAGTGCACAGACTGGGATATGTTTAAAACTGCAGCCACCAGAGACTGTTTGACCGACGTTAATGAATATGCATCATCTGTCACTGGCTTTCATCTAGAAATGTGTAGATGATGTGACTCAAACAAAGCAAATCTACACATTTCCAAACCAAAAACCATGGATGAACAGCGAAGTCCGCAATCTACTGAAAGCACGGGATGCAGCTTTTAAATCTGGCAACCCTGAAGAACTTAAGACTGCCAGATGTAACCTGAGGGTCGGCATCAAGACTGCTAAACGCAAGTACAGCACACAAATTAAAGCCCACTTCAACACCAATTCAGACCCCCGACGCATGTGGCAAGGGATCCAAGTGATCACTGACTACAAGAGCAAAGTCAGTAACTCGGAGACCACAGACGCCTCACTCCCTGCCGAACTGAACACTTTCTATGCCCACTTTGAGACCACTGCTCAGGCTTAACCAACCATGCCTGCCGTGCCTCTCTCCACAGAAGAGCCAGCACTCATACTAGCTACAGAGGAGGTGAGAAGAGCACTGATGAGGGTTCCAACTTGGAAAGCAACTGGTCCAGATGGCATTCCAGGATGGGTCACAAGGCATATGCCAACCAGCTGGCTGCCACTTTTACAGACATCTTCAACCTTTCCCTGGCACAGAAGTCCAGCATCACATGTATGAATGACTACCGCCCCATCGCTCTCACCTCTACTGTCCTCACATTTAGCACAGGATGCCCACAAGGTTGCGTCCTTTCACCCATGCTGTACACACTGTACACATACGACTGCATCACAAATCACAGCTCCAACACCATCATCAAGTTTGCCGACGACATCACAGTAATCAGCAGAATCACCAACAATGGTGAGAGGCTGTACAGGGAGGAAGTGAGGATGCTCACAGAGTGGAGCACTGCTAACAACCTCTCCCTCAATTTTAGCAAGACCAAGGAGATTGTCATTGACTTCAGATTGGGGAGTAGAGTGCACACACCACTGAGCATCGAGGGGACAATGGTGGAAGGAGTGAGCAACTTCAAGTTCCTTGGTCTCCACATAGCTGAGGATCTCACCTGGTCACTCAACACATCACATGTTGTCAAAAAGGCACAACAACGTCTCCACTTTCTTCGAAGGCTGAGGAGAGTCAACCTGCCACAGCAGCTTCTCTGTAACTTCTACAGATCCACTGTGGAGAGCATACTGACAAGCTGCATCATGGTCTTGTACGGCAGTGCCACTGCTGCTGAACACAAGGCTCTTCAGAGGGTGGTGAAAACTGCCCAGCACATCACTGCAATTGCACTCCCACCCATACTGGACATTTACAGCAAAGGATGTCTGAGGAAAGCCAGTAATATTTCCTCTGACCCCACACACCCCTGCCACTTCATGTTCCAGACACTGCCATCTGGGAAGAGCTACTGGAATTTGTCACACTTAAGTTTCAAATCTTCAAACTACTTTTGATATAAGACAAAGATAATCTAAGCAAATACATCTTTTTTTAAATAATGTTAATTAAATTTAATTGACATTTGAGTTCAGTTTCACTAGCCACACCCAGGCATGATTACTGCCCGATCTGTTGAACCTAAACATCACTTAAGTAGAACCTGTCTGGCAATGTAAAGCAGACTAAAATCTTTTTAAAAGCAGCACAAGTCATTGAAATCTACCTGTCTCGAGCCCAAGGACTTCTGCAAAGCTTAGTTAGAGCCATTATCCACAAATGGAGAAAACTTGGAACATTGGTAAACCTGGTGAACCAGTAGTGGTGGTTTACCCAAAAGTTTATCCATAACACAGCGATTACTCATCCAAAAAATCACAAAAGAACTCAGATTGACTAATGTCAATGAACATGATTCAGTAAGAAATAAACTGGGCATGGCATCCAAAAGAGAGGGGCACAAACCACTGCTGATCAAAAAGAACACAGACACTCAATTTGCATTTGCCAAAATTAAAGGTGGAACTTTTTTGAAGACACAGGTCTTGTTACATCTGGTGTAAAGCTTACACCACATTTACAATAAGAACATCATACCAACATGCAAGCATTATGGAGGAAGTATAATGGCACCTAAATGACTTGTCATAATTGATGAAACCATCAATTTTGTTATCAGAAAAACCTGAAGAAGAAAGTCAGCATGTCAGTTTGTGACCTAAAGATCAAGTGCAGCAAGACAATCATTCAAAGTACACAAGCAATTCCACCTTTGAATGGCTCAAAAGAAGGTTTAGGAGTAGTCAAAGTCCTGACTTGAATTACATTGAGATGCAGTGGCAAGACCTTTGGTGGACACTTTATGCTGGAAAACCTTCCAATAAAGCCAAATTAAAACATACAAAAGAGAAGTGGGCCAAAATGACTTAACAGTAATGCAAAAAACTAATTTCAAGTTATTGAAAATATTTGATTGCAGTTGTTACTGGCCAATTGTCAGTTATTAGGTTAATGGGCCAATTACTTTTTCAAATAGATGTATTTTTTGTTTACCCGTGTTGTCTGTATCTATTTAAATGTGACAAATTAGCAAAAACAGAAAAATCGGGTAAGGGGAAAATACTTTTCACAGCACTGTAGGTCTTTTACCACTTGTTGTAGACAATATTGTGAAAAGATTCAGTGAGAGAAATTAGTCTGTGTATAACAAACAGAAACAACTACTGAATGCACGTGACCTTCAAGCCCTTATGGCAATGCATGAGAGACCATCATGATACTGTCCACCATTAAGAATTGCAACCTAAACTCCATTATACAAATAAAAAACATACATCAATTATATGCAAAAATTATACCAAGTTCTCTGGGCTCTAATTCACCATGTTCAGCTGTTTACATTTTTTACATTTACATTTTCGGCATTTAGCAGACGCCTTTATCCAAAGCGACTTACAGTACTGCGGCAGTATACAGTCTGAGCAATTGAGGGTTAAGGACCTTGCTCCAACAGCAGCAACCTGGCAGTGGTGGGGCTTAAACCTGCAAACTTCTGAATACTAGTCCAGTACCTTAACCGCTAGGCTACAACTGCCCTCGAACTGTTGGTATGATGTTCTTTTAGTGGAATGCTGGGTTAGCTTTAAATGGCTGTTTTTCTGAGCAACTAAGAGGGTAAAACACATAGGGTCTATTAAAGTACATAACACTTTTTTAAATAAATTGTTAAATGTGCATTTTGTGTTAATTATATTGTAATTGTATCATATTAACTTTTGTTAGAGAAATATGCAGACATAAAAAGGAGGCAAATACTTTTTAATGACACTCTACATATTTAATTAGTTTACTTAGGTAATGGTGGATTTTTACATATATAAGAAAGGCCTGAACTTAGTGAGATGTTTGTGTGTGTCTTTTTTTTCTTGGTTTTATGTTTCATGGTGTAAATATGTACAGCTGAGGTCAGCACTCACCAGTGTGTGAGAAAACACAACTAAACTTTTTGCTTGTAGTCACCAGCTGTATCACCAAAGTAAGTGCATGCTCACACAGTAAGTGTTGTTTTAAGCAGGCACACGTATCTACATTTTAGAAATGAATTTTGTAATGACTAGAAATACTGTAGAATGGCTAGAAATAAATTTTTTTGTTGTTTTTCTATATTTTAAAGGCTACAGTGATTCGGGGAAAAAATATTAGTCCCCATTCCAATTTCTTCTATTTTTGTTAATCTGTCACATTGTGAATATTCCTATTAATTTTAATATTAAATGAAGACAACACAATCAAGTCATTCTAATTATTTAAGATAACGATTTATTTTAAACTTATATTAGCCATGTGAAAAAGTAATTGCCCCTGTAGCTACTACCAAACCTGTTAACCAAATTCAATTGACAATGGGGTGTAGCAGGCTAGAAGGTCTCAAAAAGTTGCACATAATATTAATGCCATGTTCTAAAGATATTCAAATACAGATGCAAAACAAAGTCTTTGAGATCTACCTATCTGAAAAGGGTTACAAAGCCATTGCTAAGGCTTTGGGACTCCAGCAAACCTCAGTATGAGCCATTACCCACAAATGGAGAAAACAACTGGAGAGAACAATAGTGAGCCTTAGGAAAGTCCAACCTAACAAAATTTCACAAAAAACACATTAACACCTCATCCAAGAAGTCACAAAAGAACCCAAACATCTAATGAAATGCAGGCCTCACTAGCCTCAGTTAAGAGGCATGCACACAACTCCACAATAAGTAAGACACAAAGCAAAAATGGGTCCCATTACATCTGGTGTAAAGTTAAAACCACCACCTCCACATGAACATCATACCAACAGTCAAACATGATGGCGGTCTGGGGCTGCATTGCTTCTACAGTATCTGAATGACTTGTGAAACTGATGAAACCATGAATTATTACACTCATTCTTGTTCTGATTACACTCATTTTTTGTATAATTATTAAAATGTTTAATTTTAAAAAGTATTTACAGTAAGTGGTTAATTAATAAAAAAAAAGGATGTCTCAGCCTTCCGTGTGTTAAAAGCTCACCATAAAAACCATAAAAACAGGACAAACAATGGGTTCCTAATTAGGGAAACCTTTTACCACATACCCAGGCATGGAGCAGTAGCTCACTAAGCAGTGTTACCTGCATGAAGCTGGATCTCACTCATAGGCTTATATCAGGACAAAAGATACAGTTCCTAATCCTGGCCAAAGGTTTGTCCACCCCACCTCAATTCTTGAAACAGTGCCATCCATGGGTTCTACAGGTTTTACATCCCATAAGAACAGCTAGTTGCATACAGTTGTATGCAGTCTGGGCACATTTGTTACTTCTGAAAAGATTGTCACAAAAACAGTAAAGTCATTAGCCTTCAATAAATGACTTTTTTAAATAAATTTAAAAAAAAGTATCTTTAATACTGAAACTCAGTCATGTCTACCTGTGACAAAAACAAACCATCCAAGCTAAACTAGCTATGTTCCTATGCCATTTAAGTTGTTTAAGTGGCTTAAAATAAGTTATTTAGAGCCACTTTAATCAAATTTTATTTTATATAAACATCACACATAAATAAATACAAACTGCAAAATGTGGAATAAACTGCAGATGGGAAACATTTCCCAGATATATATATATGTTCCTGGTAGTTTATTTACAATTGTACACTAAATATAAACTAAATTAATGTTAGAGGTTGTTATGCTAGCTATCTTGACATTTCTATGTTCTATTTAGTTGTTCTATTAAATGTTCAGCTTGCACTATCCAAGCTGTATTCCCGCCTTGATCATGGTAAATGGAATAGGTATATGCATATAATAATTACAATCAACCTATGGTTAGAATAGTCCATCGCTGCAAATAATATTTATAAAGACAACATGAAATATGAGAAATGTCTGTCTGTGTTATCCTGGGAAAGCTGAGCTGTGACAGGGCATGGTGGTTGTAGCATTCTTTGATGGAACCTTGCTCTTTGTAGTCATCGTGGAGGTGGCTTGTTAGTCAGTAAAAGTAAAGGCTAAATGGCTCCTTGGCAGGAAGCTGTTTACATGGTGATGCTCAGCCTGCTTGTAGCCCCTATTGTCTACCTCTCGCCTACTTCATTAGCATTTCCATAAGAAAGGACAAGTAATTGCACCTTTTCTTCTGATGTTTCTTCATCTTTAGCCCCTTTCTCTGTCCTCTGTTTTGTCCCTTATACATTTTGTCTCTTCTCGTCTGATAGCAGAATTATGCAGTGTTTACAGTAATATTCCTTATCATTTCTACTGTTTATATTTGAATAACATTATTAAATAAAACAGTAATAAAATTAATAAGCTGCCATGTTATATTTGTTTCAAGTGCTATTAAATGGTTATTTACAAAACTGTAATTTCCAAATAAATACTGATTTCATAAGCATTCAGTTCATGTGGTTTGTTGTTTAATTTTTGTTTACATTATATTACAGTATGTCTTATTATGAGATGTGCCATTTACCTTGTATTAAAATGCATGTATGTTATTTTGTGCATTTATACTAGGAGTAATAAGCTTTACTTTTCTACAACTGTATTTATAATTATGCAGAAAGAAAATCAGCTGCATCTCAAATCACATATACCTCTTAAAATACTGTTTTATTTACAATACAGTGGCTGATTTCATTTTGTTATTTTTGTTATTGAATTTTGTTTTGTTATTTTATTGAATTCTTTTTATTATTTCTATTATTATTATTATTATTATTATTATTATTATTATTATTATTATTCAACATAAAAGCAAATGTTATGTTGCTGACAAAGTATGGCAAAAATATTTTAGGAGAAACATGACTAAATTTAGCTGCTTTAAATACTTAATATGACTAAGTAGTATTTTGTTTTAAAAATCAGCAGCATCTGCAGCCCAGATCTGTTGATGCATTAAATTGAGATTGAAACTGTATTATGCATCATGAAAAAGAGAATCAGACAACGAGGACCACAGACTGTTGAGCAGCTTAAGTGTCATATCCAGCAAGAATGGAGAAAAATTTCATTTGCAAAACTGCAACACTTACTGTAGTTTCCATCGTCCTCAGTCTTGATGTTTTTAAGTGTGTTGCAGGAATCAGATTTTAATTGTGTTTACAAAATACAGTGTTCACTGGAAATGTTTACTTGACAGACAGACAGACAGACAGACAGACAGACAGACAGATAATCCAGTGAAAGAGGAACTCATGGATTACAGATTAAAAATTCCTAGACCAACTTGAAAAAGTAAAATAGAAAATAAAATGTTACATTTTCAGTTAAGAATTTCTAGGGGTTTCAATAATTGAGGCACATGTGATTTTGTTAAAAATAACTATTTCCTAAAAGGGATTTTTTCTCTGAATAAATTGGTCAGTAAAATGGTCAGTTTTTAGGATATTAGACAAAGCAGAATAAGCATCCTAACACCACATGAAGGAGAGCAGGAAGAAAGGAATCACTCCCCGCACCTGCTCTTAAATGCTTTCCTCTCTTTGAACTAAAACGTGTGAGCAGGGCTAGTAGGCTTTAATTCTATGTGGAAAAAAACAATCAACAGCCTCCTAATCCTATCAAGCTCACACCATGCATGCATGCAAACACAAGAAGTTGAACCTGTTTTCTCACACTCCCTAGGGTACCCCACACCATGCCAGGTGGGCAAACACACCCTGAGCCCACTTTTAAGAAAGTGCTTTTCCTGTCAGACTATGTGAGAAGTTGCTAAATACTGACTCATAAATGCCCATCAACATGTCTTAGTGACCAAAATTAAAGTAACTTAGAAAAGACTTTTTTTGTGGGTTTTCTATTGTCACTTGTCAGAATATTTGTTGTATTTTAGTGAGGTACTAATAACTACATCACTTCAGATTTACCCATATCTAATCTTGAGCCATTTTACTATTTTAATAAAAATATAAAAGTTTTGACTATAAGCCAATAATAAAATAATGTCTCCATAGAAAGCCAGTATTGCTAGGTAAGATGATAACATTATCGAAATAGTGTTTTGGATTAATATGATCTTTGTTAAATTAGTATCATACAGTCACCAAAAACAGTAGATTAATAAATAGATTAGAAAATATGTTAAATACAAAGCAATATTCATTTAGGCTAGTATATGCACTGTATATACACTGATTCTCAATATCAGATCAGCACATATGTGTAATCATAGCTCCATAGTTTCATGTATTCTTGTGACATTTGCTACTACTTTGCTAATACTATTCGACCCTAAATGCTATGATATGAGTCATTTCTTACCACAACACAAGATAATGTGACCAGGCAGTAAAGCCACTTTACTGGGTAGAAAAGTTACAGATTATGCTGTGCACTTTTAACTATCAAAATTGTAAAGGCATACAGTCATTTTCTTATTCTTATTTTCAGCTAATTGTATGACATTTCTGTCATGTTTTGTTCAGTGTGTGCATGAGAGTGTGACAACCCCCCCCCCCCCAATTTAGTTGCCTTACCTATTACCTCTGCCCCATGTGAATAGGTACAATAGCAGTAGGATGTATCTTGCGTCTGGTCTATTGTTAAACAGGGAGCCAGCTAGGCTGGATCCATGCAGGACTTTATCTCCTAGGTCTCAGTGCTGAGTTCAACACCTTCCTTCATACTGATCTGTTTGCTTTTCCTGAGGGGATTACACTGCTCAGTGAACTTGATGGTGCTTGATTCATTTAAAAGTAAATAAGAGCTACTTAAAAAGTTTTAAACCAAATTCCAATTACTGTATAGCATTGGGTGTGTTCATGCAATTTATACTACATGTACAACTTAGTATACTTTAACTTACTATGTTCATACAAAAGTACATACTAAAGATGTACTTTATATTTTGTTTATTATTTATATTCAGTTAAGTTTGAAACCATCAGACAGATCCTAACATCTGCGTAGCATATATTTATATGTAACTCAGCAACTGCACCCTCTTTAACTAGATACATTTAAATCTGTATCTTAGATGTTCAGCTTTCAAGTGCTTTTCAGTGTTTGGTGACATCTCTGTTGATCCCTCCCGTTTTTTTTAAACAGCCAGTGTACAAACACATCTGTACAAATAAGAAAAAAGATTGGGCTTTTTGTAGGAGTTGGCATATCTAGTTTGTCCTCTAGTTTGAAAATAAGCTTTCAAAATTGTGCAGTATTTAAAATATATGTTAACATAATGTATGTGTTTAACCACTTACTTCTCTTAGTGTGACCTACACTGTGGTAGTTTGACATTTGTGTATAGTGTTTACTCATCTAATATGCATTTAATTTTTGTTATACAACCCCAAATCAGAGTTGGGACAGTATGAAAAATGCTTATAAAATAAAAATGCAGTGTTCCTTACATTGACTTTTATTTGATTGCAAACAGTTTGAACTCAAGATATTTCATGTTTTATCTGCTCAACTTCATTTCATTTATTAATAAACATCCATTCCTGCATTTCAGGCCTGCAACACATTCCAAAAAAAGTTGGGACAGGGGCAATTAATGGCTAGTAATGCGGTAAAAAAACTAAATAATGATGTGATTCCAAACAGGTGATGTCAACAGGTGATTGTAATCATGGTTTGGTACAAAAACAGCATCCAGGAAAGGCTGAGTCTTTGATGAGCAAAGATGGCCAGATGATCTCCAGTTTGTCAACAAATGCGTGAGAAAAATATTGAAAAAAAAACCAATGTACCTCAAAGAAAAATTGGAAGGGATTTGCATATTTATCCTTCTACAGTGCATAATATCATTAAACGATTCAAGGAATTTCAAGCTTAAGCTAAACGCCTGTGATCTTCGATCCCTCCGACGGCACTGCATCAAGAACCTCCACTCAACAATAACTGTTATAACCACATGGGCAAGGGATTACTTTGGCAAACCTTTGTGAAGCACTACAATACAGAGTTACATGCACAAATGCCACTTAAAACTTTACGGTGCAAAAAAAAGAAGCCGTATGTCCAGAAGCGGCCTTGACTTCTCTGGGCTCGGATGCATCTAGGATAGACCATCACACAGTGGAAACGTGTATTGTGGTCAGATAAATCAACATTCCAGGTCTTTTTTGGGAAAAAATGGACGGCGTGTGCTCCGCACCAAAGACTAAAAGGATCATTCAGACTGTTATCAGCAACAAGTCCAAAAGCCAGGGTCTGTCATGGTATGGTGCTGTGTCAGTGCCCTTGGCAAAGGTCATTTACACTTCTGTTATGGCAGCATTAATGCACAGCCCTCCTTGGTCAGGAGTGGAGGTCAGCAGCAGTCGAGGAGAAAGACGATCAGGTTATTGGATACGACTAGATTGGGAGGAAAAATTGGGGGACAATGCATTAAAAAAAAACAATAAATTCTTCTCTTTATCAGAAAATTATAAGAAAATAGGTGATGATATGTATATGAGTCAAAACTAAGGTGTAATCATGTTATGCAGCAGGACAATATTCCAAAATACAAAAACATTTTGGTGTGGTCTAGAGAAGCCCCCAAAAAGATCCTGTGCCAAATAAACAAACAAACTTATAAAGAATGTTACATTTTTGTAATGTTTTGTTTAATAACCTGATTTTTGTGTGTGACAAAACTGGCAGTAGTGAAAGTAGTGTTTGATGACCTCAGCACATTTTTACAGCTTATTAAACTGTTGTTAATAATCTGATGTCAACAGCACAAAAAGAATAGAGTGTTTATGAATAGGGTGGCACAGCTGGTCACAGCTGTCAATTTTCTTAGCATTTTTGGGGTTTTGGGGTTCCCTTCCACTTCCCAAAAAGACAGAAAGTAGATAAATTACTCTAAACTACCCCTAGGTGTGACTGAGTACTAGTAAGATAGAATGTGATCTAATAATTACATTAAATATAAGTTTAATACAAAAGTGGTTGATATATGAGGTATATGCAACCCAGAATTATGTTTATCTTAATATGTTTGACTTAATATAGTGCCAGAAATGTCGTCTACACATTAACATCCTTAGAATCAGCAAAATAAAAAAGGACAGAATTAGATGAACACACTAATTACTACATAAGATCTTAAACAATTTAGATAAAATATACTGGTATTATTGCTTATAATGTTGTGAATATGTTTATAATAACTGATATTAATCCATTTCATGCACAACCATTCAACATTACAGTCATCCAGGTTTATGATCAAATTTAAACTGAAATTGATAAGAACAGCAAGCAAGATGGCCTTTTGGTTATGGGAGACTGGAATTCCAAAGTCGGAAATCAGAAGGAGGGAAATACAGTTGAAAAACAGGAATGAAGCTGAGAACATCTAATTAATGTTTGCAGGTACAATTACTTGTTTGTTACTTCTTCAAGCATCACTTGTTTTTCAAGCAACACAAGCTTATAATGAGAAAGCTCCAAGTCAAGCTAAGAAAAGACAGTTTAAGGTTTCTAAAATATGGTCTGAAGAACTTACCAGCTGGATTCAAAGAAAACATTAGGAACTAATTTTAGGTGCTGGACATAACTAACAACATGAGGAGCTATGGATGGAACATGAATTGGCCATCAATGACAAAACTTAGAAAAACCTACAAAAAATGAAAAGGAGAAAAAAATTATAATTGATAAAGATATCAAAGAAGGTGGACATAAAGAAGTGTGCAAACTATAGTTTAATGTCAACAAAAGAATAGGGTGTTTATGAATAGGGTGGCACAGCTGGTCACAGGAGTAAACTTTATTTTTTTAGCACTTTATCACCATGGAAGAAGCTTTTGTTAAAATGCTGACAAACCTGAAAAACCACTCGATGGATGGCGCATTAGAAGGTTTCAGGATAAATCCAGATTTTTTAATGAATTTGGATTATTTGGAATTTTTTATAGTTTTTTGTATAAATAGTGTATTTTTTTTAACAAATATATGAAGAATATTTTTTTATGAAGACAAATATATGAAGACTTATTTTTTGTAAACTTTTGTAAACCATTTTAGTGTGAATGCTGTACAGTAATGCTTTCTGAAGCAATCAGATTTTTTTTTTATGAAAAAGGGTTCATTAATTTAAGTTTTTAAAACAGTGCATGTTAGTGGCACCATTTCTTTTAAAGAGCCTATTATATGTCTTTGAACCATACTGATACTGAAATTAATGACTAATGATTGCTAATTAAAAAAAAACCTCAAGTGTTGTGATTTAACATAAAAAATGTGTGTGTGTGTATGTGTATGTGTGTGTGCACGTCTGGAATTGAACAGTTTATCCTGTATCATGTTCTTTATCACAGATCTTTTCAATCTCTGTCAGATTGGATGCAAGCCTTTGTGAACTGTCTCTTCACAGATGGTCAACCATCTGGACTTTGGCTGGGCCACTCAAGTCTCTGAAGTCCCTCCAGTTTACTTTTGGTTATGTGACATTGTCGTGTGAACTGAGTGAACTGCACCCCATGTCTGAGTTTGTGTGCACTTAAGAGGATATTCTTTAAGGATGTTTTTGTATTTGGCTTGCTTCGTCCATTCATTAATTCTTACCAGTCTCCCTGTTCCTGCTGCTGAGAAGCAACCCTATAGCAGGATGCTGCCACCACCATAAATGATGGTCCATTACTGTAAACTGAGTAACAGAAGGTGTCTCTGGGCCAATCAAAACCCTGATCAGGATTCACTGATTAAGGATTTGGGTAACAAGTAAAAATGACAAGTAAAAAATTATTTATGCATTTAGCTTTATTAACTTGTCACTTTAATTAGGATTGTGGAGGCCAGAAATACACAAACCCTATTTCCAGAAAAGCTGGGACATTTTGTAAAAAGGTCAGTCAACTGTTACCAACCCACCTGCTTATTGTGAAATGTTTTAAAACACTGTACTTTCAATATTTTCTTTTTACTTTTATTTTACCTCTGTCACAACTTTTTGGAGTGTTTTGTCTGTTAATAAAAATTTGAGAGGACAAATCACAGATTTTTTATTGCATTTTACAAAATATCCAATTTTCTGATAATGTTCTGGGTTTGTGAAATAGTATTAATTATACTACAGGTTATTGTATGAATGTCAATCCTGAATCACCCAAATGCTCAACCCACACCCACTTAAAATGGTGATGGAATATCACCAGGGAATGGCACTAATGAGTTGATTTTATTTGTGTAGCACTTTTTACAAAATACATTGTCTTAAAGCAACTTTACAGCAACTGACAGACCAAAAACCCCTGTTCAGCATGCCGAGGGAAACTGGCAAGGAAATTACAGGAAGAACCCTGGCAAGGTACTAGACTCAGTTGGCATTCATCGTCCTTGGGTGGCCTCATGAATTGGATTTTAACAAACCATACATACACAAATATAATTTGAACTAGTTATAACTAGTACAAAGAAAAAAAATTGGGTTCTTCATTATTCAGTCCAGTCTGTGATAAAGTCAATAGTGAGTTCTGGACATTAAGTGCAGACACAGCGGGTGCCCGTCCTATTAAGCAGGAGAGGCGTTGTTGGCACAGCAGTCTCAACTTGCAGGCTTGAACCTCAGATGGGTAAACAGGTTCCAGTCAGAACCAGCTAAACAACAGAATATTAAATTGTGTTAAAATGTTGTATAAAATCATTAAGAGTAAAATGTCAGTTTTGCAGAGAAGAGCATGAGACTTATGAGGCACCCCTAATTATTAAAGCATAACTAAATGGGAGAGCTAGCAGGTTACAAAGTCATGAGGGCTTTCACAGGACATCAGCACCAACCTCCCCCACTGTCACCAAGCCTGAGTAATTGGACAAGAGTGGCAGAATGACAGCAACCCAACATCCCCGATCCCCACAAATTTCTACGATGTAGAATCCCCAAGCTCTGCTCCTTTGTCTGTAGTCAGGGTGGGGAGGTCCAGTCCTGGAGGTCAAAACCAGGCTTATCCTGAAGACAACATGTAGCAGCCAGCAAAAGTGACGAAAACATGAGAGCACCTGACTGCCCAGACCTCCAGGATCGGAAAAAAAATAATCAAAAAGGTTGAGTAAATATATATGTTTTCAATTTAATAAGGTAAGCAGGTGCTCTGCAATGGCAGGGAGTAAATCTTAAACAAGTTGAAAGTATACAGTATATAAGCAATATTACCCCAACCAACGTAAAATTGTTCAGTAAAATGTTATAATTAGAAGATTCATCAATACTTGCAGTAATCAAAGTTGTAATCAAAGCTGGATGTTTTCTGTCAGGAATAAGACCAATTACATTTTATTAAAAGTTAATTAGGTAATATAGCTTATTTTACCTAATTAAGGCTTTATTCAGGCTTTGATCAGCAAAGATGATTAGAGGATCTCAAGTTTGTCAACAAATGTGTGAGATTATTGAAATGTTTAAAAACAATGAACCTCAAAGAAAGATTGAAGGGATTTGCATATTTCTCCTTCTACAGTGCATAATATCATTAAAAGATTCAAGGAATTAGGAGGAATTTCAGTCCAAAAGCCAATAGTTTCACTGAAAATACTACACTTTCAATTCTAAATCAAAACATTAACAAAATTTAGCCAGTTTGTGTTAATCCTTTACAGAAAGTTAAGAAAATTGAATATTAGGCTGTTCAAAAAAATAGCAGTGCCAGCTTTTTTCTTTAAAAACTCAAAAAATTTATGTATAAACTAAAAATGTTTAAGGTTTCACTTTACTTTAAATTACTGAACTAATATTTAGTGGCATAACAATTGTTTTCAAGATCTGTTTTGCATGGAGTCGACCAACTTCTGGCACCTCTTGTCACGTGGGGCCAAGGCTGAAACAAAGAGGGCGGACACACACGCAGAGATGTGAAAAAACCAAATGAATATTTATTAATAACAAGACATAACAGAACAAATAAAGCGAAACTAAACTAAACACAGATAAACAAGGAATAAACAGGCTTACTAAGGCTAACTGAGGCTAAACAGGCTAACACAAACTAGGTATAGAAAACAAACTATAACAAACAAACCAAATATACAGACCGGATGATACGGCAAGAAGCAAGGCACAAGAAGCAGGGCACATGGGACAAGGCACACGGAGCAAAGAACAAACCAAAGTACAGAAATCTGCCAATCTGCCAATCTGCTAAACAACAGTCAAACAACAGTCAAACAACAGTCAAACAACAGTCAAACAACAGTCAAACAACAGTCAAACAACAGTCAAACAACAGTCAAACAACAGTCAAACAACAGTCAAACAACAGTCAAACAACAGTCAAACAACAGTCAAACAAAGTCCAAACCAAATAATCCCCATCAGCCTGTTCTCCAGCTCTCCTTTTAAATGGTCCCTGATTGGGAGCAGCTGGGGCTGATTAGCTCAGGGAGTGAGGCGTGGCAGGAGACTGAGTGTGTGCTCACGGAGAGGGGGGCGTGGCACACAGGAACAAATGTGATACCTCTGAACAGGTATTCCTGTCCAGGATGATTGGACTACATTCCACAGTTCTTCTGCATCTTTGGGCTTTGCCTCAAAAAATTTTAGATCATTTTAGCTGAGCAGCCAATAATTTGCTGCACTTCTCTGTATGTTTTTCCCTCTACAATCAACTTTTTAATCAAAGTACGCTGTTCATCAGAACAATGTCTGGAACAACCCATTTTACCCAGTATTTCAGAAGGAAATGCGCTTTGACCAACCTGTGCAACATTTGCCACCCTCCTACCTTAAATAAGGGCCAAAATTGACACCCGTTCTTCTGCAGAATGAATTACTTCACCAATTGAACAACCCCCTTTCAATCAATGCTTTGATTACTCAGAATGAGCGGCATGCATGTCCTAATTGTTGGGTTTGTTTTGTTTTCAATACTCTACTACACTTTCAAGTACATTTTTTGCTATGTAGAAAAAGCATTTCTACTAAAAACATTGATTTATCAAGTTAATGGTGTTGGACTGCTATTTTTTTAACACCACTGTATATATAGCTGTGCCACTTACATCCTACCCTTATAATCCTTGTAGTTCTCTGAAGGTATGTTCTCAGAGTTGGAAGGACAGGTGTGCCATTTCCAGGCCAAGGGAAATGGATAGATAGATAAAAATGTGCTCATCTGCAGGGACCTGAATGGCAGAACAGGGACCCAACCTGATTTCTAAATTCTAGATTTCTAAACTTCCTTACTGAACACAGTGTCCTGAGTAAAAGCCAAATTACCATACCACTGATCACATTTACACCCTACACACCATAAATGATAAATATATTGTCCAAAAAATCACCAAAAATGTCCAGGATTTGGCTTTTGTAGTCTGTGTGTGCTGTTCTTTGCATGATTTTGCACTGATTTTACCTTTCTCTTTGGATCCCTTCTTCTCGCACTTCTCTTAAAAATACTGAAGCGGAAATAAAAACTTGTCTAGGTCGGGATTTTTGGAAAGCAGAATGCTTGACCTGCAAAGCTGGCACATACAGGGGTTGGACAAAATAACTGAAACACCTGGTTTTAGACCACAATAATTTATTAGTATGGTGTAGGGCCTCCTTTTGCGGCCAATACAGCGTCAATTCGTCTTGGAAATGACATATACAAGTCCTGCACAGTGGTCAGAGGGATTTTAAGCCATTCTTCTTGCAGGATAGTGGCCAGGTCACTACGTGATGCTGGTGGAGGAAAACGTTTCCTGACTCGCTTCTCCAAAACACCCCAAAGTGGCTCAATAATATTTAGATCTGGTGACTGTGCAGGCCATGGGAGATGTTCAACTTCACTTTCATGTTCATCAAACCAATCTTTCACCAGTCTTGCTGTGTGTATTGGTGCATTGTCATCCTGATACACGGCACCGCCATTGGATGCACATGGTCCTCCAGAATGGTTCGGTAGTCCTTGGCAGTGACGCGCCCATCTAGCACAAGTATTGGGCCAAGGGAATGCCATGATATGGCAGCCCAAACCATCACTGATCCACCCCCATGCTTCACTCTGGGCATGCAACAGTCTGGGTGGTACGCTTCTTTGGGGCTTCTCCACACCGTAACTCTCCCGGATGTGGGGAAAACAGTAAAGGTGGACTCATCAGAGAACAATACATGTTTCACATTGTCCACAGCCCAAGATTTGCGCTCCTTGCACCATTGAAACCGACGTTTGGCATTGGCACGAGTGACCAAAGGTTTGGCTATAGCAGCCCGGCCGTGTATATTGACCCTGTGGAGCTCCCAACGGACAGTTCTGGTGGAAACAGGAGAGTTGAGGTGCACATTTAATTCTGCCGTGATTTGGGCAGCCGTGGTTTTATGTTTTTTGGATACAATCCGGGTTAGCACCCGAACATCCCTTTCAGACAGCTTCCTCTTGCGTCCACAGTTAATCCTGTTGGATGTGGTTTGTCCTTCTTGGTGGTATGCTGACATTACCCTGGATACCGTGGCTCTTGATACATCACAAAGACTTGCTGTCTTGGTCACAGATGCGCCAGCAAGACGTGCACCAACAATTTGTCCTCTTTTGAACTCTGGTATGTCACCCATAATGTTGTGTGCATTGCAATATTTTGAGCAAAACTGTGCTCTTACCCTGCTAATTGAACCTTCACACTCTGCTCTTACTGGTGCAATGTGCAATTAATGAAGATTGGCCACCAGACTGGTCCAATTTAGCCATGAAATCTCCCACACTAAAATGACAGGTGTTTCAGTTATTTTGTCCAACCCCTGTACGTGTCAGTGTCAAATAAAGGTGTTAGCTCAGCAAAACTGCAGCTAAAGAAAAGAGTTTGTCAGGTAAAGACCGAGTAACACAGAATATGTTGTTACTGCTGCAGAGGAAGTTTTTGCATTTCACACTACAAAGCATCAAAACAGCTACAGATCAATGGACTGCATGCCTCCAAAGAATTCACTACATAAATATTCATTCAGTGTACTTACAGAGTTCAAATAGTAATCTGTATAAACTGCATTAGATAAATGCTTTAGATAAATGCAATGCAGGTGTCTTCCTGCGTTTCACCTAATGAGCTCTGGGTTAAACTTTAGCTCCCCTTTGACCCTAATTATGATAAGAAGCTGATGAATGATTAAGTTAAAAAAGGAATTCTAACCTGACATATGTAATGCGTACTTTACACTATACGATTTTAGCTCTGATTTTCGCTCGCCGACTAGTCACTGCTAGATATGGCAGCTCGGAGGCAACTAGGCATTTGCTCGGGGCGCTCAATCGGCTCTCAGTCGCTATGTGTGAACTGTTCAATGACTCGATCAGAGCGGCTCGCAGACTAAGAAAAATATCTAGCATGCTAAATATCTTAGCCTGTCTGCAACTCATAATCATGTAGTATGAAAGGTGCTGCAAACAGGTTGTGATTGTTGTGAACGCAACATACAGTATAAAGGGGAAACCCAGTAGGGTTGTCATAAATGTGTGGAACATGTGCATAATATAGTTTCTATCAGAATACACTGGCACAAACAAGCTTTACAGTATTTGTGACTTGTCGTCAAACCGTAATACCAACATTGCATTGGAAAAAATATTTATTTAACTTCCAACTCTCTCTGCAGAACAGACAATCCCTGCTGGCCACATAGCCAAACCCACTCCTTTAGCCAGATTTTTTTTTTTCCTTTTTGCTTTTATGCTGCATATCAGCGCACAAACAACTTTGATTGCTCGCTTCTTGTTAACGTGCATTTTTGGACGTGTCACTTCTCGAGTGTTTTTCATGGCAAGACATACAGTGGTGTTAAAAACAAAATAGCAGTCCAACATCATTAACCTGATAAATCACTGTTTTCAGCTATTTCTACATAGCAAAAAATTTACTTATAAGTGTAGTAGAGTAATGAAAACAAAACAAACCCAAAAATTAGGACATGCATGCCGCTCATTCTGAGTAATCAAAGCATTGATTGAAAGGGGGTTGTTCAAAATAATAGCAGTGAGGAGTTCAATTGGTGAAGTAATTCATTCTGCAGAAGAACGGGTGTCAATTTTGGCCCTTATTTAAGGTAGGAGGGTGGCAAATGTTGCACAGGTTGGTCAAAGCGCATTTCCTTCTGAAATACTGGGTAAAATGGGTTGTTCCAGACATTGTTCTGATGAACAGCGTACTTTGATTAAAAAGGTGTTTGAAGAGGGGAAAAACATACAGAGAAGTTATAGGCTGCTCAGCTAAAATGATCTCAAATGCCTTTAAGTAAAAACCAAAACCTGAAAGACGCGGAAGGAAGCGTGGAACTACTGTTTGAATGGATCGAAGAATAGCCAAAATGGCAAATACTCAGCCAATGATCACCTCCAGAAAGATCAAGGAACATCTGAAATTACCAGTGAGCACAGAAGATGATTAAGTGAAGCCAATTCACCAGCAAGAACTCCTTGCAAAGTCCTGTTGTTAAGAAAAAGACATGTCCTGAATTGGTTCAGATTTGCCAAGGAACACATTGACTGGTCCAAAGAGAAATGGCTCAACATTTTGTGGACTGATGAAAGCAAAATTGTTCTTTTTGGGTCTAGTGGCCGTAGACAGTATGTCAGATGACCCCCGAACACTGAATTCAAGCCAAAGTACACTGTGAAGACAGTAAAGCATGGTGGTACAAAATGATGATATGGGGATGTTTTTCATACCATGGTGTTACACCTGTTTATCGCATATGAGGGATAATGGATCAGTTTAAATATATTAGAATACTTGAGGAGATCATATTGCCCTATGTCGAAAAAGAAATGTCCTTAAAATGGGTGTTTCAACATGACAGTGACCAAAAACATCTTGATTACAGAAAAACAGAATTGAGGTAATAGAGTGGCCAGCCCAATCCCCTGACTTCAATCCCATAGAGAACTTGTGGGCTGACATCTGAAGCACGTTTTTTTTTTAGGCAAAACTTAAAATTGCAGAAGAACTGTGGAATGTAGTCTAATCATCCTGGACAGGAATACCTGTTGGTCAGAAGTTGGTCGACTCCATGCAACACAGATCTCGGAAACAATTGTTATGCCACTAAATATTAGTTCAGTAATTTAAAGTAAAGTGAAACCTCAAACATTTTTTTCAGTTTATACATACATTTTTTGAGTTTTGAAAGAAAAATGCTGGCACTGCAATTTTTTTGAACAGCCTAATATTCATTTTTCTTAACGTTCTGTGAAGGATGAACACAAACTGGCTAAATTTTGTTAATGTTTTGAATTAGAATTGAAAGTGTAGTATTTTCAGTGCATTTGCATTAATGGAAATAAAAGTTATTATAATGATTTTGTGCTTTATTCACTTTTTTAAAACCACTGCTATTTTATTTAACACTACTGTAGTTTGGGGGACCAGACAGACTCGCCTGAGATTCCTCCTGGTGAAAGATCGTGTAGCGTGTGATCCCCTATCGCCGATCAGTCGTGTAGTGTGAACTCACGCGTCCCCTACCGGTTCATAACCTAGCACAATTACGACCCCTGCTGGTTGGTTGATGATGTCTTCCCGCAAAGAGACAAGAAACGGAGATCAATGCTTGGCTATTAGAATCAGGCTATTAGAAAGACAGGAAGTGAAAGTACATTTTCACTCTAAAGTAAATGTATTTAAAGTCTATTTTTCAATTATTTCTAATGTACTCCAAGTGCACTTGGAATACTAATTAAATGTGTTTTAATTTCACTTTAAGTGTATGTAAAACATGGAGTTAAATACACATGCTGTAGTGTACTTAAAGTCCCAATTTAGTACAATGAGCACACTCAACACAATTAAAGACAAGCTTTTGTATTATTTTTGTACAATTAAAGTGTAATAAGCACAGAAATAGTTGTTTCATTTCAGCACTCCCTAATTGCATTTATTATTAGAGTGTAGCATAGTAAAGATAAGTCTACTTTTTCACCTTTTTTTGATAGAGGTTATTGTTAATGCTGTGATAGTGCCACATTCTGTCAAAATAGCTATACTGAACTATTTTTTGTTATTATTATTGTTTAGCATAAATGCATGTACAACATATTTTCAATCAAAATCCAACACTGAAATTTAACAACAGGCCTACTTTTGTAAACCTTTGTGATAGCTTACTGAACTGTGTGTGTGTGTGTGTGCATGTGTGCACGCATGCATGCAACAATATTTCCTGGGTTTTGGACAGTTGTAACTCTTGTTTTGCCCATGTTCCACACATTTTTTACTAACTAGTGCTTATCTAGCACTTTGCTAAGATTGTCAAAATTAGGAAATATTGTGCCTATTAAAACTTGTGGCTTTTGATATACTGGTAGGTTGTGGGTGCCGTACAGAAAGAGAGAGATTTCTCTTCCTAAAAGCCTTGAACCCATCTGGCTGGCCAAGTCAAGTCAAGTCAACTTTATTTATATAGCGCTTTTTACAATAGACATTGTCTCAAAGCAACTTTACAAAATCCAGGACCAACAGATACAAAAACCCCTGTTGAGCAAGCCGAGGGCGACTGTGGCAAGGAAAAACTCCCTTAAAATTACAAGAAGAAACCTTGAGAGGAACCAGACTCAGCAGGGCCCATCCTTCTTGGGTGGTCTGGAGGATACTTTAAATAAATAGGATTTACACAAATCATTCAAACACAGAATTAAATTAACTAAAAGTTATAACTGGCAATAAATAAATAAATAAATAATAATAATAGAGTTATTATTCAGGCTAATCTTTAATAAAGTCTGTAGTGAGTTCTTGTCATTCTTGGTGCAATTACTCCAGACCCGTCACATCGGGCAGGAGCAGCATCGTTGGCACTGCAGTCTCGACTTTAATCCTTAACCGGCGGGTAAACAGGTTTCCATCAGAATGCCCTTGGGGTAAAACAATAGAGAATGTAGTTAATAATGCACAATGCTAGTTAAGTAAAACAGTTTTACAGAGAGTTTTAGACTCCGGCAGCCCTAATTATTACAGCATAACTAAAAGGGAGAGCGAGCAGGTAACAAGGTCATGAAGGCTTTCACAGGACATCAGCGCCCACCTCCCCTACCCAAACCAGAGTGATCGGACAGGAGAGGCAGAACGACAGCAACCCAACATCCCTGATCACCACAAGTTTCTATGACCAAGAACCCCCAAGCTTTGCGCCTTTGTCTATGCTAATCAAAAGCCTGAGAAAATAAATATGTTTTCAGTCTAGACTTAAACATTGAGACTGTGTCCGAATCCCGAACAGAGGCGGAAAGATTATTCCAAAGTTGTGGAGCTTTGTAAGAAAATGCTCTTCCACCAGCCGTGATCTTCTTAATTCTAGGAACTATAAGTAACCCTGCATCTTGGGAGCGAAGTGGACGTGCTGGGTTGTAGTGATTAATAAGCTCACTCAGATACTGTGGAGCCAGACCATGTAGCACTTTATAGGTTAGTAAAAGTATTTTGTAATCAATGCGGAATTTAACTGGCAGCCAGTGTAGAGATGATAGAACAGGACTAATATGATCAAATTTTTTAGTTCTACAGTAGTTAGCACTCAAGCTGCTGCATTTTGAACTAACTGGAGTTTGTTTATGGATCTACCAGAGCATCCAGTTAGAAGAGCATTACAATAATCTAACCGAGAAGTTATAAACGCATGGATCAGTTTTTCGGCATCATTAACAGATAGTATATTTCTTATTTTAGAAATATTACGCAAATGATAGAAAGCAACTCTAGTAATATTATTGACGTGTGTATCAAAGGAGAGATCTGAATCTATTGTTACACCTAAGTTTTTTACATCAGAGCTAGGAGTAACAGAGAAAGTGTTTAGGTTTAGCACCAGGTTAGACAACTTGTCTCTTGCAGCTTTAGAGACAACAAGTAAAACCTCCGTTTTATCTGAATTAAGTAAAAGAAAATTACCTGACATCCAGTTTTTTATGTCGTTTACACAATCTTCTATCTTACTGATTGTGTCAGTATCATTTGGTTTGGCTGATATATACAGCTGTGTGTCATCTGCATAGCAGTGAAAGTTTATGCCATGTTTATGAGTAATTTCTCCTAGTGGAAGCATATAGAGTGTAAATAATAGCGGTCCCAGTACCGACCCCTGTGGAACACCACACTTTACTTTTGTTGTTTCCGAGCATCTATTATTTACATAAACAAATTGAGAGCGGTCAGTCAAATATGATTTGAACCAAGAGAGTGCGAGTCCTTTAACACCTACTGTATTTTCTAGCCTCTCCAGTAAAATGTTATGATCAACCGTATCAAACGCTGCACTAAGATCTAATAGAACAAGAAAAGAGACACATCCATTATCAGAAGACATTAACAACTCGTTAACTACTCTAATTAATGCGGTTTCGGTACTATGGTTGGGTCTAAATCCAGATTGACATTTTTCGTGAATACAATTTTCATTCAAATAAGAGCATAACTGTTTGGAAACGACTTTTTCTAATATCTTAGAGACAAAAGGAAGGTTTGAAATTGACCTATAATTAGCTAGAACATGTGGATCAAGATTATGTTTTTTAATCAGGGGTTTAATAACAGCGCTTTTAAACAATTTAGGTACATACCCAAGGCTAAGGGATGCATTGATTAATGTAAGCAGGGGCTCTACAATAGCTGGGAGTAAATCTTTAAGTAAACGAGTTGGAACAGGATCGAGTATACACGATGATGACTTTGATGATTTAATCAACACAGTTAGTTCATTTTGGGAGATTGGATTAAAGGAATTTAGTTGGATTAACTTGTTACTATTATCATTACTATTCTCACCAATGCTGCTCAGAGTGAGTCCATACTTAACATTGGGAAGTGACACACTCTGACTCTTAAGTTATATTTTTTCTATCTTATCGTTAAATAACTGTAAAAAAGCATTGCTGGTACAGTCGGGTGGTATATTAGATCCAGTTTCATTGACGTTTTTAGTTAATTTGGACACTGTCTCGAAAAGGAATCTAGGATTGTTTTTATTTTTCTCTATTAGGGATGAATAATATGAAGATTTAGCTTTTATAAGGGCATGTTTATACTCAGTTAGAGCATCTTTCCAAGCAATCTTATACATTTCCAGTGTAGTGTGACGCCACTTGCGTTCTAATTTCCGTGCTGCTTGTTTAAGTGTGCATGTGTGGTCATTGTACCATGGAGCAAGTTTTTTCTCCCTAATCAGTTTAGTTTTGAGTGGGGCTACGTTATCTAAGGTTGTGCGCAGTATGGTCTCTAGGTGTTGAGTTGCCTGATCTAGTTCTTTAGGTTCTGATGCTGATATATTTGGTAATTCTGGTAGGCAGTTTATGAACGCTGCTGCAGTTGCAGATGTAATAGTGCGCTTACATTTAAAACAATGTGGTTGCTGTATATTATTGGACAGGACAGGACAGACCCATAGACCCACATCTGTCTGTCTGTCTGTCTGTCTGTCTGTCTGTCGGATAGGGACACTTCATATATTAGTAGGGAGTGGTCAGAAATTAAGTCATTCTGTGGTACGATTACCAGGTTGTCTATGTTCATACCATAAGTAAGTATTAAGCGTCTTTGAGTATCTTGAAAAGCGCTATATAAATAAAATGTATTATTATTATTATTATTATTATTATTATTATTAAATCTAAGGTATGTTTACAGCGGTGAGTGGGTCCCATTACATTTTGGGTAATGCCTAAAGATTCTAAAATAGAATCAAATGCAATTTTGAGTGGATTACACTTATCCTCATAATGAATACTAAAGTCACCAACAATTAAACCTTTTTTAGTTGATAAAACTAATTTAGAAAGAAAATCGGCAAATTCGTTAAGAAATTCTGAGTAAGGACCAGGGGGTCGATAAACAGTAACCAGCTTAAACATACTAGTTTTATCAGATGAACATTTATTGGCTATGTCAGAGATAAGAACTTCAAACGAGTTTGTTATGGGAGATGATTTTACAGTGAGACCTATGTCTTTGTCATGAATTGTGGCTATTCCTCCACCACGACCACTAAGACGTGGCTTATGTTCATAACTGTAACCCGGAGGAGATGCATCATTTAAACCTAGATACTCATCAGGTCTAGCCCAGGTCTCGGTTAAACAAAGTGCACTAAGACAATTATCTGTAATTATTTCATTTGCAATTACTGTTTTGCATGCAAGTGATCTGATATTTAGAAGTCCTAACTTTAGTTTAGCCTTACTAGGGTTTTCATGATGCTCATTTAGATTAATTTTAATTAAGTTATTATGACATACTTTTTGATTTAGTTTTGGCTTACACCTGCCACAGTAAACAGACACAGTCTCAATGGTTTGTGACCTAATGATTCCGGGTGACGTCCGATCTCGACTCGCAGACAGTTGGTTAGGCCTGTTTGTCTGCTGCCTGGTCTTGGCTCTGGGCAGTCATTTACCTCTATCTGCCGCTACACTAATGCGGTGGTAAAGCCTGTCACCTATGCTGCAAGAAATGCGAGCAGCACCCTCCCACGTGGGGTGGACACCATCCCGCTTCAAAAGACCAGGCCTTCCCTCAAAAGTGGACCAATTATCTACAAAATCAATGCAGTTTTCTGAGCACCATTTAGACATCCAGCGGTTCAGCGACAATAACCTGCTGTAGGTTTCGCCACTGGGTCGAATCGGTAAGGGGCCAGAGCACACTACTGCATCAGACATCGACCTAGCTAACTCACACACCTCTTTAACATTATTCTTAGTAACCTCAGACTGCCGTAAACGAACATCATTAGTGCCGACGTGGATACAATCTTCGAAAATCTACGATTAGCATTAGCCAGCACTTTCAGATTTGCTCTGATGTCAGGCGCCCTGGCCCCCGGAATACAAGTAACTATGGTTGCTGGTGTCTCTATGGGGGTTGCAATACGCACGTGTCGGAGCTGAGAATCTCCTATAACCAGAGCACTTACATTAACAGGCTTCTCAGTGGGTGGGTCACTGAGTGGGGAAAACCTGTTGGACACGTGCAACTGAGATGGTCGGTGCTTTGCCCTACGACTATGTCGCCGAGACGTCACCCAGTCGCCCCGCTGTGAGGGCTCTAATGCCGGAGTCTGGGGTTCTATACCTGAACTACTGGCATTCAGGACTGCTACAGCTAAATCTAAGCCCTCACTACTAGTAGTAGTCTGTTCTAACGCCCGAATGCGCCCTTCTATCACTGAGATCTTCTCCGTCAGACTAACAACTAATCTACACTTATCACTTATCACTACACTTTAAGCGCTGAAGTACAAAAACAGCCAAACACAAACGCACTTCGTGCGGACAGAAAACGGTTTTAATTCTGGATGAATAAGATGTTTATGCGCTGGAGTACAAAACAAACAAACTAAAACAGGCTTTGTTTGGATGCTGGTAGCAGAAGTTTCCTAGTAACAGACTTCGAAAACAAGCACGGATTTACGTTTACGATTTACGTTAATCAAGCGTAAACACAAGCGCTTTTTTACGATAGACAAAATAACACTCCATATAAACTACGCGCGAAAGATTAATGTTTAGATTATACATTTAATACATACGTATATAAAAAGTGGTTTAGCTAATGGCTACAAACCAACAACCAACAACCCTATATACATAGGGCTGGTCTGAAACAATTTTTTCTGAGGAGTTCTCATTCCAGGTTTCGGGATAACTATGCTTATAATGCACATACAGCTGGAAAGCAAATCGACGAACCTGAAAACCAGATGTAAAATGAAAACCTAAACAGTAGATTTTCTCTCTTTTTACTTCACTTCTCTCACTTACCCTATCCTTCCTTTACTATTATGTAGGCTACATAGGTTTACACTGCGGTTTGTAAGTGTTCTGTCAGGGTCTTTTCCTGGAGCTAAAAGACCCTGCTGGATGTCCAGTTTTCTTTAAAAAAATAAAATAAAATGGTAGAGGGTTGTGTGGCAAATGTTCCTTTGCCAACGACCTCACTGCCTGCCTTCATCATTCACTATATTTGCTGCTCACGTCAGTACAGATAGAGAGACACCTCTATCTGTGCTTTTACTCTTGCAGGATTTCTTGTGGGTTATTGCATTCGAAGAGGTCTTTCATAGTTGTCTCTGTAAAATATTTTTCTAGTATCTTCGATGGCTTGGCATTCTGTCAGGATATGTTTTATTGACAATTGTAATCCACAGTACTGGCAGTTTGGCGCATCTTTCCCCAAGAGAAGGTGTCTGTGTGTCAGACGGCTGTGTGTCTGTGAAGTCCTATACGGCATCTCGTTTGGTCGTGTCTTTTTACTGGATACTGGGTAGAGGTCCTGTCAAGTCGTGGCTTGATTTCGTACAGTTTGTTAGCTGTGTTACGATTCCATTCCTCCTGCCATGTGTTTTTACAAAGTAATTTGACTGTGTAGAGGGCATCGGTGGGTGGGACATAGCACCAGGTGATCTGTTTTTCTGCAGCTTTCTTTGTCAGGTCGTCTGCTTTTTCGTTGCCTGTGATATTGCAGTGGCTGGGGATCCAACAACACGTGACGTGGACTCGCGTTTTTTAAGTTATTTCTCTGTAGCTAAGAGCTCTAAGATAACTGGGTGATCCGTTTGGAAAGATAGCAGCGCTTGTAAGCACGATTTGGAGTCTGAACATATTAAAAACAACTTGTGCGGGTTTATCTGAATGTAATTCATGGCCAGGAGAATGGTATGGGCTTCTGCTGTGAAGATAGAGTTGTATGGGGAGAGGCGTATGCTGTGTTGGTAGTCAGATGCACAAGTTGCTGCTCCTACATGTGATTCTGTTTTTGATCTGTCAGTGTAGATGATTTGGTGATTTGGGTGCATCTCTATGACTGTCATGAATTTACTCAGGTAGGTTGTAGGGGTGGTATCCTGTTTTGCATATCTGGCTAGTTTGAAGAATACCTTCGGTTTTTTTACTTTCCATGGAGGTATCAGAGGACATTTGTTGGGCTTTACCAAGGTGTTAAGAGCTTCTAGGAAGGTTTTGATATGGAGTCCTAGTGGTTTGATGAGGTTTCCTTTGGTCTCATATAGGTGGTGGTATTGGTTTTTGAAGAGAGATTGGTGGGCTGGGTTTTCTTTATTCCCTTGGTTCTTTATGGCATACTGTAGGCTTATTCATAGTCTCCGGATATGTAGAGGTGGTTCATCTGCTTCTACGTAAAGGCTTTCTACAGGTGATGTTTTGTGTGCTCCCAGGGCCAGTCTAAGTCCTTGATGGTGTATGGTGTTGAGGTAGGAAGGCCTGGTTCCTCCGTAGACAGAACTACCATAGTCTAGGCGTGATCGAATTAACGTGATGTAGAGATATTTTAATAGACGGGCATCTGAGCCCCATCTTGTATTTGCTAGAATTTTGAGGATGTTCAGCATCTTCAAGCATTTGGTTTTAAGTGATTGTATATGGGGAGAGAAAGAGAGTTTATTGTCCAGAAATAGTCCTAAGAATCTGATGTTTTTTCCTACCTTTATGGCTTCTCCGTCTAGGGTTAGTAAGGGTTCCGGATGTAAGGATCTTATTTGGCAGAAGTGGTTGCAGACGGTTTTGGTTTTAGATAACTGGAACCCATTTTGGGATGTTGGAGTTGGAGTGTGCGCTCGATTTGTAGCATATGGCGTCCTTTACTATAGATGCATAAATCATCCACATATAGACAAGCCATGATGCTGGGAGGTATGTGCTGAGTAATGTTATTAATCTTGATGTTAAACAGAGTTACAGACAGGATGCCGCCTTGTGGGACTCCTTGTTCTTGGATGTATGGATCAGAGAGTGTTATTGACTTTGAATTTCCTGTTTGTTAAGTAGTTTGATATAAGAATGGGTAGGTCTTCTAAGATTCCATGTCGCCAGATCGTATCATATGCTTTTTCAATATCGAAGAAGACTGCAACTACAGTGGTGTTCAAAAAAATAGCAGTGATTTTAAAAAAGTGAATAAAGCGCAAAATCATTATAATAACTTTTATTTCCATAAATGCGAATGCACTAATAATACTACACTTTCACTTCTAAATCAAAACATTAACAAAATGTAGCCAGTTTGTATTCATCCTTTACAGAAAGTTAAGAAAAATGAATATTAGGCTGTTCAAAAAAATAGCAGTGCCAGCATTTTTTTTTTAAACTCAAAAAATGTACAGTGTATCACAAAAGTGAGTACACCCCTCACATTTCTGCAAATATTTCATTATATCTTTTCATGGGACAACACTATAGACATGAAACTTGGATATAACTTAGAGTAGTCAGTGTACAGCTTGTATAGCAGTGTAGATTTACTGTCTTCTGAAAATAACTCAACACACAGCCATTAATGTCTAAATAGCTGGCAACATAAGTGAGTACACCCCACAATGAACATGTCCAAATTGTGCCCAAATGTGTCGTTGTCCCTCCCTGGTGTCATGTGTCAAGGTCCCAGGTGTAAATGGGGAGCAGGGCTGTTAAATTTGGTGTTTTGGGTACAATTCTCTCATACTGGCCACTGGATATTCAACATGGCACCTCATGGCAAAGAACTCTCTGAGGATGTGAGAAATAGAATTGTTGCTCTCCACAAAGATGGCCTGGGCTATAAGAAGATTGCTAACACCCTGAAACTGAGCTACAGCATGGTGGCCAAGGTCATACAGCGGTTTTCCAGGACAGGTTCCACTCGGAACAGGCTTCGCCAGGGTCGACCAAAGAAGTTGAGTCCACGTGTTCGGCGTCATATCCAGAGGTTGGCTTTAAAAAATAGACACATGAGTGCTGCCAGCATTGCTGCAGAGGTTGAAGACGTGGGAGGTCAGCCTGTCAGTGCTCAGACCATACGCCGCACACTGCATCAACTCGGTCTGCATGGTCGTCATCCCAGAAGGAAGCTGACGCACAAGAAAGCCCGCAAACAGTTTGCTGAAGACAAGCAGTCCAAGAACATGGATTACTGGAATGCCCTGTGGTCTGACGAGACCAAGATAAACTTGTTTGGCTCAGATGGTGTCCAGCATGTGTGGCGGCGCCCTGGTGAGAAGTACCAAGACAACTGTATCTTGCCTACAGTCAAGCATGGTGGTGGTAGCATCATGGTCTTGGGCTGCATGAGTGTTGCTGGCACTGGGGAGCTGCAGTTCATTGAGGGAAACATGAATTCCAACATGTACTGTGACATTCTGAAACAGAGCATGATCCCCTACCTTCGAAAACTGGGCCTCATGGCAGTTTTCCAACAGGATAACGACCCCAAACACAACCTCCAAGATGACAACTGCCTTGCTGAGGAAGCTGAAGGTAAAGGTGATGGACTAAACCCAATTGAGCACCTGTGGCGCATCCTCAAGTGGAAGGTGGAGGAGTTCAAGGTGTCTAACATCCACCAGCTCCGTGATGTCATCATGGAGGAGTGGAAGAGGATTCCAGTAGCAACCTGTGCAGCTCTGGTGAATTCCATGCCCAGGAGGGTTAAGGCAGTGCTGGATAATAATGGTGGTCACACAAAATATTAACACTTTGGGCACAATTTGGACATGTTCACTGTGGGGTGTACTCACTTATGTTGCTAGCTATTTAGACATTAATGGCTGTGTGTTGAGTTATTTTCAGAAGACAGTAAATCTACACTGCTATACAAGCTGTACACTGACTACTCTAAGTTATATCCAAGTTTCATGTCTATAGTGTTGTCCCATGAAAAGATATAATAAAATATTTGCAGAAATGTGAGGGGTGTACTCACTTTTGTGATACACTGTATGTATAAACTGAAAAAAATGTTTGAGGTTTCACTTTACTTTAAATTACTGAACTAATATTTAGTGGCATAACAATTGTTTTCGAGATCTGTGTTGCATGGAGTCAACCAACTTCTGGCACCTCTGAACAGGTATTCCAATCCAGGATGATTAGACTACCTTCCACAGTTCTCAAAAAACGCATTTCAGATATCAGCCCACAAGTTCTCTATGGGATTGAGGTCAGGGGGATTGGGCTGGCCACTCTATTACCTCAATCTTGTTTGTCTGTAACCAAGATGTTTTGGGTCATTGTCATGTTGAAACACCCATTTTAAGGACATTTCTTCTTTGACATAGGGCAACATGATCTCAAGTATTCTGATATATTTAAACTGATCCATGATCCCTCGTATGTGATAAATAGGCGTAACACCATGGTATGAGAAACATCCCCATATCATTATTTTGTACCACCATGCTTTACTCTCTTCACAGTGAACTTTGGCTTGAATTCAGTGCTCGGGGGTCGTCTGACATACTGTCTATGGCCACTAGACCCAAAAAGAACAATTTTGCTTTTAGCAGTCCATAAAATGTTGAGCCATTTGTCTTTGGACCAGTCAATGTGTTCTTTGGGAAATTCCAACCCATTCAGGACACGTCTTTCTTAACAACAGGACTTTGCAAGGAGTTCTTGCTGGTAAATTGGCTTCACTTAATCATCTTCTGTACTCACTGGTAACTTCAGATGTTCCTTGATCTTTCTGGAGGTGATCATTGGCTGAGTATTTGCCATTTTGGCTATTCTTCGATCCTTTCGAACAGTAGTTCCACGCTTCCTTCTGCATCTTTCAGGTTTTGGTTGTCACTTCAAGGCATTTGAGATCATTTTAGATGAGTGGCCAATAATTTGCTGCACTGCTCTGTATGTTTTTTCCCTCTACAATCAACTTTTTAATCAAAGTACACTGTTCATCAGAACAATGTCTGGAACAACCCATTTTACTCAGTATTTTAGAAGGAAATGTGCTATGACCAACCTGTGCAACATTTGCCACCCTCCTACCTTAAATAAGGGCCAAAATTGACACCCGTTCTTCTGCAGAATGAATGACACCACCAATTGAACTCTTCACTGCTATTATTTTGAACAACCCCCTTTCAATCAATGTTTCCATTACTCAGAATGAACGGCATGCATGTCCTAATTGTTGGGTTTGTTTTGTTTTCATTACTCTACTACACTTTCAAGTAAATTTTTTGCTATGTAGAAATAGCATTTCTACTAAAAACAGTGATTTATCAGGTTAATGGTGTTGGACTGCTATTTTTTTGAACACCATTGTATATGTTGTTTATTCAAAAAGCCATCACTGATGTAACTTTCCATCCTTATGAGGTGATCAACTGTACTTCTGTTCTTCCTAAAGCCACTCTGATATTTGTTCATGATGTTATTATGTTCCAAAAACCATACAAGCTGTTTGTTTACCATTCTCTCCAGTGTTTTTCCCAGGCAGCTAGTTAGAGCAATTGGCCTATAACTGCTCGGATCTTTAGGCTCTTTCCCTGGTTTGGGAAGGGGGATAACGATAGCCTCTGTCCATTGAGGTGGGTAATTTCCGGAGATACAGATTTTATTTAAGCAGTTCAAGAGAGTGATAAGGAAAGTCTCTGAAAGGTGTTTTAAAAACTGGTAATGAAGGGTGTCTGGTCCAGGTGCTGTATCATGAGATTTATTGATGACCATCGTGAGTTCTTCAAGTGTAAATAGCTTATTATACGGCTCAGTGTTTTCTGACATGAAATTGAGCTTTCCTTTTTCATGCAACTCTCTTATCCTGTTGAAGGTCACGGAATAATTGGCTGTTGAGACTGATTGAAATTTTTCAGCAAGAGCATTGGCTATTTCTTTCTCAGTGGTTAACAAGTGTCCCTTTATTTCGATGTGTTGGATCTGGGGTTGTTTTCCTTTGCTCTTCATGTTTCTTATCATATTCCATACTGTTCTGGAGGGGGAACTGGCCTTTAGTTGGGATACAAACATTTCCCATGTATGTTTCTTGGACTGATTAATTATTCTGCGTGCTCTTGCTCTGTGTATTTTGAGACTGATTAGGTTGTCTGTAGTAGGAAATTGGTTGAAAGTCTTTTCCGCCTTTTTCCGGGCTTTTATCGCCATTTTGCATTCGTTGTTAAGCGGGGGGTTATGGGGTCTTTTTGATTTAGCTGATGACATTGGGATAGACTGAGCAGCTGCTTCAATGATGGTGCTGGTGAATTTCTCAGTCGTGTTCGGTGCAGTTTGGTTGAAGTTTTTCCCCACAGAGTATGCTGAACTTGGCCCAGTCAGCTTTCTTCAGTTGCCATCTCCGTGTGATATGCATTTTGGTCTTGGATATCAATTTTATTTTGATGGGGAATTGATCGCTCCCACAGAGGTCATCCAGTTTCTCCCAAACTGTGTCAATGTAGATCTCTGGTGAGCATATGGTAAGGTCTATGGCTGAATAGACTCAATGGCTGGGGTGAAGGTAGGTCTCCGTTATTTAAAAGGCATGGATCATTTGTGGTTATAATATGATTAATGGTTCTTCCTTTGGAGTCTGTCTTCTTACTACCCCATAGAACATTGTGGCTGTTAAAATCGCCCATAACAATGAAAGGGGTGACGACCCTAAGCACACAGCCAAGATAAAAAAGGAAAGGCTTCAGGACAACTCTGTGAATGTCCTTGAGTGGCCCAGCCAGAGCCCAGACTTGACCTGATTAAACATCTCTGGAGATATCTGAAAATGGCTGTGCACTGGCGCTCCCCATCCAACCTGATGGAGCTTGAGAGGTTCTGCAAAGAAAAATGGGAGAAACTGCCCAAAAATAGTTGTGCCAAGCTTGTAGCATCATACTCAAAAAGACTTAAAGCTGTAATTGCTGCCAAAGTGCTTCAACTAAATATTGAGCAAACACTGTGAATACTTATGTACATGTTATATTTTTGTGTTTTATTTTTAATTAATTTGCAAAAATTCCAAACAAACTTTTTCACTTTGTCATCATGGGGTATTGTGTGTAGAATTTTTGAGAAAAAAAATTGATTTAATTCATTTTGGAATAAGGCTGTAACAACAAAATGTGGAAAAGTGAAGCGCTGTGAATACTTTCCGAATGCACTGTAGCTACTGAAAAAAATACAGAACAGATAAAAATGTAAGCTACATTGTGGCCTAGTCTGATTTTTAAAAATTTACTTAAATGAAAAGGGGACATACCTGGCTATATTAAGGTATTCTATATTAATCCTTAACATTCACAATTTATGTTATGGCATGTCTTTACAATAATATTACAAGTTGCAACTGTCCCTAAATTAACAGCCACTATAAAACTTGCTATGTTAGCTTGACACAACCCAGGTAAATCCATATAAGCAATAATTTCTCAGGTGAGTCAAGACAAAGAGTTTTGGACATGAACACTCACATTAAAGCATTTATCTGCTTTGGTCTTTTAAAATAGAATTCTAGTCAGGTTCTCAGTGAATGTGCCTTTATTAAAAAATGTTTTATATGTTAAATATTGACTTGAATGCTAGACAGTAATATTGTACATTAAAACAAAGACAATCAGAGGAGAACTTTTAAACCTTAATTTTTACAGTGTATAATAAGGTATTGTCCACAGGAAGGCAGGGGTTCTCAGCTGAACTTGGCTTTGGAAAAGTCCATCTCAGGGTGTTGCTCCATGAATCTGCCAGACGATAACAATTTAGTTGAATTAACCAATAAAATAATTAAAAAAAAGGTTTTACACAAAACAATTAATTTATACATGTTGATTTGTTCTGTAGTGAGTAATACATGTTTGGCAAATGGTGCCTCTTTTCCCATCTATAGATACTGTAAGTCTTGTATAAATTATTTGGTCTGATCGGTTTTGGTTTCTATGTATGTCATCTCTCAAAGGTAGGGATGACTTCATCTAGTATGTTGTGCATTTCTGTGTCCTATTTCCTTCCCTTTGGATGTTTTGTCTGCATGTTAATTTCCTATGATACCACAATGCCCAGGTAACCTTGTATACAATTGATGGTTAGTAGTAGTTTTTTTCCCTCACCGACATAGTCCATGTATAGACTGCAAAAATGTTTTGTCAGAATAATTGTGTAATATTTATTTTAATGCTAAAGAAGGTAACACAGTATACTTGAGGAACTCTCAGATCTAGTACACATGGGTTTGATGGCTTTCAGTATTCCATGTTTCCAGAATGTACTGTATGCTTTTTCCAGGTCAAAGACAATTGTTATGCATGCCTTTGTAATGTAGGTTTCCAGTTTTACAAGGTTGTATATGGTGTCTCTACCTCTTCTAAAGCCAAATTGTTATTTATTTAATTTGTTATTTTCTTTTAGAACCCATTTTAAGTACAAATTTTAAAGTTGGGACATTTAGTAAAATGCAGTAAAAACACAAATCTGTGATTTGTTAATTCTCTTGAATTTTTATCTAACTGACAACAGTAGAAAGAAAGATTTCCAATGTTTTCACTAATCAACTTCATTGTAGTATGTAAATAAAAACTGCATTTATAAATTAGAATTTGATGCTTGCAACAGATAAAAAAAGACAGAGCCACATAAGAGTAAAAAGTGCATAGAATATTTAAGTGTAATCGTGACCCTGCTGCTCTTTTGTAAAACTAGTGTGCGTTGGCCACTAGACAGATGTAAGATTGCAGAGTCATAGAGGTCAAGAGGAGGAATAAGGAAAAACCCAAGGTGATGAGGCCTAAAGTGCAGGGTAAGTTTATTTAGTCCAACAAAATGATTACTATTTACAAATATTTACAAACTGTCCTGCTACTGTGATAAATATAGCCACATGGACTCAGGAATACTTTAGAAAAACTATTACATAAAGAAAAAATATTTATTCTATAAAGAAATGCCACTAAGTTATCAGAGCCCAAGTGGAAACCTGCTCAGATGACTTGATGTTTCAGCTTGTTTAGTGTTAAAACGTAAATCTAATTGTCTGAGTGAAAGACAAATAGGACCATCCAGTGTGCTTGATTGGCCTACCTGCAGTCCAGAGCTCTCTTATTAAAAATGTGCATTATGAAAAGAAGGTTGCTTAACAGTCCTTGAAGCAAGGAGAGAAAAATTTCATTTGCAAAAATGCAACAATTAGTGTCCATTGTTCCCAAATCATTAAAATTTAAATATAAGTGCCAAACAAGATTCTGTACCAACATTCTGTACCAACATTTTTAGTGTTGTAAACATCACATTTTAAATGTGTTTATATTTACAAACTACGATGAAATTGATCAGTGAAAACATGTCAAAATTCTTGTCAGTTTGTCAGAATTGAAAAAATCACATCTTTATATACAGTAGTGTTAAAAAAAATAGCAGTGACTAAAAAAGTGAATAAAGCACAAAATCATTATAATAACTTTTATTTCCATAAATGCAAACGCACTGAAAATACTACACTTTCAATTCTAAAATCAAAACATTAACTAAATGTAGCCAGTTTGTATTAATCCTTTACAGAAAGTTAAGAAAAATGAATATTAGGCTGTTCAAAAAAACAGCAGTGCCAGCATTTTTCTTTAAAAACTAAAAAAATTTATCTATAACATGAAAAAATGTTTGAGGTTTCACTTTACTTTAAATTACTGAACTAATATTCAGTGGCATAACAATTGTTTCCGAGATCTGTGTTGCATGGAGTCGACCAACTTCTGGCACCTCTGAACAGGTATTCCAGTCCAGGATGATTAGACTACATTCCACAGTTCTTCTGCAATTTTGGGTTTTGCCTCAAAAAAACGTGTTTCAGACGTCAGCCCACAAGTTCTCTATGGGATTGAGGTCAGGGGATTGGGCTGGTCACTCTATTACCTCAATCTTGTTTGTCTGTAACCAAGATGTTTTGGGTCATTGTCATGTTGAAACACCCATTTTAAGGACATTTCTTCTTCGACATAGGGCAACATGATCTCCTCAAGTATTCTGATATATTTAAATTGATCCATGATCCCTCGTATGTGATAAACAGGTATGAAAAACATCCCCATAATCATCATTTTATACCACCGTGCTTTACTACCTTCACAGTGTACTGTGGCTTGAATTCAGTGCTCGAGGGTCGTCTGACATACTGTCTACGGCCACTAGACCCAAAAAGAACAATTTTGCTTCCATTAGTCCACAAATGTTGAGCCATTTCTCTTTGGACCAGTCAATGTGTTCCTTGTCAAATTTGAACCCATTCAGGACGTGTCTTTCTCTTAACAACGGGACTTTGCAGGAGTTTTTGCTGGTAAATTGGCTTCACTTAATCATCTTCTGTACTTACTGGTAACTTCAGATGTTCCTTGATCTTTCTGGTGGTGATCATTGGCTGAGCCTTTGCCATTCTGGCTATTCTCTGATCCATTCGAACAGTAGTTCCACGCTTCCTTCTGCATATTTCAGGTTTTGGTTGTCACTTTAAGGCATTTTAGCTGAGCAGCCAATAATTTGCTGCACTTCTCTGTATGTTTTTTCCCTCTACAATCAACTTTTTAATCAAAGTACGCTGTTCATCAGAACAATGTCTGGAACAACCCATTTTACCCAGTATTTCAAAAGGAAATGTGCTATGACCAAGCTGTGCAACATTTGCCACCCTCCTACCTTAAATAAGGGCCAAAATTGACACCCGTTCTTCTGCAGAATGAATGACTTCACCAATTGAACTCCTCACTGCTATTATTTTGAACAACCCCTTTTCAATCAATGCTTCAATTACTCAGAATGAGTGGGATGCATGTCCTAATTGTTGGGTTTGTTTTGTTTTCATTACTCTACTACACTTTCAAGTGAATTTTTTGCTATGTAGAAAACAGTGACTTATCAAGTTAATGGTGTTGGACTGCTATTTTTTTCAACACCACTGTACTAATAGGGTCAATAATTTAGTTTGGGGGCACAATGTCACAAGTTAGATCATTAAACAAATGACAAGGTGTGTTTTAAAATTGTGTTAAGGTCAAGCTGACCGATTGCCACTATGAGCTAGACAACTTGAAGAATCTCACCTTTAACAGCAGACCACATTATTCCCATGATAGTCCTTTTAAGTCACTACTGGTGTTTCGACCAGTAGAAAACAAGTAGAATATAAGGAGGACTGTAGCAACTCCCCTTCCTCAGACAAAGAAATAATTTGTTGAGTGCCCAGCCAGGCCAGTGGCACAGCTGAGACTAATATCAATAGTCTATGCAGTGGTGCATGTAAATAAACGTAGGTGTCCAATTGAGAATTTACAATGACTAATACTGACTTGTGGAAGCCGTGCAAAAAAAAAAAAAAAGTAACAATATACAATTCTTTCATTACTTTTGTAGTGCAAGCAAAGGTCTGTTTGTAACAATGAGGATGTGTGAGCCAGATGTAATAAGCTGAATTCAATGACACATACTTTTTCAAAATGTCTTGCTTCTTTTGCTCCTCTGATGTAGGTAGGCCCATAGACTTCTGCCTCTGGTCATACATCATCTTTTCTACCATGCTGCGTGTTTCCCCATCCAAATCAGAAAGCTTGCAACAAAGAAAGGATGAAGACATCAAGAAAGAGACAAGTATGCTTTTTCACAGCGAAATAAACAATTCCAAGGTGACTAAGGGTGTGCAAGTAAGGCCTTGCTGTTTTTATAACTTTAAAGAAATTACCCTAAAATAAGTGCTGAACATACATTTTTGAAGATGAGTAATAGGAGGGGTCAAAACATTTTTTAGCTAAACAGAACAATTTTGTATTTTACCAACTAGAAGTTCAAAATTTTTTAGTATACAGTGGGGCCAAAAAGTATTGTCAGCCACTGATTGTGCAAGTTCTCCTACTTAGAAAGATGAGAGAGGTCTGTAATTTTCATCATAGGTACACTTCAACTATGAGAGACAAAATGAGAAAAAAAAAATACAGGAAATCACATTGTAGGATTTTTAAATAATTTATTTGTAAATTATGGTGGAAAATAATTATTTGGTCAATAACAAAAGTTCAACTCAATACTTTGTAACATAACCTTTGTTGGCAATGACAGAGGTCAAACGTTTCCTGTAAGTCTTCACCAGGTTTGCACACACTGTAGCTGGTATTTTGGCCCATTCCTCCATGCAGATCTCCATTAGAGCAGTGATGTTTTGGGGCTGTCGCTGGGCAACACGGACTTTCAACTCCCTCCACAAATTTTCTATGGGGTTGAGGTCTGGAGACTGGCTAGGCCACTCCAGGACCTTGAAATGCTTTTTACAGAGCCACTCCTTCGTTGCCCGAGCGGTGTGTTTGGGATCATTGTCATGCTGGAAGACCCAGCCACGTTCCATCTTCAATGCTCTCACTCAGGGGTGTCAAACTCATTTTCACCGAGGGCCACATCAGCATTTTGGTGGCCCTCAAAGGGCCGATTGTAACGTATCCTGCTGTAATTGCAGTCTGCTGTTTTTCTTGGAGGCTGAATTCTGCATTTATATTGTCCTACTTTACCACAGACATGGCCTCATAACACAAGACACACACTGGTTTTTCTTCCTGAAGCACAAACTTGTTTTCACTTTCATTACATTTCCTCCTTATGCTTCATTTTCTTAATTATCTTCTTGTACATTTTAGGATCATGTGTAATATGTGTAACATCATCTACTGGTGAGATGTGTCACTTTGCAGGTCACAAAATCAGCATGCATTTTGAAAGATGCAGTTTGTTTAGGATTTTACAGTGTATTTTTAAGACAATCATTCTGTCCTCACTAATAGTTTATCCCCCTTTCTCAGCTAGACAGACAGACAGAAAGACAGCTCTTCAGAATACAGTCGGTTTATTTGCTTCCCAGTTGTGTGATACACTGTGTGCATCAAAATGAAGTAAAAATACAAACAATAAAAACAATAAAGAACTTAATACAGTACAAGCACACAGCTGTAGTCAAGTGTTACATCTGGTACAATATGAGATTTAACCAAACGTAAAATAGCGCTAACGAGTTTGTAACTAAAACGCTGTGATATACTCACTAAACATTTACAAACAACTGAGAATATAAACGCCACTACTTAGACGATGCTTTGGTATTATACTGCAAGATAATTATCGGTATTTATTTATTATTGTTTACGTTACTGACTACGCTACCCCACGATCTTTTGCAGTAAAAGTCACATGGCTACTCAGCGAGGTCAAAGTTAGTTGCCATGACTACGATGTCAACAGTTTAATTTAAAGGCGCAGGAATCCCATAAAATTATAAGTGCGTCTCTGTAACGACTCGAACCATCACAACAATCATACAGTCGTTTAAGCTCTCGCGGGCCACAGAAAATGACGTGGCGGGCCGGATCTGGCCCGCGGGCCGCGAGTTTGACACCCCTGCTCTCACTGATGGAAGGAGGTTTTGGCTTAAAATCTCACGATACATGGCCCCATTCATTCTTCCCTTAACACGGATCAGTCGTCCTGTCCCCTTTGCAGAAAAACAGCCCCAAAGCATGATGTTTCCACCCCCATGCTTCACAGTAGGTATGGTGTTCTTGGGATGCAACTCAGCATTCTTCTTCCTCCAAACACGACGAGTTGAGTTTTTACCATAAAGTTCTATTTTGGTTTCATTTGACCACATGATATTCTCCCAATCCTCTTCTGGATCATCCATATGCTCTCTGGAAAACTTCAGACGGACCTGGACATGTACTGGCTTAAGCAGGGGGACACGCCTGGCACTGCAGGATTTGAGACCCTCTCGGCGTAGTGTGTTACTGATGGTAGCCTTTGTTACTTTGGTCCCAGCTCTCTGCAGGTCATTCATCAGGTCCCTCCATGTAGTTCTGGGATTTTTGCTCACTGTTCTCATGATCATTTTGACCCCACGGGATGAGATCTTGCGTGGGGCCCCAGATCGAGGGAGATTATCAATGGTCTTGTATGTCTTCCATTTTCTTACAATTGCTCCCACAGCTGATTTATTCACACCAACCTGCTTGCCTATTGTAGATTCACTCTTCCCAGCCTGGTGCAGGTCTACAATTTTCTTCCTGGTGTCCTTCGACAGCTCTTTGGTCTTGGCCATGGTTGAGTTTGGAGTCTGACTGTTTGAGGCTGTGGACAGGTGTCTTTTATACAGATAACGAGGTCAAACAGGTGCCATTAATACAGGTAACGAGTGGAGGACAGAAGAGCTTCTTAAAGAAGAAGTTACAGGTCTGTAAGAGCCAGAAATCTTGCTTGTTTGTGGGTGACCAAATACTTATTTTCCACCATAATTTACAAATAAATTCTTTAAAAATCCTACAATGTGATTTCCTGGATTTTTTTTCTCATTTTGTCTCTCCTAGTTGAAGTGTACCTATGATGAAAATTACAGACCTCTCTCATCTTTCTAAGTAGGAGAACTTGCACAATCAGTGGCTGACTAAATACTTTTTGGCCCCACTGTAAGTAAAACAAATAAAAGTTAAGTTAAGATCAGCATGGTTTCTTTAAACCAGTGCATTAGTACCCATAACAAAAATGTTTGTACAATTAGCTGTATTAAAGATTATTGCAGGGGGGAACAAACAACAACAAGAAAACAAAAAACAAACAGTAAACCTCCAGACAGTGTATAAAACAATGTTTTTGGATTTTGCAACAAACTAAAGCGAAACAATAATGCTTTTCATTTTTAGGAAATAACAAGTATATTAGCAAACCTTGGAGTTTTCTGGGCAGATTTTCTTGGTGTTGATTTCAGGGTCTGTGTTCACCAACTTGTTCCACCATTCCATTTTATTGATCTGATAAGAGTATAAAATACATTTATTCACGCTTTTAATACATTAGTGTTAAAATGTAAATGATAATGGTGGAAGGGATTAGTGCATCAGCAACTCCTATATCCTTACCTTTTCTAGGTGTACAGTCACAACTTTTCCATCATCAATAAGCCAGGAGCTCTCCTCCACCTTTACCTCATTAAAAAGAGGGGCATCAATCACAGGTGGGTGCCCTTTTAATCCTACCTTTAGAAACCGCCTCTGAATTTCCACCACCACATCCTTACCCTTCAGTCGAAACGTCACATTAAAAGGCGCTATGACCTAAGAAGGGGGAATAAAAAAATAATGCATAACCATTTACTGTACTGATAACAAAAGCAAAGTTTTTATTATAGCAATCATTAATGTGTGAAATAACCAAAGGTTATTTAGAGGCATATCTTGATATCTTCTAGGTATAAACCATTAGAAAGAAGATATTGGAGAGTAAGATAAGATTTCACAACCTACTCTCAAACTAATGGTAAGGAAGGTTAAAGACCATAAAAGAGATGCATGATGGCCTACAAGAGGGTCAATGTTTTTGCAAGGCCTAGCCTAGAATTATTGTATCACCTAGCCTAGAAAATATTCATTCAGCAGGGGGCCCTGGTAACCTTGTGAAAAACAATTTTATAAGGGGTAGTATTTAAAATTAAATAACTATGGAACAAAAAGCCAATTATTTATTAAAGTTGATGTTTAGGGGATGGTGGTAGCCTAATGGGTAGAGCTTTGGGCTATCAACTGAACGTTAAGAGTTCGAATCCCAGCTCTGCCATGCAGCCACTGTTGGACTTTTGAGCAAAGTCCTTAACCCTGCCTGCTCCAGGGGCGCCGTACAATGGCTGACCCTGCGCTTTGACCCCAGCTCCCAAACAAGCTAGGATATGCGAAGAAATACATTCGTTCATCTATACATCTGTAAATGTATATATGACAAATAAAGGCATTCTATTCTTAAAGCTGTAAATGGCAAAACAAACCTACAACTATGTAATAATGGTGAAGTATTAATAAAGTATGAATTAATTAAAAGTATTGATAGTAATTACAGTAGCTCAGCGGTTAAGGTACTAGGCTAGTAATCAGAAGGTTGCAGGTTCAAGCCTCACTACTGCCAGGCTGCCACTGTTGGGCCCCTAAACAAGGCCCTTAACCCTCAATTGCTCAAACTGTATTCAGTCAGAATTGTAAGTCGCTTTGGATACAAGAGTCCGCTAAGTGCTGAAAATGTAAATTTAATTTGTGATGCCCAATATTTTTTCAGACATTAAGTAGGTTTTTAAAACATTTGTTAAGGATTATAAATACGCCCTTATTTGTTAATATTTATGAATGACAATATTTATGAAAACAAATTAAACAGCCAAAACAAATTTAATTAAACACTAAAAATTAAATATTTTGAGTGATTTTGCCACTATGCATGAGCTGATAATTGTTCATTTGTTTTAGGCTACAAGTGTTTTTGGTGACACAGAATGCCCCTAGCACAGAGGTGGGCAATTACATTTTCCAAGGGGCCACATAAGAACTTGGGACTGTTGTGGAGGGCCGGACCAATAGGGTGAACTTAATTCTGCTATTAATTGTCTTTCTTTATAAAAAAGCAGTAAAATGTACAGTTCAGATAAGCTGTTACTGCTAAGAGTAGATGTTACAATCAGGCAATGAAAATGAGAAGCAGGCAGAGTAAAAGTATCAACATTATGTTATTATTTAATCAACTTTCACGAAAACAGTAGTAAACAAAATGTGCAGGTTTTTAAATTAACTTTACACAAAGTCCTATTGCTACTTTGTCTGGAGTCTAATTACATAATTTGCTGCTTTCAGTCCTTTTTTATTGTTGAATATAACAAAGCTGATCTTGTCAGCTCCAGTCCTGGATGTGTAAGACTTAATAAAAAGTTCATGTTGCTTTTGCAGTTTAGCTAAAAAAAATCTTCAGATGTGACCGTTCTGCATCGTTCAAGTTCTTGTATTTCTCTGTGTGTTTAGTACCGTAATAGTGATTTGAACCCAATTTAAATTGTGATCCTTAAACAGCTTTACATCTGACATCTGACCATGTCTTGTTAAAAAGTCTACCGTCTCTATCTATTGCACTTAGTTCTGTTCGCCAACACATAACAGTGAATCTGATTACACTTGCACACATGTAAATTAAAACTTGCGTAAATCAAAAAAATAATTTACATGACCCTGAAGAAATACTGGTTGCAACAAAAAATGTATCAACTCTTAATTTTAACATTCCTAACAATTTAAAATTATTAATTTCAAACATACACTAGACCCTTCAAGAAAAAAACATACTAAAGAATATATCATTTTATCATCATCAGTCAAAATTGAAAATACTTACATCCACTTCGGACAGGGTCTGTGTCCACCTGTAGTTGGACAAATCTGCTCCATTTCCAGCATTAGGTTTTATCTTACACTTATCTTTTTCATCCTCTTCTCCTTCTGATTCAGACTAAAAGACAAATCAGTAACAAACTGTTGTTCTGCATTTTAACCTTGAAATATGTACACAAAATAAAAAAACACTAAATTTTTAGAACAAAAGGGCATCTACAGGCAAAAGTCAGTATTTAGTGTGACCTCACTTAGCACTAAGCACATCTTAAACTCTTTTGGAGACTGTCCTTTTCGTACATCATACCAGGCCTCTTTCAGCACTTCCCAGAGTTCTTCTTTCGATTTAGCCTGTCACATTTCTCTCTTTGTCCAGGTGATCTCATACTGCCTCTATAATATTCAGGTCTGGTCTGGTTTTTTCCTAATTGGATTTCCAGAAGGAATGGGATGATTAATTAAAACCTGTCTGTACTTTTCAGCATTCACAATTCCATCAGTTCAGACAATACCTAAAAGTGATTTCTTGGCTGCTACCTTTCCAAAAAGATCATTCCTAATCAAGCTTCTTTGGACTGTAGAAAGGTCAACGTGGCATCCTGATGAAATTGTCAGATGCTGAGCCAAGTCCTTGCTGGACTTCTTCCTTCTTCTGGTCTCTCAATGAGAAAACTCTAAGAAACTTCTTATCAGATATGGAATGTTTTTCTTGGCCTTCCAGTCATTTTTTGTCCTCCCGCTTCTGATTCTTAATAACAAACTGAATACATCTTAAGCATCAAGTTTGTGTGCTGATTTTCTTTTGAGAGCGGCCTTGCTAATGCAGAATTAGGATTTAATGTTTGTAAAATTGTGATCTTTGACCTTTTAAATGAAATGACATAACTGAAAGTTGGTCTTATACATATTACCAAGCTTTCAATAAACTAAAATAATATGTGTATGTAATGCACAAGCATGTCTTACACAACCCTGGTGTAATAGAGATTTGTCAAGTAGTTATTTTGACATGAAATAGAAGGGTAAATATAAGAGTTAGCAATAGCATGAATTAGGGTTCCATACCATTTAAGTTTAAGAGACTCAGGTTCCTACTATTGCTCAAGTGTAAGGGGAGGTCACACTTAACACCACTTTAGCCTAAAGAAGCTTTTTCTAAAAACAACCTGTCACCTTAACAAGAGGGCAAAAAATAATTATATATGGTCATTATACCATTGCTAAGACAACAAAATTAATGTTGACCCAAGACCTTGGCAAAGAACTGTATTATATAAAATTATCAATATGAATAGACATAACTTCATTTACCCCTTTATCTTTTTTCTCAGATGTGTCTGGAGTATTACTTTTAGGGGCTTGCTCGTCTTTCTTCACCTCATTGCCGTTGTTCTGAAAAGATCAAGTTTTGATTTTTAAATGACTTTTATTAATTAACTGGCAAAAACTTACAACTACAGTAAAATTTCTATTAGAAGAAAAAAAAAACAACATTTACTTAGTTTTACCTGATCTATTTCCATCTGCAGTCTCTCTGCTTCCTCATCTGTGAGCTCTTTAATTCTAGGCTCATTTTCTGCTTCTTTCTTCTTTCTCACCTCTTCAGCTTTTAGCTTCGCAGCTCTTTCTGCTTGCTCTTTCTTTTCTTTCTCCTGTCTAGACTGTTTCTCCTTCTTAGCCTTGACAGCAAACTGATTGTGATAGGCAAACGCCTCTTTCACAAGCTGATGAAAAAAAAATTCAATGACAAATACACTGTAGTTAAAACTTTATCAAACAATAAAACATCATTCAATATTTGGAACTTGGCTAAATGGGCAGGCTTTGTTATCACTAACGTGATGACAAGATCCACCCACTTTGTACACATAGGTGTTAGTAGCGATGGTTTCCATACGGAAATGTTTAAGCGTATAATGCAAGTTTTAATATATTAACACACAGACCTGTACTTATGGCTGCTCTTATATTCAGTGAATAGATGTAAGGCAAGCAAAGACAATTACTTTACCCTTTCGTTCTGTTTATTTAAGGGTATAAGAGAGCGGAATGAAATAATGCATGCTGTGTATTACATACGGAGCTTGTGTGAAATAAAGTGACTGTAAAGAGGAGATCCCAGGTCCCAGCAAGAGGAGGATTTGCATTTTGCTTAAGAAATCAGCTGTTTCAGAAAGAGTTTACAAAGTGTCAAAGATTTTTCAATTCATTTATCTAAAATGATTTTTGCATCACAAAAACCTGACATTTTAACAGTGGTGTGTATACATAAATTACAATATAGTTTTAAATTGCTGTCAATTTAACTAAACCCAAAAGCCAAGCTTTTCAGTGACTAATTTCAGCAAAGTTATTATCTTACCTTTTCAGGAGCTCCAGGTTCACCTCCAGTAAAAAAGTCAGTTTTCCGCCGGAGAAAGCTAAAAAATGTATTTACCAACTGCAAACAATAACATTAAACCCATTAATTGTACATGTATATTACTTTTTTTAAACAACATACAGGTCCTTCTCAAAAAATTAGCATATTGTGATAAAGTTCATTATTTTCCATAATGTAATGATAAAAATTAAACTTTCATATATTTTAGATTCATTGCACACCAACTGAAATATTTCAGGTCTTTTATTGTTTTAATACTGATGATTTTGGCATACAGCTCATGAAAACCCAAAATTCCTATCTAAAAAAATTAGCATATTTCATCCGACCAATAAAAGAAAAGTGTTTTTAATACAAAAAAAGTCAACCTTCAAATAATTATGTTCAGTTATGCACTCAATACTTGGTCGGGAATCCTTTTGCAGAAATGACTGCTTCAATGCGGCGTGGCATGGAGGCAATCAGCCTGTGGCACTGCTGAGGTGTTATGGAGGCCCAGGATGCTTCGATAGCGGCCTTAAGCTCATCCAGAGTGTTGGGTCTTGTGTCTCTCAACTTTCTCTTCACAATATCCCACAGATTCTCTATGGGGTTCAGGTCAGGAGAGTTGGCAGGCCAATTGAGCACAGTAGTACCATGGTCAGTAAACCATTCACCAGTGGTTTTGGCACTGTGAGCAGGTGCCAGGTCGTGCTGAAAAATGAAATCTTCATCTCCATAAAGCTTTTCAGCAGATGGAAGCATGAAGTGCTCCAAAATCTCCTGATAGCTAGCTGCATTGACCCTGCCCTTGATAAAACACAGTGGACCAACACCAGCAGCTGACATGGCACCCCAGACCATCACTGACTGTTGGTACTTGACACTGGACTTCAGGCATTTTGGCATTTCCTTCTCCCCAGTTTTCCTCCAGACTCTGGCACCTTGATTTCCGAATGACATGCAAAATTTGCTTTAATCCGAAAACAGTACTTTGGACCACTGAGCAACAGTCCAGTGCTGCTGTTTCTGGTTCAAAAGTGGCTTGACCTGGGGAATGCGGCACCTGTAGCCCATTTCCTGCACACGCCTGTGCACGGTGGCTCTGGATGTTTCTACTCCAGACTCAGTCCACTGCTTCCGCAGGTCCCCCAAGGTCTGGAATCGGCCCTTCTCCACAATCTTCCTCAGGGTCCGGTCACCTCTTCTCGTTGTGCAGCGTTTTCTGCCACACTTTTTCCTTCCCACAGACTTCCCACTGAGGTGCCTTGATACAGCACTCTGGGAACAGCCTATTCGTTCAGAAATTTCTTTCTGTGTCTTACCCTCTTGCTTGAGGGTGTCAATGATGGCCTTCTGGACAGCAGTCAGGTCGGCAGTCTTACCCATGATTGCAGTTTTGAGTAATGAACCAGGCTGGGAGTTTTTAAAAGCCTCAGGAATCTTTTGCAGGTGTTTAGAGTTAATTCGTTGATTCAGATGATTAGGTTAATAGCTCGTTTAGAGAACCTTTTCATGATATGCTAATTTTTTGAGATAGGAATTTTGGGTTTTCATGAGCTGTATGCCAAAATCATCAGTATTAAAACAATAAAAGACCTGAAATATTTCAGTTGGTGTGCAATGAATCTAAAATATATGAAAGTTTAATTTTTATCATTACATTATGGAAAATAATGAACTTTATCACAATATGCTAATTTTTTGAGAAGGACCTGTACATTAGCACAAAGCAGGTTTACGTTAATCCAGGTCGAGAACTCTAATAAGACGGCAAGGAGTATAAATAAAGCAAACTAGGTAAATAGTTATACAAAAATAAGAAACTTCATAATTATTTAAAATAACAGTAACAGAACTTAAAAACAACTATGTTCACAGCATTTTATACAGTGTACAAGTTTTATAAAAATTACACCATTTCCTGAATTTTCTATGAGATGCATAAATCAATGAAAGAAATTAACATCACTGCAAACTGATGTGAGTAAAACTAGAAAAGTAGCAAAAACAGCAGATAGAATGTCAAGATTAAATATTTATGCAGACTAAGGATAAACAGCAAATGATATTAACTTATGTTCAGACAGTTAATATCAACTTTAAATTTAAAATTGAACACCAGAAATAGAAAAATGCTTTAAATGAAGGCAAGACACTATTCCAGTGTCACTAACTAAATCGTGCAGTTTTATGTTTAATATTGTAAAAAATACAAAAGGCTTGTCACTGACATTTAACTGGAAATCACCTACCATCCTAATTTTTGGTGTGTAAAATATGATCAAAATAAACTAGAAATGTTTTAGATATAAGAAATAAATTGTAAATACAAGTCAATACAAACAACACTGACAAAATAGATTGTCTGGGTATATAAAAAAACAAAAGTATAAATGAGAACGAAAATCACAAAGACACACACTTGTACAAAGCCTACCCAGAAGAGCGGAAGCTAATATTGCTGCAAAGAGTGACTCCACATTAATGCATGTAGATTTAGAATATGATGTCGTAAAAGGTTCTGTTTGTGTAATGTGTAGGTGTGCCAATATTTTTTGTCCATATACTATGTACACACTGACCAGGCCTAACATTATAACCACTGACAGGTGAAGTGAATAAGACTGATTATCTGATCATCACAGCATCGGCTAGTGGGTGGGATATATTACGCAGCTACTGTAGCTCAAATTGCTGAAGAAGTTAATGCTGGTTCTGATAGAAAGGTGTCAGAATACTTGGTGCATTGCAGTTCATTGCGTATGGGGCTGCATAGCCGCAGACCAGTCAGGGTGACCATGCTGACCCCTATCCACCGCCAAAAGCACCAACAATGGGGACATGAGCATCTGAACTGGACCATGAGGCAATGGAAGGTGGCCTGGTCTGGTGAATCACGTTTTCTTTTAAATCACGTGGATGCCCGCGTGCGTGTGTGTCACTTACCTGAGGAACACATGGCACCAGGATGCACTATGGGAAGAAGGCAAGCCAGCGGAGGCAGTGTGATGCTATGGGAAATGTTCTGCTGGAAAAACCTTGGGTCCTGCCATCCCTGTGGATGTTACTTTGACATGTGCCACCTACCTAAGCATTGTTGCAGACCATGTACACCCTTTCATGGAAACGGTATTCCCTGATGGCTGTGGCCTCTTTCAGCAAGATAATGTCAAGTCAAGTCCAATTTATTTATATAGCGCTTTTTACAATAGACATTGTCTCAAAGCAACTTAACAAAATCCAGGACCAACAGATACAAAAACCCCTGTTGAGCAAGCCGAGGGCGACTGTGGCAAGGAAAAACTCCCTTAAAATTACAGGAAGAAACCTTGAGAGGAACCAGACTCAGCAGGGCCCATCCTTCTTGGGTGGTCTGGAGAGATAATGCACCCTGCCCCAAAGCAAAAATGAATCAGGAACGAGTTTGAGGTGTTGACTTGTTGACTTGGCCTCCAAATTCCCCAGATCTCAATCCAATTGAGCATCTGTGGGATGAGCTGGACAAACAAGTCCGATCCATGGAGGCCACACCTCGTAACTTACAGGAGTTAAAGGATCTCCTGCTAACATCTTGGTGCCAGATACCACAGCACACCTTCAGGGGTCTAGTGGAGTCCATGCCTTGACGGGTCAGGGCTGTTTTGGCAGCAAAAAGAGGGACCAACACAATATTAGTAAGGTGGTCATAATGTTATGCCTCTTCGGTGTATGCTAGGTAGTTTGCTAGCTGTTGAAATCATGTTTCTACAAATTAACAGTAGTTATGTTACATCATAAATATATTATAACTAAACAAACTGGTTTAATAAAACAGCAAACAAATACAAATATACAAGCTGGCCAGTTCCTCAAAGCACCAACATTAGAGCAGGTTGTCGTTAGCTTAGCATGTAAAGGCAGTTACCACGCATTTTTACCTCTTGCACACCGCCTTCATGCTGTTGTGCCATAAGAAGTAACATCCCATCATACTTTTCTTCATCACCCATAATAAATAATTATTCCAGACTTGATTGTAAAGAAAAAAATAAAAACAAGATGCTACAAATCACGTTCAGCCGGTGTGGTTTTAACGTTACCGCTACCTAGCTACACGAGAAGACCCGCCTACAAAACATCAGCAACCAACCAAATACGTCTATAGTTAAAGGACGGGGCACAGAGCCAATCCCACACTTAGTTCTAGAAACTACAGCTGTACAACTACCGTTGTGCAGCGCACATTCTGGTGCACCTCAAGGTGAAGAACGTAGAAAGAATTCTCTAGAATTATTAAGGCCTACCTATTATTCACTCCTATCTATTTTTACGAACAGTTAATTCTGGTCAGGGTCGTGATGTGCCCGTATTACCCCTATGACGCAGAGTGCAAGACAGTAATACACCTTAAACATGCCATGGGTAATTACTATATTGTAATATTTTTGTAAAAACTGTAATTACTGTAATTTATTACACATTTTAAACAAAACCACATGTAGCAAATAATTGGCACCCATGCATGTAATTTCTCATGCAACCTCCCTTTGCCAAAATAACAGCTCTTAAGTTTTCTCCAATAATGCCTATCAGCTGGCTGGGAGTCTACACAGACATGATTAGCGATGTCTGGGGGAAGCCAAAGCCTAGTGAAGGATTAAAGCGTCCAGGGTATTCCTGTCTGACACCAAGTGTTTTCTTGTGGAACTGGCCTAGGGTTGCCACCTATGTTTGACAAAAACTTTCACACTGCTTTCTGCAACTCTGCTGCAATTCGCTCTTAAACTAAATGGTGCCAACACAGTCTTAACTAAAGTCTCATTCTTACAGGACAGCTTAGTTGCAATATTAGAGTCACTGAATATTTTTGCTCTGACCTTGTTCCCACAGTTTATGGACAGGTATCTGTGGCCATGTTGCACACTGTGATAAGTAGCTGTTAATTCGGCAACAGCAATTTTGTCCTCCCCTGAGTCTTTTCTAATCATGCAGAATGAAATTGGTTTGTCAAGTAATTTTAATACAATTCTGTTTTTTTTGTCCCAAAAGAATCAACATTTTAACTGAACATGTGGAACAGGCAGCAGAAAGTGGATCACCTGGGGTTGCTGTGTACTTTTCATTTTTTATCCTGTCATTATTGACGTAAGATTTCATTTTCTTTTTGACTGGCCTGTCAGATTCAGTACACAGTCTTATCTTCATCCTCTGTATCACCAATAGTAGATACAGCGCAATCGGTTAACTCCTCACTTTACAAGGACCCTCGAGCAGCAATTTGACTGATTTCCTGATGAAAAAAAAATGGAAAGCAACAATGGGATGTAACAGAAACTTTAAAAGCCTATTGAAAACCAGTCCTGAGAGAAAGAATACATTTTCTGGGACTCACTATTAAAAAGAAGGACAGTCCTGAGATAACTTGGAAAGGTGGCAACCCTAAACCGAACCTGCCATGGCCCTGACCAGAATAAAGCTATTGATGAAAACTAAATGAAAATATATAAAAAGCATAATAAAAGTAACAGGATTTCATCATCCTTCAGTTTAATTGAACTTATTTAGCTGAACAGATTATGAGCCCACACCCCCATGACTAGAGAAATGTACCCCTGCTTATAAAGAATAACCAGAACCCTTTGTAAATAAATATGATTTAAAACTGACATGATTTGTGTGTTTAAATCCCTAACAAGGGTGGGGAGATTATTTTTATATGAGAATGATCTTTCTGTAATAACAGCAGATTTATACTGTGTAGCCAGGCAAAGTAACTCTTTAGATGGTGGTAAAAGTATTTTGTAATCAGTGCAGAGTTTAACTGGCAGCCAGGGCATCTTGAACCAAGTCGAGCTTGTTTATGGATCTACTAGAGAATTCAGTAAGAAGACAGCTGAAACTTTCATCTGTTATGAATTCATGGACCAGTTTATTTTTTAACAGAAAGTATATTTCTTATTATATATATTTCTTATGTTATATTATAATATTATTATTTTGTTATACTAATGCTAATTTATTTTACAACTGTGGCGATTTAGTCTTTATAATTTTCTCACCTTATCTATGTACACCAGTAAAACTGTTAAGTGGCCACTTTATATATTTTTTTTTAACATAACCACAAATTCATCTTTACCAATGGTGCCAACAAATGGTATGCTGACTGTATATTTATAAAACCAATATAAACCAAGAAAAACAAAATCAGAATGGAAAAACCAGAATTTAAATCTCAATTTAGACGCTGTGTTTTCACTTGAGAAGAATCTTAGAATCTCCTGACCTTTATGCAAGTCTGATCAGCATTTAAACCAAATGTTATTACTCTTTGGCCTATACTGCAACTAATTCATCATTGTGTTCAATAAAAAAACAATAACTGTTATTTATGTTTAGGCAGAACATTTTGGTGATTAATAAAGTTTATCAATGTATTTTGCTGTTAATATATTATTACTGTATTTCAAAAGTAGATGGTTTATTCAACATCAGAACTACTTAGCCTTTTAGTGACACCAGATATTAACACAACTGACAATACTAAAATTTTTGGCAGTGTCAAAGCCAGTGACCCAATGGCAACTTTTTTTACTTACTACATCCATATTAGCTAAAAATAGCATAGTACTACATAAATCAACCTGTGTATGTACCCGTTGCTTAACCCTTGTGTAATGTTTGGGTCTGTGGGACCCGTTTTCAATGTTTGCAAAAGAAAAATTATGCTATTCATTATTATATGAACTTCAGACTCCTTGCCTTTGGCTCATTTTGTGTGAAGAACAGATAAAATAACACATTTTTAATGAGTTAACACTGTACACCTACACTGTGTACCCTATACATTTATATTACACATGTAGTGTTCGGGTCCACTGGTGGTGTCCCTTTACTCTGTCCGACTACAACATGTCCTGCTGTAAGTGTGTGTGTCTCTCTGTGTGTGAGAGTGCCAGACAGAAAGAAAGGCAGACAGACAGAAAGACAGACAGACAGAAAGAAACAGACAAAGACACAGAGAGAAAGACAGAAAGACAGACAGACAGAGAGAAACAGACAGACAGACAGACAGAGAGAAACAGAGAGAGAAACAAACAGGCAAAGACAGACAGATAAATAAAAACAGACAGGCAGAGACAGAAACAGACAGACAGACAGAAAACGCCATCCCCGTGTTCATAGCCATGAAGATGGTTGAATTTCCAGAGATAATTACTGCAGTTCTAGAATCAACAATTGTTATCGTAACTTTGTCAATGGTCGGTCTGTTTGCAAAATCCAGACTGTACAGTGGTGTTCAAAAAAATAGCAGTCCAACACCATTAACTTGATAAATCAAAGTTTTTAGTAGAAATGCTATTTCTACATAGCAAAAAATTTACTTTAAAGTGTAGTAGAGTATTGAAAACAAAACAAACCCAACAATTAGGACATGCATGCCGTTCATTCTGAGTAATCGAAGCATTGATTGAAAGGGGGTTGTTCAAAATAATAGCAGTGAGGAGTTCAATTGGTGAAGTCATTCATTCTGCAGAAGAATGGGTGTCAATTTTGGCCCTTATTTAAGGTAGGAGGGTGGCAAATGTTGCACAGGTTGGTCATAGCGCATTTTCTTCTTAAATACTGGGTAAAATGGGTTGTTCCAGACATTGTTCTGATGAACAGCATACTTTGATTAAAAAGTTGATTTTAGAGGGAAAATAGCCAGAATGGCAAAGGTTCAGCCAGTGATCACCTCCAGAAAGATCAAGGAACATCTGAAGTTCCCAGTGAGTACAGAAGATGATTAAGTGAAGCCAATTTACCAGCAAGAACTCCTTGCAAAGTCCCGTTGTTAAAAAAAAGACATGTCCTGAATGGGTTCAAATTTCGCAAAGAACACATTGACTGGTCCAAAGAGAAATGGCTCAACATTTTGTGGACTGGTGAAAGCAAAATTGTTCTTTTTGGGTCAAGTGGCCATAGACAATACGTATGTCAGATGACCCTCGAGCACTGAATTTGAGCCAAAGTACACTGTGAAGACAGTAAAGCATGGTGGTACAAAACTATGATATGAGGATGTTTTTCATACCATGGTGTTACGTCTATTTATCACATACGAGGGATCATGGATCAGTTTAAATATATCAGAATACTTGAGATCATGTTGCCCTATGTCGAAGAAGAAATGCCCTTAAAATGGGTGTTTTAACATGACAATGACCCAAAACATCTTGGTTACAGACAAACAAGATTGAGGTAATAGAGTGGCCAGCCCAATCCCCTGACTTCAATCCCATAGAGAACTTGTGGGCTGATATCTGAAACGCGTTTTTTTGAGGCAAAACCCAAAATTGCAGAAGAACTGTGGAATGTAGTGTAATCATCCTGGACTGGAATACCTGTTCAGAGGTGCCAGAAGTTGGTCGACTCCATGCAACACAGATCTTGGAAACAATTGTTATGCCACTAAATATTAGTTCAGTAATTTAAAGTAAAGTGAAACCTCAAACATTTTCAGTTTATAGATAAATTTTTTGAGTTTTTAAAGAAAAATGCTGGCACTGCTATTTTTTTGAACAGCCTAATATTCATTTTTCTTAACTTTCTGTAAAGGATTAACACAAACTGGCTAAATGTTGTTAATGTTTTGATTTAGAATTAAAAGTGTAGTATTTGCAGTGCATTTGCATTTATGGAAATAAAAGTTATTATAATGATTTTGTGCTTTATTCACTTTTTTTAAATCACTGCTATTTTTTTGAACACTACTGTACCTGTCGGCTGCCACCAGGGAGATGCTAAAAACCATAACCATAGACTTCCATTCTTTTACAACCCACCATGCAGACATCAGTATTTACTTCTAAGGAGCTGTTGGGTGCAATTGTTTGTTCTAGGCCTTGCCAAAAAATACAGGACTTTTGAGGTATCTTTCAGAAGATCCTGTTAGTGCACAGTCTCAATAGTGCACAATCTCAAATCATGCCTGGACAAACTCCTGGACAAAAAAAACTGTCTTTACCATAGTCCTACAAAATACACATATCTCAAGGGTTCCATATTATTTAATCCAGGTAAAACTCTGTTTACAAAAACTCATATTAACCAATCATTTTTTATTGTTCATAGCACCCAAATTATACAATTGTTAAAAACATTGCTAAATTTAATGTTGATTGCTTTTAATCTAATCTGTTATAAACAGTGTAAACTGTAGAATCAAACTATAATGTATCAATTTTTTTTTTATATTTATACTATTACATTTGAAATCAACAGATTTTAGCTTAAGAGGCCAGAAAACTAAGTGTTCGTTGATGTTATTTATTGTATGTGATGACTGACACATTGTTAGTAATTGTTTCTGTGCATAAGATAAAAGTAAAATCACAGGTCTAAAACATCACTTTTTGCCTATATACAGTGGGGGAAATAAGTATTTGATCCCCTGCTAATTTTGTAAGTTTACCCCCTTACAAAGACTTGAACAGTCTATAATTTTTATGGAAGGTTTATTTTAACAGAGAGAGACAGAATATCAACAAAAAATCCAGAAAAAAAACATTAAATAAAAGTTATAAATTAATTTGTATTTAATTAAGGGAAATAAGTATTTGATCCCCTACCAACCAGCAAGAAACAAAACAAACCCAACATTTAGGACATGCATGCCGTTCATTCTGAGTAATCGAAGCATTGATTGAAAGGGGGTTGTTCAAAATAATAGCAGTGAGGAGTTCAATTGGTGAAGTCATTCATTCTGCAGAAGAATGGGTGTCAATTTTGGCCCTTATTTAAGGTAGGAGGGTGGCAAATGTTGCACAGGTTGGTCATAGCGCATTTTCTTCTTAAATACTGGGTAAAATGGGTTGTTCCAGACATTGTTCTGATGAACAGCATACTTTGATTAAAAAGTTGATTTTAGAGGGAAAATAGCCAGAATGGCAAAGGTTCAGCCAGTGATCACCTCCAGAAAGATCAAGGAACATCTGAAGTTCCCAGTGAGTACAGAAGATGATTAAGTGAAGCCAATTCACCAGCAAGAACTCCTTGCAAAGTCCCGTTGTTAAAAAAAAGACATGTCCTGAATGGGTTCAAATTTCCCAAAGAACACATTGACTGGTCCAAAGAGAAATGGCTCAACATTTTTATCAACAAAAAATCCAGAAAAAAAACATTAAATAAAAGTTATAAATTAATTTGTATTTAATTAAGGGAAATAAGTATTTGATCCCCTACCAACCAGCAAGAATTCTGACCCCCACAGACCGGTTATGTGCCCATGAGGCACACAAATTAGTCCTGTCCCTGTATAAAAGACTCCCGTCAAAGAATCAGTTTCTTTCGTTCAAATCTCTCGACCACCATGGGCAAGACCAAAGAGCTATCAAAGGACGTCAGGGACAAGATTGTAGACCTGCACAAGGCTGGAATGGGCTACAAGACCATCAGCAAGAAGCTTGGTGAGAAAGAGACCACTGTTGGTGCGATAATTCGAAAATGGAAGAAATACAAGATCACAGTCAATCACCCTCACTCTGGAGCTCCATGCAAGATCTCACCTGGTGGGGTAAGAATGATTCTGAGAAAGGTGAGGTCAGTCCAGAATTACACGGGAGGAGCTTGTCAATGATCTCAAGGGAGCTGGGAGCACAGTCACCAAGAAAACCATTAGTAACACACTTCACCGTAATGGATTGAGATCCTGCAGTGCCCGCAAAGTCCCTTTGCTCAAGAAGGCTCATGTACAGGCCCGTCTGAAGTTTGCCAATGAACACCTGAATGATTCAGAGAAAGCTTGGGAGAATGTGATATGGTCAGATGAGACCAAAATTGAGCTCTTTGGCATCAACTCCACTCGCCGTGTTTGGAGGCAAAGAAATGCCCGGTGGGGATGGTGTTCTTGGGGTTATATCCAGCATTTCTCTGCTCCCAGCTCCCTTGAGATCATTGACAAGCTCCTCCCGTGTAATTCTGGACTGACCTCACCTTTCTCAGAATCATTCTTACCCCACCAGGTGAGATCTTGCATGGAGCTCCAGAGTGAGGGTGATTGACTGTGATCTTGTATTTCTTCCATTTTCGAATTATCGCACCAACAGTGGTCTCTTTCTCACCAAGCTTCTTGCTGATGGTCTTGTAGCCCATTCCAGCCTTGTGCAGGTCTACAATCTTGTCCCTGACGTCCTTTGATAGCTCTTTGGTCTTGCCCATGGTGGTCGAGAGATTTGAACGGAAGAAACTGATTCTGTGATGGGAGTCTTTTATACAGGGACAGGACTAATTTGTGTGCCTCATGGGCACATAACCGGTCTGTGGGGGTCAGAATTCTTGCTGGTTGGTAGGGGATCAAATACTTATTTCCCTTAGTTAAATACAAATTAATTTATAACTTTTATTTAATGTTTTTTTTCTGGATTTTTTGTTGATATTCTGTCTCTCTCTGTTAAAATAAACCTTCCATAAAAATTATAGACTGTTCAAGTCTTTGTAAGGGGGTAAACTTACAAAATCAGCAGGGGATCAAATACTTATTTCCCCCACTGTATATTGAATTTAAACAGTTTAAGGTCTTAAGTTTATTGCAAAATGAACTTAAAATAAAATTTAATTAAACAAACAAAATAAAAATTCTGAATTGGTCATTAGAGCTAGTCTTCGTAATTTGTTTGTTTATTTATTTGGATTTTAACGTTATGTTTTACACTTTTTGATTACATTCATGACAGACACGGTAGTTACTGGTTACACAAGATTCATCAATTCACAAGGTTATATCAAACACAGTCATGGACAATTTTGTATCTCCAATTCACCTCACTTGCATGTCTTTGGAGCACCCGGAGGAAACCCATGCAGACACGGAGAATTTGCAAACTCCACACAGAAAGGACCCAGACCACCCCACCTGGGGATCGAACCCAGGACCTTCTTGCTGTGAGGTGACAGTGATACTCACTTAGCCACCATGCCACCCTTCTTCGTAATTTAGATATTTGTCTAATAAGTAGCAGTCTTATTGAGAGACTTCAAATGGAGGTCCAGAGAGCTCTGTAAAAGGTGATTTATACATTTCATCAGCTAATTTACTGCTGCACCATCCTGAACTTAATCTTTTTTAAGAAGAATGATATGGAAAATAGGTATTAAGTCTTGACCTGCTGTTTTTTCTTTAATTAAAACATACACAAAAATTTAAGTAGTCATATATAGGGACAGTGGTAGCCTAGTGGATAGAGCTTTGGGCTATCAACCAGAAGATTGGCGGTTCAAATCCAGGCTCTGCTATGCAGCCACTGTTGGGTCCTTGAGCAAGGCCCTTAACTCTGTCTGCTCCAGGGGCACTGTATGATGGCTGACCCTGCGCTCTGACCCCAGCTTCCAAACAAGTTGGGATATACAAAGAAAGAATTTCATTGTACTGTACAACTTTATGTATATATGACAAATTCAGTATATCTATCTATAAATGTGTTTTCTACAAATCTGCTGTGTCAGAATATGTTTACAACAAATTAGATTATAATGGTGGTGTACAAAGTTTTATGTCATTTACTGACCACTGCTGGTGGCTTCTGTACCAATGCAATTAAGGATAGTTTGATTGCACCCTTGAAAAAGCACTATAAACAACTGTCTTCTTTACTGGTCAGGCAAAAAAGCAACTTTTTCAGTGTTCCAATAATTCAGTCAAGGAAAATAACATACAAGTACATCTAAAACAAAGCAGAAAAGCAGAATAGCAGAATATCATGAATTTATGTATTTTTGTTCATAATTTAATTAAAAAAGACAAACTGTCATTTAATATTCATTACATATTCTTTTTTTTTTTTTAAGTTATTTCTTATGTCTTTTGAAAATCTTTTTTTTTTTTTTTTAGAATATTTAATCAGATCAAGCAGAAAAGGATGTGCAATATAAAAATGTCCAATTGTTCATTTATACACTCAATACCTGGTTGGGGCTCCTTTACCACAAATTACTGCATCAGTGTGGTGTGGCATAGATACAATCAGCTTGTAGCACTGCTAAAATGCTATTGAGCCCAGATTGTTTTAATATTTGCCATCAACTTGTTTGAATGTCACTAAATTCGAGGTCCAGAGAGATGGCTGGTGAATCAAGAACAGTAATATCACTGTCATCTCTATAAAGCTTGTCAGCAGATGACAGCATGAAATGCTTTAAAATCTCCGGGTAGACAGCTGCGTTAACACAGCATCCCCAACAAGAAACTTTACAAAATCAAAATGAAATATGCACAACCCCAAATAAAAAAAAGATCGAGACAGTACAGAAAATGCAAATAAATAAATACATGAATACATAAAAATAAGCAGTGTTTAATTTACATTTTATTTACTGTATTTCAGGCCAGCAACAAATGGGGGGCAATTTAGGGCTAGCAATAAAGCAAAAAAACAGGAGATTGTAACCAAAACAAAAGCAGTATCCACAAAGAGCTGAGCCTTTAAAGAGCAGAGATTGGCAGTGGATCTCCAGTTTGTTAAAAAATGTGTGACAAAATTATTAAAATGTTAAAAACAATGTTTCTCAAATAAAGATGAGAAGAGATCTTCATATCTACATGTCTTTGAAATTCCTTCATTCATGTTAAATTGTTAAGTGTGTAACAGGCAAGGATGCAAGCCTAAGCTGAACACCCTTCCATTCGACGGCACTGCATCAAGAACTGTCGTTCACTAATAGCTGTTATAAACAAAAGGGCAAGGGATTACTTTGGTAAACCTTTGGCAAGTACTGCAATATGGAGTTACATTCACAAATGCCACTTAAAACTACTGTGCAAAAAAGAAGCCCTATGTTAACCATGTCCAGTAGCCGCATCGAGTTCTCTGAGCACGGAGGCATCTAGAATGGACCATTACACAGGTGTATTGTGGTCAGACGAGTATCCAGATCTTTTTTAAAGGAAATGGACGCTGTGTGCTCCAGAAATGTTACCACAGACAAGTCCAAAAGCCAAAGTCTGGCAGGGTAAGGTGTTGTGTCAGTGCCCTTGGCAAATTTACACTTGGCAGCATTAATGCAAAAAAGTACATTAAAATTTTATAGCAACATATGCTGCCTTCAAGACACTATGTTTTCCAGGTAGGTCCATGCATTTTTTTAACAAGACAACAAGACAAGATACTGTCTGCAATTAAATAAAAGGGAAAGTAAATGTAAAAAAAAAACAGCTTTTTATTTGCATTTTTCACACGACCCCAACTTTTTCTGATTTAGGGTTGTATCAGGCAGCAGTTTTCTTTTCTAATAGCATAAATAAGACGATAAAGTAAAAAGGTTCAGGTAAAAAAAAGGTTTAGTAATTTCAATAAAAAAAAAATTTCTTAAGAATGTACAGATCCATGTACATAAAACCATAGATGTACTATCATACTAGTAAAATAATAGTCACATCAAACAGATGCTTACATCTGCCTAAAAGCACACTAAATAAGACAGAAATCAATAATCAAAAGTCTCAAAAACTGGTAATCTCATTTTAAGCAATTAATGTAGAACATTTAAGCAAACATGTAGAAAGTTGCTGCATAAAAAAAAAAGGCCAATACTAAAATGTGTATTAAAGTGATGTGATTAGGGATGTCCGATCCGATCTCAAATATCGGAATCGGGGCCGATCAAGGCATTTTTTAACTGATCAGTATCGGCTTTACTGAGGCCGATCCTAATTCCGATCCTTTGTTTTACGTCATGTCCGCTGTGTGGAAATACTTTAAATTGGAAAGTGAAACAAGTCCAACAGTGAAGTGTAATGTCTGCAATGCGAGCGTTTCACGAGGCGGTAGGAGCAGAGCTGCGTTCATTACTGTAGAATTTTACTATTTATATGGTGTGTGAGTCAAGGATCACGCCGGTGTACAAAACAATAACTTTTAATCCGAGTATGAAAACTTCAGGACCATAACATACAGCACAAGTTACAAGACTGAACGACATCTCAGTATCAAGCACTCTGATTGGCTTAGTTATGTAACCAAGCGTCAAAGTGATGCACTTGCTTAATAAAGAAATAAACACAGTATATTCACAAATTGTCGGGAGCATAACATTTTATTTACTTCTTCTGTTACGGTACCGAATAGTTAGAAATGTGCATTTCTGAGACGCACGCTGAGACTGTAGCCTAGTTGTTTGTTTGTTTGTAGCCATTAGCTAAATAACTTTTTATATACAGTGTATCACAAAAGTGAGTACACCCCTCACATTTCTGCAAATATTTCATTATATCTTTTCATGGGACAACACTATAGACATGAAACTTGGATATAACTTAGAGTAGTCAGTGTACAGCTTGTATAGCAGTGTAGATTTACTGTCTTCTGAAAATAACTCAACACACAGCCATTAATGTCTAAATAGCTGGCAACATAAGTGAGTACACCCCACAGTGAACATGTCCAAATTGTGCCCAAATGTGTCGTTGTCCCTCCCTGGTGTCATGTGTCAAGGTCCCAGGTGTAAATGGGGAGCAGGGCTGTTAAATTTGGGTGTTTTGGGTACAATTCTCTCATACTGGCCACTGGATATTCAACATGGCACCTCATGGCAAAGAACTCTCTGAGGATGTGAGAAATAGAATTGTTGCTCTCCACAAAGATGGCCTGGGCTATAAGAAGATTGCTAACACCCTGAAACTGAGCTACAGCATGGTGGCCAAGGTCATACAGCGGTTTTCCAGGACAGGTTCCACTCGGAACAGGCTTCGCCAGGGTCGACCAAAGAAGTTGAGTCCACGTGTTCGGCGTCATATCCAGAGGTTGGCTTTAAAAAATAGACACATGAGTGCTGCCAGCATTGCTGCAGAGGTTGAAGACGTGGGAGGTCAGCCTGTCAGTGCTCAGACCATACGCCGCACACTGCATCAACTCAGTCTGCATGGTCGTCATCCCAGAAGGAAGCTGACGCACAAGAAAGCCCGCAAACAGTTTGCTGAAGACAAGCAGTCCAAGAACATGGATTACTGGAATGCCCTGTGGTCTGACGAGACCAAGATAAACTTGTTTGGCTCAGATGGTGTCCAGCATGTGTGGCGGCGCCCTGGTGAGAAGTACCAAGACAACTGTATCTTGCCTACAGTCAAGCATGGTGGTGGTAGCATCATGGTCTTGGGCTGCATGAGTGTTGCTGGCACTGGGGAGCTGCAGTTCATTGAGGGAAACATGAATTCCAACATGTACTGTGACATTCTGAAACAGAGCATGATCCCCTCCCTTCGAAAACTGGGCCTCATGGCAGTTTTCCAACAGGATAACGACCCCAAACACAACCTCCAAGATGACAACTGCCTTGCTGAGGAAGCTGAAGGTAAAGGTGATGGACTAAACCCAATTGAGCACCTGTGGCACATCCTCAAGTGGAAGGTGGAGGAGTTCAAGGTGTCTAACATCCACCAGCTCCGTGATGTCATCATGGAGGAGTGGAAGAGGATTCCAGTAGCAACCTGTGCAGCTCTGGTGAATTCCATGCCCAGGAGGGTTAAGGCAGTGCTGGATAATAATGGTGGTCACACAAAATATTGACACCTTGGGCACAATTTGGACATGTTCACTGTGGGGTGTACTCACTTATGTTGCCAGCCATTTAGACATTAATGGCTGTGTGTTGAGTTATTTTCAGAAGACAGTAAATGTACACTGCTATACAAGTTGTACACTGACTACTCTAAGTTATATCCAAGTTTTATTTCTATAGTGTTGTCCCATGAAAAGATATAATTAAATATTTGCAGAAATGTGAGGGGTGTACTCACTTTTGTGATACACTGTACGTATGTTTTAAACATTAATCTTTTGCGCGTAGTTGATATAGTGTTATTTTGTCTATCGTAAAAAAACGCTTGTGTTTACGCTTGTGTTTACTAACGTAAATCCGTGCTTGTGAAAACTTCTGCTACCGGCATCCGAACGAAGCCGGTTTTGGTTTGTTTGTTTTGTAATTCAGCGCATAAACATTTTATTCATCCAGAATTAAAACCGCTTTCTGTCCGCACGAAGCACGTTTGTGTTTGTTTGGTTTTGTATTTTAGCGCTTAAACATATTTGCTTTGTGGAGAGTTAAAGCCGTTTTCTGTTCGTAGGAACCGTGTTCTGTTTATTTGTTTTGTACACCGGCACATAAACATCGTTTTCCATTAGAATTACAGCTGGTTTTGTCGGAAACAAAGCGCGTTTGTGTTTGTTTTTGTAGTTCAGCGCTTAAACACCTTTGTTTTGCGGGGAGTTAAAACCGTTTTCTGTCTGTAGGAGCCGCGTTCTGTTTATTTATTTTGTACACCAGCACATAAACACCGTTTTCCTTTAGAATTACAGCCGTTTTGTCCGAACGAAGCGCGTTTGTGTTGTTTGGTTGTTGGTTTTTGTATTTCAGCTCATCATCGCCTGTTTCGTCCGGAATTAAAGCCGTTTTTCTGTGACTACCAGCAGAAGCGCCGGTGAAACCAACATAAACATCAACTTCAACTCATCCTCTAAAGCTAAGTACTGTTATTATGGCCCCAGCAAGAGCTTTATATCCCTGTTCCGAGTGCAACATGTTCAGTTATTCCTTCTCCGTGTTTAGTGATAACTTTATATGTGATAAGTGTAGATAAGTTGTTAGTCTGACGGAGACTAACAACTCAGCAATGGTGTTAGAGGGGCGCATTCGGGCGTTAGAACAGACTACTACTAGTGAGTGTTTAAATTCAGCTGTAGCAGTCCCAAATGCCAGCAGTTCAGGTATTGAACCCCAGACTCCGGCATTAGAGCCCTCACAGCGGGGCGACTGGGTGACGTCTCAGCGACATAGTCGTAGGGCAAAGCACCGACCATCTCAGTTGCACGTGTCCAACAGGTTTTCCCCACTCAGTGACCCACCCGCTGAGAAGCCTGTTAATGTAAGTGCTCTGGTTATAGGAGATTATCAGCTCCGACACGTGCGTATTGCAGCCCCCATAGAGACACCAGCAACCATAGTCACCTGTATTCCGGGGGCCAGGGTGCCTGACATCAGAGCAAATCTAAAAGTGCTGGCTAATGCTAATCGTAGATTTTTTAAGATTGTTATCCACGTCGGCACTAATGATGTTCGTTTGCGGCAGTCTGAGGTTACTAAGAATAATGTTAAAGAGGTGTGTGAGTTAGCTAGGTCGATGTCTGAGGCAGTAGTGTGCTCTGGCCCCTTACCGATTCGACCCAGTGGCGAAACCTACAGCAGGTTGTTGTCGCTGAACCGCTGGATGTCTAAATGGTGCTCAGAAAACTGCATTGATTTTGTAGATAACTGGTCCACCCTTTGAGGGAAGGCCTGGTCTTTTGAAGCGGGATGGTGTCCACCCCACGTGGGAGGGTGCTACTCGCATTTCTTGCAGCATAGGTGACAGGCTTTACCACCGCGTTAGTGTAGCGGCAGATAGAGGTAAATAACTATCCAGAGCCAAAACCAGGCAGCAGACAAACAGGCTTAACCGACTGTCTGCGAGTCGCCATCGGACGTCACCTGGAATCCTTAGGTCACAAACCATTGAGACTGTGTCTGTTTACCGTGGCAGGTGTAAGCCAAAACAATATCAAAAAGTATGTAATAATAACTTAATTAAAATTAATCTAAATGAGCATCATGAAAACCATAGTAGGGCTAAACTAAAGTTAGGACTTCTAAACATCAGGTCACTTGCATGCAAAACAGTAATTGTAAATGAAATAATTACAGATAATTGTCTTAGTGCACTTTGTTTAACCGAGACCTGGGCTAGACCTGATGAGTATCTAGGTTTAAATGAAGCATCTCCTCCGGGTTACAGTTATGAACCTAAGCCACGTCTTAGCGGTCGTGGTGGAGGAATAGCCGCAATTTATGACAAGGACATAGGTCTCACTGTAAAATCAACTCCCATAACAAACTCGTTTGAAGTTCTGATCTCTGACATAACCAATAAATGTTCATCTGATAAAACTAGCATGTTTAAGCTGGTAACTGTTTATCGACCACCTGGTCCTTACTCAGAATTTCTTAACGAATTTGCCGATTTTCTTTCTAAATTAGTCTTATCAACTAAAAAAGCTTTAATTGTTGGTGACTTTAATATTCATTATGAGGATAAGTGTAATCCACTCAAAATTGCGTTTGATTCTATTTTAGAATCCTTAGGCATCACCCAAAATGTAATGGGACCCACTCACCGCTGTAAACATACCTTAGATTTAATACTTACTTATGGTATAAACATAGACAACCTGGAAATTGTACCACAGAATGACTTAATTTCTGATCACTCCCTACTAATTTATGAAGTGTCCCTGTCCAATAATATACAGCAACCACATTGTTTTAAATGTAAGCGCACTATTACATCTGCAACTGCAGCAGCGTTCATAAACTGCCTACCAGAATTACCAAATATATCAGCATCAGAACCTAAAGAACTAGATCAGGCAACTCAAAACCTAGAGACCGTACTGCGCACAACCTTAGATAACGTAGCCCCACTCAAAACTAAACTGATAAGGGAGAAAAAACTTGCTCCATGGTACATTGACCACACATAAGCACTTAAACAAGCAGCACGGAAATTTGAACGCAAGTGGCGTCACACTACACTGGAAGTGTATAAGATTGCTTGGAAAGATGCTCTAACTGAGTATAAACATGCACTTATAAAAGCTAAATCTTTATGTTATTCGTCCCTAATAAAGAAAAATAAAAACAATCCTAGATTCCTTTTCGAGACGGTGTCCAAATTAACTAAAAACGTCAATGAAACTGAATCTAATATACCACCTGACTGTACCAGCGATGATTTTTTAAAAATTCTTTAATGACAAGATAGGAAAAATACGACTTCAGACTCAGTGTGTCACTTGCCAATGTTAAGTATGGACTCACTCTGAGCAGCAGTGGTGATAATAGTAACAAGTTAATCCAACTAAATTCCTTTAATCCAATCTCCCAAAATGAACTAACTGTGTTGATTAAATCATCGAAGTCATCATCGTGTATACTCGATCCTGTTCCAACTCCTTTACTTAAAGATTTACTCCCAGCTATTGTAGAGCCCCTGCTTACATTAATCAATGCATCCCTTAGCCTTGGGTATGTACCTAAATTGTTTAAAAGTGCTGTTATTAAACCCCTGAATTAAAAAACCTAATCTTGATCCACGTTTTATCTAATTATAGGCCAATTTCTAACCTTCCTTTTGTCTCTAAGATATTAGAAAAAGTCGTTTCCAAACAATTATGCTCTTATTTGAATGAAAATTGTATTCATGAAAAATTTCAATCAGGATTTAGACCCAACCATAGTACCGAAACCGCATTAATTAGAGTAGTTAACGAGTTGTTAATGTCTTTTGATAATGGATGTGTCTCTTTTCTTGTTATATTAGATCTTAGTGCAGCGTTTGATACAGTCGATCATAACATTTTACTGGATAGACTAGAAAATACAGTAGGTGTTAAAGGACTCGCACTCTCTTGGTTTCAATCATATCTGACTGACCGCTCGCAATTTGTTTATGTAAATAATAAATTCTCGAAAACTACAAAAGTAAAGTGTGGCGTTCCACAGGGGTCGGTACTGGGACCGCTATTATTTACACTCTATATGCTTCCACTAGGTGAAATTATTCATAAACATGGCATAAAATTTCACTGCTATGCAGATGACACACAGCTGTATATATCAGCCTAACCAAACGATACTGACACAATCAGTAAGATAGAAGATTGTGTAAACGACATAAAAAACTGGATGTCGTGTAATTTTCTTTTACTTAATTCAGATAAAACAGAGGTTTTACTTGTTGGCTCTAAAGCTGCAAGAGACAAGTTGTCTAACCTGGTGCTAAACCTAAACACTTTCTCTGTTACTCCTAGCTCTGATGTAAAAAACTTAGGTGTCACAATAGATTCAGCTCTCTCCTTTGATACACACGTTAATAATATTTCTAGAGTTGCTTTCTATCATTTGCGTAATATTTCTAAAATAAGAAATATACTATCTGTTAATGACGCCGAAAAACTGATCCATGCGTTTATAACTTCTCGGTTAGATTATTGTAATGCTCTTCTAACTGGATGCTCTGGTAGATCCATAAACAAACTCCAGTTAGTTCAAAATGCAGCAGCTCGAGTGCTAACTACAACTAAAAAATTTGATCATTTTAGTCCTGTTCTATCATCTCTACACTGGCTGCCAGTTAAATTCCGCATTGATTACAAAATACTTTTACTAACCTATAAAGCACTACATGGTCTGGCTCCACAGTATCTGAGTGAACTTATTAATCACTACAACCCAGCGCGTCCACTTCGCTCACAAGATGCAGGGTTACTTATAGTTCCTAAAAATTAAAAAGACCACAGCTGGTGGAAGAGCATTTTCTTACAAAGCTCCACAACTTTGGAAAAATCTTTCCGCCTCTGTTCGGGATTCGGACACAGTCTCAATGTTTAAGTCTAGACTGAAAACATATTTATTTTCTCAGGCTTTTGATTAATATAGACAAAGGCGCAGAGCTTGGGGGTTCTTGGTCATAGAAACTTGTGGTGATCAGGGATGTTGGGTTGCTGTCGTTCTGCCTCTCTTGTCCAATCACTCCGGTTTGGGTAGGAGAGGTGGGCGCTGATGTCCTGTGAAAGCCTTCATGTCCTTGTTACCTGCTCGCTCTCCCTTTTAGTTATGCTGTAATATTTAGGGCTGCCGGAGTCTAAAACTCTCTGTAAAACTGTTTTACTCAACTAGCATTGTACATTATTAACTACATTCTTTGTTGTTTTAATCCAAAGGCATTCTGATGGAAACCTGTTTACCCGCCGAGGTTAAGGATTAAAGTCGAGACTGCAGTGCCAACGATGCTGCTCCTGCCGGATGTGACGTGTCTGGAGTAATTGCACCAAGAATGACAAGAAATCACTACAGACTTTATTGAAGACTAGAGCGAATAACAACTCTATTATTATTTATTTATTTATCTGTTTATTACCAGTTATAACTTTTAGATCATTTAATTCTGTGTTTGTATGCTTTGTGTAAATCGTGTATTTATTTAAAGTATCCTCCAGGCCACCCAAGAAGGATGGGCCCTGCTGAGTCTGGTTCCTCTCAAGGTTTCTTCTTGTAATTTTCAGGGAGTTTTTCCTTGCCACAGTCGCCCTCGGCTTGCTCAACAGGGGTTTTTGTATCTGTTGGTCCTGGATTTTGTAAAGTTGCTTTGAGACAATGTCTATTGTAAAAAGTGCTATATAAATAAAGTTGACTTGACTTGGACAGCTAGAGTCATCGCGTTAGCCAAGCACGCTAGTCCATGCACTATGGAAGCCCCAAAAGGTCAAAACACACTCACTTCGCGTAGAAACGTCTATCAAACCAGTCACAATACAACCACAAAAAGATTTGTTACAGTTATAACATGCATACAAGTACGGTGCCTTATAAGAAACAAACCAGATATAATTTAACCAAACGATCTACAATTACTACCAATTTGATACGGCACCTAAAAAATAAACACTCAGTCGAATAAAGCGAGTTCATTATTATGTGATGAGAAGAGGAACCGGCTGTCCGCTAACACGGCAGAGATGCTGATTTTCCTCAAGTTTTTTCTAGTTTTACTACTACAATGCTGCACTAAGTTTGTTTACTTTTATTTTGTAAAAATAAAAGAACATTAAGCAATAGCTTGGATGCAGGAATTTGTTTTCCTACAGCACTGCAGAGCTATTCAGTTGTTAAACATATACATTGGATTAATTTGAATAACTGTAATGTACTTGAAGTGTGCACTGTGTGAACAGTATTATCTAGTTCTTCTCTAGACAATATCTAGAAAATACAAGTCTCGGTTTGAGACTCGGTATCGGATCGGGAACAAAAAAACGTGATTGGGACATCCCTAGATGTGATAGTAATAAGAAGCATGCTATTTCTCCTGCTATTTTGCATTTTATAACACATTCTAAAAATAGGCTAAAAAGTAAAGCTCTGCTCAAAGCCCTAAAACTCGAAACCTGAAATCTCACTTTTACTCAGAGCTAAATGTCTCCATTTCATGTTGCTTTAAATTAAGTATTTATCAGTTATATGATACAGCAAATGAACAATGAAACTGAATTATACAATATTTTAAAGTAGCAGGATATTTGAATGCTGCCATGTCTCAATTATTCAATTTCTACATAATATTGATTGTTTTAAAACCTGCTGCTAGTTGGTATGACCTAAAGTTGGGTTACAACATGTTCACACCATAGGGAACTCTATAACACTTAAATTGTTTTAGCTGTGATGTGTTTAAGGTGTGTTGCAACCATGGTAAAAACTAAGGAGCTGTCATAAAAGCTGAGAAAGATGATTTAAATGTACTAAAAAAGCAGTGCGATCAACCAAAACACACCAAAGTACAGTTTGTATGTGATTTTTGTAATTAGTTTATGCAGAATAAATGTATATTATTGTGACCTGGACAAAAATACATCTTTTCTGAGTAATTTATGCAGAACTTTTGAAGCATTCATAAACTTTATCCTGCAACTGTAAAGAAGGACGTTTCAATACCAAATACCAAAATCTAAACTTAGTTTGTGTTTATATTTGTCAGCTTTGGTTCAATTAGAAGAAGTCTTGGTGTAATTGTGCTGTTACTGCGATTTGATGTAGCAATGTTTGATGTACAGTAGAAGTGTAAACGCTTCCTTTCAAACTTTGGTGCACACCAAATAAGCGGACCAAGAGCACATGAGCAGTGTGGTCTTAGACCGTTTCTAAATGAATTATGGTGCAATTTATTTCAGGTACAAACAATATGAACCAAAGGGCAAGCAACTGAAAAGTCACACTAACCTTATTCTGATGATTTGAACTAAATGTTGTCAGTCAGGTTTGTGTAGTCTGGACAATAGTTGCTCATGCTAATTCTCAAGCAGGCTTCCAAGCGTTCATCAGTAAGCGTGGACCGATATTTAGACATAATTATTTTTATGTGGGGAAAAGGCGGGTTCACATAAGTAGGTTGATTAAAAAAATGCTGTCAAATATGTGTCGCATTTTCTTATGGTTGGATATTTTTCCTCAGCCAGCAATGTCCAGCAGAGGCCCTTGACTTCATATAAATGTCTGATTGTAGGGTTAAAATTTCATCTTCAGGAACAGATAGGTTCATGTGGAGCAACAATGCACATCGACTTCAGCTGTACCACCAAATGGAAAGCACATGAATGTTGCAATCGGCTCAAACAAACTAATGTCTCAAAAGCGCTGTTCAAAGTCTGCTATCACGTTATGAATTTGTTTAATGTACCATGCAATATTCAGTTGTATGGTTTTCCAGCTCCAGTTGTGATGCTGCAACTTTAAGGACAATAACTTGTTTGAGAGTGTTCACAGAGCTGATCATGTCCACCACACATTTGGCTTTGCCTTGCAGCTATAAATTAAGCTCATTCAACATGTTGTTTAGAGCCACTGTTTGTAATCAAGCTGGATGTATTCAATACCGTTTGAGACACAAAGAAACTCTTTAATGTAAGGGATTCCGAAACCTCTGCATTTTATGCCAATCACGTTGACCTATTTGAATGAGGCACGATATACCAGCTTGCACTGCCCCCGATCAATGTATTAGGCACCCCCTGCTAGATATTCTAATAGAAAAGAGGATTGTTACATAAACAGAAATGCAGTGATTTCGTATAGTAAAACCTACACTGTTATTGACAGTCATGTACAGTGGCAAACAAGGTAGATGTATACAAACATGCAATTTACTTTACTAAAGCATGCTGCCTCACAGCAAGGTGGTCCTGGGTTCGATCCCCAGGTGAGGCGATCCGGGTCCTTTCTGTGTGGAGTTTGCATGTTCTCCCCGTGTCTGCGTGGGTTTACTCCGGGTGCTCCAGTTTCCTCCCACAGTCCAAAGACATGCAAGTGAGGTGAATTGGAGATGCTAAATTGTCCATGACCGTGTTTGATGTAACCTTGTGAACTGATGAATCGTGTGTAATAAATAACTACCGTTCCTGTCATGAATGTAACCAAAGTTACATGATGTTAAAAATCCCAAATAAACAAACAAACAAAAACTAAAGCATGCATGTATTACACAACGAAATACCTTCTTTTACCTTATTAATTAGCATGTAGCATGTGTGTGCAATTGTTAGACATGAATGTGTCAGTCACAAAATATAGATCTCTTTTCAATTCAGCAATTAAGTGATAGAGCTGCAACCAGTGTATTACAAACCCAAAGCAAAAGAAAAGTTGGGATAGTATGGAAAACGCAAATAAAAATAATTTTTCCTACAATTACTTTTATTTAATTGCAGACAGAATGAACCCAAAATGTTGTTTGGTCAGCTTCATTTCAGTTGTTAAAATAAACCCATTATGCAATTTTAGGCCTGCAACACAGTCCAAAAAACACATTCTTGTGTGAACTAAATGTGCTTCACATCAGCACCAGCGTACTTAAGAGTCTGTGATCTACTTTAGGAAAAGGTTGCATTAAACGACTTCTGTGAACATCCAGAGTTTGGACAATGAGATGGTGAAGTATAAATATCTGAGTGTTCACCTCAATAACATCCTTATAGGTCCTTTGGAGTGTGCCGGCCACTTTCAAGATATTTCTACATCACTGGTAGAAACTGTCATCTTTAATGCAGTGGTGTTCTGGGGAAGACAGGAAAAGACTAAACAGGCTGGTTAAAAGAGCGAGCTCTATTTTGGACTGTCCTTTTGAATCGGTGTAGGAGGTAAGAGAAAGGAGGATGATAGCCAAGCTGTCATTCATTCTGGACAACACCTCACATCCAATAGTTCCTTCAGCACCAGACTCCTCCACCCTCTGTCTAAGAAGAATTGCTACCATAGGGTCTACAATAACAACCAGACCCTATAACAAAAGACCATCCGTTGGCAAGCCCGGAGTGGCTAATCGGGAGATTCGGGAGGATTCCCGATGGGCAAGCTCATGTCAATCTCGAGTTTGGGCCGGTTAAATGAGAAAAATAATTTTGACACTTATCTGTCACTTATTTAATCTTCTTCTTGCATTCATTCTCCATTCATCTGACAGCACAGCCCCTACATCGCAGTAGATTAGATGGGTTCTATCATCTGAGGGAATTCTCCCCTCCCAAATGTTTAAGTTGGTTGGGCCCACGAGGCATCTTTTCTGGAGCGCCGGTAAAAGTAAATATAGCAACAGAATAGCGCAAACCATCAGTCGGTGGTGATGGAGGGCAGGAAGAGGCCAGGTGGAGCCGAAAAGGCCAGGTTAAAAAAAAGAAAGGCGTTGGAAGAAGATGCTGCCAAATGTGCCAAATTAACAGACCTGTTTTCCAGAGGACAGACCCCCGGTATTGCGCAACATTTGCAACGTCAACTTGGCGTAGTTCATTTTGTAGAACCCAGTACACACCATTAATCACAAATATCCAGTTTCAAGCTGAAAATAATAAACATAATTTGAAGTGTAATATATTAAATAGCCTAACTCATTAATGGAATGTTCCGACGCTACTGTACTGATGATCCCGAGGAGGCCATGACTACTGAAGGGACAGGTAGATGATAGTATAACTTAATTATACTAGAGAGAGTTATTAAAAAGAGAGTTATTTAAACTAAGATAGTTATTTGTAATGTAAAATGTAACGTAGAGAATATACATGGTATATGTTAAATTGTTCAGACATTCAGAAAGATGTCAGCACGATAGCCTAATTTATTTTAACAAATGGAGACAAATAGCCTAAATCATTATCAATTTCACACCATCATAACATAGGCTAAATTGTTAAAAAAAATTTTAAAAAAAATTCAAGCATGTTATGTTATTCAGCAAAATAGGCTAACCCTTAATGAAATGTTTTTTTTAGCCTCAGAGCAGCAGATAAGCCATGTCTCATGTCTATAGACAATGACAGCCGTTATTAATAAAGTTACAGAAACCAGTGCACTTCTTAGGAGGCTTTTGATGCTGTAGGTAGCCTACTAAATATGCGTGTAGTGAAGCTACTTTAGAGTTTAGTGTAAACCTAACAATAGAGCACCTCTCTGTGGGGATGACAAAAGCAATTTTAATTTTAAATATTTTTATTTCAACTTATTGCTCCTGTACAAATGTAAATACGTTTTCATCTTTATCACATTTTTTTACCTTTTAAATCTTTATCTGATTTAAATTTAAATTAAACATGTTTAAGTGAAGTGTTTTCTGTTAACTTACCAACATATACCTGAACTTATACCCAATAAAGAGGCATTGTAAGAGCTAGCTGCTGTTTCATTTATTCAAATTCCTCCTCCATGGAAAAAGTGGGCCGGGTTTGGGCATGAAACTCCCGGGCTGAAAAAGTGGCCCACTCCGGCCCTGTCCGTCGGACTCTATAACAACAACTCTCCATAACATTTTTTATTCTGTCACCCCACTACCAATATAAGTTCAATACAATGTGCAATTACAGACAGTATACAGTATGTACACACTGTCTGTAATATGTTACATATATTATACATGTATATTTTATTCATATATAATACATAAACACAAGTACAAAAGAGGTAAAAGTTACCTTTTTGAGTAAATAACTACACTATGTGTGCAATGTCATGTAACTAGCTTTGTATTTATGTTTAATTTACGTTTAATTTTAATTTAAAGGTTTTTTTCAGTTGTCTTTCTTATCTGTTCTTTACCATCCTATTCATGTCCTGCTGTAACAAGTTAATATATTCATTTGTATGATAACAAATTAAATGAAATTAACCAGACAAAAAATTAAATATCTTGGACTCATACTGTTTGCAATAACGTAAGTGAAAAAATGCTGAGTTTTCCATTTTCCATACTGTCCCAGCTTTTTCAGATTTGGGGTTGTAGAAGATTAAGCTTGATGTGTGTACACCTCTACTTTTAAAGTTTGTATAGAAAAAAAGCTTAAAAACAAGCTTAGTAGAGCTTCTGAACCAGGAAGTGGAACCAACCAGCTTGCTTCAGGATTCAGTCACTTCTGAAACCACAAATATATGTGTTGGAATCAGCACTTTCAGCAATGTACCACCTAGATATTCATGAAGATGGCTAATGACTTTTGTTTTAATCTTATTGTTTAAAAACACATCTCAGATGAACAGTTGTTGATGCACCACAACTCTGTTATGCAGTCAATGTGATCACAGCATCAGTAATCAAAGAGAGTTCAAAATAGGCACTTTTGACAACACAATTAAAATAATTTACAAGGATAAACCTCTGTGTGTTTGCCACATATTAACCATACAAAGCTAGTATGTATTCACTGTTATGTCATGTCCCACAGAGTTTAGCCATTACTAATATCCTGAAAAGTATTAACAAATTCAAATCCAACCAAGTGGCAGTTCAGTCACCAGAAAGAAACTGAAAAACTATGCTATACTTTTATAGCACCTAATTTTAGATAGTAGGGGTTTTATTCGTGCACAGCATCCTCCAAGCCTGTTGCAATTTAAAGTTTGCTTGTTTAAGGACATCACCTGTGTTTGAACAGGAGTTGCAAGGTATGCCCCAGAGCAAGTCTAATGCCCTGGTGGTGAATTGTGTTCAAGCTATTTAGGTACGATTTCTCTGCTGCGCCATAATTCATAAGACATTTAGTGTTTTTGTTTGGCAAAAGTGCACATGCACAATCCCTTAAAGTTTCCTCCCACTCAGCCAATAAAGCAGAATGTGGACAGGCTACACTATTTGTGCTAGGTAAGTGAGGTAAGTTAGGCAGTGACCATGTATGTGATGGCGTGAGATGGATTAGCTCCCAGTCCAGTATGCATTAGTGCCTTGCGCCTAAAGTTTCTGGCCCGCATCCGACCTGCCTCAACCCTGATCAGCAAGAATTAATTGAAAATAAATGAATACATTACACTGGTTACTGTTGTTCCGCAGCTTTCGAGCTTCTATGTCATCTGACCTCTCTTCTGAAATTTTTAGACCTAAAAAAAACCCACCAGACAGTTAAAGCTTAGGATGATAATAAATTAAGCGTTGCATCTGGTGATGGCACAAATGTATTTCAACTTATGCAGTGTATATAATTATGCTCATCTTTAAGCTTGCAAACTGTATTAACAAATTAAGTGTACATTTAAGAAATATAAGCAACAACCAGGTGATGTGATCCAGCTCTGACATAAAGCAGAAAGGAATTACACAGTAACAGATAACCTGGTGCATGTTATTTTACTTATACCATGGCAAAATATGTAATACAAAATAGTACCATTTTTTTTTTTTATAATGGATTCAAAGTTTGACCTTACGTTCTTACACAATATACTGTGTTGTTGCAATGATTTTGAATGTAAATAATTGCCATTTTATCATCTACACTTAATCATCTAAAATAAAGACATATAAAAGGTATAAGAATCTCTTATTCACAAACTATTCTTAATTATTTAAGTATTTCCTATTATTTAACTGTTTGCATGTTCTCCCCGTGTCTGCGTGGGTTTCCCCTGGGTGCTCCGGTTTCCTCCCACAGTTCAAAGACATGCACGTGAGGTGAATTGGAGATACAAAATTGTCCATGACTGTGATTAATATAACCTTGTGAACTGATGAATCTTGTGTAACGAGTAACTACCGTGTGTCTGTCATGAATGTAACCGAAGAGTGTAAAACATAACGCTAAAATCCAAATAAACAAACCAACAAATCATGTAACTTGCAACACACTTGTCTTTATTGGCATATTAAGATGTTATGAAAAAAGGGATTTATTATGGTCCAAGTATAACGATATGAATAATTTGATAAAACAACTCTGAGAATGATCTACATACATGGTCTAAAAGCCAAATAAAACCTGAATTAATTTTATTGTGAACGTCTTAATAGCAACTGTTTAAAATTATTTTATTACATTATTATGTCTGGCATTTTTTATGTGGCACATCATTTCATACAATTTTGTAGAAAGCCACAGGAACAACAGAAAAGTCAATTAAATGACTAATTGCAATTATTATGACAATCACCAATTAAAGTGACATCAATGAGGGCAGTACAACAGTTTTGATACCTTGGACATGCCTACACATAAGTGTTGTTCAGCTCCAGTGCACTCTTACATCTTAAACATAGTTTAAAAGCTTTTAAAGCTAAAGCAGAGTATGCAGTTTATGTCCTAAAAAGATATATTTTACTGCATTGTTCCTACTTGTGAGGCATGGCTTTATACTTAACGGGCGATTATTTTATTAATGCATACAGTATATTATTTTAAATTAAAATTCTATTTTACTAGAAATAAGTCTGGCCCAGCAAGTTTTGCTACAACCTCTTAATCACACCCTATAATACAAGAATCAAGATCAAGTAATGAAAGAGTTGTGAACAGCATGTTTAATATTTTGTGCTTAGGTTTTGCATTGTTAAGAAATACAACAGTGAATAGTAAGCTGTGTTAATGCTACTTACTGCCATCACTTATAGAGTTGAAGATAGTCTTCTTGTCGCTCGTCTTCCAAGTGTCATTGCCACTGTCTCTTTGGGGCTCCTGCTGTCTGACTGCGTTCTTCTTGCTCTTACGCGTGCTGATGCGAATGATCTCGCGCACAAGCCGGCATTCTGCCTCCTGCTCCTTAATATTGTGCTCCTGGACAATGTCAGAGATGAGTTGACTGATTTCCTGGGAGCGCTTTAGGAACATGGAATCCGAAGAACATTTTGCCAGTTCATTGATCTCAAATTCAGAAAAAACCTCAAGAAGTTTCCGTGTGATCAATGAGTCCACATCCTCATTTGCGCCTTCATAATTAAAGTGCTCATCTTGAAGATCTCTAATGCTTTGACTTAAATAGATTGGACTGTTCGGCTCTTCTATAGAAGAGCTACACGAGTGCTCTTTTTCTAGAACTGATGTGTCCACTTTGACACCACCAATAAAAATATCTGGATAAAAGCCATTGTTCCATTCTGGCTCGTTCTTTGGGATCACACAAGGCAGCAGACATGGCAAACGCATACAGACACGGTACAGTCCACATGTCAGCACACTGCACACAAATGTCCTACAGCTCTTTACTGAGGCACAGGTACCACACATGCAGGGTCCTGATGAAGGCTGTGCTTTCACAGGCAGAAAGGTAACTGTTTCTGTCTCTGTAGCACTGGCATTAGCATCCTTGTGCTGGGTGTTTTGGACTACTCCAAAATCTATTCCATAATTTTCTGGTTCAACTGGGTCAACGCAGCGCTCATTGTATTGCCACCTCTTTTTGATACTACTATGCATGGACATGGCTTCAGGGCCTCCTTCCCGCTCCCAGCTCTCAGAGCTGATGTTGCCACTGTCTGACATGATTCACTAGTGTCATACTGTGAAATAAGATCAAGGCATCTTAAAATTATGAGTAGGTAATATTAGGATGTAATTGATAATTTAATATCTGTTCACTTAAGTGTCTATTATGGAAATTACCGCATTTTTCTAATTTAGTGCTTTCCAAACTTACTCAGAAATGTACTGTAATCGCCATTTTTATTCAGCTCCCAACAACTAAACCTTGCTAAGCACTTGATATAGTCATTACCCAATTTGACCTATAGAATCCTTTCGATAAAAACTAGCAGCTCCAGAAAAACAAAACACATTTAAGGTGCAAAAGGTATATCTTTAATTAGAGTTTGTAATAAAAAATATTATTAAGGTAGAAAAAAGAAGCATAACTTTAATTCCATATATTGTAGTGGTGGGGATTAAAGCAGGATTCTTTCAATTATCAGTCCAGTACCAGTCACTGAGCTTACAATGTCCTCATTACTAGCCTTACACACAGGCCACTTAACATTTATAAAATACAGGGGCACTTATTTTAAGACACTATAACAAAGTGCAATTCTTTCATACATGGTTTAGAACGGTGTTCAACTGGTGGGTCATAACCCGAATGTGGGCCTAAAGTATGTTGCAGGTGTGGTATTGTTTCATTTTTTTCACTAATATACTTAAGTAATCATCAATATTTACTCAGGACAATAGTGGCCAGAATAATTTGGAAATGGATTAATCTTGGCACATCTTTGAACCTTAGTGGATCTGGCCATTTGGCCAAATTTGAAATTTAGACTGTAGTCTATGACCAGGGCAACAGTTTACTTTTCTGCATGACAATGACCTAAAGCATACATCCAAAACAAAACTGGAGTGACTTTAGGGCAAGTCTCTGAATGTCTTAAACCCCATCTTACTTCTTGTAAAGGACCTACAATAAAAATGGGAAATTTTCAAGACCTAAAAATGAAGTAGACAGGACCAAAAGTGTGATGTTTGGCTAGTACATGGTACTGACTAAATGCAGAGCGAGGAAAATAATATACAATATAGTGTGATATATAAATAGTAGTGTAGGGTTTATATAGCAGCAGATATAAAAGAATAATAAATGCACATTGTGCTATGGATTTGACAAAAATGCTTGACATAACACTTCAGCATGTAGTTTGTTTGGGTGTATAGTTTATTTACTCTTTTTTGGCCATTGTACATGTAAATTACAAATTACATTACATATTTGTTAACCTGTTTCAGCTTTATTCATTTTATTTATTTATTGTTGCATGTTTTAATGTTAATACACATGTTATAAATTAAGTCTGTTTAAAATTGGTACTTAATTTAATAAACTGTGGAACTTAAAAAAAAACGTATATTTACAAAAAGCGAAGCATATCTCCACTTAATGCCGTCTTTACTTTAGTACAAAATCATTGTTTTTGTTTTCATTTTACTTAATGTCAACTTTTTTGGAACTGGGTTTGTGATAAGAAAGAAGAATTAAGCTGGCATATAAAGAGTCAAAATGATTTTAAGAACCTGATATAGTGCGATTTATTTACAATTTTACCACTAACATTTTTAATTACGAAATTGCTTTAGGGTAGCGACAGACATTGAACAAACATAAGTACTACAACAACACCAATTGAGATCCACTAGTTTTTAACACCAAACTAATTTAGCACATTATTGAGTCGTGTTCTTATTCTGAACTCTAAATCTACATTTAAGTATATTTGTGAAAAAAAAATAAAAGAACGGCTAGCTAATAGAGTAGCCTATACACAGAGCACACATACAGTTAACGAGTTGCTTTATAAAACCAGCTTACCTTGCCTTTAAGTTAGCCACAAACCACGAGAATAACGTGCAGTTGTCACATTTAAAGAAAAGAAATGACAACTAAACGAATTTAAATAACACATAAGAGTGCGCATTTAAAAAAAACTTTCACCAGTATACAATAAATCAACATCGTTTACTTACATATGAAGGAAATGTGGCGGGTAACTGTGGTTAACCTTCCCGGAAGTCGATTTAAATCTTTTTTATAAAGTTTGACCTTGATTACATTGAATATTCCAAAAATAATATCAGCGCTTACACAAGTTAAATATATGGGTAAACGCACGAGACACCTTCTAATTCTACCATGTTTCCTTTAAATGTATACATTTATGCTTTCGGCTACCTGAGGCAACAGGTACATTCCCGTCACCGGTAGTTCGGTGACGTAATGTGACCAACTTGTAAAAGTATTTTTATTATAGCTTGATAAGTTCACGTAATGTACGATATATTTTACTTTTATTTAAGTTTAATTCTTGTTTAATACTTTAAAAGCCAAATAGTCTTTTTTTTTTAGGAAATAACTTATTTCCAATAGATGGCGAGTATGTGCTATAGTTGCAAGATCTAAGTGGTTAAGTTTATCTCCCAGTTTGTCCGTAGTTTGAACTTTTAAGATAGAAATAGTGCAGTGTATTGTTGCTTCCTTTTTTGAAGTAAAATAAAAGTAATAGGTAAGAGGGTATCAAGTAGGTATAATAGGTATCAAAAAGTGTTTTATAGTTTTTAGTGTTTTATAAATTTAATTTATAAATTTTGTCTTTCAAAGCTTTCAAAGCTTAACACAGATTTGTGTCTGTTTAGATTTGTGTGGTTTAACAAAATTCTAGTAACAGCAATGAATACATGATAATTCTGACATACAGAAAAGAACTTGTTAAGATATAAATAATTATGTTTTTAAAACAAAGTACTTTTAAATAATATATCTGCTTTATTTAAACTATATGATATATGTACAGAAATTTTACAAAACCTACTACAAGGAACAGAAACAGAATTGTAAATGTTGGCACTTTCTGTAGGTTAGCCAAAACAAATACAGTAAAATGTAAATAGTAAATTATAAAGACAATACATGTCCACTGCTTAAGGACTTTAATGATGTGCTTTATTTCAAAAACACATCATCAAACAAACACTTAAACATTTAAAAGCTAAAAACCCCTTAATGTGCAAAAAATAAAAAATAAAAAAAATAAAAATCCATGGACCCCCATATATTTATTTTTAAAAACAATTATTTAAATTGTTAGAACCTTAGCCAGTTATATATTATTTTTAATTCATTTAATCATTGTCTGTTTTTCCACTGCTTTATTGTATTCAGGTTTGCGGTGGGTACAATTCACACCTAACACAATTTTAGTTGCTCCAATTAACCTGACTGCATGTCTTCGGATTGTGGGAGGACACCAGAGCTCCCGGAAACCTTTGCAGACATGGGGAGAACATGCAAACTCTACACAGAAAGGATCCCCAGGACCTTCTTCCTGTGAGACAACAGTGCTACCTGCTGATCCACCATGCCACCATGCATATATATTTGTTTTATTTAATTGTTAATCTTAGCACAGATCGAAATGTCAGCACAGTTTTATTGTACCTTGCACCAGTGTACTTCAAGTATACATTTTTAACATTCTGTGTGCATTAAATTATATAATTATAACAAATAATTATAACAGTAAAGTAAATACAATTACTGCACAGTACTGCAAGTGACTGCTGCCTGTTGTCATATCACGTTTCTTTTGGCTAACTTTAACATTTATTCTGGTTAAAGATTGTGTGGAACCCATAACACCTCATCACAGACCCCACATTGAGAAACGTTGCTTTATATTATTCAATCTGATACCTGGCAATGTGCATGGAGCAAACAGTGTTTTTTCAGTTCTGCTCACAGACAATATTTACACAACTGACATGAACCTTCTATGACCTTGTGTGGTCTAGTGCATTGCTGCTAATCTGCTGTTGCTTACATATGTTTTCATTTTAAAGTCAACATTACAGTTGACATACAAATCAAGCAGTGCAAAAATAGAGAGAGGTACTTCTGTGAGAGTATTTTTTTCAGTGTATACCTTTTTTCTGTTCTGTCTGTAAAGATTGACTATATGGCTAAATGCTATTGTATGCAGTAATTAGCAGCGGGTGTGTCTAAAATAGACAAACCCACAAATTAGAACATGTGTCATAAATTTTTTAATGTTGGATATGTTTGTGTGTATTTTTGTGTTCATATTCTTTATACTGTATACTATATCATTATACAATATGCACTTAGATCTAAATGAGACATCAGCGGGCTGGATGAAGCCGTTTCGGAAGAACATGATCTTTGACCTTCAGAAGTTTCTTTTGTTCTAAGCTAATACAATGTCATTCTCTGCTCAGGCATCTGGTCATTTTAGAGGGGAAAGGAAACACATGAAGTTAGCATTAGCAAAATCTTCACAGGTTTAACAGTTTTGATATACAAAATAAAAGGCTTTTTCAATTTCTCAAAATATATAATAATAAAATAATATTTTATATTAATCAAGATTATTCATGATAGTCGTATTCATCATATTGTGAACACACACACACACACACACACACACACACATCCCTTGACAGTGAATAACATGGCAGGACAAGCTGCCTCAGCCGTGCTGTAACCAGTCACATCCTTTCTCATTCAGATGCTCTTTGTTAATTTTCTTATTTCTGATTATACACACTACAAACACACCATAAGGGATACACTTGTACTTTGTTACTGTTAAATAATTTGATTGGTTAGGTTGTTTCATAAATACTTGTGTTTTTGTCAATACAATTAGCACATTCTGTGACACCTGTCTTCATGTCTTTTTCCTGCTAAATCTCCTTGCACAGACCTGAAGTCAGCATACCTCAGGTAATGCTGAACCAGGCTCAATTCAGTTCAGAAAATTATTTACACCCTGTAACTGTTTGCTTGCACCCAAACACACAATCACCTGTCTGAGCCAAAAATATTCACACACCAAACAACTAAGTGCATGCACTATTTGAGCAAAAGTATTTGTACCCCCACCAACTGCGTGCTTGCTGTCTGAGCAAATATTCACACCTCCACCAGTAAAGTGTTTGCATAAACACAATCCTATATTTGTGCAAATGTATTCACACCGCTTTCCTCCACATACATACTTGTACACATCTAGCAACCACCTAGAACAATGTAGCAACAACCCACCAGCCACAAGTATACAAATCCTCTACATACTTTACCACTGCTGAGCTGCAATCACATATGCATTTTCTTCAGGAATTTTCTTCCTTTTTAGTATTTTCAGTATTTATCTTTTTTTTCCTTTCACATTTTCTTCCTTTCTAGCTGTTTGTGTGTTTGCAGTAGGCAATCATACTATTACCATCTGTTAGCTCTATTAATAAGGCACATCAATCTACTGTAGACACAACACACACCGTTTCAGATATACTATCATAGGGAAGGACCAACACCACAAATTCGTCGTTTTCACCCACACTTGTTTCATTTTTTCCACCATCCAATAGCCTAATCTGATCTACTGTCGCTACTCCCCTCAAATACATGCTTTCTAGAGAATGAAGGATGCATCACACCCATCAAATGGACGATTCACTCCTCTGCCATCAGGTAGAAGGTACCATTGCATTTGCTCCATCCGCTATATTGTACAAAAACTTTTTCCACAAGTAATCAGACTCCTTAACTCAAGTCTGACTAGGACACTCATACACGCACACATTCATACATGGGTAAAAGACGAATAGGATGTTCCTAGTACCAAAAAAATAAATGGTTAAATTGTATAATTTTTTCATTTAATATTGTGCACAAATGTGTCACCTATGTAAATATGTATTTTTTTCTCAGCATTTTGCTTATTTGATAGTTTTAGTGTTGTTGACACACAACAAGGGCACAAAAATGTCATTCAGTGCAACGACTAATTTATGAAAAAATACACACACAAGGAACAATCTTAGCCATTTCAAATTTATAAGTTTAGTATATCTCTTACAAAAGATTTAAAACCGCAGAAGAAACTGTACTTACTCTGTTTTAAATTGTCTGTGCATTGTTTGTACTCTAATGCGTCTTGGGATTTTGTTTATTTGTATACAAGATGTTTTTGCTACACATTCTATTCTATTTGAAACTCAATCAAACTCCGTTTTCTATGAAGCAGGCCTGGATTCTCTTGCATTCACATGAAAAAATATATATAATTATTACTTATAACAGTTATTTTAAGCAAATGTTTTTGTTGCACTGTATGATGATTTTATGCTGCACTGAATGACATACTCCAAATTATCCTGTTACATCAGAATATTCATGACTTTATTTGTTTTTAAGTTCTTTATTGATTAAAGTAGCAGTAGTAGAATGAAATTATGCCACACCAGTGGAAAGTATGTGTTATGATATTACTACATCATGAGTTTGCATGTTCTCCCCGTGTCTGCATGGGTTTACTCCAGGAGCTCCGGTTTCCTCTCACAGTCCAAAAACATGCAAGTGAGGTGAATTGGACACACTAAATTGTCCATGACTGTGTTTGATAAAGCTAATGAACCTTGTGTGAAGATAAAGTACCGTTTCCTGTCATGAATGTAACCGAAAGTGTAAAACATGACGTTAAAATCCTAATAAACAAACAAACAAACTACATAATGAAAAAAGTAAGGCAATCAAAAACGTAAACTTTATTCTGAAATAAAACAAGAAACTTGCATAAAAGTGATGTAACATAAGATCATTTGAAGTCCTCAGTCATAGCATGAAAAAATGGTTGCTGTTAAAGCATTTCAATATATTCATAAAGCATTTTAATATTAAAACATAGTTAATGAAGCCATCATAACAACTTGTAAGGCACCAGAACAGTGTGGAAGTGTGGAATTTGTGTCATAACAGTAGTAAATCTAAATTCATTCAGCAGTGAAAACCATTTGAAGTCACATTTTATCTTTTGTTGTTAACCTTGAGGTTCTTGCTGTACATGGCTTTAGTTCTGCGATTATGATTTTGACATCAGACTTAAGGTAGTAAATTTCATCAGGTGGATTTGGCCACATGAAGGAATTTCTGTTTCAATTTTGCTTTAAAAAATAATTTTAAAACATTAAAAAGTCAGTATAACAATGTCATTGTCACTTTAGTGCAACAGCGAAATTATGTTGCGCTGAATGACTTGTTGTACTGAATAACAGAAATTTTACTTTAGCACATTTTACAGTTATCCCAGTGGTTAGCCAAAGCTAACATTGACCTTAGCTCAAAGACATTTCTACACATATTCACATTTAAATGTTAATAACCTTGTTTGTTTACAAGAGTAACCGTAGTATTAGGTTTTATGTGTTGTACTGAATGACACTCAGTTTTGTTCTGTAATGTACTATGTCAGTAAAAACACATTTTTATCAAATAATGTTAAAATGCATTGACCTTTGTGTGTGCTGAAGGGTCCCCAGGTGTCTTCTTTTGTTGTTATAATTGGTCACATGACTGCAGTAACTTGATCAAATATTAAAATAAGGCTTTTTATTAACGTTGTACTGAATGACAACTGAAGATTGGGAAAATGGAGACTGAAAGTGTCCTGAATATTATTAATATTAAAAAACACATCTGATTGAATATTATTTAATATGTCACACATGACATTTGTACAATTATGCCAAAGCAGTAAATTTTAAGTTTTACTTAAGATTAATTAGTTTCTTCTTAATGTTTTATTACTTAAAGAGGTAGGGGGACCGTTGCACTGAATGACATTTTGGGGGGTTTCAAGGGTTATTTTTTCAAAAATCATACATTTTCTGTCCCCTTCACTTTTAGGTTAGAAATATGCCATGTATTTTATTGTAATCCGTGAGTTTATTGTACTGTTTTTTTCATCTGCACTATGTATTTAATGCATTTAGATATACAGTAAATATAGCTGTGTAGCTAAAGGAAAACAATAAATGTATGTGGACTACATTTTGTGGTTGAGAAAAAACAAAAACTTATTAAAACATTTCTGATTTTTAGGGGTTAGTATGTTACTATTTTTAGTTTACAGTCCGTTTTTTTTTTGCCAACACTGGTGCAACCTGGAAATGATGGGTGCAGAATACCCTGGGATGGGTACTTAAAATATAATTAGATTTGTCTAAGTATACTTTAAATAAACTAGCAAATGTTTGTACTTATTTCAAACGTTAAAAATAGTAATGTCATGCTTCAATCAAATGATTGCAAGTAAACTTTTATCATACTTTTCAAAAATGATCAAAAAGTATACTTTAAATAAATACATTACTATGAAGTATACTATTAGTTAAAAATAAGTTTTATTTAATTTCATATACCTCTCAAATACTTTTAACTTTAACTTTTTTTAAATAAATGTTTGGTATATTTTTGCATGTATGTTAAACAACTGCTGTAGTAATTCATAAAAGAACATTCAGGTCCTTTTTTAATACTATGTTATGTATTTTTACTTTGCAGGTAATTAATGGATTTTACATCCCAGGAAAAATGTACTGTGAAGTTTTACAGTAAAACTGTTAAGTTTACAGTTAAACCATAAAAGTTCATAGTTCTACTGTCACTTTTACAGTTTGACCATGAGTACAACTGTGAACTCTCATGTTACCATGAAGTTCATGGCCACCTCTTCCGGTGTTTAATAATATTGACTGTGAAGTTTACAGTTCAACTGTAAACATGATATTGTTGAATTGTAAAATTCAGTCAACTTACAGTTTACAGTTCAACTAAGAATAGTTCATAGTCACTTCTTCTAATGTTTGATGTTTACAGTAATTTACAGTTTAACTATGATCATATAGGTAAATGACAAGATACAAATATCAAGACAATAATAATGTATATAATATTTATGTATTATTTAAAGGAGGTATGTGAATGAAGGGTGTAAGTGTATGTGTGTGAGGGTAAGTTAATTACATGACATGAAAAACATGTCAAAAAGACATTATTTACATCTAAAAAAATTAGATGATTAATAAAAAAAGAATACAGCACAGATTTACATATTTATAATATTACAAAAATACAAATAACCTCATGCAGACAGGACAAATATTACATTACATCAATATTACATCAGACAGATGACTTTATAGCGCCTTTTATTCTGCCTGTTCTGCGCAAACCTCTCTTCTACACACATCATGTCAGACATCATGTCAGTCTGGACATATGGGCATGCGCACATGCGCACTTGATTTGAGACCGTTATTTCAACCAAGCGTCTCGAGCTTGGCGTCAGGTGAACCGCGCGAAATACAAATTTAGAGTCAGTTTCAGTGATTTAATTCTCAAAAACAAGTCTGTTAAAGTACGCGCTGTGTATCTGCTTAAAGATAAAGTTCCTGCCACATGTGTTATTGAGTCAGAGCTTATTAAAGGACACAAGAATCTGACGACGGAAAATCTCATCAACGGCTAAACTGTTATCTGGAAAGTGAGAAATGGATAAAAAGACGTTGGTGAAGCGGCGCGCGCTAAACCCTGAAGTTCGATGGTAAGTCATTAACTTAAACAGTTTATAATAATAAACAATAATATATTTACTATGCCTAAAATGTTATTAAAAATAAATGGCCATTTTAGAAAGCCGAAAATAACACAGGTGTCAGGATTCTATGTCTTCAAATTAGTTACTTGGGAAGTTAGCTAAACCATTAGCATAAACAGTCTGTTATCTGACGGTAATTGATTGTGCTCTTTTTAAATGCGTAGTAATACTTGCAACGCGTTAAGACTGGTACAATTACTTAGTTTATAGTGTTGTTACAGTGCTAAACTGCACTATAATAAACCTATCACTTTTTATAGTTCTAAGTGTACAGATAATGTAAATGATTTTAATATTTCCTACAAGACAATTCACCTTTTATGTCTTATTTATACACGTCTTAATTAAATGTGAACGTTAACCTGCAAGTTGCTCCTAAAATAGTGGAGGTCCAGCTTTTTTTTTGGAATGATGGGTGATATGTGTGCTTTAAATTATTGCTGTGAAACTGGGGCAGTTGATCAAAGTTTATATGATTTATTCAGGAAATGTCTATTAACACACATTTCAGGTTTTTCCCTACTCTTTCCCTACTCCCTATAAAACTTGGGCACCACCTAAGCTCAAGCCCAGTGACCACACCACGTAAGCCTGCCAACAACCCAGGGAAAACCCTGCATTTGTGCCACTGTGTTTAAGCTATTGTAGCATTCTGTTAACTACAGATTTTAAATATGAAATTAAAAACAGTATTTTTATTCCAGGAAAATGACCACGTCAAGGAGGGCTGCTGAGGTTGAGAGAGTCTCAGTGTCCGACAGAGAAGACCCGGGTATTGTAGATAACAGTATCTGCCTACATTTACATCAGCACATAAGGATGGGTTTTTCATATTCTTGTTCATGATAGTAGCAGCACGTTTTAGTACATTGCTTTACAACCACATCCACAGAATGTTACTGTTTTTGTAGATAACTCAGATAACTACATATTCTAAATCATTTCATTCTAGGACTATGCTGTAAAAGAGAAAATTACAAGGAGGCCTGGGTCTCGGAAACTTAAAGTAGGTGCTAATTGATTTTTTAAAAACAGATTGTGTTTAAAATAAATTTGTGTTAAAATATGTAAAACAACTCACTTCTTTACAGTTTTGGTGCTGACAATGTCTTTTCATCCATCCATTCATCTACCTTTGTGCCCGCCTGCATATCTATATATGCTTAAAGCCCTGACTGTTTTTAGCTTCTGTTGGGTGTGTTACTACGGGGTAAATGCTAAACTGTGTACTGATTGCATAGCTGCTGATATTAATTGTTTGATTCTTTTTCTAGTAACTAGTGAATCAGAAGGGCCATGCCAATCCATCTTAAGGCAGTCTGAGCTACTAAAATAATGAAATTAAAAAGAGAGAAGATCTGTCTGCGTCAGTGCTTTAGTGCAGATGAAGGTAAGTCATGTTTTTCAGCAATAAATATTTTTTGCACCATAACAATTAATGGTAATTAATGATACGCTTACCAAATATATGCCTTATGATACATCAGATGTAAGACATTGCTGATGAAATATATTAGGGCCCCTGTAGCTTAGAGGTGATGGCGGCAAATGTTTGATTATTTTTTTGCATTTTTAAAGGTGGCTGAACAGATTTTCCCCATGAAGGAGGTCCAGAAAGTGTACTTCACCAGCAAATTCAACAATGTGGACAAGCTAGGAAAACAAGAGGTGTAATTCATGTCACAATTCACACCGCCACACACACTCAGACATAGGACACACCCAAGCACCCAGTACTGCCATAATTAAATGCATAAGGAATGCTTATGAATTAGATTTTTCATTATGTATGTATAGAGTTTATATATAGATTTATACCACAATACATTATTCAGTTATATAATTGTATATATTACTGTATAATAAAATTATATTATTGTATAATTACCATCGTAAAATAAATTATTACGTGTAATATAATTCTGTTATTATATAACAAATACAATCTATTACTATTATTTTTTATATTACTATTATTTTAATGCATTTAACATTACATTATAGAATGCCAAGTTGGTACATGTGTTATCAGTTTACCATTTAGAAGATATCCTTACCAGTTGTTTTTGTGCCTGTGTTTGAAATTATACCGTTGCTGAATAAATGGAGTTGTGAGATCTATACATTGTATTGTATTGTATAATTAATGTCAAAGTACAGTAATTACAAAGTAAACTGTGAAGTCCAGGGTAAAACTGTTTACCAAGTTTACAGTGGAACTGTTAAACATCATAGTAAAATAATTAATCAGGTTTACAGTTTTACTATGAAATTGTTTATAGTAGAACTGTGAAATAATTCAGTGTTTTACTGTGAAAGTTGATAGTGGAACTGTCAACTAGATTACTATGAAAGTTCACAGTAGAACCATGAAGTGGCCAAATTACCATCAATTCATAGTAGAACTGTAAAATAATTCAGTTTTACTGTGAACTTTTTTTATAGTAGAACTGTGAAATAATTCAGTGTTTTACTGTGAAAGTTCATAGTGGAACTGTCAACTAGATTACTATAAAATTTCACAGTAGAACCATGAAGTGGCCAAATTACCATCAAAATTTCAAAGTACAACTGTAAAATATTTCACAGTTTTACTATGAAATTTCACAGTACATTTTTTCCTGGGATGATGCTGTAATTATACTTGCAAAAATACACTACATAAATATTCATTTGGTGTAGTTTAAATAGTAACCTGTATAAACGTCATTAGATAAATGCTTTTAAAAACACAAACTAACTAGGTGTCTCCCTGCGTTTCACCTATTGAGCTCTCGGTTAAACTTTAGCGCCCCATGACCGTAATTATGATAAGAAGCTGATGAATAAATAAGTTCAAATATACATTAAGTGTATTTTCAAGTGACTAGAGCTCACAATAATGTCAAACAGTTTATTTAACATACCGTCAGTATTACAGATCAGACTGACTCAAATTGAGCAGATTTTAAACACATGCAAAAACATTCACTTCAACAACAAGCTGGTATAAAGCTTTATGTGTCTTGTCATGTGAAAAGGAATCCTAAGCTCTTAAGGTAAATATTACTACCGCGCAGTGGTAAAACACGCTAACACATAAGAACTGACATGTCCAACTTGTGCGTTCGAATCTCGCGTCTGCTACAGTCTCATACCCTCCTTAAGACTAATACAACCACGACCCCTGTTGGTTGATGGCTCCTTCACAAAAAACAGAGATCAGTGCCACTTTACTAAGCACTTTTACTAAGAATTAATCACACTGGACAGACACTTGCTTTGCACTCTGTTCTTTACTAAAATCTGTCTAAAAGGGATTTTGATAGTATTTGTACTAGTAAGAAGAAATACTAAATCTACCAAGGATCTCCTCTGTACGTTGCTGTGAATAATAGTGCACTTAATGTGTGCAGATACAATCCGTCAACACTACATCAACATACTAAGTGAGCACTGTCAGGCTGCAATCATTAATGACAAAGATTTTTTGATATTAGAATGTTTTCAAGTGGTTGTGCTGTGGTTGAGATAAATGAGTTCAATTTGCATTTGTCTAGGTTTGTAATCAATTTCCTTTATTTGTTCCAGGTCATAAGAATCATTGAGCTTGGGGTAACAGCTAATATATTGTTGCAAATTTTTTATTTCAAATACATATACATTCAAATACAATACAAATATCAAATACATGCCCAGATGTACAAAACCCATTCTCTTAAACATTTATTTAATTGACAAATATGGAAATAAAAGATTTCCACTTTGTTGAATTTTGACTAGACACATTTACAATTTGATGCACACTCCAAAAAAAGTTGGGAGAGATGCAAAATAAAAGTAAAAAGTTAAATTTACTGTGTTTTGAAAAACATATAAGCAGGTGATTTGGTAACAGTTGAAAGAATCTAGATTGGGTATAAAAGGCGGACCCACCAAAGGGTCAGCCTTTATAAGCAATGATGGGTTGTGGCTCACCACTTTGTACCAAGCTTCATGAAAAAATGTAAATCAGTTCAAAAAGAACATTATCAACTTATGATAGCAAAAAAATGAGATTTTTTACCATCTACCATACATTATATTGTAAAAACATTCTTTTAATCCAGAAAAATCTTAGTCTGTGTAAGAATAGTCCGAAACAGACAACATTACATGGAAAACTACAGAAAGAACTATCTAGACTGTTATCAGTAAAAGATGCACAAGCCAATGTCTGTCCTGGTATGGGAGTACTTCACACACAGTAACCACTCTCGCACTAAAAAGTGCAGCTGTGCATCACTATATGATTTAAACGCACATTTAATGAAATACATGTACATATGATATTTGACAGATAAACTTTGATTTTGTATGGGTTACTGTACTAATCAAAATTTTTTCTAGGTTGGGATAAGATGACAAAGCATGACCATGTGTCTATTGGTGTATGCATATGATAGCAGATGTCTATATCACACAGGCATTTAAATAATAATTTGTAAAAGCTTTAGTAATGCAATCCGGGGTGTGACTGTCTACGACAGCCATTATGGAAAGTGATGAATAGGGCAATAGGGACACTAATTGAGACTAAGAGGGACTACTCTGCCCAGCTGTACCAATTGCTCTCCTTTTCTAGCATCACAAACACAATGAACCTTCATTGCTTAAGCCAATATGCAAACAATGAAACTCAAGCTAGGGAAATGGGAATGTTTATCGCTATCTTTTGTTTCTGTTTTTTTAATATGCTGGTCTAGGCTAAATGAGTAACCTGATGCTTTTCACAACAACAAAATGGATCAATGCTTTAGTTGTTTAAAAGGCATGTGTACATCAAATGCATTTCATGAAATATAGACATTAAATACAAATCAAATCAAACATCTAAACAACTAAAATTTCCACTTTTTTCATTTATGTATTGTCATTAGACAATATATCTTAATTTTTTTTCACAAACATAAAGTTAATATATTGTAGCATTGTGACAGAGCAGCCAGGAGGCCAAAATTCTTTAGCAATTTTATTCCCTCTTCAAATACAGCGAAATAGGGCCTGAGAAGGCATCCAAACATCAAAAACAATAAGCTGTGCTAAATTAGAAACTGTTAAATCAATCGTCTTGAACACACCTGCACCTTACTGACACCCCATAGAAAAACCCCACATGAATGGATAAGACTAACACAGGAGGGAGGGATAAAGATACACACACACACACACACAAGGTATCAATAATCACAATACTACACTGCCCCCCACCCCCTCAGATTTCTTGTCCCTGAGGAAGAATTCATCCAAGTGTCCTGTGCATATTTCTGAAGGGAAATCTCCTAATGGTTTTGTCCACCATCCTGACTGCAATGTAAGGAAGCACTGCTCCGAGGGGTGTGGTTAGAATATCTTCTCCTGCAGATGGGCAGTGACTTCTCCTTTTTCACTGTCTATTACCAGTTCTTGCTGGACAGCCTTCCTGTTTTGTAACCATCGTTCCAACCCAGGGGTTTTTCCACCCACCACTGGTGCTGCATGTTTTATTCCTCCAAGGCTGGTGAATTCCCCCTCCAGGCTGGTTGGCTGCAGTGTTTCTTCAAGTCCTCTTCTAAGTTCACACAGCATGCCATCCACACTGCTTTAAAACTGATATAGCACACTCCTGAGTTGTCTGGACAAATCAGTGTCAATGTCAAGTAATGCTTTTGTTTTGACCGTTTTTCCATTTCCTGACAGTTTTGGTGAGAGGATGTCATTCAAGACCATACATTCACACTGTAAATAGCCTGGCGTTTCAGGACACTAGCATACAGGCCTTATATTACACAGTAGCTTGCTGGTGACTCTGGACCTGAGGGAGGTGGGTTACACTCAGGCAGTGCATCATGGTGTGCTAGGCAAATAAACCACCAATGGTTCCCCTGGTTGATGCATTTGCTCATGGAACTGCTGCCGTGTGGCTATAGAGGGGTGGTGTCTCCAAACTGACGAGCCAAAGCTTTGTTTAGTGCATCAATGGCTCGAAGCTGAGCTTCATGCACATCCAAAAAAATTTGTTGAGCACCATCTTCTAAAACAGCTGCTTATTCCAATTTCTGCAATCAGCTCAAACTTCCTTTGAAAGGTCTCATAGGATGACTTTCCATCATAGCGTCTTAAGCCTTAAGTTCTTATGGCTTATGTCCTGGTTAGCAATTATTGGACACCTGAAAGCAGTGGTGTAATACACTGCCTGGCCAAAAAAAGGTCACACACTCTAATATTTCGTTGGACCGCCTTCAGCTTTGATTACAGCACGCATTCGCTGTGGCATCATTTCCACAAGCTTCTGCAATGTCACAACATTTATTTCTGTCCAGAGTTGGAATATGCCCGTGCCATCAGGGACGAAAAAATCCATTGATGGAATAACCTGGTCGTTCAGTTTTTTCAGGTAGTCAGCTGACTTCATTCTTTGGGCACATAACGTTGCTGAGCCTAGACCTGACCAACTGCAGCAACACCAGATCATAGCACTGCCCCACAGGCTTGTACGGTAGGCACTAGGCATGATGGGTGCATCACTTCAGCCGCCTCTCTTCTTACCTTGATGCGGCCATCACTCTGGAACAGGGTAAATCTGGACTCATCAGACCACATGACCTTCTTCCATTGCTCCAGAGTTCAATCTTTATGCTTCCTAGCAAATTGAAGCCGTTTTTGCCGGCTAGCCTCACTGACAAGTGGTTTTCTTAAGGCTACACAGCTGTTTAGTCCCAATCCCTTGACTTCCCTTCGCATTGTGTGTGTGGAAATGCTCTTACTTTCACTATTAAACATATCCCTGAGTTCTACTGTAGTTTTTCTACCATTTGATTTCACCAAACGATCGCCGATCATGATCATTCATGATCATTCAAGATTTTTTTCCGACCACATTCATTCCTCGAAGATGATGTTTCCCCACTGTCCTTCCACTTTTTAATAATGCGTTGGACAGTTCTTAATCCGATTTTAGTAGTTTCAGCAATCTCCTTGTTTTCTCTGCTTGATGCATGGCAATAATTTGACCCTTCTGAAACAGATTAACATTTTTTCCACGACCACAGGATGTGTCTTTCGACATGGTTGTTTAACAAATGAGAAGCTACTCACTGCATCAGTTAGGGTTAAATAACTTGTTGCCAGCTGAAACATAATCACCCATGCAGTAATGATCCAATAGGAGGCTCTTACCTATTTGCTTAGTTAAATCCAGGTGGTGACCTTTTTTTTGGCCCGGCAGTGTATAATGAAGTATTAATACATTACTTTTGGGACAGTGGTAGCCTAGTGGGTAGAGCTTTGGGCTATCAACTGGAAGATTGGTGGTTCAAATCCAGGCTCTGCTATGCAGCCACTGTTGGGTCCTTGAGCAAGACCCTTAACCCTGTCTGCTCCAGGGGCGCTGTAAGGTGGCTGACCCTGCGCTCTGACCCCAAAACAAGCTGGGATATGCAAAGAAAGAATTTAATTGTACTGTACAACTGTATATGTACAGTGTATCACAAAAGTGAGTACACCCCTCACATTTCTGCAGATATTTAAGTATATCTTTTCATGGGACAACACTGACAAAATGACACTTTGACACAATGAAAAGTAGTCTTTGTGCAGCTTATATAACAGTGTAAATTTATTCTTCCCTCAAAATAACTCAATATACAGCCATTAATGTCTAAACCACTGGCAACAAAAGTGAGTACACCCCTTAGTGAAAGTTCCTGAAGTGTCAATATTTTGTGTGGCCACCATTATTTCCCAGAACTGCCTTAACTCTCCTGGGCATGGAGTTTACCAGAGCTTCACAGGTTGCCACTGGAATGCTTTTTCACTCCTCCATGACGACATCACGGAGCTGGCGGATATTCGAGACTTTGCGCTCCTCCACCTTCCGCTTGAGGATGCCCCAAAGATGTTCTATTGGGTTTAGGTCTGGAGACATGCTTGGCCAGTCCATCACCTTTACCCTCAGCCTCTTCAATAAAGCAGTGGTCGTCTTAGAGGTGTGTTTGGGGTCATTATCATGCTGGAACACTGCCCTGCGACCCAGTTTCCGGAGGGAGGGGATCATGCTCTGCTTCAGTATTTCACAGTACATATTGGAGTTCATGTGTCCCTCAATGAAATGTAACTCCCCAACACCTGCTGCACTCATGCATCCCCAGACCATGGCATTCCCACCACCATGCTTGACTGTAGGCATGACACACTTATCTTTGTACTCCTCACCTGATTGCCGCCACACATGCTTGAGACCATCTGAACCAAACAAATTAATCTTGGTCTCATCAGACCATAGGACATGGTTCCAGTAATCCATGTCCTTTGTTGACATGTCTTCAGCAAACTGTTTGCGGGCTTTCTTGTGTAGAGACTTCAGAAGAGGCTTCCTTCTGGGGTGACAGCCATGCAGACCAATTTGATGTAGTGTGCGGCGTATGGTCTGAGCACTGACAGGCTGACCCCCCACCTTTTCAATCTCTGCAGCAATGCTGACAGCACTCCTGCGCCTAGCTTTCAAAGACAGCAGTTGGATGTGACGCTGAGCACGTGCACTCAGCTTCTTTGGACGACCAACGCAAGGTCTGTTCTGAGTGGAACCTGCTCTTTTAAAACGCTGGATGATCTTGGCCACTGTGCTGCAGCTCAGTTTCAGGGTGTTGGCAATCTTCTTGTAGCCTTGGCCATCTTCATGTAGCGCAACAATTCGTCTTTTAAGATCCTCAGAGAGTTCTTTGCCATGAGGTGCCATGTTGGAACTTTCAGTGACCAGTATGAGAGAGTGTGAGAGCTGTACTACTAAATTGAACACAACTGCTCCCTATGCACACCTGAGACCTAGTAACACTAACAAATCACATGACATTTTGGAGGGAAAATGACAAGCAGTGCTCAATTTGGACATTTAGGGGTGTAGTCTCTTAGGGGTGTACTCACTTTTGTTGCCGGTGGTTTAGACATTAATGGCTGTATATTGAGTTATTTTGAGGGAAGAATAAATTTACACTGTTATATAAGCTGCACACAGACTACTTTTCATTGTGTCAAAGTGTCATTTTGTCAGTGTTGTCCCATGAAAAGATATACTTAAATATCTGCAGAAATGTGAGGGGTGTACTCATTTTTGTGATACACTGTATATATGACAAAGTATATCTTCTTCTTCTACGTATTTTTTGGAGTATGTGTACTTTACTTTTCAAATTTCTGTCAACTTTCACTTTTACTCCATTACATTTCCTAAATAAAATGTATATATTAACTCTGATACATTTGCCCTAGGCAAATTCGTTACTTGTTACTACAAAATAAAACAGCAAGAAATTTGGTTGCTAAATGATGTGAGGTGTGACAGACTGCAAGCAAGCCCGTGTGGTGAATCTGCGCTTGTAAATGAGATTAATGGTTAAGCACATGGATACATTTTGATTTCCACCCAACTCCAGGCATGTCAGATGCTAGCAGCAACATGAGTAGTGACAGACAGAAACACCCATGGTCATGTTTACAAGAAATGTTTTCATACGTCAGAGTGAAAGTTTTTTGTATCGGATGAAGTGCCTATTATGTTTACCCAAAAATACGGAAATATTGGCATTTCAGAACTCGCCATCCAACCTCAAGAAACAATGATGATTAACAAAGTAAAGCAGCAGCATCATAGTTTTTAATTTCTAATCATTAGCATTGCAATTGTTCAGATATCTAGCTAACATTTTTGTTTACATTCGAATCACAGATATAACGTTCCACTACATTTTGTTCTAAGAGGTGGCTTTAAATTGTAAGTAAATTTCTGGTAAAATATTTGTACCTTTCGCAAGTATGGCTTTCAGGTACTTTATTCACCACTGACTGAAATAATGGAATATAAGTGAACCACAAGTTGCAGTGGTCTAGCTAGATTTGCACTGGTGTCCCCACATTCATTGTCTCTGCAACTCCTGAAGTCAGCCAGATTTGACTCTAATCTGAAACTTGCCACAAGCAGAGTGTGAGTAGAATCAAATGGGTTGAAATCCATACCTTAGCCATTTGCTTATGTCAGGATTAATTACAGACTGGCTGTGGGCATTAATAGCCATGCTGCCTGCAGTTGGAGGCTCAACAGCAGGGTTAACTAACTGACCACGATTAGCTCTTACCACTAATAGGCTACAAAGTTTAGTGCAGGCCCCATATGTGCAGGTGTCGTGCACATAACATGGTATGTTACCTGACTAATGTAATCAGTTATTCTTTTTGGGGTGGCTCACTTTGTGGTTAAAAGTGTCTTCACAGCCACCAAACAGCACACTAGCTGCATGCTATCTGTTTGACAAAATTTGGAGCAAGCTTTCTTTTTGTTATTTGCAGATGGCGCTGGTGGCGCTTTTTTATTTGCCCTTTGATGACGACCCTGATCACGCCGTCATCCCATCTACAAACTTTACAGACAAGCACGCTATAAAAGCGAATAAAGCTTAACTGAGGATGATGCGCACATCAGAATGAAAAGCCGATTGGAAGCATGTTCACAAACTGTAACACATAAATACATGCATATCAAAGTAAAGTTAAAGAAATTGTGAACATTAAAGAAACAAAGTGCATTTAGCTGGATGTCAAGGTAAAACCAAGGGAACGGAAAACTCTGTCCTTAACGAAAGAAGAAGAGCTCACTCATTCTGAGGAAACGATTACCTAAAGAGAAAGAACAGTATGATGAGAGAAAGAACTGATCTGTGAGATCGGTTGATTGATTACATAAAATGGCGATATTGATATTACGTCATTGTATGTATATTGTGAATATGGTGATTATGTATGTAGAGACTGTAAACAGAACTACCCTAGAGAAGGTCGGCTCAGTGCACGCTGGCGCAAACCAAAGCGCATTTAAGCAGCTCATTAGCTAGTACAACAAGGGGATTTACTCATTCTCAATGAGAAAGATGAGAAAAGGTCTGTTCAGACGCTGAGGTTACAAGGACTGATTCTACTGTGGTTTATCGTGAGAAAGAATCCCAGTAGTCCTAGTAAAGTTAATGAAGGCAGCCCAGTGCCATAAATGACTTGGTGTGATCAGACCCAGCTTTGTAAATATTGTACAGTATAGTTATATTTGTCTATAGTTTGGAGTGAATTGGGGCACCTGTAAATATTGAATAAACACATCTAGTTGAAACGTCGATCCCTTTGCAGTGTTTTTTCTCGCTTCTCCCAAGCAAAAGCAGCTGCTGTCATGAACAGCCAATGTCCAGTCTCTTGAAAAGAAGCTTGACGACCTCCGGGCCAGGATCAAGTTCCATCAAGTTTCATCCATTCTACCTCCCTCAGAAATTTACTTTGGTTATTGTCAGCACCAGTTACATTCCACGTTCGGCCAACACAGACACCACACTGTGTGAACACTGGATCACTGCTATACTCAGTTCAAGGACAGTTATAAGGCACAATCTCCTCCACCATTCAGTACATCAGACTCATGCCTAAATATAAACAAACTGAGGTTCCGGTTCAGAGGGAGGTCGTACAGTTTACGGACCAAACTGTGGCTGCCCTACAGGACGCTCTGGATGACACAGACTGGAACAACGTTTCAACAGAGCTCTGCTGATGAAATCTGCGTATTTGCGGAAACGGTTGTGGGATATACTGGGAAAATGGTGGTGGACAATTCGGTCTAAAAAACTTTGTAAAAACATCTACGATGCTCGCTTTCAGGAGAGTAAACAGCACAAAGCAGGAGAGGAGCCACTGTCTTGTTTTGCTAAATGGGACTGCAGTGGAAAAAGTAGACAGTTTTAAGTACCTTGGAGTCCACATCTCAAACAACCTGTCATGGTCCTGCCACACAGCCACCCTGGCAAAGAAGGCCCGTCAGTGTCTATATCACTTTAGACATTTAAGAGACTTCAAATTGCCCTCCAGGGTGCTGAATAAATTCTACATCTGCACCATTGAAAGCATAATCACAGCCACAGCCTGGTTTGGAAACAGCACAAAGCAGGATAGGCAGACTTTTCAAAGGGTAGTGCTTTCAGCTGAGCGCATCAGGCCCGAGCTTCCTGACCTGCAGTCCATATATAGGAAATGGTGCTGGTCAAGGGCCAGGAAGATAGCAAAGGACCCCAACCATCCCAATAATGGACTCTTTTCTATATATATATATATATATATGTACATACACCGATCAGCCATAACATTAAAACCACCTCCTTGTTTCTACACTCACTGTCCATTTTATCAGCTCCACTTAACATATAGAAGGACTTTGTAGTTCTATCAGCCATAACATTAAAACCACCTCCTTGTTTCTACACTCACTGTCCATTTTATCAGCTCCACTTACCATATAGAAGGACTTTGTAGTTCCATCTGTTTCATGCTGTTCAATGGTCAGGACTCTCCCAGGACCACTACAGAGTAGGTATTATTTGGGTGGTCGGTCATTCTCAGCATGGCAGTGACACTGACATGGTGCTGGTATGAGTAGATAAGACACAGCAATGCTGATGGATTTTTAAACACATCACTGTCACTGCTGGACTGAGAATAGTTTACCAACCAAATATATCCAGCCAACAGCGCCCTGTGGGCAGCGTCCTGTGACCACTGATGAAGGTCCAGATGATGATCAACTCAAACAGCAGCAATAGATGAGCGATCGTCTCTGACTTTACATCTACAAGGTGGACCAACTATATGTAGGAGTGTCTAATAGAGGGGACAGTGAGTGGACACAGTATTTAAAAACTCCAGCAGTGTAGAAACAAGAAGGTGTTTTTAATGGTATGGCTGATCAGTGTATGTGTATCCATGCTTTTGGACCGACACCAATGTGATAAACACATTTAATAGCTGGGACTCCACTTTTAAAGTGGAAACATTTCCCAACCACGAGCCGTGGGTGGATAAAAACCATCCTCTAAACTCTCGTACCTCTGCCTTTAATGTGGGACTCATAAGTAGGAACATGGACGAGTACAAAGCTGTGTTCTACAGAGCTCGCAGGGCAGTGAAGGAGGCAAAGCTCCTGAACCCCGTGGCAGTTTTCACTAGGAGGTAAAACATCTTCAAGAACCTTGTCTTTGACTCAAGCACTCAAAAGCTTTTCAATGTTTTTACTTACCAACTTGTGTTTTGTACAACCCCAAATCAGAAAAAGTTGGGACAGTGTGGAAAATGCAGAAGCCCCACAGTGGGTATTACATTTATTTTTACATTTATTTTGACTTTATTTTAGACAATATTACAAGATATTTCAGGTTTTGTTTGGTCAACTTTATTTCATTTGTTAATATTCATTGCTGCATTTCATGCCTGCAACACATTTAAAAATGGAATGCTAAGGCATTTACTACTTTGTAATGTTCGCATTTCTTCTCACAACATTTAAGGCAACAAAAATACCAAAAAGTAAATAAACCATCCAGCCATAAAGTGTTTCAGGTGTTATTTTGTCCTTTAAAGCATCATTGTAGCTATGCAATGCAGCGGTGTAATGTAGTGAATGGTAGTAGCATATTCATATAGTATCCTGTGTAGAAGTATAACAAATTTTAGATCACAGTGCAAGCAGTTTATTGTTAGCTTATGATTAGCTTTTACAATGAGCCATTTTGAGCAAGAGGTAGGGCGGCAGTGACATTCGCCATATTTTTTGAGGCAGCCTCAGAAAAAAAAGGAAATTGAGAGCAGTAGGAAAATGAGTACTAGTCAGATGATAAAAGTATATAGTACTGCAAGTGATAAGCCAGTGTTTAATAATTTCACCAAGAATACATCAACAGTTTAGAGCAGAGGTCACTAACAGGCAGACCGCGGTCCGGATCCGGACCCAGAAGCTGTCCCATACGGACCCGGAGCTACAGCCAAAACAGAAAGTTATTATTTGAAACCTGACGGAGCGCTTCTATTTTAACCGGCGCAGCTTTTGTAGTCTTTACGGTAGCGGTTTAGCGGATGAGAAAACGCACAGACCAATCACGTGACACCACTCAGCCAATCAAGTCTGTGCCGGTAAACACTGCGACTCTACAGTGCAGACAGATGAGAGAGTTAGAGGCGAGTTACTGTACATGTGGAAAGACGGTGGAAAGAAAAAGAAAGATAGCGAACGTAGAAAAAACGAAGGGAGAGATACAGACGACTGTGCAGGAGAAAGTTGAGAAAAAGACGAGCGAGACAGAAGACAAATAGCGCTCTCCAAAAAAGAAACGTGTACAGCGAAAATACAGCATTTAATCCGTGATGGAGAGACTCATTTCTGTTCTTACTTCCCACTGGAGCACAATTTATTTTTATTTTCTCTTAATTTGATAAGAGAAAGGTTTGATAAGGTGGGGCGGTCCGGGTCCTCTCTGTGTGGAGTTTGCATGTTCTCCCCGTGTTCGCGTGGGTTTACTCCAGGTGCTCCGGTTTCCTCCCACAGTACAAAGACGTGCAAGTGAGGTGAATTGGAGACACTAAATTGTCCATGACTGTATTCGATATAAACTTGTGACCTGATGAACCTTGTGTAATGAGTAACTACCGTTCCTGTCATGATGTAACCAAAGTGTAAAACACGACGTTAAAATCCTAATAAACAAACAGACATCTGATTTGACAGTCAGTTATTGATTACATGCAGATGTTGATACAACTACTAGGCTATTTATATATAATATATATCAATATATATGTTATATATACTGTATATCAATATACAGTGTATCACAAAAGTGAGTACACCCCTCACATTTCTGCAGATATTTAAGTATATCTTTTCATGGGACAACACTGACAAAATGACACTTTGACACAATGAAAAGTAGTCTGTGTGCAGCTTATATAACAGTGTAAATTTATTCTTCCCTCAAAATAACTCAATATACAGCCATTAATGTCTAAACCACCAGCAACAAAAGTGAGTACACCCCTAAGAGACTACACCCCTAAATGTCCAAATTGAGCACTGCTTGTCCTTTTCCCTCCAAAATGTCATGTGATTTGTTAGTGTTACTAGGTCTCAGGTGTGCATAGGCAGCAGGTGTGTAGTACAGCTCTCACACTCTCTCATACTGGTCACTGAAAGTTCCAACATGGCACCTCATGGCAAAGAACTCTCTGAGGATCTTAAAAGACGAATTGTTGCGCTACATGAAGATGGCCAAGGCTACAAGAAGTTTGCCAACACCCTGAAACTGAGCTGCAGCACAGTGGCCAAGATCATCCAGCGTTTTAAAAGAGCAGGGTCCACTCAGAACAGACCTCGCGTTGGTCGTCCAAAGAAGCTGAGTGCACGTGCTCAGCGTCACATCCGACTGCTGTCTTTGAAAGATAGGCGCAGGAGTGCTGTCAGCATTGCTGCAGAGATTGAAAAGGTGGGGGGTCAGCGCTCAGACCATACGCCTGTCAGTGCTCAGACCATACGCCGCACACTACATCAAATTGGTCTGCATGGCTGTCACCCCAGAAGGAAGCCTCTTCTGAAGTCTCTACACAAGAAAGCCCGCAAACAGTTTGCTGAAGACATGGCAACAAAGGACATGGATTACTGGAACCATGTCCTATGGTCTGATGAGACCAAGATTAATTTGTTTGGTTCAGATGGTCTCAAGCATGTGTGGCGGCAATCAGGTGAGGAGTACAAAGATAAGTGTGTCATGCCTACAGTCAAGCATGGTGGTGGGAATGCCATGGTCTGGGGCTGCATGAGTGCAGCAGGTGTTGGGGAGTTACATTTCATTGAGGGACACATGAACTCCAATATGTACTGTGAAATACTGAAGCAGAGCATGATCCCCTCCCTCCGGAAACTGGGTCGCAGGGCAGTGTTCCAGCATGATAATGACCCCAAACACACCTCTAAGACGACCACTGCTTTATTGAAGAGGCTGAGGGTAAAGGTGATGGACTGGCCAAGCATGTCTCCAGACCTAAACCCAATAGAACATCTTTGGGGCATCCTCAAGCGGAAGGTGGAGGAGCGCAAAGTCTCAAATATCCGCCAGCTCCGTGATGTCGTCATGGAGGAGTGGAAAAGCATTCCAGTGGCAACCTGTGCAGCTCTGGTAAACTCCATGCCCAGGAGAGTTAAGGCAGTTCTGGGAAATAATGATGGCCACACAAAATATTGACACTTCAGGAACTTTCACTAAGGGGTGTACTCACTTTTGTTGCCGGTGGTTTAGACATTAATGGCTGTATATTGAGTTATTTTGAGGGAAGAATAAATTTACACTGTTATATAAGCTGCACACAGACTACTTTTCATTGTGTCAAAGTGTCATTTTGTCAGTGTTGTCCCATGAAAAGATATACTTAAATATCTGCAGAAATGTGAGGGGTGTACTCACTTTTGTGATACACTGTATATGTTATATATATATATATATCAATATATATATATATATATCAATATATATATATATATATATATATATATATATAGTTATAGTTATAGTTATATACATATATATATAGTTATATACAGTGTATCACAAAAGTGAGTACACCCCTCACATTTCTGCAGATATTTAAGTATATCTTTTCATGGGACAACACTGACAAAATGACACTTTGACACAATGAAAAGTAGTCTGTGTGCAGCTTATATAACAGTGTAAATTTATTCTTCCCTCAAAATAACTCAATATACAGCCATTAATGTCTAAACCACCGGCAACAAAAGTGAGTACACCCCTTAGTGAAAGTTCCTGAAGTGTCAATATTTTGTGTGGCCATCATTATTTCCCAGAACTGCCTTAACTCTCCTGGGCATGGAGTTTACCAGAGCTTCACAGGTTGCAACTGGAATGCTTTTCCACTCCTCCATGACGACATCACGGAGCTGGCGGATATTCGAGACTTTGCGCTCCTCCACCTTCCGCTTGAGGATGCCCCAAAGATGTTCTATTGGGTTTAGGTCTGGAGACATGCTTGGCCAGTCCATCACCTTTACCCTCAGCCTCTTCAATAAAGCAGTGGTCGTCTTAGAGGTGTGTTTGGGGTCATTATCATGCTGGAACACTGCCCTGCGACCCAGTTTCCGGAGGGAGGGGATCATGCTCTGCTTCAGTATTTCACAGTACATATTGGAGTTCATGTGTCCCTCAATGAAATGTAACTCCCCAACACCTGCTGCACTCATGCAGCCCCAGACCATGGCATTCCCACCACCATGCTTGACTGTAGGCATGACACACTTATCTTTGTACTCCTCACCTGATTGCCGCCACACATGCTTGAGACCATCTGAACCAAACAAATTAATCTTGGTCTCATCAGACCATAGGACATGGTTCCAGTAATCCATGTCCTTTGTTGACATGTCTTCAGCAAACTGTTTGCGGGCTTTCTTGTGTAGAGATTTCAGAAGAGGCTTCCTTCTGGGGTGACAGCCATGCAGACCAATTTGATGTAGTGTGCGGCGTATGGTCTGAGCACTGACAGGCTGACCCCCCACCTTTTCAATCTCTGCAGCAATGCTGACAGCACTCCTGCGCCTATCTTTTAAAGACAGCAGTTGGATGTGATGCTGAGCACGTGCACTCAGCTTCTTTGGACGACCAACGCGAGGTCTGTTCTGAGTGGACCCTGCTCTTTAAAAACGCTGGATGATCTTGGCCACTGTGCTGCAGCTCAGTTTCAGGGTGTTGGCAATCTTCTTGTAGCCTTGGCCATCTTCATGTAGCGCAACAGTTCGTCTTTTAGGATCCTCAGAGAGTTCTTTGCCATGAGGTGCCATGTTGGAACTTTCAGTGACCAGTATGAGAGAGTGTGAGAGCTGTACTACTAAATTGAACACACCTGCTCCCTATGCACACCTGAGACCTAGTAACACTAACGAGTCACATGACATTTTGGAGGGAAAATGACAAGCAGTGCTCAATTTGGACATTTAGAGGTGTAGTCTCTTAGGGGTGTACTCACTTTTGTTGCCGGTGGTTTAGACATTAATGGCTGTATATTGAGTTATTTTAAGGGAAGAATAAATTTACACTGTTATATAAGCTGCACACAGACTACTTTTCATTGTGTCAAAGTGTCATTTTGTCAGTGTTGTCCCATGAAAAGATATACTTAAATATCTGCAGAAATGTGAGGGGTGTACTCACTTTTGTGATACACTGTATATAGTTATACATTCCGGACCTTTGCTTCAAGAAATTTTCTCTAACTGGACCTCTTTAAATTTTAGTTGAATACCCCTGGTTTAGAGGGACAGTGAATGACCATATACTGCATCTAATACACACTCGCACATACTCACACACACACCATCAAATGCACACACACTTACAAATACTTTTTCCACACATACATATACACACTTTGTATACTTGTTGTTCCAGTTTGTTTCTGATATTTTTAAGGCTAATTACTAATGTTATTGAACATTGTTTAAATTAATATAAATGTGTATGTATGCAATTATTTTCTCATTTATTATCCAGTTTGTAAAGAAGCTTTGGCAATACAAATGTGAATATTTGTCAAGCTAATAAAGCACTTTTGAATTGAATTGAACTGCTGATTTCAGTTGCCTTAGCAAGAAAGACCCTGGGCAAAAATGACATCCATTCGTCTAGATTGCAAGGTGCAAACCATTGCTGAATGTCCACCCATCAGTTTGTAAGATAAAACCCAAGTGCAGCTGCGTTATGCCGCAAGACAATGATCCAAAGCAGACAAGCAAGTCCATCTCCGAATTAAGATTCTGGAATGGCTGAGTCAAAGTCCTTACCTGAATTCCATTAAGATGTGTGGCAAGACATTTCTTGTGTGGCAGTTCATTAAAAATCCCAAAAATATAGCAGAATTAAAATGATTCTACAAAAAAGACTTGGCCAAAATTTCTTTACAAGTTATCACAAACTTTTAATTTCAGTTGTTACTGACAGTTAATATGTTTGAGAGGCAATTACTTTCTCACATAGGTGAGAAAAAATCTTTACATTCAATTAATGAAATCATTTAAAAGCTGAAACATTTATGTTTATTTGACTTAATCTTATATTAAAATTAGTTAGAAGATCTAAAACATTTAAATGTGACAAATTAGCAAACAGCAAGCCATTGTAATTCTGTCAAAAAGTATTTTATGAACACTTTCACAGTCCTCTCTTTGGGTCATTACTTAGTGTGACCTATGATGTGTTAGCACCTCATTTAAAGTAATATAATCTATAACATCCAGTATTATGCATTTTACACAATAGGAAACATACTGTTTTCTATTGAAGTCCTAATATTACAGATAACAGCTTTTGAGGCATGATAAAGGCACAAAGCATTTTGGCATTAAGAAAATGAATTTCTTTTACATTACCAACAAAGGGACAATCAAAACAAAACAGTGTCAAATTAATACAAACATTTGGAACACAGTTCAAACACTTTTTGAAAGAGCAATGAAGACTAACAACTGTAATTTGTTAAATCGCTTAAACTTTTATTTAACTGTGAAAAATACAAAGAAACCATTTTCATTGTGTTCACTGAAACCAAATTGTATTTTGTAGATATAAAAAAACAATAGAATGTGACACTTGCAACACACTCAGAGGCAAAATAAGACTAGGTTTATACAAATAAAATTTTTGAAAGGTTCCACAATTAGCAGTCTAACTGGTAACAGGTGAGGTCAGTATAAAAGGAACATCCACCAAAGGCTTGCAAGGATAGTTTGTGTCTAACTACTCTGTGCCAAACTTTGTGAGAGAATTGTCAGTCCAAGACAATGTTTTTTAGCACAACACTGCAAAGAATTAGGTCTTTCTACAGTTCATAAGATTCAGTGAGTCAGGGGAAATCAGAGGTGCATAAAGGCCAGGGGCAGAAACCACGACTGAATGTACATGACCATCAAGGCCGTAGGTGGTACTGACTGAGGAACATAATAATGCCGAATGAGAAACTGAGAAAGAAGTAGCAGGTGGCAAAGCCCTAACAGGACAAGATAGAGGCCATGGAACAATCAATCAATCTGTGAAGCGCTGAGTGAAATTGTAACTTTGGGGATGGCAATGCCATCTCTTGGAACTCTGCATCTGTTTTCAAGAGAACATTAAAAAACAAATGGAAGAACTTATGATAAAATGACCAGCCAAATACAAGACGTGACAGACAGAGGGAGCAGTGAAATGCCTGGGAGACATGGAGGAGAGCATGGCCAATATGGAATGATGGGACACTGGTGTCAAGGAAACAGTTACATAACTGCTTAGTAGCTGACAGGCATTACAAGATAAATGATCCGATTGAGATATCCAATATCAGGTGCAATATCAGGATAAATGGTGTCCTGGAGAATGCTGAGGGTACCTCTACAGTTGTGCTTTTTGATTGTTCGTTGGAATTTGTTAGTGACAAGCTTGGCATGAATCGGAGTGGTGATTTGGGGATACAATGAGCACACCGCACCCAAGCACCAAAACCACCTATGTGTGCCCCACCCGTGTGGTCCGCTTCTTCCAGTTCTCAGTTAAAGAGAAGATTATCTATACTTTTTGAAAGAAGGAAATATGGGTCCACAACAACTGAGTGTACAACCTTAAATCAGAAAAAGTTGGGACAGTATGGAAAATGCAAATAAAATAAAAATGCAGTGTTCCTCACATTTACTTTGACTTTTATTTGATTGCAGACAGTCTGAACCCAAGATATTTCATGTTTTGTCTGCTCAACTTCATTTCATTTGTTAATATACCTCCATTCCTGCAATTTAGTCCTGCAACACATTCCAAAAAAAGTTGGGACAGGGAAATTTAGGGCTAGTAATGAGGTGAAAAAACTAAATAACGATGTGATTCCAAACAGGTGATGTCAACAGGTGATTGTAATCATGGTTTGATACAAAAGCAACATCCAGGAAAGGCTGAGTCTTTGATGAACAAAGATGGTCAGATGATCTCCAGTTTGTCAACAAATTTATGAAAAAAGTATTAAAATGTTTAAAAACAATGTTCCTGGACGTTTTTGGAAAAAATGGACGCCGTGTGCTCCGGACCAAAGACGAAAAGGACCATCCAGACTGTTATCAGCAACAAGTCCAAAAGTCAGGGCGTGTCATGGTATGGGGCTGTGTCAGTGCCCTTGGCAAAGGTCATTTACACTTCTGTGATGGCAGCATTAATGCAGAAAAGTACATTGAGATCTTAGAGCAACATATGCTGCCTTCAAGACGTCATCTTTTCCAGGGACGTCCATGCATTTTTCAACAAGAAAATGCAAAACCACATGCTGCACACATTACAAAGGCATGGCTGTGGAAGAGGGTACGGGTACTGGATTGACCTGCCTGCAGGAAGAATGGGACAAAATAAAACCTGAAACAGTAAATCGCTTGGTATCTGCAGTGCCAAAAAAATTTTTTAAGTGTGGTAAAGAGGAATGGTAAAATTACAAAGTCGTAAATGCTTTACTGTCCCAACTTTTTTTGGAATGCGTTGCAGGCCTGAAATGCAGAAATGGATGTTTATTAATAAATGAAATGAAGTTGAGCAGACAAAACATGAAATATCTCAGGTTCAACATGTCTGCAATGAAATAAGAGTCAAAGTAAATATAAGAAACCGGGGGGGAGGAGGAAGGACTGTTAACAATGTAGAATAATAAATTACAAATTAAAATGCAAACACTACAGTGGATAAATGTGAAATGCAATACATACATGTAATGGTTTGTTCATAGTGCAATACCTCTATTACACTGTTTTCACATCACTTACCTCTTTACTAAACAATACACAAGAATTTGCATTTAAAAAACTAAATGCTAAATTTGTACAAATCAACTCACAGCTGTATTGCATTTTACTGTGTGCTGGTTTTAATGTGCATTGTATACTAGTCTCAGCCAGCAAAGAATTAGTGACAAAATAAAAAGTAATCACTGTCCACTCACAATTCTCTACCAAATTAGGGGCATAGTTGATGGGGCTGTACAGACACAATCGGTCATAATCAATCACAGATTACAAAAACACACAGTGCAAGCAAAGTTTAGCTGATTTAAAATTCAAGAGGCTTTACTGTCATTTTAGCTATATACAAGTATATATACAAGTGCAAACAACACAATACACACAGTGCAGAAAAAAAAACTGTAATGAGCTGTCCATTCTTTTGCTGTTACTGTGTTCTGTCCCATGTTGCCTGAAAGCCACTCAGCTTTAAAAAACACATAACCATCATTAACTAAATCGTTCTCAACTGAGAAGTGTAAAGTGTTTATTTCCTCTTTTACTGTCATAAAAAGAAAGTTACAGCGATTAATCATCCCAAAATTGGTAGAAGATTGTGGTTGGTTAGTGATTACTTATCATTTGATAACATATTCTTTGCTGGCTTAGACTGAAATACAGTGCACATATGAAGCAGCACACAGTAAAATGCAATACAGGTGCTAGTTGGGAACTACAGCAGGGGATGAATAAATAATTCACTCCTATCAACTCACTCCCTATAGGCAGAAAGTGTAGTACATTGTGAAGGTTAAACAATGGCATGTCAAATGACCTTTCACTTTTAGAAGCTTAGTGGTAACTGATTCAAGTGTATACTTACAGGACAATGATAATGGGTATGTAAACCTTAATATGTTATGGGATGCAGCCAAGACCGTCCTTAGGGGTAATATAATAGCCAGGATGGCAATGATAAAAAAAGATAGAAGCCCAGAAACTATTACATTTATAGGAAAAACTGAAAAATCTGAAACAAATGCACACGGTTATGGAGAGCCCTGTATTACACAATAAAAATAAATAAATTGAGAAAAAAAATTAAGGTTTATGACACAAAGATATTATTACACAAAGATATTATAAGGCAGGTTCAAGTGGCAAATTTACTTTCTTGGAGGCTCATGAAAACAACAAACACAAAATGGTACCCAAAAAGCATTTGAAACATATTACAAATCCTTATAAGTCAAATCAGGTTAACAGACATTCAATTATTGAATTTAGAAATTCCTTACACCTCCCCTTGCTCGGTAAAGCCATTTCAAATCTCTGGTACTGAAGTGGTACAAATCCATGAAAGAACAGCTCCCCCCTCTACTGGAGACCTGCTTCAATTATATTATAAAAGAAGGATTTCCCCCTCCTGGAGAGAGGCTTTCATATCAGTTATCCCTAAAAAGGGAAATAATAGGATAGACTGTAAATGATATAGGCATATTAATGTTTTAAACACTATGGTGTTTAAACCTTCAAAATGGTTTTCAGTTCAGATGCTGGAAAACTTTTGATTCTGTTGTGTGGGACTCTCCATATCTTGTAACAGACAGATTTGGCTTTTTATATATTTAGGTACTATATGGTAAGAATAAGGGTTAATAGTGGCCTAGCTAATGCCATAACTTTGCAAAGTGGCTGCAGACGGGGTTGCCCTACTAGTTCTACTCTTTTTAACCTATTTATTGAATCTTTGGCCCAAGCAATATGACAGAAGACCGTGAAGATTTTGTATACTGTATTCAGCTACTTTATGGCAAGAATAAAGGTTAATGGTAGCTCTTTAGCGCCCTAACTCTGCAGGCTTAGGCCTGCCTTTATTAATGAAGATGTTGGAAATATACAGGGTATATTTAGATTATGTCCTTAATATACATAAAACTTTTACTTCCCCCACAACTCGCCCATGTTTTTGGATAAACATGACGGTGAGTTCAAAGGGAAGTGTGTACATTTAATTTGAATAAGTATAATAATCTTTCTATAAGAATTATTTGCTTGTGAATGAAATTGGCAAAATCTTAGTTTACACAAGATAGATAATTAGTTCCCTAAATAAAAAGGAATTGTAATGGCTGGTAATCAGGCAGGTCTATTATATTTTTGTTTCATTGGTTATTTATAAAAAAATGTCTGTGGCCCATGTTTGCATATTTTTACTCCATCTAGCACCAACTCTCTGACCTGGAAAAACTTCTGCTGGAAAACCGGATTTGCTTTTTTTTTTTTTACATCTAAAACGAAATTTCAAAAACTGGCATCCAGCTACCCTGCTGGAGGGAAAGTGGACAAATGATTGTCAATCATGCTCATGTCTTTTGTTTCTGCCCCTCTATTCAGACTTTCTGGAAGAAAGTAGCAATTATCACTTCAAGAACCCTGGGGTTTTGTGTCAGTGCAACATACACATCCCTCTATCTGGGACATATTCCTCATAAGCTAAGTAAAGATAATACTTACCTTTTAAAGATTTTGTTGGCAACAAAACAACATGCTGGCTCTAGAAAAATGCTCCTGCTGTTGACATTTTTGTCAATATTGTTAAACAACTACATCATCTAGAACAGATGACTTATTCCATACGGCTTCAAAATGAGATGGGAAAATGGTGTTAACTTAGCCATCACAATTGGTTATTAATAAACACTGTGTGTGGACATTTTGTCTGGTATCTATAATTTTGTAAAAATGTTTGGTAAAAATTTCACCTGCAAAACAATTAGTATCCTCTATTCCCAAACGATTAAAAAGTATAATTAAATGGCTATATGAGTGTGTTGCAGGCATCAATTTTACATTTCTTTTTGTATTTAACAAAAAATTCAGTTCATCATTGAAAACACTAAAATCCTTTTTTGTCATTTTTGTCTGTTAAATAAAGGTTTGAGTGAAATAAATTACAGATCTAATTTTTATTGCATTAAAGAATTTTCCAACATTTCTGAAAATGGGGTTTGAACACTGCTCAGCACAAATGGTTTTATAATGGTTTTTCTTCAGGAATGCCCTATGTATTCCTGCATTTTTTCATGATAATCTCTGTACCCACCACAACCCTAATACTAAGAAACCTATTACAAAAGATTAATCAGTTATTAAGCACAATTACTCTTCTGGTGCACTGGTTCCAATATAAACCCTAAACCCCAAAGAACCTTACCATGCTGGTCTGTTTATATAAACAGGTAAAAAAAGACTTGTAATTTTATTTATTTATTAGGATTTTAATGTCATGTTTTACACACTTTGGTTACATACATGACAGGACAGTTAATTACTGGTTACACAAGATTCATCAGTTCAAGTTTTAATGTTAAACACAGTCGTGGACAATTTTGTATCTCCAATTCACCTCACTTGCATGTCTTTGGACTGTGGGAGAAAACTGGAGCTCTTGGAGAAAACCCACAAAGACACGTGGAGAACATGCATGTTATTAAATGGCTATTGACATTTTGCACAAAAAATCTTTAGGAAATGTTTTTTTAAAAAGAAACTTCCTGGACACAGAAAAGCTACAACTGAAATGTTTAATGTCTCTCTAGACAGGTCTCTGAGAAATAGATTTGGTTTTTTAAGCAAAACTTTAAACAAAAATGTATTTGCAGTATGTTGTACAAGTTTGTGTACACAAAACCATAACAAAGATTCATGCCAAAGGCCTATAGTATGTCTGAACCTTTTTAAGAATGAAGTTTTATACATTTGTTAGTACACCAAGAAAAACAATAGGACCAAGCATTTGTTTTTCAACTGCATCATATCATAGCAAATGTCACAAACAAAAAGAGCTGCTGAGTTTACTAAATGCTTAGCCAGGCTGATCCTTTTAAATGGTCAGCAGGTCCACTGCTGTTTTCATTGTCCCTTGTCAAGGACTGGTTTTTATCATCCTGACAAAAATGAGAGGGAAAAAACCCCAACAAAAGTCACTTCCAGAAAATGAAGAACCAGAGATATCCACAGCTGGTCTTCTTTCCTGAAACATTGCCCTATTCATTCTTCTCAGCAGCTCCACAGTAAGCTTAGCATAGGTTATCTTCACAATGGAATGCTTTGGAAAGAAATGCAGTAACATTCGTTGCAGACTCCCTGTGGGTCAAGTGACACAGGATCACAGAATCTGCTAATTGTGGCCTAGCTATTTGGTTCAGTATACAGTACATCAGAGAAAATGTGTAGCAATACCATGTATAATCTCTTAATACAGTGGGGCCAAAAAGTATTTAGTCAGCCACTGATTGTGCAAGGTCTCCTACTTAGAAAGATGAGAGAGGTCTGTAATTTTCATCATAGGCACACTTTAACTATGAGAGACAAAATGAGAAAAAAAAATCCAGGAAATCACATTGTAGGATTTTTAAAGAATTTATTTGTAAATTATGGTGGAAAATAAGTATTTGGTCACCCACAAACAAGCAAGATTTCTGGCTCTCACAGACCTGTAACTTCTTCTTTAAGAAGCTATTCTGTCCTCCACTCGTTACCTGTATTAATGGCACCTGTTTGACCTCGTTATCTGTATAAAAGACACCTGTCCACAGCCTCAAACAGTCAGACTCCAAACTCAACCATGGCCAAGACCAAAGAGCTGTCGAAAAACACCAGGAAGAAAATTGTAGACCTGCACCAGGCTGGGAAGAGTGAATCTACAATAGGCAAGCAGGTTGGTGTGAATAAATCAGCTGTGGGAGCAATTGTAAGAAAATGGAAGACATACAAGACCATTGATAATCTCCCTCGATCTGGGGCCCCACACAAGATCTCATCCCGTGGGGTCAAAATGATCATGAGAACAGTGAGCAAAAATCCCAGAACTACACGGAGGGACCTGAAGAATGACCTGCAGAGAGCTGGGACCAAAGTAACAAAGGCTACCATCAGTAACACACTACGCCGAGAGGGACTCAAATCCTGCAGTGACAGGCGTGTCCCCCTGCTTAAGCCAGTACATGTCCAGGCCCGTCTGAAGTTTGCCAGAGAGCATATGGATGATCCAGAAGAGGATTGGGAGAATATCATGTGGTCAGATGAAACCAAAATGGAACATTTTGGTAAAAACTCAACTCGTCGTGTTTGGAGGAAGAAGAATGCTGAGTTGCATCCCAAGAACACCATACCTACTGTGAAGCATAGGGGTGGAAACATCATGCTTTGGGGCTGTTTTTCTGCAAAGGGGACAGGACGACTGATCCGTGTTAAGGGAAGAATGAACGGGGCCATGTATCGTGAGATTTTAAGCCAAAACCTCCTTCCATCAGTGAGAGTATTGAAGATGGAACGTGGCTGGGTCTTCCAGCATGACAATGATCCCAAACACACCGCTCGGGCAACGAAGGAGTGGCTCCGTAAAAAGCATTTCAAGGTCCTGGAGTGGCCTAGCCAGTCTCCAGACCTCAACCCCATAGAAAATATGTGGAGGGAGTTGAAAGTCCGTGTTGCCCAGCGACAGCCCCAAAACATCACTGCTCTAGAGGAGATCTGCATGGAGGAATGGGCCAAAATACCAGCTACAGTGTGTGCAAACCTGGTGAAGACTTACAGGAAACGTTTGACCTCTGTCATTGCCAACAAAGGTTATGTTACAAAGTATTGAGTTGAACTTTTGTTATTGACCAAATACTTATTTTCCACCATAATTTACAAATAAATTCTTTAAAAATCCTACAATGTGATTTCCTGGATTTTTTTTTCTCATTTTGTCTCTCATAGTTGAAGTGTACCTATGATTAAAATTACATACCTCTCTCATCTTTCTAAGTAGGAGAACTTGCACAATCAGTGGCTGACTAAATACTTTTTGGCCCCACTGTAAATGCATGTGTATGACAAGGCGGTAATAAAAAACTGAAAGCAGTGGAAATTAGTTACTTTAAGTGTTGCTTTGAATGGGTGATGAGTGTATAAACTGAAGATTTAAGTGTGTTGTGTCCTTGTAATGATAGCTCCTAAGACCATCAAAAAAAGGCAGTTCATAGGGTAAGTTACCATGTCCACACAGTGATTTTATCCATATATAAATGTGCTTGATTAGTGTTACAATTAGGGGTTTGATTGAAAAGAGCTAAGGTCCAATCTGCACATCTGCAGTGGTGGAGACCTGTGACAATCTGGGGTCAGAGTCAATCTCATAGCGGTAATGATATCCCTCCCAAACCTCTCTGCAGGTGTCACGCAAATCATAGACACGCTTTTTAATGCCTTTACGGTTTAGGTACAGCACAAAAAGAAACATGAAGCCCACAAAGCCCAACACAATTCCTAAGAATACATAGGATGTTTGCAAAACCATATTGGTGCTATCCCCTGTCAGATGACAACCCAGCTCCAATGTGTCCTCTGTCAGCAGAGACATGTTGCGCAGTTCAAATGGGAACATGCAGACCAGATGATCCACATCAACCACACGCTCATGTGAAGTATTTAGCCAAGTGGTAAAAGATTCAATTCCACAGGTACAGGTGTAAGGGTTTTGCCCAAGGTGTAGCTTTGCTCTTGGCATGCGATCCAACTCTGACAAGCCTTCCTCCTTAAAGTTCTTAAGGGCATTAAGACTGATATCTAGTTCATCTAGTTGTTCCAGACCCAGAAATGTCTCATTGTTGATAGATATTATAGAGTTGTTAGTTAGCTGAAGGTAGCGCAGGCTGCTTAGATAAGAGAAAATGCGAGGAGGTAGGTAGATCAGATTGTTGCTGGATAGGTCCATTTCAATCAGACTTTCCAGGCTGCTCCAGCGCAGAGCTGTAGCCAGGTCAGTGACCGAGGTGTGGTTATAAAGCGCCTTGCTGAGATTCAGCTCTCTCAGCACATGACTCTTTATTGTGAAGGCCTCAGGGTGGATCACCACCAGATGGTTACCACTTAGATCTAGTGATCTGAGGCTATGTAGGCTGGAGAAGGTGTAGGACTCCACTTCAGATATTCTAAACAAAAAAAGAGATAAGGCTTTACTCCAAAGCCTGTGTTTATTTACACACTTAAATTCTACTGACTTAGCCAAATTAAAACCAGACTAAAATAGGCCTATTATAAATCGTCACGTACTGATGTCTCAACTCCAGGCACAACTTGACTATTACATAAAAGTTTATTGACTTCCTTCCTGCAACCATTAGATTACTACGGAGCCCCTTAGAAGTCACAAAGGAAAAAAAAATATGTGAAGACAAAATCCGTACCCTCAGTTTAGTAAACCGTACCCTCAGTTTACTAATCTGTACCCACGGTTAAGTAATCCGTACCCTCGGTTGTAAACCGTACCCTCGATTTAGTAATCCGTACCCTCGATTTAGTAATCCGTACCCTCGGTTTAGTAATCCGTACCCACGGTTTAGTAATCCGTACCCTCGGTTTAGTAAACCGTACCCTCGGTTTAGTAATCCGTACCCTCGGTTTAGTAATCCGTACCCACTGATTTATAAACTGTACTCTCGGTTTTAAAGTCCGACCGCGGTCACGCTATCTGCGCTACAAGTTTTACTGTGCGCCTAAACCCCGTTTTACGGTAATACAGTTGCGAAGCATTGAAGAGGACGAAGCATCTTTTTACAGCTTAATATTATATATATATATAATATATATATATATTATATCTAATGTATAGTTTATCTAGCTGTAAAAAGATGATTTATCCTCTTCAATGCTTCGCAACTGTATTACCGTAAAACGGGGTTTAGGCGCACAGTAAAACTTGTAGCGCAGATAGCGTGACCGCGGACGGACTTTAAAACTAAGAGTACAGTTTACAAATCCGTGGGTACGGATTACTAAACCGAGGGTACGGTTTACTAAACTGAGGGTACGGATTTTGTCTTCACATATTTTTTTTTCCTTACGGACCCCTAAGGGGCTCCGTAGATTACTCTAATGCTGTGCAAGTAATATATCTAAAGTCTGGTAAACTGGTTGCGTACACTAACGTATTTCTAATTATGAGGAATCCAAATCTATAAATTACGTTACATACTGCAGTTTTAAGCGATAGAAGTCATTAATAATAGTATACGTATGTTTATATGCATAATGCAGTATGTTTACCTGTTGTTGCTGAGTGACAACGTCGTTACATTGTCGAGTCCCGTGAAAGAGTCTGGACCAATTCGTCCAATGTGGTTTCCCGTAATAAACAAAATCCTTGTGTAAGCAGGAATTCCAGTAGGTATATTTCGAAGAGCTTTAGAAACACATTTTACAGTTTGCGCGGCTTCAGAACATTCACAACCAACTGGACACAACGAAGACCGCGTGAAAGGTACATTACAGAGCGCGAGAAAAACTATCCACAACACGACGTTTGGCATTGCTGGAAAGTATACCGGACTTTAGATTAAACACATCAGCGGTATGTTATTAAACTAGACTGTATCTACTAAAACATGAGCAAAGTTTAATCACAAACTTTACACGACACGACTACGTTTAACGCCTGGGGCATCCCAGTTACGAACGAAAACAATTCTTGAAGTTTTAAGTCGCAGCATTTGGTCTACATGCGCTGGACAAATACAGTAGAAAGCGTTATTCAAATAGCACAAACCGTTTGTGTTTCTTCATATTTATGAATGATTGCATCGTGCTTTTAGCCTTCTTTGTATCTTAGCCCACGTGTAAGTAAAAGGCAGTCTATGATTAGCATGAGAAGGCGCCCCATCAGAAACCCCACCCCCTCCAACAATGAAATCAAAGAACCGCGCCATAGTGATGGAGGAACGACCATAGAAGAAATCGCATATTACCGTGCTAAATGTGTGCTTAAATAGTTGCCAGTTTTACCAGTAGTATTTGAACTATTTAGTAGACAGCATGTGTTTTCAGCAAGCACAGAACCCTCAATATGAGAAAATACAAACCCCATTAAAAAAAAAAAGTTTTGACATTTTGTAAAAAGTACTGTAATCAAAGCAAGGATCTGTGATTTGTTGTTATTTGCATGCTGCTTAATTGTCTGATTCTCCTCTTTAAGATTTACTATACATTTTCAAGGCAATGCGGACAGCTCTGAATTACAGACAGGACAATCACAACTCAATCACAAATCAGTCTGCAAAACTGTGCTGTTGTGGTGCATGCAGAATGAGGCCTGGCATTGTTGAAATAACCATGGACATCTTTAAAAAATATGTTACACTGGTGGCAGCATATCTCTCTAATATCTCGCCATGTTTTTTCTCTGCATCAGTGGTACCTTTACTCATACAATACTGTTTTAGATACATACAAAATGTTTTAGATTATTAAACTGATTTTAGTATTAGATAAAGATAAAACAAAAATTGTATTTATTGAATGGAAATGCTGTTTAGCCCTCCCTGGCCCTGTGTGCGAAAAGTAATTGCCCCCTCAGCTAATTCAATAAAATATCACTACTGGTGGAAGAGCATTTTTCTTACACCGAAAAATAAAAAAATTACCATTTGAAATCTTCCTAAAACCTGTCATATCTTAGTTTATCTGCAAGAGCATTACAATTTTTACTATAAAGTTACACCTGAGATGACTTTTATATAATAAGCAATTAAAATATTAGGCAGCACCACTATTTTTAAAAACAACACCAATTTTTAACCTAGATTTATATTTAGGTTTTCAGTCTTTGCTGTGATTAGCAACAGTATTAGCATTTGTTTTTAGACCTGAGACTTCTAAGTTTGTATCTGAAAAAGGTTATTACATCTTTTAACTCCTGCAGATGTTAAATATAAAGTAATTAAAGTCTTAAAGTAGAGAATCAATGTTCCTTTGGATGTATACAAATCCTGCACCCTTCATTCACTTTTGGTCATTGCAGGTTCATATACAGAGCATGAGGCTGCCACATAATATTAGAAAAGGCAGCCAGGTCTTTAGAAAGCCAGCAATGCTACATGGAGTAAAATAAAGAGAAAAAGAAAAAAACATTAGTAAAATATTTCAGACAGTAAATAGTTAACAGACAGCTCTTTTTAGACAGTTCTAGGCCTAATAGGCTTCTTTTTATTTCTTTCATAAATACAACACTACCTCACATTATCTCAGCCTTTCATTTAGGCACCATCTGGTTTATGCACCTGCTGCATGGTTGTTGACATTGCATCTACAAAACATACACTATTGACAAATGAATGTATTCTCCATCAACCATATATACAGAATGTAGATTATTGTAAGGACCAAGCACGTCCAGTAAATAGACACACTGAGCAAACTGTGATGCATCTCATTTTTTGCCTCTAAAGAGAAATAGGAAGTCTAGTTTAAAACTACACTCATGATAAACCAGTAAGGTTTAGGGTGTGATTTTACTTGTGAAATAACAGAAAGTTCTAATAAGTCAGTCAATAGACAAATTATGACTATGTAAAACTCTCAATGTTCTTTAATTTAATAAATATAATCATTCTGATAAGCTTAACAATCCTACTAATCATACCGTTTTTATTGTGTATTTAAAAAAAAACTCTATTACACAAATGTGTATTCATTTTAATGCTAACTTTAAATATGGTAGCTTTGTAATTGCATTGGGTGCATACTGAAAATCCTACTACTGTGCAAGCAGTTATATGCTATATGACCAAAAGGATGTGGACACCCATACTATTTATTAATTTTAGGTGTCCACAACACATAACATATGTCAATAATATAAAATAAATGTTGTGCCTAAAATTTTGCACCAAGAGTTTGAGGAAGTTCCTGTGTCCAAAGCAAGGTCCATAAAACATGGTTGATCAATTTGGTGTGGAGCTAAGAGTCCTGAACCCCTAAAAGATAAACTAGACCACTGATTGCAAGACAGACCTTCTTGTCCAACACCAGTGCTTTAAACTCGCAGCTCTTTGATTAATTGGACAGAAGTTTTAACAGACACACCTCATAATCTATTGGAAAGCTTTCCCATTGACACTTGAGCTAATCGTCTGGTGTCAACATATTTTTGGCCATATAGTGTTTAAAGTACAAAATGATCAGCATTACACTGATAATAGTGTCCAGTAGTATACAAGGGCCTAAGTTTTTTTTTTTTTTTTAACATTTTTTTTTTTTTTTTTTTTTTTTTATATTTTACTTTATTTGGCATTCTGCTGTAAAAGCCCAGTCGCCTCATGGTTTGATCTGCGTTCTGAGTGGCTTTTCTGTGATTTGTAAATTATCTTATCTTTTATATATATATACAGTATATATATATATATACAGTGTATCACAAAAGTGAGTACACCCCTCACATTTCTGCAGATATTTAAGTATATCTTTTCATAGGACAACACTGACAAAATGACACTTTGACACAATGAAAAGAAGTCTGTGTGCAGCTTATATAACAGTGTAAATTTATTCTTCCCTCAAAATAACTCAATATACAGCCATTAATGTCTAAACCACCGGCAACAAAAGTGAGTACACCCCTAAGAGACTACACCCCTAAATGTCCAAATTGAGCACTGCTTGTCATTTTCCCTCCAAAATGTCATGTGATTTGTTAGTGTTACTAGGTCTCAGGTGTTCATAGGGAGCAGGTGTGTTCAATTTAGTAGTACAGCTCTCACACTCTCTCATACTGGTCACTGAAAGTTCCAACATGGCACCTCATGGCAAAGAACTCTCTGAGGATCTTAAAAGACGAATTGTTGCGCTACATGAAGATGGCCAAGTCTACAAGAAGATTGCCAACACCCTGAAACTGAGCTGCAGCACAGTGGCCAAGATCATCCAGCGTTTTAAAAGAGCAGGGTCCACTCAGAACAGACCTCGCGTTGGTCGTCCAAAGAAGCTGAGTGCACGTGCTCAGCGTCACATGCAACTGCTGTCTTTGAAAGATAGGCGCAGGAGTGCTGTCAGCATTGCTGCAGAGATTGAAAAGGCGGGAGGTCAGCCTGTCAGTGCTCAGACCATACGCCGCACACTACATCAAATTGGTCTGCATGGCTGTCACCCCAGAAGGAAGCCTCTTCTGAAGTCTCTACACAAGAAAGCCCGCAAACAGTTTGCTGAAGACATGTCAACAAAGGACATGGATTACTGGAACCATGTCCTATGGTCTGATGAGACCAAGATTAATTTGTTTGGTTCAGATGGTCTCAAGCATGTGTGGCGGCAATCAGGTGAGGAGTACAAAGATAAGTGTGTCATGCCTACAGTCAAGCATGGTGGTGGGAATGCCATGGTCTGGGGCTTCATGAGTGCAGCAGGTGTTGGGGAGTTACATTTCATTGAGGGACACATGAACTCCAATATGTACTGTGAAATACTAAAGCAGAGCATGATCCCCTCCCTCCGGAAACTGGGTCGCAGGGCAGTGTTCCAGCATGATAATGACCCCAAACACACCTCTAAGACGACCACTGCTTTATTGAAGAGGCTGAGGGTAAAGGTGATGGACTGGCCAAGCATGTCTCCAGACCTAAACCCAATAGAACATCTTTGGGGCATCCTCAAGCGGAAGGTGGAGGAGTGCAAAGTCTCGAATATCTGCCAGCTCCGTGATGTCGTCATGGAGGAGTGGAAAAGCATTCCAGTGGCAACCTGTGAAGCTCTGGTAAACTCCATGCCCAGGAGAGTTAAGGCAGTTCTGGGAAATAATGGTGGCCACACAAAATATTGACACTTCAGGAACTTTCACTAAGGGGTGTACTCACTTTTGTTGCCGGTGGTTTAGACATTAATGGCTGTATATTGAGTTATTTTGAGGGAAGAATAAATTTACACTGTTATATAAGCTGCACACAGACTACTTTTCATTGTGTCAAAGTGTCATTTTGTCAGTGTTGTCCCATGAAAAGATATACTTAAATATCTGCAGAAATGTGAGGGGTGTACTCACTTTTGTGATACACTGTATATATATATATATATATATATACAGTGTATCACAAAAGTGAGTACACCCCTCACATTTCTGCAAATATTTTATTATATCTTTTCATGGGACAACACTATAGAAATAAAACTTGGATATAACTTAGAGTAGTCAGTGTACAACTTGTATAGCAGTGTAGATTTACTGTCTTCTGAAAATAACTCAACACACAGCCATTAATGTCTAAATGGCTGGCAACATAAGTGAGTACACCCCACAGTGAACATGTCCAAATTGTGCCCAAAGTGTCAATATTTTGTGTGACCACCATTATTATCCAGCACTGCCTTAACCCTCCTGGGCATGGAATTCACCAGAGCTGCACAGGTTGCTACTGGAATCCTCTTCCACTCCTCCATGATGACATCACGGAGCTGGTGGATGTTAGACACCTTGAACTCCTCCACCTTCCACTTGAGGATGCGCCACAGGTGCTCAATTGGGTTTAGTCCATCACCTTTACCTTCAGCTTCCTCAGCAAGGCAGTTGTCATCTTGGAGGTTGTGTTTGGGGTCCCAGTTTTCGAAGGGAGGGGATCATGCTCTGTTTCAGAATGTCACAGTACATGTTGGAATTCATGTTTCCCTCAATGAACTGCAGCTCCCCAGTGCCAGCAACACTCATGCAGCCAAAGACCATGATGCTACCACCACCATGCTTGACTGTAGGCAAGATACAGTTGTCTTGGTACTTCTCACCAGGGCGCCGTCACACATGCTGGACACCATCTGAGCCAAACAAGTTTATCTTGGTCTCGTCAGACCACAGGGCATTCCAGTAATCCATGTTCTTGGACTGCTTGTTTTCAGCAAACTGTTTGCTGGCTTTCTTGTGCGTCAGCTTCCTTCTGGGATGACGACCATGCAGACTGAGTTGATGCAGTGTGCGGCGTATGGTCTGAGCACTGACAGGCTGACCTCCCACGTCTTCAACCTCTGCAGCAATGCTGGCAGCACTCATGTGTCTATTTTTTAAAGCCAACCTCTGGATATGACGCCGAACACGTGGGCTCAACTTCTTTGGTCGACCCTGGCGAAGCCTGTTCCGAGTGGAACCTGTCCTGGAAAACTGCTGTATGACCTTGGCCACCATGCTGTAGCTCAGTTTCGGGGTGTTAGCAATCTTCTTATAGCCCAGGCCATCTTTGTGGAGAGCAACAATTCTATTTCTCACATCCTCAGAGAGTTCTTTGCCATGTTGAATATCCAGTGGCCAGTATGAGAGAATTGTACCCAAAACACCAAATTTAACAGCCCTGCTCCCCATTTACACCTGGGACCTTGACACATGACACCAGGGAGGGACAACGACACATTTGGGCACAATTTGGACATGTTCACTGTGGGGTGTACTCACTTATGTTGCCAGCTATTTAGACATTAATGGCTGTGTGTTGAGTTATTTTCAGAAGACAGTAAATCTACACTGCTATACAAGTTGTACACTGACTACTCTAAGTTATATCCAAGTTTCATGTCTATAGTGTTGTCCCATGAAAAGATATAATGAAATATTTGCAGAAATGTGAGGGGTGTACTCACTTTTGTGATACACTGTATATATATATATATATATATTATTAATTTTTTTATTTAATTTTTTTAATTTTTTTATTATTATTTATTTATTTATTTTTTCCCACGTTTTCCCCCAATTTTCTCCCCTAATCTAGTCGTGTCCAATTACCCTGATTGTGTCCTCTATACTGATTCGACCCCTCACCGCTGACTGAGGACGCCTCCCAACTGACATACGCCCCCTCTGGCACGTACAGTCAGTACAGACTGCATTTTTCACCTGCACGAGTCGAGTTCATACACCGACGGGCACTATATATGAAGGGCCACACCCCCATCAGCATTATTCCTCAGCCCTGTGCAAGCGCCATCAGTCAGCCAGCAGGGGCCGCAGTTGCACCAGTTATGAGGACCTACGATCCGACTACCCTCTTACGGTACCCTCTAACCCTATGAACAACAGCCAATCATTGTTCATGCAGCCGCCCAGCCCAGTCGGAAGGCAGAGCTGAGATTTGATACGATGTATTCGAAACCCCAACTCTGGTGCGCTAGCATACTTTACCAGTACGCCACCTGAGCGGCCAAATTCTCTTATCTTGAATATGGTGCATGCAAAATACTTGGAAATACAAGAAATTTGCAAAATCTATACCCCTACTTAAAAGATGCTTGAACAAAAAAGTGCCTTCCCTAAACTGTGCCATAAACTTAAGCGCCTATAACTCTGAATAGATTTTGTACACCTTTTAGCAATAGGTTTGGCTTAAACACCTAAACTCTCAGTAGGAGGGGTGTCCATATGTTTTAAACTAATTTATATTTAAATGTATTATACATAAAATCATTATTGTACGGAGCCCCTAAGGTGACATCCCCTAAAAAAAATATATGAAGGCACATATGTAATAACATTTGTCTTATACTTGACCTTATAGATTAGTCAATATATTAATGATGAAAGCCTGATTCTGTTTATTGATTTTCTAAAGCCTTTGACACTGTTGAACATAAATTTATTTTTAAATTTGGTGGGTTTTTTTTCTTTTTTTAGAAAAGATGTAACAACTCTTTATACTGATTGTAACAGTTCTGTTAAACTAGCCAGTGGGACCACAATCAGATTTTGTCTCTCAAGAGGTATTAGACAAGGCTGTCCCCTTTCACCTTATGTATTTTTGCTGATTGCACAAAGTCTTTCATGTCATATAAAAATGAGTTTTTTCCAAGGTATAAATACTTTTGGTAAACAACTGAAAATTTTTCATTAGCTGACGACACTGTGATATTTCTTAAAAATCCGGCCCACTTTACAGACTACAGAACAATGAGCTGTCCTTTGGGTTAAAACGTTTAAGGACCCCCGCTGTAAAAACGTATTATCTTTAAATACCCAGTAGGGGGCAGTATGACATCACTGTTACAGCCGTTGCACAGACGCAGAGCAGAGTTAAGCAGTAGACTAGAGAAAGCTGTATGTCACGGTCAAGATACAACATTTAGTCAAAGTCTACACACTCAGCATTCCTTCTTCTTTGGCTGAATTAAAGGAATTCTGCAAAGAACAGTTGGCCAAAATGTGTCCACAGCATGAAAAACTTTTTTTCAGGTATTAGAAGCATCTGGTTGCAGTTGTCACCACTAAAGGTACAACCAGGTTTTAGTTCAGGAAACTATGACTTTTCACATATATAGGTGTTGCACAACGCTTTTAAATAAATAAAATTATTATTAAAAACGGTTTCATGTTTTCTTGTCTTGGCCTTGTATTGCATTATAAATATGGATCTGAAACAATTCAGGCAAATTCCTTTTCATGGCATTGTAGATATTTGTTCATCATATGGGTTGAGGAAAACAATTACTTGGCTGCACAGCTCTAGGGACAAACAGATAATCTGTACATGTACAGTGTATCACAAAAGTGAGTACACCCCTCACATTTCTGCAGATATTTAAGTATATATTTTCATGAGACAACACTGACAAAATGACACTTTGACACAATGAAAAGTAGTCTGTGTGCAGCTTATATAACAGTGTCAATTTATTCTTCCCTCAAAATAACTCAATATACAGCCATTAATGTCTAAACCACCGGCAACAAAAGTGAGTACACCCCTTAGTGAAAGTTCCTGAAGTGTCAATATTTTGTGTTGCCACCATTATTTCCCAGAACTGCCTTAACTCTCCTGGGCATGGAGTTTACCAGAGCTTCACAGGTTGCCACTGGAATGCTTTTCCACTCCTCCATGACGACATCACGGAGCTGGCGGATATTCGAGACTTTGCGCTCCTCCACCTTCCGCTTGAGGATGCCCCAAAGATGTTCTATTGGGTTTAGGTCTGGAGACATGCTTGGCCAGTCCATCACCTTTACCCTCAGCCTCTTCAATAAAGCAGTGGTCGTCTTAGAGGTGTGTTTGGGGTCATTATCATGCTGGAACACTGCCCTGCGACCCAGTTTCCGGAGGGAGGGGATCATGCTCTGCTTCAGTATTTCACAGTACATATTGGAGTTCATGTGTCCCTCAATGAAATGTAACTCCCCAACACCTGCTGCACTCATGCAGCCCCAGACCATGGCATTCCCACCACCATGCTTGACTGTAGGCATGACACACTTATCTTTGTACTCCTCACCTGATTGCCGCCACACATGCTTGAGACCATCTGAACCAAACAAATTAATCTTGGTCTCATCAGACCATAGGACATGGTTCCAGTAATCCATGTCCTTTGTTGACATGTCTTCAGCAAACTGTTTGCGGGCTTTCTTGTGTAGAGACTTCAGAAGAGGCTTCCTTCTGGGGTGACAGCCATGCAGACCAATTTGATGTAGTGTGCGGCGTATGGTCTGAGCACTGACAGGCTGACCCCCCACCTTTTCAATCTCTGCAGCAATGCTGACAGCACTCCTGCGCCTATCTTTCAAAGACAGCAGTTGGATGTGACGCTGAGCACGTGCACTCAGCTTCTTTGGACGACCAACGCGAGGTCTGTTCTGAGTGGACCCTGCTCTTTTAAAACGCTGGATGATCTTGGCCAATGTGCTGCAGCTCAGTTTCAGGGTGTTGGCAATCTTCTTGTAGCCTTGGCCATCTTCATGTAGCGCAACAATTCGTCTTTTAAGATCCTCAGAGAGTTCTTTGCCATGAGGTGCCATGTTGGAACTTTGAGTGACCAGTATGAGAGAGTGTGAGAGCTGTACTACTAAATTGAACACACCTGCTCCCTATGCACACCTGAGACCTAGTAACACTAACGAGTCACATGACATTTTGGAGGGAAAATGACAAGCAGTGCTCAATTTGGACATTTAGGGGTGTAGTCTCTTAGGGGTGTACTTACTTTTGTTGCCGGTGGTTTAGACATTAATGGCTGTATATTGAGTTATTTTGAGGGAAGAATAAATTGACACTGTTATATAAGCTGCACACAGACTACTTTTCATTGTGTCAAAGTGTCATTTTGTCAGTGTTGTCCCATGAAAAGATATACTTAAATATCTGCAGAAATGTGAGGGGTGTACTCACTTTTGTGATACACTGTATCTATTATGGTTTGTCCTGGTCTACCTTACTCATTTTGTGAAAAATTAAGAAAAATAGATATTCATCAAAAATCTCGCACATCCACTATCCTTAACCTCTCCACGAGATGAGAAACAAGATTGCCTTTTCACTTTTGCCATATAGAATCCCAAAAGCTAAAACATGTGCTTGTCTGACCAAAAAGCATGTTTTCACTGTCTTTTGGTTCATCTCAGACAACTTTGAACCCAGATAACTCAACAGTGTTTCTGCACAAAATTTGTAAAAAAAACCAAAACGTTTTGCATTAAACAGTTTCAGGTTGCATTTTTTGATGCAGCGGTGGACTGTGACAATGACAATGGTTTTCCCAAGTATGTGGCTATGTCCATCATGGCAGTTTCTCAAACAACACCGCCTGAGTGGGTCATGCATGTTAAGCAGCGGTTTCTGCCCTTTGCTTTTACACACCAAGATTTCCCCAAAATTCCAGAATCTTCATAATATTATGAACTGTAGTTCGTAAAAAAATTTATTCTCCAAAATCCTGCACTGAGAAACGTTGTGCTAAAAATGTCCAACAATTTAGACCTTTACAAGCTTTCAAACTTGTAAAGAAACCAGGGCTCCAACAAGTGTTTCATTTTTCATTTATTTTGTACAACAGCTTTGTCCTGGTCAGGGTCATGGTGGGTCAGATGGGTTTACCCTTTGCAGCTATAACAGCTTCCACTCTTCTGGAAAGGCTCTATAATATTTTAGAGTGTGTGTAGGAATTTTTGCCCATTCATCCAAAAAAGCATTTGTGAGGTCAGACACAATGTTGATGTTGGATGAGAGTGCCTGGCTCGCAATCTCTGTTTTAAATCATCCCAAAGGTGCTCAATGGGTAAAGATGTCTGGCAACATCGAGGTGTGTCATCAGTGTCCAGATCCAGCTTTAAAAAAACAGGTGGGACTGGTGATGGACCAAAGATTGAAAGGGGTGTTTCTAATAGTCACTATCTTCTGGGGTGCACAGCAGTAGAAAAACCTACTTGCTTTTATCAATAGGGTCAGCTGGAATTTTTATTACCACAACCCTGAACAAAGCCCTGGACATCTTCAAAACACCCCTAGAGGCACCATGTCCGATAGTGTGCATCAATGTTGAACTTGCCCTATAACCACTGTCTGAGGAACCATGTATAGGAGAAATCTCTCCTTTTGCAGCTTCAAATCTACTCTCGATCCTGGGTCTCCCATGGCTTCAGCAGTGCAATCACAAGTACATCTGGGACTCCCTAGCCTCAGGACACATTCATCTGTCCTCATCTCCAGCCGGGCTGGGTTCTATTTTGTTGAAAGGAATGATGGTTCCGGGGCTGGGTTCTATTTTGTTGAAGGGAAAGATGGTTCCCTCTCTAGGTAAGTCTATGAAAATGAACCCCACCTTTCATGTTTTGAGTCTTAAACCAGGCCTTGTAGTCCCTGGGTTCACCCTCCCAGTCCCAATCCATCATTACCACGGCTAGTTGCCAGCACCCCTGTACACAGTTAAGCATTCGCATACATCGAGTCAAGTGTGGCAACCACACACTTGGACTGGAAAGAGTATTAGCCCAAAAATGCTCTTGGGTTTCAGTGCACCATATCCTGGACCTTGAACTTATCCTGGAGTTCTGCCACAATCAAGCAGGGGACATGTTTCTTGCATGGCAGGAAGCGTAGATCACCCTGTTCTAGTTCTAAACAAACTGCAAATCCTGAAAGTCTTAGCACTAAGTCTCAGCACCTGATTGCGGGCGTATTTAAGTCATCCCTGATTAAAGTAACCTTTCTTACTTTCTTCATTAATCTTATGAGTCTAGCTGCTCTCTTTTAATTGCGTTACATTTGTGCTCGCTCCACATCACAGAAGCCATCTTGCTGCACGAGTGATTCCCCTACTGAATCAACACTGCTAAGATGCGATTCTTTTTTCCCCGTTTGTCTCAGTCAATACCGGAATCAACTACCATCAGTTATATTTGTTTTCCCCTTTAGTTTAGCATAGAAGATAAGTCTTGAGAGTGTGGTGGATTAAGTAGCTGAGTGCCAAAGTATTAGATTATTTGGAGGGCAGTAAAGTGGAATCCATTGCAAATCACTAGCGCTCATCTGACAAAAACCTTCTGGAATCATGTTTAATAGATAGACCAATTACTAATAAAATGGAAAGTGTCTCATGTTTTTGTCAAAAAGCAAATACAGGATTTTATGGCCAGACACTATAACAACAGTCAAACATGGCAGTGATGGGGGTGCTTTGCTGCATCAAGACCTGGATGACTTCCTGGATGAAGTGGGGGTGCGTTACCTGATAATGATTGATCTTAGCAATTTCCGAACAACTTTAAAAATGATGTAACTTTAAGAACGCCCGTTTGCAAGTGTTTTCCAAAAGCCTTCTTAAGTCTCCGAAATTACGAATGAGCTTTAAGTACAACCCCAAATCAGAAAAAGTTGGGACTGCATGGAAAATGCAAATAATACAAAAAACAGTTTCTTACATTTACTTTGACTTTTATTTAATTGCAGACAGGATGAACCCGAGATATTTCATGTTTTGTCTGGTCAACTTCATTTCATTTATTAATAAACATCCATTCCTGTATTTTAGGCCTGCAACACATTCCAAAAAAGTTTGGACACTAAAGCACTTTGTAATGTTGCCATTCCTTTTCACCACACTTAAAAGATGTTTTGGCAGCGAGGATACCAAGTGATTTAGTGTTTCAGGTTTTATTTTGTCCCATTCTTCCTGCAAACACGTCTTAAGATGTGCAACAGTACGGGGTCGTTGTTGTTGCATTTTTCATCTCAAAATTCTCCACACATTCTCTATTGGGGACAGGTCAGGACTGCAGGCAGGCCAGTCCAGTACCCGTACCCTCTTCTTCTGCAGCCATGCCTTTGTAATGTGTGCAGTATGAGGTTTTGCATTGTCATGTTGAAAAATGCATGGACGTCCCTGGAAAAGATGACGTCTTGAAGGCAGCAAATGTTGCTCTAAGATCTCAATGTACTTTTCTGCATTAATGCTGCCATCACAGAAGTGTAAATGACCTTTGCCAAGGGCACTGACACAGCCCCATACCATGACAGATCCTGGCTCTTAGACGTGTTGCTGATAACAGTCTGGATGGTCTTTTTCGTCTTTGGTCCGGAGCACACTGCATCCATTTTTTCCAAAAAAGACCTGGAATGCTGATTCATCTGACCACAATACATGTTTCCACTGTGTGATGGTCCATCCGGTCCATCCTAGATGCCTCCCAGCCCAGAGAAGTCGACACCGCTTCTGGACATGGCTCACATAAGGCTTCTTTTTTGCACAGTAAAGTTTTAAGTAACATTTGTGCATGTAACTCTGTATTGTAGTGCTTGACAAAGGTTTGCCAAAGTAATTCTTTGCCCATGTGGTTATATCAGCTATTGTTGAGTGACGGTTTTTGATGCAGTGCTGCCTGAGGGATTGAAGATCATGGGCGTTCAGCTTAAGCTTGTGCCCTTGGCCTTTACGCACTGAAATTCCTCCCGATTCCTTGAATTGTTTAATGATATTATGCACTGTAGAGGGGGGAAATATGCAAATCTCTTCCAATCTTTCTTTGAGGTACATTGTTTTTAAACATTTCAATAATTTTCTCATGCATTTGTTGACAAGCTGGAGATCCTCTGGCCATCTTTGCTCATCAAAGACTCAGCCTTTCCTGGATGCTGCTTCCAGCAAACCATGATTACAATCACCTGTTGACATCACCTGTTTGGAATCACATAATTATTTAGTTTTTTTACTAGCCCTAAATTGTCAAGTCAAGTCAACTTTATTTATATAGCGCTTTTTACAATATACATTGTCTCAAAGCAACTTTACAAAATCCAGGACCAACAGATACAAAAACCCCTGTTGAGCAAGCTGAGGGCGACTGTGGCAAGGAAAAACTCCCTGAAAATTACAGGAAGAAACCTTGAGAGGAACCAGACTCAGCAGGGCCCATCCTTCTTGGGTGGCCTGGAGGATACTTTAAATAAATACACGATTTACACAAATCATACAAACACAGAATTAAATGATCTAAAAGTCATAACTGGTAATAAATAGATAAATAAACAATTAAATAATAATAGAGTTGTTATCCGCTCTAGTCTTCAATAAAGTCTGTAGTGATTTCTTGTCGTTGCAATTACTCCAGACCCGTCACATCTGACAGGAGCAGCATCGTTGTCCCGGCAGTCTCGACTTTAATCCTTAACCTCGGCGGGTAAACAGGTTTCCATCAGAATGCCCTCGGGGTAAAACAACAGAGAATGTAGTTAATAATGTACAATGCTAGTTGACAAACAGTTTTACAGAGAGTTTTAGACTGCGGCAGCCCTAATTATTACAGCATAACTAAAAGGGTAACAAGGTCATGAAGGCTTTCACAGGACATCAGCGCCCATCTCCCCACCGTCATCAAACCTGAGTGATCGGACAAGAGAGGCAGGACGACAGCAACCCAACATCCCTGATCACCACAAGTTTCTATGACCAAGAACCCCCAAGCTCTGCGCCTTTGTCTATACTAATCAAAAGCCTGAGAAAATAAATATGTTTTCAGTCTAGACTTAAACATTGAGACTGTGTCCGAATCCCGAACAGAGGCAGGAAGATTATTCCAAAGTTGTGGAGCTTTGTAAGAAAACGCTCTTCCACCAGCCGTGATCTTTTTAATTCTAGGAACTCTAAGTAACCCTGCATCTTGTGAACGAAGTGGACGTGTTGGGTTGTAGTAATTAATAAACTCACTCAGATACTGTGGAGCCAGACCATGTAGCGCTTTATAAGTTAGTAAAAGTATTTAGTAATCAATGCGAAATTTAACTGGCAGCCAGTGTAGAGACGATAGAACAGGAGTAATATGGTCAAATTTTTTAGTTCTAGTTAGCACTCGAGCTGCTGCATTTTGAACTAACTGGAGTTTGTTTAAGGATCTACCAGAGCATCCTGTTAGAAGAGCATTACAATAATCTAACCGAGAAGTTATAAACGCATGGATCAGTTTTTCGGCGTCATTAACAGATAGTATATTTCTTATTTTAGAAATGTTACGCAAATGATAGAAAGCAACTCTAGTAATATTATTAACGTGTGTATCAAATGAGAGATCTGAATCTACTGTGACACCTAAGTTTTTTACATCTGGGCTGGGAGTAACAGAGAATGTGTTTAAGTTTAGCACCAGGTTAGACAACTTGTCTCTTGCAGCTTTAGAGCCAACAAGTAAAACCTCAGTTTTATCTGAATTAAGTAAAAGAAAATTACACGACATCCAGTTTTTTATGTCGTTTACACAATCTTCTATCTTACTGATTGTGTCAGTATCATTTGGTTTGGCTGATATATACAGCTGTGTGTCATCTGCATAGCAGTGAAAGTTTATGCCATGTTTATGAATAATTTCACCTAGTGGAAGCATATAGAGTGTAAATAATAGCGGTCCCAGTACCGACCCCTGTGGAACACCATACTTTACTTTTGTAGTTTCCGAGCATTTATTATTTACATAAACAAATTGAGAGCGGTCAGTCAAATATGATTTGAACCAAGAGAGTGCGAGTCCTTTAACACCTACTGTATTTTCTAGCCTCTCCAGTAAAATGTTATGATCGACCGTATCAAACGCTGCACTAAGATCTAATAGAACAAGAAAAGAGACACATCCATTATCAGAAGACATTAACAACTCGTTAACTACTCTAATTAATGCGGTTTCGGTACTATGGTTGGGTCTAAATCCTGATTGAAATTTTTCATGAATACAATTTTCATTCAAATAAGAACATAGCTGTTTGGAAACGACTTTTTCTAATATCTTTGAGACAAAAGGAAGGTTTGAAATTGGCCTATAATTAGATAAAACATGTGGATCAAGATTAGGTTTTTTAATCAGGGGTTTAATAACAGCACTTTTAAACAATTTAGGTACATATCCAAGGCTAAGGGATGCATTGATTAATGTAAGCAGGGGCTCTACAATAGCTGGGAGTAAATCTTTAAGTAAACGAGTTGGAACAGGATCGAGTATATACGATGATGACTTCGATGATTTAATCAACACAGTTAGTTCATTTTGGGAGATTGGATTAAAGGAATTGAGTTGGATTAACTCGTTACTATTATCACCAATGCTGCTCGGAGTGAGTCCATACTTAACATTGGCAAGTGACACACTTTGACTCTGAAGTCGTATTTTTTCTATCTTGTCATTAAAGAATTTTAAAAAATCATCGCTGGTACAGTCAGGCGGTATATTAGATTCAGTTTCATTGGCGTTTTTAGTTAATTTGGACACTGTCTCAAAAAGGAATCTAGGATTGTTCTTATTTTTCTCTATTAGGGACGAATAATATGAAGATTTAGCTTTTATAAGGGCGTGTTTATACTCAGATAGAGCATCTTTCCAAGCAATCTTATACACTTCCAGTGTAGTGTGACGCCACTTGCGTTCTAATTTCCGTGCTGCTTGTTTAAGTGCGCATGTGTGGTCATTGTACCATGGAGCAAGTTTTTTCTCCCTAATCAGTTTGGTTTTGAGTGGGGCTACGTTATCTAAGGTTGCGCGCAATACAGTCTCTAGGTTTTGAGTTGCCTGATCTAGTTCTTTAGGTTCCGATGCTGATATATTTGGTAATTCTGGTAGGCAGTTTATGAACGCTGCTGCAGTTGCAGATGTAATAGTGCGCTTATATTTAAAACGATTTGGTTGCTGTACCTTATTGGACAGGGACACTTCATCAATTAGTAGAGAGTGATCAGAGATTAAGTCATTCTGTGGTACAATTTCCAGGTTGTCTATGTTTATACCATAAGTAAGTATTAAATCTAAGGTATGTTTACAGCGGTGAGTGGGTCCTGTTACATTTTGGGTGATGCCTAAAGATTTTAAAATAGAGTCAAACGCAGTTTTGAGTGGATTACACTTATCCTCATAATGAATATTAAAGTCACCAACAATTAAAGCTTTTTTAGTTGATAAAACTAATTTAGAAAGAAAATCTGCAAATTCGTTAAGAAATTCTGAGTAAGGACCAGGGGGTCGATAAACAGTAACCAGTTTAAACATACTAGTTTTATCAGATGAACATTTATTGGTTATGTCAGAAAAAAGAACTTCAAACGAGTTTGTTATGGGAGTTGATTTTACAGTGAGACCTATGTCCTTGTCATAAATTGCGACTATTCCTCCACCACGACCGCTAAGACGTGGCTTATGTTCATAACTGTAACCCGGAGGAGATGCTTCATTTAAACTTAGATACTCATCAGGTCTAGCCCAGGTCTACTGTTTTGCATGCAAGTGACCTGATGTTTAGAAGTCCTAACTTTAGTTTAGCTTTACTATGGTTTTCATGATGCTCATTTAGATTAATTTTAATTAAGTTATTATGACATACTTTTTGATTTTGTTTTGGCTTACACCTGCCACGGTAAACAGACACAGTCTCAATGGTTTGTGACCTAAGGATTCCGGGTGACGTCCGATGGCGACTCGCAGACAGTTGGTTAGGCCTGTTAGTCTGCTGCCTGGTCTTGGCTCTGGATAGTCATTTAACACTATCTGCCACTACACTAACGCGGTGGTAAAGCCTGTCACCTATGCTGCAAGAAATGCGAGCAGCACCCTCCCACGTGGGGTGGACACCATCCCGCTTCAAAAGACCAGGCCTTCCCTCAAAGGTGGACCAATTATCTACAAAATCAATGCAGTTTTCTGAGCACCATTTAGACATCCAGCGGTTCAGCGACAACAACCTGCTGTAGGTTTCGCCACTGGGTCGAATCGGTAAGGGGCCAGAGCACACTACTGCCTGTCCCAACTTTTTTGGAATGTGTTGCAGGCCTGAAATGCAGGAATGGAGGTATATTAACAAATGAAATGACGCTGAGCAGACGAAACATGAAATATCTTGGGTTCAAACTGTCTGCAATCAAATAAAAGTCAAAGTAAATGTAAGGAACACTGCATTTTATACTGCCCCAACTTTTTCTGATTTGGGGTTGTAGTTCTTTGTTGACTCTGCATCTACACAGTTGATAACCAAATTACCGAATTTTATCATTTTTATATCACAAAAAGCAAATAATTCATTAAGCAAATAATTTTTTAAACTACATTTATTATTACTCTATAAAAAGCATGAAAAACATTAAATTTGCAATACCTATCTATTGCATATTGAACCTAAAAATGGGTACACAGTTAACCTTTCATGCATCAATTCAAAAGTTTGACAGGCCAACAGCACAAATTGAATTTTTTCAAGAAGAACTTTCCCAAATGCTTGATAAAGTAAAAAAAAAAAAACATACTCCTTTCCAAAGCATGGGACAATTCAACAGATAGGAATAGGAAAAATAGGAAGTGTAAGTATATTGCCAGAAACTTAAGTGTCTGTAGTGCTACGAAAACTGGCACTGATATTACCAAAATGGCATTGCATTGCTAGCCAAGCTAAAAGAAAGGGGGCTCAGGAAAGAGAGGGCTAAGATTTGTAGGGGTCAGTTGTCTGCAACAGGTTATCAATTATCTGCTCAAAAAGGAAAGGCTGCAGATGGAAAAAGAGTAGGTTGAGCTGAAGTGGGAAAACTACAAAAGAGGGAGGGGCACTATATAGAATTGGTGAAATTAAAGAGGGCTAAACTTGACATCATGGTCAAGCAGCTCTTAGCAGCAGAGTTTCAGCTAACCAGGCTACCTATTTCTGTGCCAGTTATACTGCCTTCTGAACAAGGTTAGATACATAGCCAAGTAACAATAGTAAATAGACTTTACTGATTTTTGACTAATGGATATATAAAATGCTTCACATTTTGTGGCAGTGTCATTAACCCAGTACTGCAGACTCTGTGTAGAAGATGCAAGGACAAGATTTCTTTCAATTTTATAATTTATCTTTCAGGTGATGGACACAAATAAAGTTTATTAAAAACTTGCATCCTTAAAATGACTGGGATTCTTTATTATGTTTTTAACAAAAATGTAGCAAACATAGGACACTAATACATTTTTAAAAATTAGGCAAAAACATTGCTTATTATTGCCTGTGTTTACAAGGTAAAGTCCTCTTCTCACTCCTGGTATTCTGCAGGAACAGGAATGTTTACTTTTTTTTCTTTCCCCGTCTTCCTCCTCATCTTCCTCATCAGGAAGGCTTACACCAGTATACAATGTTTTACAGCATACAGTTGCGTAACTAGGAGCTCATGGGCCCCAGTGCAAAAAAATGAGCCCGCTCAACAAATTTCAACTGACCCTTCGCCCCCTTCGTGCACTATTACTTTCTACAGTACTGCATACCTAATGTAGCTAATACAGTACATAATATGGTTACCCCTAATATGATGTCTGGACTAAATGCTTTTAAAATGTCATTGTCATGTCATAGAATCAATCTGGGCATCACCCAGGATGTAATGCGACCTACTTACCGCTGTAAACATACAGTGTATCACAAAAGTGAGTACACCCCTCACATTTCTGCAAATATTTCATTATATCTTTTCATGGGACAACACTATAGAAATAAAACTTGGATATAACTTAGAGTAGTCAGTGTACAACTTGTATAGCAGTGTAGATTTACTGTCTTCTGAAAATAACTCAACACACAGCCATTAATGTCTAAATAGCTGGCAACATAAGTGAGTACACCCCACAGTGAACATGTCCAAATTGTGCCCAAATGTGTCGTTGTCCCTCCCTGGTGTCATGTGTCAAGGTCCCAGGTGTAAATGGGGAGCAGGGCTGTTAAATTTGGTGTTTTGGGTACAATTCTCTCATACTGGCCACTGGATATTCAACATGGCACCTCATGGCAAAGAACTCTCTGAGGATGTGAGAAATAGAATTGTTGCTCTCCACAAAGATGGCCTGGGCTATAAGAAGATTGCTAACACCCTGAAACTGAGCTACAGCATGGTGGCCAAGGTCATACAGCGGTTTTCCAGGACAGGTTCCACTCGGAACAGGCTTCGCCAGGGTCGACCAAAGAAGTTGAGTCCACGTGTTCGGCGTCATATCCAGAGGTTGGCTTTAAAAAATAGACACATGAGTGCTGCCAGCATTGCTGCAGAAGTTGAAGACGTGGGAGGTCAGCCTGTCAGTGCTCAGACCATACGCCGCACACTGCATCAACTCGGTCTGCATGGTCGTCATCCCAGAAGGAAGCTGACGCACAAGAAAGCCCGCAAACAGTTTGCTGAAGACAAGCAGTCCAAGAACATGGATTACTGGAATGCCCTGTGGTCTGACGAGACCAAGATAAACTTGTTTGGCTCAGATGGTGTCCAGCATGTGTGGCGGCGTCCTGGTGAGAAGTACCAAGACAACTGTATCTTGCCTACAGTCAAGCATGGTGGTGGTAGCATCATGGTCTTGGGCTGCATGAGTGTTGCTGGCACTGGGGAGCTGCAGTTCATTGAGGGAAACATGAATTCCAACATGTACTGTGACATTCTGAAACAGAGCATGATCCCCTCCCTTCGAAAACTGGGCCTCATGGCAGTTTTCCAACAGGATAACGACCCCAAACACAACCTCCAAGATGACAACTGCCTTGCTGAGGAAGCTGAAGGTAAAGGTGATGGACTAAACCCAATTGAGCACCTGTGGTGCATTCTCAAGTGGAAGGTGGAGGAGTTCAAGGTGTCTAACATCCACCAGCTCCGTGATGTCATCATGGAGGAGTGGAAGAGGATTCCAGTAGCAACCTGTGCAGCTCTGGTGAATTCCATGCCCAGGAGGGTTAAGGCAGTGCTGGATAATAATAGTGGTCACACAAAATATTGACACTTTGAGCACAATTTGGACATGTTCACTGTGGGGTGTATACTTATGTTGCCAGCCATTTAGACATTAATGGCTGTGTGTTGAGTTATTTTCAGACGACAGTAAATCTACACTGCTATACAAGTTGTACACTGACTACTCTAAGTTATATCCAAGTTTCATGTCTATAGTGTTGTCCCATGAAAAGATATAATGAAATATTTGCAGAAATGTGAGGGGTGTACTCACTTTTGTGATACACTGTATCTTAGACTTATTCAACTCTCGGTATTGACATAGACAATCTTGCTGTAATGCCACAAATGGCCTAATTTCAGATCACTATTTCTAAATATATCTACTGTATTGAACTACTAATATTATCCAATTACAAACCCAGTTTCAAAATATTTGGGACAGTACAGAAAATGCAAAAAATAAAAATGCAAATTATGCACCTTTATCCAATTATGACTGAATAGAATTTGAGCTATTGAGGGTTATGAGCCTTGCTCAGTGGCCCAACAGTGGCAACTTGGTGGTGATAGGGATAGAACTGATCAAGTACTTTAACCACTGATCTACAACTGACCATAATTAAACAACCCATGTGCTGTCTAATTATAGGCCTATATCTATCTCCTAACAAACAGGGTCATGTCTGCACAGAAACAATATTCGGCAAACAGTTCATTCTGGATTTAGACACAACCATAGTTCTGAAGTGGTGTTTCACTGGGGTCAGTGTTGGAACTCTTATTATATACACTCTACATGCTATAATTAAGAATAATTGTTGGAACTCTTATTATATACACTCTACATGCTATAATTAAGAATAATTATTCATAAACATGGTATTATTTTCCACTGTTTTGCAGATGACACACAGTTACAGTGTATCACAAAAGTGAGTACACCCCTCACATTTCTGCAGATATTTAAGTATATCTTTTCATGGGACAACACTGACAAAATGACACTTTGACACAATGAAAAGTAGTCTGTGTGCAGCTTATATAACAGTGTAAATTTATTCTTCCCTCAAAATAACTCAATATACAGCCATTAATGTCTAAACCACCGGCAACAAAAGTGAGTACACCCCTAAGAGACTACACCCCTAAATGTCCAAATTGAGCACTGCTTGTCATTTTCCCTCCAAAATGTCATGTGATTTGTTAGTGTTACTAGGTCTCAGGTGTGCATAGGGAGCAGGTGTGTTCAATTTAGTAGTACAGCTCTCACACTCTCTCATACTGGTCACTGAAAGTTCCAACATGGCACCTCATGGCAAAGAACTCTCTGAGGATCTTAAAAGACGAATTGTTGTGCTACAAGAAGATTACCAACACCCTGAAACTGAGCTGCAGCACAGTGGCCAAGATCATCCAGCATTTTAAAAGAGCAGGGTCCACTCAGTCCAAAGAAGCTGAGTGCACGTGCTCAGCGTAACATCCAACTGCTGTCTTTGAAAGATAGGCGCAGGAGTGCTGTCAGCATTGCTGCAGAGATTGAAAAGGTGGGGGGTCAGCCTGTCAGTGCTCAGACCATACGCCGCACACTACATCAAATTGGTCTGCATGGCTGTCACCCCAGAAGGAAGCCTCTTCTGAAGTCTCTACACAAGAAAGCTCGCAAACAGTTTGCTGAAGACATGTCAACAAAGGACATGGATTACTGGAACCATGTCCTATGGTCTGATGAGACCAAGATTAATTTGTTTGGTTCAGATGGTCTCAAGCATGTGTGGCGGCAATCAGGTGAGGAGTACAAAGATAAGTGTGTCATGCCTACAGTCAAGAATGGTGGTGGGAATGCCATGGTCTGGGGCTGCATGAGTGCAGCAGGTGTTGGGGAGTTACATTTCATTGAGGGACACATGAACTCCAATATGTACTGTGAAATACTGAAGCAGAGCATGATCCCCTCCCTCCGGAAACTGGGTCGCAGGGCAGTGTTCCAGCATGATAATGACCCCAAACACACCCCTAAGACGACTACTGCTTTATTGAAGAGGCTGAGGGTAAAGGTGATGGACTGGCCAAGCATGTCTCCAGACCTAAACCCAATAGAACATCTTTGGGGCATCCTCAAGTGGAAGGTGGAGGAGCGCAAAGTCTCGAATATCCGCCAGCTCCGTGATGTCGTCATGGAGGAGTGGAAAAGCATTCCAGTGGCAACCTGTGAAACTCTGGTAAACTCCATGCCCAGGAGAGTTAAGGCAGTTCTGGGAAATAATGGTGGCCACACAAAATATTGACACTTCAGGAACTTTCACTAAGGGGTGTACTCACTTTTGTTGCCGGTGGTTTAGACATTAATGGCTGTATATTGAGTTATTTTGAGGGAAGAATAAATTTACACTGTTATATAAGCTGCACACAGACTACTTTTCATTGTGTCAAAGTGTCATTTTGTCAGTGTTGTCCCATGAAAAGATATACTTAAATATCTGCAGAAATGTGAGGGGTGTACTCACTTTTGTGATACACTGTATCTATATATTAGCCAAACCACTTGATATTCACTCAGAAAGTAAGATTAAGGATTGTGTAATTGACATAGAAGACCAAATGTTATGTAACAATATGTGTTTTTCTACTAAATTCAGATAAAACTGAGATATAACTTGTCAGATCCAAGGCCGTGAGTGATAAGTTATCCAAGCTGGTGTTAAATCTAAAAAAAAATATTGAGCCTCACAATGGATTCAGACCTCTTCTTTGATTTAAGTAACATAACTATTTCATTTGCGTTATATCTTTAAAAAGAAATACACTTTCTGGTAATAATGTAAATAGGTTGCATTGGTTGTGTTAGATTAATGCATTTGTCACTGGATATTCTGGTAGATCCATTAACAAGCTCCAGCTGGTTCAAATGCAGCAGCTTGAGAGCTAACTAGAACTAGAAAGTTTGATCATATTAACTCTGTTCTATCATCTCTGCACTGGTTTTAGAAATTCCGGAATACAAAGTATCTTTACTAATCTATTGTGTTATGGCATTTGGGGTATGCGCAAACTATAAATAGGTGGGGATATTTATTTATCCCTTTATTTATTGCCAAACGCTAATACCTTCTGCAGAAGAAGTGTTTAAACATTTAGTCAGTCATCTATTGGTTCTTAGGATTAATTAGTAGTCAGGTGGCACATTCAGTGAGAAGATAAAAGCCACGGTGTTTGTATGGACCTGACTTCCACTTTTGCTGCATGAAGGAGAGTTGAATTGTTTGACATGGGTTGCAGTCACCGCTGGAAGAACAAGGTGATTGGTTTGGTTAACAAATATTAACATAGTATTAGCTTCGTCAGAATTGGCGACATATCTCCACCCTGCATGTTATGAGTATAGTGCTTGCATTCCTTAAATGGACTTCAGTGTTCAGGCTACCTATGGAGTGCAGCTGGTATGAGTGCGTTGCAGTGTTGGCGGGTTCCTTGTACAAGTGTGCGTAATAACAGTGCATGCTCACTAGTGGATTGAGTCCTGGCTATCTGCAGGCCACCGTTTTTCCCTGTTTTATTATGTTTTAATCAGTTGTCTTTCCCATATAAAGTTTTTTTATTGATTGTGTTATATAAATGTATGTGGAGAACATTTGTAACTGAGCTGTCTACCTTGTAGTAGTTTGAGAACATGTAATTAGGAATTTGTAGACTGACATTCATATTAACATCCTGATGCAACAGTACTGACTACCAACTGGCATTGTTGGTATATTAAGTCAGAGAGTGTGGCGTGGGGTGTATTATATGTGAGGATTGAAGTGCACCAAACCATAGTTTAGCGTAATCCAAATTTAGGGGGTGTTCCTCCCATCCGTTCTCCTTTTCCCTTTCATCTCTTGTGAGTTCCTTTACCCTACCATACCACACTATTAAGAGCTACATGGTGTAGCTACACAATATTTATGTTATTAAACAATACAGCCCAGGTGCAGGGCTAATTAAAAGTTCCTATAATTTAACAATTATAGCATCTACGGTGATATAGACGCTCGGGCATCTAATGTGATACAGACGCCGACAAGCCTTTTTTGCCAGGGTGGTGGTATGGCAGGACCATGACATGTCCTTTGAGATCACTTAGAAAAGCCAATCCACCTTCTGCATGTTTTGAGAGAAGAAATAAATGGAGTACCCTAAGAAAAGAAAATGACAGAGAGGCATGGATTGAAACCCAAGCCCTTGGGACCCATGCTGCTTTGTGATAACCACTCCACCAGCTGTGACACCCAAAGTAGCACATTTTGATAGATCTGTATGTTATTATAACTAGTGGTACCCAAAGGCACCAGCTGTGACACCCAAAGTAGCACATTTTGATAGATCTGTATGTTATTATAACTAGTGGTTATAACACATCTAGCTAGATGTGTATCTTATTAAACACTATAGGTAGCACATTTTGATAGATCTATATAAACCACAGCAGCACTAGCAAAAACCACTGTTGTCTGTTTATGTTTTTACCAAAAGTAGGAAAATATTTTAAACCCTGTTGTCCTTGTATCTGCTAAATTAACTCATTATTAAAGACATAAAGTTGTCTGTCTGCTATCTTAGAATTTTCATTAAGTTTCGAGTTTTAAGTTTTGAGTAAATGTGTTGGCTAGAACTACCATGGACTACCATGGCTCCTATCACTACAGCGGGTTCTTCGTGCTGCTCCAACTGCTACAGACTCCTACGGAAAATCGCTGTGCTGGAGACAAAAATGCTCACAATCCTACCTGGAACGGACAGGAGAAATGGTTCCAGATCACTCGAGGGTGAGTCAAACTCTAACACAGAACAACTAAGGCTAAACTACGGTGGCCGAGAAGTGCAAAACAACTTTACATTTCAGAAAACAAAATTACAAAAAAACAAAAACAAATTTACAACGAAAGCAAAAACAAATTTACAAGTGCTTGGGTACCCAGTGTTTGTAAATTTGTTTTGGCATATGTAAAAGTGTTTCAGCACTTGTAAATTTGTTTTGGCATATGTAAAAGTGTTTCAGCACTTGTAAATTTGTTTTCGGCATATGTAATTTTGTTTTCTAAAATGTTAATTTGTTTTGCACTTCTCGGCCGCACATTTCTGACGGAAAAGGTAGGTACAATAAACCGGAAGTGCGTGTTGCTTACCTGCTGTCAATCAAACTGTTTCTCAGCGGTAAAGTGAACGGAGTTTGTGATGGTGACGATAAACAAGGTTTTGTCTAGTTTGTGGAAATCATTTTATCCAGTTGACCCGCTATTGTTTTTCTTGTGGAAAGTTATTAGATTGTGCAGATGTTTAGACGTGGCGTGTGCATCTCTATCTACTGTCCGCTCTTCTAAACATCTAAGGAATTCCCACAAGGAAAACAAAAGCGAAATAATGAAAGTAATTAACACAAAATGGACAAAACATTGTTTATTAGGGACGGAACATTTGATACCGAGGCTTTAAAGCTTGTTTCACTTTTGTAACAGTGGACTCAGTGTATCGGAGCTTATATATAAAACCTTTGTTCTCATGACTGTGTAAGGTGCCCCCCCTCCCCCCAGGTATTTTCAGCACAATCAGGAAAAAAGCTTCAAAAGCTTAAATGAGGCTTCATCTGCACTCATACAGCGGTGTATTAAACAGGTTATGTTGCGCACACAGCGCGTTACTAAGAATAAAAGTGAACACTACTTAATATAATTAATTAAACAGCAGTTTCCTTCTGTTTTTATACACATCACTCTGTCTCCCATTGATAAAAATACAGAACAAAGCGTCCTGTAGCAGTTCAATACAGAACGCGGCGTTTAGTCTCCAGATAAAGAAGGATTCTGTATTTTACGGGATGGTTGGTAACCCTGGTTTGATTGTCTCTTATATAATCAGTGAGATAAAACACAGCACCAAAGCTTCATCAGTCCCGCACATTCCTGCTGCTTTAATATAAGCTCCGATACACTGAGTCCAGTGTTACAAAAGTGAAACAAGCTTTAAAGCCTCGGTATCAAATGTTCCGTCCCTAATAAACAATGTTTTGTCCATTTTGTGTTAATTACTTTCATTATTTCACTTTTGTTTTCCTTGTGGGAATTCCTTAGATGTTTAGAAGAGCGGACAGTAGATAGAGATGCACACACCACGTCTAAACATCTGCACAATCTAATAACTTTCCACAAGAAAAACAATAGCGGGTCAACTGGATAAAATGATTTCCACAAACTAGACAAAACCTTGTTTATCGTTACCATCACAAACTCCGTTCACTTTACCGCTGAGAAACAGTTTGATTGACAGCAGGTAAGCAACACGCACTTCCGGTGTTATTGTACCTACCCTTTCCGTCAGAAATGTGTGGCCGAGAAGTGCAAAACAAATTTACATTTTAGAAAACAAAATTACATATGCCGAAAACAAATTTACAAGTGCTGAAACACTTTTACATATGCCAAAACAAATTTACAAACACTGGGTACCCAAACACTTGTAAATTTGTTTTTGCTTTCGTTGTAAATTTGTTTTTGTTTTTTTGTAATTTTGTTTTCTGAAATGTAAATTTGTTTTGCACTTCTCGGCCACCGTACTAAACAGCTTAACAGACTTCCCGAAGCTTGACAGAATTCAATCAAAACAGGGGAACAGAAACGAACCATGTGAGAGAATAAGTCGGTGGCAAAAACTTGGAGCGAAACCAAAAGCACAAAAACAGCAGGTGGCTGTCTTAATTTCTTCCACACCAGACTGTTCATCATGGGCTCAGAAAGCTAAAACTATTCCAAAAGCTAGCACAATTGCACCCCGTGGAAAAATAGCAGGGTCGCAACAAAAACCGATCCCTTTGCTGAATCGTTTTGAACCGCTCAGAAAACTGATCGAGGTTATCCCCAGTGGTAATGGTAACGAAACAAAACCAGCGAAGCTGACTATAAAAGGGGACTCAAAGCGGGCTAGCAAAAACACGAGGCTGATTAAGCAGAGGCCCTTGCCTGACGCAGAGAACGCTCCGAAAACTCTGATCGTCGGTGACTCTGCCATCAAGAATATAGGCAGCAGATCAATGCTAACATGCTGTCTCCCAAATGTGACTGTCTCGGAATTAAATGAGGAACTTCCCAATATCCTCTCCCAGCATGGAGTGATCGACTAAATTATTCTGCACGTGGGCAGAAATGACATTCGCAGAGAGGAGTCAGAAATCTTAAAGAACAACTTCACTGAACTGTTTAATACACTTGAGAAGCTGAATGCTCAGAAGTTCATCAGTGGGCCTCTCCTAGCCCGAGGATCTAATATGTTTTCACGGCTACTCAACCTCAACACGTGGCTAAGCAGAACCTGCAGTTTGAAAGGTATGGATTATATTGACAATTTGAATTTATTCTGGGGACGCAGAGAATTTTTTTACCCAGATGGCACCCACCTAAGCAAGACTGGAGTGAAGGCACTAAAGGACAACCTCCATTTTGCTCTTCCCCACCCATCTGCTTCTTGGACTGACTCGACACAATACGTGCATCCTCAACCTCCCTCACCTGCTTTCAACCATGAAGGACTATCAAACATACAATCCCCATCACTGGAGAACACAGCTCAGGCTGAGTTTCTGACTCTTGACGAAAGCTATTACGACCTTCATCATCAGGCAGTGACACAGCAGTCAACAGCAGAGACATCACAGTCATCCTCCAATTTCTCTCTCTCAACAACATCACCTCCACATATGGATTTCACAGAGAAAATGGAGAAACTGGTGTGTGTTGGGACTAAATTCTCACACTCCATCTCAGCCAGTCCACAGGTTTCACCCAAAAAGTGCAGGGCACCCCTTCCCCCCTGTCCACAGCCCCCTCCCCGTTCTCTGAGGCCACTTCAGCACCGTCAGCAGCAGCCTTGTACTTCATCTACTCTGGTTGTACAGAGTTCAGAATGTTCAGCGAGTGCTACTGATAGCGGCTTCAGAATACAAAACAATGATAACACGTTGTGATGTGTTCAGGGTCCTTGCTATAGCAGATATGATACTGACAACAGTTTGGAGAGTAAGCTTGGACCCAGTATGCCTGAAATGTTTTCTATTCCTGTGTTGATTAGAAATAGAAAGAATAGAACGCATTCAGCATATCAAGTCAACCAGTCTAACCTCTTACCTGTACCACGACAACCTCGGGCTGCCCCAGGGGCTCCTGTGGTTCCTTTAAAGCTAGCTCTGCTTAATGTTAGATCTCTAGCCAACAAATCATTTTTAGTGAATGACAATTCTAAACAGCACCAGCAAACTTCAGTTCTATGAATGTGTGTCGAAGTGGTAGGAAAGGTGGAGGAGTAGTTGCCTTATTTAAAGATGTATTCCAGTGCAAAGAGACTGTGCTTGGCAATTTTATGTCTTTTGAATACCTGTTTTATTTTGAAGGGTACTCCCAAAATTTTATTTTTAACCATTTATAAACCTCCAAGATACTCTGCACATTTTATAGATGAATTTGCTGAACTACTGTCAGTTATCTCCACTGAGTACAGATTTTTCATCATAACTGGGGATTTTAACATCCATTTAGATAATAACAAGGACAATAACACCAAATAACTTTTTGGACTTTTTGACACGTTTGGTCTATTGCAACATGTGAAAGGGCCTACACATATTCGAGGGCACACTCTGGATCTAGTTAATTCCAAAGGTCTTAAAATTTTTTCTGTTATGGTCAAGGACTTGACCCTCTCTGATCATTTTTGTGTCTTCTTTGAAATGCTGATCACTCCAGATGCTCAAACTAGCTCCGTTTCTGTTAAGAAAAGGTATATAAATGAAAGTACTAGTTCTCGGTTTATGGAGGCCATAGCTATATCACCAACTTTAATTGCAGAGTCAGTTGATGAACTTCTGGATAACTTTAACGTGAAAATATTGACTGTCATGGATGTGGTTGCCCCGGTAAAAGTCATGAAAACATTGAGCAAACAGAAAGCACCATGGCGTAACACAATGATGGTAATAGCTCTGAAAAGAGAATGCAGGAGAGCTGAACGTACAGTAGTGTTAAAAAAAATAGCAGTGATTTTAAAAAAGAGAATAAAGCACAAAGTCATTATAATAACTTTTATTTCCATAAATGCAAATGCACTGAAAATACTACACTTTCAATTCTAAATCAAAACATTAACAAAATTTAGCCAGTTTGTGTTAATCCTTTACAGAAAGTTAAGAAAAATGATTAGGCTGTTCAAAATAATAGCAGTGCCAGCATTTTTCTTTAAAAACTCAAAAAATGTATGTATAAACTGAAAAAAATGTTTGAGGTTTCACTTTACTATAAATTACTGAACTAATATTTAGTGGCATAACAATTGTTTCCAAGATTTGTGTTGTATGGAGTCGACCAACTTCTGGCACCTCTGAACAGGTATTCCAGTCCAGGATGATTAGACTACATTCCACAGTTCTTCTGCAATTTTGGGTTTTGCCTCAAAAGAACGCATTTCAGATATCAGCCCACAAGTTCTCTCTGGGATTGAAGTCAGGGGATTGGGCTGGCCACTCTATTACCTCAATCTTGTTTGGGTGTAACCAAGATGTTTTGGGTCACTGTCATGTTGAAACACCCATTTTAAGGACATTTCTTCTTCAACATAGGGCAACATGATCTCCTTAAGTATTCTGATATATTTAAACTGATCCATGATCCCTTGTATGCCATAAATAGGCGTAACACCATGGTATGAAAAACATCCCCATATCATCTTGTACCACCATGCTTTACTGTCTTCACAGTGTACTTTGGCTTGAATTCAGTGCTCGAGGGTCGTCTGACATACTGTCTACGGCCACTAGACCCAAAAAGAAAAATTTTGCTTTCACCAGTGCACAAAATGTTGAGCCATTTCTCTTTGGACCAGTCAATGTGTTCCTTGGCAAATTTGAACCCATTCAGGTCGTGTCTTTTTCTTAACAACGGGACTTGGACTGCAAGGAGTTCTTGCTGGTAAATTGGCTTCACTTAATCATCTTCTGTACTCACTGGTAACTTCAGATGTTCCTTGATCTTTCTGGAGGTGATCATTGGCTGAATATTTGCCATTTTGGCTATTCTTCAATCCTTTCGAACAGTAGTTCCACGCTTCCTTCCGCGTCTTTCAGGTTTTGGTTTTCACTTCAAGGCATTTGAGATCATTTTAGCTGAACAGCCGATAATTTGCTGCACTTCTCTGTATGTTTTTTCCATCTACAATCAACTTTTTAATCAAAGTACGCTGTTCATCAGAACAATGTCTGGAACAACCCATTTTACCCAGTATTTCAGAAGGAAATGCGCTGTGACCAACCTGTGCAACATTTGCCACCCTCCTACCTTAAATAAGGGCCAAAATTGACAATTGAAAATTGACTTCACCATCTGAACTCCTCACTGCTATTATTTTGAACAACCCCCTTTCAATCAATGCTTCGATTACTCAGAATGAGCGGCATGCATGTCCTAATTGTTGGGTTTGTTTTGTTTTCATTACTCTACTACACTTTCAAGTAAATTATTTGCTATGTAGACATACTGTATCACTTCTACTAAAAACAGTGATTCATCAAGGTTAATGGTGTTGGACTGCTATTTTTTTGAACACCACTGTAAGTGGAGGAAAACTAAACTTCAAATCCACTATGATCTCTATAAGCAAAGCCTTTGTAGTTTTAACTCTGAGTTATGCAGGGCTAGACAGCTGTACTTCTCTAAGATCATTAACAGGAACATCAACAACACCCGCACTCTATTCAACGTGGTCGACAAGCTTACAAATCCTCCAAAACAGATCACGCCAGAACTTCTGTCCACAGAGAAATGTAATGAATCTGCTCAAAAATCTAAACTATTAGACTGACCATCAACGCCACTCAAACGATGAAACCATGCTGCCCCTACAGACACCTAAAAATAACATGACTGTCACAATTTAATACAATAGACCAAAATACTCTAGAGAAAACAGTTCAGCATCTTTAACTCTGTAAAAACTGATTTGCAACAAATAGTTAATGGCTCACTAGCATCAGGCGTTTTCCCAAAGTCACTGAAAACAGCTGCCAATAAACCCCTCCTTAATTGGTTCAGGTCTTACTTAGAAGACCTGAGTTACTTCGTCACTATTGGCAGCTGTGAATCTGACAGGGTGGCTATGACATGTGGAATCCAACAGGGATCAGTTCTCTGACCTCTTCTGTTCAATCTTTATATGCTGCCATTAAGCCAAATGCTACAGGCTAACAACATTGATTACCATAGTTACGCAGATGACACACAGATATATCTGGCTCTCTCACCAGATGATTACAGCCCAATAGATTCACTGTGTCAGTGTCTGGAGGACATCAATAACTGGATGAGCCAGAATTTCTTACAGTTAAATAAGGACAAAACAGAGATTGTCGTGTTTGGCAGCAAAGAGAAGAGGATTAGTGTCAGTGAACACCTCAGTTCCCGGGCTCTAAAAACCAAAGACCAAGTCCGAAATCTTGGCGTTCTAATAGACTCAGATCTCACATTCACCAGCCATATTAAAACCATCACCAAAACAGCCTTCTACCATCTTAGAAATATAGCCAAAATCATGGGTCTAGTGTGCCAACAAGACCTAGAGAAGCTGATCCATGCTTTTATCTCCAGTAGGGTGGACTATTGTAATGGTCTCTTAACTGGACCATTAAACAGTTACAGCTCATTCAGAACGCTGCTGCTAGAGTTTTAACTAAGATGAAGAGAACTGAGCACATCACTCCAGTTCTAAAATCTCTACACTGGCTTCCGGTAAGTTACAGAATAGAATTTAAAGTGCTGCTACTGGTCTATAAATCACTGAATGGGTTCGGCCCAGAATACATCTCAGAAATGTTTAGAGAATATAGAGTCCAAACTAAACATGGTGAAGCAGCATTTAGCTGTTGGGCTGCATATAACTGGAACAGACTGCCAGGAGATATTAGATGTTCCGCAAATGTAGAAGTGTTTAAATCCAGGTTAAAAACTTTTCTTTTTTCTTGTGCCTATGATTGAGCTTGAAATTTTTGCTATTACCCTATTTCTTTTAGTTTTTCATACTCTTAATAATTCTTTTTATAAAGTAGTGTACATTCTAAATTGTAGTGTATATTTTACTATATTTTCTTTTAGTTTTCATGTTTTAATTGCTTATCTCTCTTGTTTTATTTTCATATTTCTTAAATTGTAGGGTATATTTTACAATATTTTCTTTTAATTTTTCACGTCCTTAATTTTTTAATCTCTCTTGGTTGAATTTCATGCTCTCTTAATTGTAACTAAATGTTTGCAAGAAGTCTTTCTGAGATTCTAGAACTTTAGGAATGTTTTAATGCTTTTAATTAATTATTTTTTCCTTATGTAAAGCACTTTGAATTGCCACTGTGTATGAAAGGTGCTATACAAATAAACTTGCCTTGCCTTGCCTTGCCTTGAATCTGGCCTCATTCTGTCTTTACTGAACGTCAGAATGTTGGACTTGACGAGACATACCTATTTCTAACTATTTATTTCTGCTATAATTTTAAGCATCTTGCTTTGCATATGGAATGCCATAAACACATGTTGCACTTTGTTTAATATGAATCACTAATTAGAATTTGTTAAAAGGTTTAATAAAAACTTGGATTTCTTTGCATTGCACTTCTAACATAAGAAGCCTTTAATGTGATCACGATGGTGTGGTCACTTTAAAACTACAGTTTTGCACTATGTATATGTGACCTTTAGTGTCTCGTCCTGTCCTTTATCACATGACACTGGTTGGTGGATGAAGGGTTTCTTTATTCATCTGCCTGCAATGAGTTCAGCTACCACATAGATATTACAAAGAATGATCAGCCAGCCAGCCCACAGCACTGCTCTTTTCTTTTCCTGTCAGAGAATCTCTAACTCTGTAGACATTGATGGCTGGTCTTACAGACATGACTTCGTATGGGGTTGACTCCCATTTGTCTGCAATCTTACGCTTCCCTCTTTCACCTCTGTTGGCAAGAAGCACTCTATCCCCAACTGCCAAAGGAGAACCTTTCACCTTCTTGTCATACAGCTTAGCATGACGTGTCTGCTCTTTGAAGGTGTTCTTTTGCACAATTTGAGCTGCCTCATGCAAGTCTCTCTTTAGATGAGTCACAAACTCAAGATGACTGACTATGTCACCATTGCTGTTGCAGGCATGCTGAAACATGACATCAATGGGAAGTCTAGGAATCCTCCCAAACATTGATTGATTGATTGATTGAGTACTTTATTAATCCCCGAAGGGAAATTGTGGTGTTGCAGCAGCAATAACAATTATGACAAAAAACATCACACAGTGACATTACAATGAGGTAAATAAAGAATAAAAAAATTTGTACAAATGTAAATACAAGTAAGATATAAAATCTAAAAATATACATATATGAAGAAAATAAAATAAAATAATATAATAATAATATTAAAAAATAATAATATAATATAAAAACATCTAACAGGACAAGAACAAAAGAAACTAAAAAGGGGGGGGGGGGCTGAAGGTGCAGTTACAGACGTTGTGCAATTTGAAATTTTTAAATAAAAACAGTACCCTGTGCAAATTGTAAGTTTAATTGTCTTTCGTGGGTGTTATAGGTTCTGCGTCCTTCTCTTGCACCAGTGAGAGTTATTATAGGTTGCCACCGCTGTGGGCAGAAATGACTTCCTATAGCGCTCTTTGTTGCAGCGAAGTTGGCGGAACCTTCCACTAAAGGCACTTTGCTGTTTAATCAGCAGGTCGTGTAACGGGTGTGTGGTATTGTCCATTACGTTGAGCAGCTTGTGCAAAATTCTCTGCTCAATAACCAGCTCTAGGGGCTCCAGAGCAAAACCCAGCACAGAACCAGCCTTCCTGATAAGCTTGTTAAGCTTTTTGGAGTCTTTGGCTCTAATGCTGCTCCCCCAGCAGATGGCTGCATAGAAAATTGCACTTTCAACTACAGACTGGTAAAAAATGTGCAGCATCTTGCTGCATACATTGAAGGACCTGAGCCTCCTTAAAAAATAAAGTCTGCTCTGGCCTTTTTTGTAGACAGCCTCGGTGTTGCACTTCCAGTCCAGTCTGTTGTCAAGATGGACACCAAGGTATTTGTAACTTTCCACCACCTCCACATCCTCCCCCAGGATACAGAGGGGTTTCAAAGCAGCCCTGGTCTTCCTGAAGTCTAGGACCATCTCTTTTGTCTTGGTCACATTTAAAAGAAGGTGGTTGTTCCTTGACCACGAGACAAAGCGGTCAACCAGATCCCTGTACTCACTCTCATCTCCACCCCTGATACATCCCACCACTGCTGAGTCATCTGAGAACTTTTGTAGATGACAGGACTCAGAGTTGTACTGGAAATCTGAGGTATACAGGGTAAAGAGAAAAGGTGAGAGAACAGTCCCCTGCGGTGCTCCTATGCTGCTAACCACCTGATCAGAAACACCTCCTTTCAGTCGCACAAACTGCGGTCTGTCTGTCAGGTAGTCAGTAATCCAAGAGGAAGTGAAGGTGTCCACTTGCATTAATTGAAGCTTCTCTTTAAGCATCAAAGGCTGGATGGTGTTAAAAGCACTGGAGAAATCAAAGAATATAATCCTCACAGAGCTGCCAGCTAGATCCAAATGCGAGTGTGCTCGTTGTAGCAAGTAGATGATGGCGTCCTCAACACCAACCTCATGGCGGTAGGCGAACTGCAGTGGGTCCAGGGAGGTTGTCACCTGGGGTCTGAGATGGGCCAGAACAAGTCTCTCCATTGCCTTCATAATGTGTGATGTTAAGGCAATCGGTCTGTAGTCGTTGAGGGCAGAAGGAGAAGACTTCTTTGGTACTGGAACGAGGCACGATGTCTTCCACAGCACTGGAACCTTCATGAGACGCAGGCTCAGATTAAAGATGTGCTGCAGAACCCCACATAGCTGGTCCGCACAGGTTCTCAGGACTCTGGGGCTTATGCCATCTGGACCAGGAGCTTTGTTCCAACGTAGTCTTTCCAGCTGTCTCTTCACCTGGCTGCTGGAAACAAACAGACAGGGGGAGGGTGTACTGCAAGGCTCAGTTGTGTGAGACGTGGAGGGGGGTGAAGATTGAAGAGATTTTAAGTCCAATGTACAAGTACAAGTGAAGGGTGTAGAGGAGATGTGTGAATTGTTGGTACTGATGACTGGAGAGGTGTGACAGGAACACAAAGGTGGTACTGATAGCTGGAGAGGTGTGGCAGGAGAGGTGTGACTGGAACCCAAAGATGATGGGTCTGTGTGGTTGGGGGGTGGGGGGGGTGGGGGAGTGAAGGCTGAATGATCAGTGCTGAACCTATTAAAGAAATTGTTCAGCTCGTTAGCTCTAATTCCGTCACCCTCCGTCTGATTCATCCTTGCCTTGAAGCCCGTGATTGTTCTCATACCCGACCACACGTCCCTCACGTTGTTGTGTTGAAGCTTATTTTCGCGCTTCCGTCTGTACACCTCCTTGTTCTCTCTCAGCCTCACTTTTAGTTCCTTCTGTATTCTTTTGAGTGATTCAATGTCACCATCTCTGAAGGCTTTCTTCTTCCTATTTAACAGCTCCTTTAGATCACTGGTGATCCACGGCTTGTTATTAGGGAAGCATCGCACTGTCTTGGTGGGTATGATGTTGTCCACACAGAAATTGATGTACCCTGTTATACAGTCAGTTAAGGCATTGATGTCATCACCATGGGGCTCACAGAGTGCATCCCAGTTAGTGGCCTCAAAACAATCCTGCAGAGTCTCATTCGCTTCCTGTGTCCACCTCCTTACAATATGGGTCGTTGTGGGTTGCTCCTGAACAATGGGTGTGTAGGTGGGGGTAAGAAGAACAAGGTTGTGATCTGATTTGCCCAAGGGGGGGAGGGCAGTGGAGCTGTATGCATTCTTTATATTAGCATACAGTAAGTCCAGTGTTTTATGGTCTCTGGTGGAGCATTCCACAAACTGTTGAAAGGTAGGGAGTGTTTCAGAGAGTGAGGTGTGATTAAAGTCACCAGAGATAGCCAGGAAGGCGTTTGGGTGCCTTGTTTGAAGTCTGGCAGTGACTGTGTTGATGACGTCACATGCCGCGTCAGCGTCAGCAGATGGTGGTATGTAAACAATAACAATGTAGATGGCCTACATGATGCAGCGGGTCACCAAGGTCAGTCTCGCACACTGTCCCTAGCCAGGCAAAGATGTTTTTGGAGTGGCATGGAGCGTGATGTTATGAACCATGTTAAGTCCTGTGACCGATGCATTGTGGGAAAGACCTCTTGTTTCAAAGAGTCACAAGAGGAACCTCTTGTTTCAAAGAGTCAGGGACTACAAACAGGAAAAGCTTCTTGTTTGTGCGATGGTCTTTTCTTGTCTTATACAACATACCATCCCTAATGATAAATTTTTTCCAATGTCTAAGAAGCTTGATGACGCTACGAGGTTCAGCAGCTCGCTCACGCTTGGCGGGACGCTTGTGTCTTTGCACGTAAAACATGGCTCTGCCTATAGTGCCATCTTGTTCTTGCATAGTGAGTAGTCGGCTTTGTGGAAGAGTAGTGCTCGGATCTTCCTTCTGAAGTGTAGGAACATTTGGGCCTGTTTCAATCATTTGACTCACACCACCAGTACACTGTGCACTGAACAAGGCATCAATCTCATCTGCTGCTATTGAGCACTCTGCGACAGGCAGTGTAGGTTCATTCACCATCCCTTCAATTGAATCATCACTTGAGTTCTGAACCACTTGACAGTTGTTGGAGAACCTGAAGGCGTCTTGGACAGTTCCACCACTCACACCATTAACTTGGTTGAGAAGAGCAGTATAGGGCTCTGATACCAGGCGATGGCTGACACACGACTAAACAAATGGTTCCCGACTTAAGCCATCAGCAACAACATTCTTGGGACCAGGTATGTACTTCAGGTTAAAGCTGTAGGAAGCAAGCTTAGATATCCACCCTTGTTCACATGCGTCAAGTCGAGGTTTGGTCAGAATATATGTCAAGGGGTTGTTGTCAGTCCAAACTATGAAGTGTCTGCCTTTTAGCCAATGGCTAAATTTGTCACAAATCACCCATTTTAGTGCAAGAAATTCAAGCCTATGTGCAGGGTAGTTCATCTGAGATCTGGTCAGTGTTTTGCTTGCAAAAGCCACGGGTCTAGCTATTTTTGCACCAGGTGACATTTGAGAGAGGACTGCTCCGATTCCATCAAATGAAGCGTCCACAGCCAAAATGAAAGGTTCATTGAAGTTAGGATGGGCCAGAGTGACACTTGTCACGATGTCAAGTTTCAGAGACTCGAATGCCTCTTGACATTCTGTAGACCAATCAGGAGACAATTTGATGTGTCCTCCCTTCCCAGAGGTACGTTTGCCTGGTTCAGCAGTGAGCTTGAAAAGGGGCTTGGCCTTTGCAGAGCATCTCTCAATAAAGTGCTGATAATACATGACCATACCTAGAAATGACCTGATTTTCTTTGCACATGGTGTTTTCATGTCAGCTTCCATGAGGTCAGTTGCCTGGATGTCATTAATGGCCTTAACCTTATCTGGGTCTGTTTGAACACCATTCTCACATATGATGTGGCCAAGAAACCTCACAGATTGTCTAAGGAAGGAGCATTTTTTAGGTGCAAGTTTGAGGTTGTGTTCTGCAAGACGAGAGAACACCATCTGCAATCTCTGAAGTGCGATCTCTTCAGTTGGACCAAACACCAAAAGATCATCTAAGTAACAAAGCAGGCTTGTAAAGTTCTGATCACCGAATATAGACATCATCATACGCATGAACATAGCAGGACTGTTACACAGACCTTGAGAAAGACGAGTATATTCATGCAGCCCAAAGGGAGATGAAAATGCAGTATACTTCCTGTCGTCCTCATGTAGCGGAATGTTATAAAAGCCTGATGTGAGATCCATGGTGGAGAAGAATGCGTTCCCACCAAGTGCAGCTAAAGAATCTGCTTTATGAGGTAGTGGGTGGGCGTCCTTCACTGCTTTAAATGAAATGGAAGAAAGAGGTATTATACAAAAGTCACACAGTGAATATGCATCACCACTCGTTCTGGTGTGGAAGAAAAACGGTGATCTTAGAATTTGCACTGACTTTAGGTGGCTCAATGCTAGCATTGTATAATACCTCTTTCTTCCATTTCATTTAAAGCAGTTCTCAGCTTTTCGTAATGACTCGGAGGAATGCGTCGGTATGGCAATCGGAAAGGTTTATCATCAAACAAGTGAATGCGATGTACAAAGCCCTTGGCTTCACCACAGTCCATTTTGTGTCTGGAAAACACTGATTCATACTGCTCAATGAGTCGAAGCAGTTTGTCCTTGAACTCTAGTGACACCTCACATGATCTCAAGTCCAGATCCATTAATCCCAGCGTCTCTAAAACATGTGCCATGTCCTCTTCTGACCTGGGCTGTAACTGTAAATTTTGCGTGCACTGCGTGCCACAGTGGACTTCAGTGGGAATGGATAAATCTTCCACTGCAATGCAGGGGGAAACATCAGCAATCTTTGCATTTCTCTTTAAAACTACGGCGTGATTAGTGGGATTGATTACTTTGACAGGCACCCATCTATCACCCCATAAAGGTGTAACAACCCTCCCAACAAAGATGTGCTTAGGCCTGGCTTTTGACTGAGTAGGTTCAACAATTACTGTGCTGCCTGCAGACATTGAAGACGAATTAGGTAACCTGCCCCAGACAAGATGTTCACTCTGTGGTTCAAGCATCACACATTTTTTAACCTGTATTGTGCCCACCTTATCAGGAACAGGACCACCCCTCCATCTTTCTGTATTGGACAACAGAGACATAAATTGACAGAGCTCATCATTCTGATCACTGCATGGTAAGGACATTAACTTCCAATAACTATCAGTGTCTTTCAAGGACGTCAAGAGGTGCTTAATTGCATTGCTGCCCAAGATCATCTGCTCTGTTTGGCCTGGTACAACTAGTGCAGGAATAACCATTCTACACCCATAGACAGTAACATCAAGATCATACAAGCCCTTAGGAGTTACATGGTGACCCCCACAGCCAACAATGACAATATCCTCAGAAACTTTCTTGACAGTGTCAGGACAATGTAACAAAAGGCTTGCCTCAGCAGCTTCACTTAAGGTGCAGGCCATTGATCCACTGTCTATCATAGCTCTGAAATTGGGACCATTGTGCAGAGTCACCTGTGTGTAGAACAAGCTATCAGCTGTAGCTTTTTGAGAACCAAGGAAAATTACAGTTTTGGATGAAGCTAAACTAGTACTGCTTAATTCAGAAAGCGAATCACAATCGTGATACTCAACGGATCCTGTGTTTTCATTGGGAGGATGCTTGTCTGCGCTGCCCTCCCTGAAGTGCAGACTGGTTAGTTTTCCTGATGCTGAGGGATAACGCTGGTCTTCACTGGGCAGTTGCGGCGTGCATGGCCAGCTGAATGACACTGGAAACACAGTTTCTTTTCACGGCAGTGAGAAAGGGCAGAGTGAGTGGCATCATTGCAAATTGAACAAGGTGTTTTGTCAAAGCCTTCAATTCTTGGTAGCTTGTAGGCATTTCCTTCTCTGAAAGCCAGACTGTACGTCAGTGCCACGAAGCAAAATCTTTTCCAGCATCTCCACAACACGAGCTAAACTGGCATGGTCTGGGCTTGGCGTCTGTTGTGAAATCTGATCACTTGAATTATTGACTGGGTTAGGACCCACCTCTACCTTGTTTACAGCAACGCTCACCTTCCCTCCAGTGAACACAGGTGCAGCAGCTAAAAAGCTAGTTTCGGCATGATATTCATTCAACACTTCCTGTACTTCTTCTGCTGACCACTTATCAATGGGCTTGGATCTAAAAGTAAGGGTTAAGTCTTTGCTTGGGCAGTTTCTGATAAACATGCGCGTCACTTCTAATGCAGGGTTATCTAGTGTCTTACCCTGTTCACTCAGACATTCTGTGGCAGTGTCAGCAGCTTTGTTCAGTCTTAACCAGTAGTCAAAGGGGTTTTCCTTGTCCTTAGGCAATGTTGTGTAGAAGTCAGCCAGAGGAACAGAAGAATACTTAGTGCAGCTAAAGTGTTTCCTCAGGACACTATAAATTACATCGGGGTTACTCTGAATGTTAAGATTGCTGTTACGAATTCCAAACCTTACAACATCTTTTGCTTTCCCCTGCAGGTGCACAAGGATTTCTTCTGCCTGCTCCCCCAAACTTATATTGGTTCTTTTAATGAAGGTTTTCATAAGATCCTCCCATTCTTGTATAGAAACAGCGTCTGAGCCATCTCCTTTAAAAGTAGGAGGTTCTTTAATTTTCCTAGGTGTGACTAAATGAACCTGAGACAGATCCATAACCTGGCTGTTTGTGGACTGAAACTTAAGACTAGTGTCTACTTGTGCATTGTCCGAATGAGAAGCTGTTGGGCTAGGAGCTGGAATGTGAGCTATTATGCTATCAGCTAACTGTTGACCAAGCTGTTGTATTATGCTGCTCATGCTATCAACCAAACCGGAGTACTCATGCATTAAGTTTGGTGTGGATGCAGTTACAGGGTCTAAAGTATGTGGAACACTACTTTGGTGAGATGCAGAGGGTATGCTAACATTGCTTGCTACAGGCACTTGATCAAGATCAGGTACATCAATATGGTTGACAGAGTTACCAACAGAAAAAGGTATCGTTGTAAATTTTCCCTTCCCTCTACCAACAGATGGCGCTGGTGTATTTAAAATAGGCTGGTTACCAGGACTAGAAAACATCTTTCTGACTTAAGACAAATATGGTAACAACAAACACCCAAATAAAAATAGAAGAGAACTGTACGTGACAGGCCACTTAATGTTTTGCTTGGCTTCCACCTGAAGTGATGACAGGACGACCTCCAGTTCTTGAATGAAGTCACAAGTCACGGCACCAATGTGACCTTTAGTGTCTCGTCCTGTCCTTTATCACATGACACTGGTTGGTGGATGAAGGGTTTCTTTATTCATCTGCCTGCAATGAGTTCAGCAACCACATAGATATTACAAAGAATGATCAGCCAGCCAGTCTAAACAGAACAGGCTCATTAGTAACTGAGCACGTGCGATTTACAACTTCAATTAAAAAGATGTAAAATAGCTTATTTTAACTACCAGCTCACAAATAGTAATCTACATATTGCTATTAAACAAAATATAGCAGAGCTGAATAATCACTAACTTAATAAAAGTATATATTTAGCAGTATCTCGGGAGCTTTGCTTAGACGAACTTACCCACAGCACTGCTCCGTCTATCTGCTGTGGATCTCCCAGCATTCAACTGGTTATATAGAAAAACGTGCTGACGGCATGTGACCAAAAGATGGCGCTAAACTCATTTGCAAGAATTTCATAACTATACACATAACCATAAGCATCTTTTTTACACTGTTACATATAAACCATGTTTACGTTTTGGGCCATATTATTATGCCATACAGTTTGTTGTTAAAATAAATTTAAAAAAAGCTTAAATTAGATGCTGAATGTGATTTTTTGGAGAAAATAAATTGTTTAGATTAATTGACTAATTGGTCAAATAGTCAATAGATAAAAATAAAAATAGTCATTAGTGGCAGCCCTACCTGCAATACATTACAAAAAGTTGGGAAAAAGGGAATTTAGGTCTAGGTAATGAGGTGAAAAAATAAATAGAAATATGATATCAAACTGTCGATTGTATTCATGATTTGGGACAGAATAACTATCTACAAAAGGCTGAGTCTTTGAGGAATAAACATGGGCAGAGGATCTCCAGTTTGTCAACAATTGTGTGAAAAATCATTTAAAAACTAATGTTTCTCAAAAAAGATCAGAAAGGGGCTGCATATTTCTCCCTCAACAGTGCATAATATCATTAATTGGTGTAAGGAATCTGAAGAAATTTCAGTGCATGAAGGGTAAGGTCGCAAGTGTAAGCTGAACATCCATGATCTCAGATCTGCTTGTAATCAGCAACAGGTCCAAAAGCCAAGGTCTGTCATTCACTGTAAAAAATTCCTGTAAAAATACAGGCAAATTGCAACAGTAAGATAATGTTTTTTGTTAAATACGGTAATACTGTGAATAACAACGCTTTTATTCACAGTATTACCGTATTTTGACGATGTAGAATACCAGTAAAGCTTTTTACAGTACAGAACAGTATTTTCTCAAAGCCGTCTTCAGCCCCGCCTACGGTCAGATGCCCCTGTCTTCAAAACCCATCAGGATCACTCCTTCACTGTCTATCAGGTAAGCTGCCTCTGTAAAAATAAATGAATGTTTTGATGTGTGGGGAATTTTGGATTGATTAACAGATTAGATGTCTAGCTAAGAAAACCAGTACTACACGATTAAGTTTTAGCTGGCTTTGAATGTGAGAGCTGGCTGGTTTGCTAATGTTAATCCTTGTTTAGTAACGCAAACCAACAGGTGTTAGCTGTTACGTTAAGTTAGTACAATATTTTTTTTTCAATAATTGCTCAACTGTCATTGAAAGCTGCTTGTCTGCATTAATTCTGCATTAATTCTCATGTGGTTCATCATTAAGAATATAATTGTTACCTTAATTCATTTTAATGTTTTGCTACCTGTTAAAAGTGTCCTTGACAAATAGAAAAGAAAAATCACAAAGCTAAGAAAGTAAGTTATATGTACTGTAGACTGAACCTAACCAAATGTTAGCTGCTTGATAGTGTAAGTTGAATAGCTAGCTATTTTGCCAGCTAATGCTAATCCTGATTTTATAACTGAGTCGTCACGGTTTAAAATTACGGTATAATACAGCATTTTCTTTAAGCGATTTTCAGTGTCCATCTGGTATACCTCATTACTTTGAAAGCCCCTGGTCACCACTTGTTTTACCATAGCCAAAAAAGTATGCTTGCAGTGATAAGTTGCTTTTGTTTTGCCTTGTATGGGAGTCATTAATCATTGATAGATCACTTAGCTAACTTAGGTAGTCTAATGTTTGCTTATTGTAGCGCACGTTGAGACTGTAGCCTAGTTGTTTGTTTGTTTGTAGCCATTAGCTAAATAACTTTTTATATACGTATGTTTTAAACGTTAATCTTTCGCGCGTAGTTGATATAGAGTGTTATTTTGTCTATCGTAAAAAAGCGCTTGTGTTTACGCTTGTTTACTAATGTAAATTCGTGCTTGTGAAAACTTCTGCTACCGGCATCCGAACGAAGCCGGTTTTAGTTTGTTTGTTTTGTAATTCAGCGCATAAACATTTTATTCATCCAGAATTAAAACCGCTTTCGGTCCGCACGAAGCACGTTTGTGTTTGTTTGGTTTTGTATTTTAGCGCTTAAACATATTTGCTTTGTGGAGAGTTAAAGCCGTTTTCTGTTCGTAGGAACCGTGTTCTGTTTATTTGTTTTGTACACCGGCACATAAACATCGTTTTCCGTTAGAATTACAGCCGGTTTTGTCGGAAACAAAGCGCGTTTGTGTTTGTTTTTGTAGTTCAGCGCTTAAACACCTTTGTTTTGCGGGGAGTTAAAACCGTTTTCTGTCTGTAGGAGCCGCGTTCTGTTTATTTATTTTGTACACCAGCACATAAACACCGTTTTCCTTTAGAATTACAGCCGTTTTGTCCGAACGAAGCGCGTTTGTGTTGTTTGGTTGTTGGTTTTTGTATTTCAGCTCATCATCGCCTGTTTCGTCCGGAATTAAAGCCGTTTTTCTGTGACTACCAGCAGAAGCGCCGGTGAAACCAACATAAACATCAACTTCAACTCATCCTCTAAAGCCAAGTACTGTTATTATGGCCCCAGCAAGAGCTTTATATCCCTGTTCCGAGTGCAACATGTTCAGTTATTCCTTCTCCGTGTTTAGTGATAACTTTATATGTGATAAGTGTAGATTAGTTGTTAGTCTGACGGAGAAGATCTCAGTGTTAGAAGGGCGCATTCGGGCTTTAGAACAGAATACTACTAGTGAGTGCTTAGATTCAGCTGTAGCAGTCCCGAATGCCAGCAGTTCAGGTACAGAACCCCAGACTCCGGCATTAGAGTCCTCACAGCGGGGCGACTGGGTGACATCTCGGCGACATAGTCGTAGGGCAAAGCACCGACCATCTCAGTTGCACGTGTCCAACAGGTTTTCCCCACTCAGTGACCCACCCGCTGAGAAGCCTGTTAATGTAAGTGCTCTGGTTATAGGAGATTCTCAGCTCCGACACGTGCGTATTGCAACCCCCATAGAGACACCAGCAACCATAGTCACTTGTATTCCGGGGGCCAGGGCGCCTGACATCAGAGCAAATCTGAAAGTGCTGGCTAATGCTAATCGTAGATTTTCGAAGATTGTTATCCACGTCGGCACTAATGATGTTCGTTTACGGCAGTCTGAGGTTACTAAGAGTAATGTTAAAGAGGTGTGTGAGTTAGCTAGGTCGATGTCTGAGGCAGTAGTGTGCTTTGGCCCCTTACCGATTCGACCCAGTGGCGAAACCTACAGCACGTTGTTGTCGATGAACCGCTGGATGTCTAAATGGTGCTCAGAAAACTGCATTGATTTTGTAGATAACTGGTCCACCTTTGAGGGAAGGCCTGGTCTTTTGAAGCGGGATGGTGTCCACCCCACGTGGGAGGGTGCTGCTCGCATTTCTTGCAGCATAGGTGACAGGCTTTACCACCGCGTTAGTGTAGCGGCAGATAGTGTTAAATGACTATCCAGAGCCAAGACCAGGCAGCAGACAAACAGGCCTAACCGACTGTCTGCGAGTCGCCATCGGACGTCACCCGGAATCCTTAGGTCACAAACCATTGAGACTGTGTCTGTTTACCGTGGCAGGTGTAAGCCAAAACAAAATCAAAAAGTATGTCATAATAACTTCATTAAAATTAATCTAAATGAGCATCATGAAAACCCTAGTAAGGCTAAACTAAAGTTAGGACTTCTAAACATCAGGTCACTTGCATGCAAAACAGTAATTGTAAATGAAATAATTACAGATAATAGTCTTAGTGCACTTTGTTTAACCGAGACCTGGGCTAGACCTGATGAGTATCTAAGTTTAAATGAAGCATCTCCTCCGGGTTACAGTTATGAACATAAGCCACGTCTTAGCAGTCGTGGTGGAGGAATAGCCACAATTTATGATAAAGACATACTGTAGGTCTTACTGTAAAATCATCTCCCATAACAAACTCGTTTGAAGTTCTTATCTCTGACATAACCAATAAATGTTCATCTGATAAAACTAGTATGTTTAAACTGGTTACTGTTTATCGACCTCCTGGTCCTTACTCAGAATTTCTTAACGAATTTGCCGATTTTCTTTCTAGACTAGTCTTATCAACTAAGAAAGCTTTAATTGTTGGTGACTTTAATATTCATTATGAGGATAAGTGTAATCCACTCAAAATTGCGTTTGATTCTATTTTAGAGTCCTTAGGCATCACCCAAAATGTAACAGGACCCACTCACCGCTGTAAACATACCTTAGATTTAATACTTACTTATGGTATAAACATAGACAACCTGGAAATTGTACCACAGAATGACTTAATTTCTGACCACTCCCTACTAATATATGAAGTGTCCCTGTCCAATAATATACAGCAACCACATCGTTTTAAATGTAAGCGCACTATTACATCTGCAACTGCAGCAGCGTTCATAAACTGCCTACCAGAATTACCAAATATACCAGCATCAGAACCTAAAGAACTAGATCAGGCAACTCAAAACCTAGAGACCGTACTGCGCACAACCTTAGATAACGTAGCCCCACTCAAAACTAAACTGATTAGGGAGAAAAAACTTGCTCCTTGGTACAAGGACCACACATGCGCACTTAAACAAGCAGCACGGAAATTAGAACGCAAGTGGCGTCACACTACACTGGAGGTGTATAAGATTGCTTGGAAAGATGCTCTAACTGAGTATAAACATGCACTTATAATAGCTAAATCTTTATATTATTCGTCCCTAATAGAGAAAAATAAAAACAATCCCAGATTCCTTTTCGAGACAGTGTCCAAATTAACTACAAACGTCAATGAAACTGAATCTAATATACCGCCTGACTGTACCAGCGATGATTTTGTAAAATTCTTTAATGACAAGATAGAAAAAATACGACTTCAGAGTCAAAGTGTGTCACTTGCCAATGTTAAGTATGGACTCACTCCGAGCAGCATTGGTGATAATAGTAACGAGTTAATCCAACTAAATTCCTTTAATCCAATCTCCCAAAATGAACTAACTGCGTTGATTAAATCATCAAAGTCATCATCGTGTATACTCGATCCTGTTCCAACTCGTTTACTTAAAGATTTACTCCCAGCTATTGTAGAGCCCCTGCTTACATTAATCAATGCATCCCTTAGCCTTGGGTATGTACCTAAATTGTTTAAAAGTGCCGTTATTAAACCCCTGATTAAAAAACCTAATCTTGATCCACATGTACTAGCTAATTATAGGCCAATTTCAAACCTTCCTTTTGTCTCTAAAATATTAGAAAAAGTCGTTTCCAAACAGTTATGCTCTTATTTGAATGAAAATTGTATTCATGAAAAATTTCAATCAGGATTTAGACCCAATCATAGTACCGAAACCGCATTAATTAGAGTAGTTAACGAGTTGTTAATGTCTTCTAATAATGGATGTGTCTCTTTTCTTGTTCTATTAGATCTTAGCGCAGCGTTTGATACGGTCGATCATAACATTTTACTGGAGAGGCTAGAAAATACAGTAGGTGTTAAAGGACTCGCACTCTCTTGGTTTCAATCATATCTGACTGACCGCTCGCAATTTGTTTATGTAAATAATAAATGCTCGGAAACTACAAAAGTAAAGTGTGGTGTTCCACAGGGGTCGGTACTTGGACCGCTATTATTTACACTCTATATGCTTCTACTAGGTGAAATTATTCATAAACATGGCATAAAATTTCACTGCTATGCAGATGACACACAGCTGTATATATCAGCCAAACCAAATGATACTGACACAATCAGTAAGATAGAAGATTGTGTAAACGACATAAAAAACTGGATGTCGTGTAATTTTCTTTTACTTAATTCAGATAAAACTGAGGTTTTACTTGTTGGCTCTAAAGCTGCAAGAGACAAGTTGTCTAACCTGGTGCTAAACCTAAACACTTTCTCTGTTACTCCCAGCCCAGATGTAAAAAACTTGGGTGTCACAATAGATTCAGATCTTTCCTTTGATACACACATTAATAATATTACTAGAGTTGCTTTCTATCATTTGCGTAATATCTCTAAAATAAGAAATATACTATCTGTTAATGACGCTGAAAAACTGATCCATGCGTTTATAACTTCTCGGTTAGATTATTGTAATGCTCTTCTAACTGGATGCTCTGGTAGATCCATAAACAAACTCCAGTTAGTTCAAAATGCAGCAGCTCGAGTGCTAACTAGAACTAAAAAATTTGATCATATCAGTCCTGTTCTATCATCGCTACACCGGCTGCCAGTTAAATTCCGCATTGATTACAAAATACTTTTACTAACCTATAAAGCGCTACATGGTCTGGCTCCACAGTATCTGAGTGAACTTATTAATCACTACAGCCCAGCGCGTCCACTTCGTTCACAAGATGCAGGGTTACTTATAGTTCCTAGAATTAAAAAGACCACAGCTGGTGGAAGAGCATTTTCTTACAAAGCTCCACAACTCTTTAAGTCTAGACTGAAAACATATTTATTTTCTCAGGCTTTTGATTAGTATAGACAAAGGCGCAGAGCTTGGGGGTTCTTGGTCATAGAAACTTGTGGTGATCAGGGATGTTGGGTTGCTGTCGTTCTGCCTCTCTTGTCCGATCACTCCGGTTTGGGTAGGAGAGGTGGGCGCTGATGTCCTGTGAAAGCCTTCATGACCTTGTTACCTGCTCGCTCTCCCTTTTAGTTATGCTGTAATAATTAGGGCTGCCGGAGTCTTAAACTCTCTGTAAAACTGTTTTACTCAACTCGCATTGTACATTATTAACTACATTCTTTGTTGTTTTACTCCAAAGGCGTTCTGATGGAAACCTGTTTACCCGCCGAGGTTAAGGATTAAAGTCGAGACTGCCGTGACAACTATGCTGCTCCTGCCGGATGTGACTGGTCTGGAGTAATTGCACCAAGAATGACAAGAAATCACTACAGACATTATTGAAGACTACAGCGAAGAACAACTCTATTATTATTTATCTATTTATTACCAGTTATAACTTTTAGATCATTTAATTCTGTGTTCGTATGCTCTGTGTAAATTGTTCATGTCTTCTGTTTATGAAGTGTTCTTAGTGTTTTCTTTTGGATGTGCGACGTCCTAATTTTAAAATGATTTTTTTGTACAGCTACTTATGGTGCACTTTCGAGAGAATACCAACGGGCTCTTGTTTCATGCAGATGTGAGTTTACTTTTTGTCTTCTTTTGTTATAAGTTATGTTTAATCTCAGTGTTATGCTAAGGATATAAATCTTTTTGTTTTCTTCAGGCAAGTGCCACTGCAGCAGATGTTGAGAGGACCCTCACACTCTCTGCAAGTCCTCCTCTGATACTTCTGGGTAAGTATACAATACCATTTGTGTTTGAGAAGAACACTCTTGACTGCTTAAGACTTTTACATATTACTATACTTGTTTTACTCAACAAAGCAATGTTATCCATTAAATAATGTAATACTTCAGTAAAATTAAGTGATTGTAGAAAACATTTAATCTTTTTAAATGCAAAATACTTTATGTACCTGGACAAGTTACTTGCTCTCACATTCAATCTCACTCACTCATACTCATTCACTTAACTTACTGTCACTTACTCTTACTCACTCTCCCTCACACCTGCTCTCACTTACTCACTCTCACTCACTCTCCCTTACACTCAATCTCACATTCACTCACTCACACACTAACACTCACTCTCACTAACTTACACTCACTCACACTCGCTCACAAACTCTCATTTACACTCACTCTCCCTCACACCTGCTCTCACTTACTCACTCTCACTCACGCTCACTCACTCTTCCTTACACTCTCTCACTCACTCACACTCGCTCACAAACTCTCATTTACACTCACTCTCACTCACACTCATTCACACTCGCTCACAAACTCTCATTTACACTCACTCACACTCGCTCACAAACTCTCATTTACACTCACTCTCATTCACACTCGCTCACAAACTCTCATTTACACTCACTCCCACTCACACATTCACACTCGCTCACAAACTCTCATTTACACTCACTCTCACTCACACATTCACACTCGCTCACAAACTCTCATTTACACTCACTCTCACTCACACTCGCTCACAAACTCTCATTTACACTCACTCTCACTCACACTAATTCACACTCGCTCACAAACTCTCATTTACACTCACTCTCACTCACACATTCACACTCACTCACAAACTCTCATTTACACTCACTCTCCCTCACTCACTCACTCACACTCACTCGCTCACATTAGGGCTTGCACAAATTCAGATTTTTTTAAGTCGACAGTTACGTATGTGATGAAAGTCGAGTAGATGTTGACTAATTGCTGATGTCATGAACAAAACCACAGGAGAAGGGAATGCTTTGCAACAAGCAACTTAAATGTTTAAAATATCCAACTTTAAAAATTCATGCACTTTGTATCTGACTTAGGTGCACCCTAGGTGGCCTTGCTGGGATGCTCGCCTGCGGCGGAGGTCTGGAGAGCCCACTCCAATGACACATGACTTTTTATTGTAGTCTTTGGGAAACTGGAGATAAGGATGTTCAGTATCTGATCTTTGAAGCACTGTAGGTTGCCGGAGAAACGTCAGAACAAAGCCAAACTCCACAAGTCAGTAGAGGGTGATGTGCCCTTTCCAACGAGCCTGGGATTATATTAGCCTTCAGGAAACCGGAGGTATAGATTCCAAAATCACCAGGCTCCTTACCTGTTGTCTTAATCACATGATCAGCGACTAATCAACATCAAACTTAAAGCATCATCACCGAGCAGTAAAGTCGACTAGTCTGTGCAACCCCTAACTCACACTAACACTCATGCACATGCACTCATTCTCTCACACTCACTCGCAGACACTCACTCAATGTTTAGCAGACTAAATCCAAAGGAGTGTGAATGCTTTGCGTTAATGACAAAATTACGGATGGTGTGTCCTTGTTCCTTAAACAATGTTTTTTATACAAGGAACGGAGCTGGTCATTCAAGGCTGGATGAATAGTCTTGAGGGTCATGTCATTTGCGAGGGCATCCTACCTACATTCCTGACTGGGCTTGCAACTTTGTTTGCAATGTACTACGTGTTCAACTTGCAGTACCAGGAGGAGGCCTCTTGTACTTTAGAGTTCATTCAGAGGTAAGACACTTTCTTAAATCAGTTTTTTTGTTCTTGTGCATTGCCTGATTTCCTAAATCACTCTAAAAGTCACCAACTAATTGCTATTGTGTACTGTTGTGTTTCCAGGTGCTTCATTGGGATTAACCCAGAGAGGGGTTCAAAGACTAGTCGGGGCAAAGTGGTCTCAAAGAAGACAGGTAGAATAGTCAACAAAAAATCTCTCGCAGTCAATCCTTGTGTCTCCACACTCCTAAAGAATCTCTTGGACTTTTAGTGGGACTTCATTTAGGCAAGCAAGTTTTCACACACTCACACTAATGCACTTACTGGTAGTTTGTGTGCACATACTGGATTTTGTAAAAAAAAATTTGGTTGTTTAAAAGGCTTTTGTATTTTTGTTTTTAAATGAAACAATAACTACTGTTGTGATTTCGTTTTCTCTTTATTTAATAAATAATGTACTTGAACATTTGTTAATCCTGTTTTTGTGTTTATTCAATTAAGCCTAATTTTTAAAAATCTAATTTGTATGCCAGTGAAGTAGTTTCATCAAATTTCATACTTCCAGTGGGCAGCTGTCATGAAAAAACTGTAATTCAGAATACAGTATAGAAACAAAAAATTACGGTAAATAGCTGGAAACCCTGCTGCCAGTATTTTACTGTATTAATTCAAATTCACTGTATTTTAATGTTTTTTTAATACAACGGTAAGAAACTATAATTCAGAATACAGTATAGAAACTAAAAATTACGGTAAATAGCTGGAAACCCTGCTGCCAGTATTTTACTGTATTAATTAAAATTCACGGTATTTTAATGTTTTTAATACAACGGTAAGAAACTGTAATTCAGAATACAGTATAGAAACTGTAAAAATTACAGTAAACATCTGGAAACCCTGCTGCCAGTATTGTACTGTGATTTTACAGGGAAATTTTTTACAGTGTAGGCTAGGACAGTGCCATTGGCAAAGGTAATTTACACGTTTCTGATGGCAACATTAATGCAGAAAAGTACATTGAGATTTTAACACAACATATGCTGCTTCTAAGACAACATCTTTTTTAGGGACGTCCATTCTTTTTTAACAATGCTGCAAACATCACAATGGCATGGCTGCAGAGAAAGAGGGTACAGGTACTGGACTGGACTGCAGTCCTGACCTGTTCTTAATATAGAATGTGTGGAGAGTTTTGAAACAAAAAACACAACCCCATACATTAAGACGTTTGCAGAAAAAATGGTAAAAAGTGACAAAACACTTCATTTGGCATCCATTTGGTATCAAATGCCAAAACAAGTGTTGTAAAAAATAATGGCAACATTACAAAGTGGTACATGCTTTACCGTCTCGAATGTGTTGCAGGCATGAAATGCAAGAATTGGATGTTTGTTAAAAATATAAGGAAGTTGAACAGACAAACCTTAGTTTCATCCTGTCTGCAATGAAATAAAAGGAAATGTAAGAAACACTGAGTTTTTCTTTTGCATTTTCCATACTGTCCCAACTTTTTGTGATTAGGGGTTGTAAACTTATTTTGTAAATATATCACATTTAGAATTTGACACCTGCAACACACTCGAAGATGTGTTGGTATATTTACCACTAAACTTCAACTACTTAAAAATCTGGGATTGCAGTTCTCTGATTCTCCTCTTTATGATCGGCATACATTTTTTTAGATTAGATTTTCATTGACATATGTGGCATTTAGCAGACACTTTTATCCAGAGTGACTCATACAATTATGACTGAATACAATGTATGCAATTGAGGGTTAAGGGCCTTGCTCAGGGACCCAACAGTAACATGGCAGTGGTGGTGCTTAAACCAGAAACCTTTAGATTACCATAACCAATGAGCTACGACTGCCCTGGACTACAGACAGTCCGGTCAAGCACACACACTTTGTGAATCCATGATGTTGTAGTGCCATGGGCACTGATGCACCCTCATATCATGACAGATGTTGGATTTTGCACCTTTTGCTGATAAGTTTAATTTGTGGCGTCTTTGCTACAGAGAACTCAGTGTTTGTTTTTCCTGAAAACAAGCTGAAACATGGACTGAAACATGACCACAGTATCCATTGTCTAATTAATCTTTCAATATGAGCTTGGGCCCAAGCTCAGCTGTGTTTCTGCATTGAATTGATGTATACATTTCTCTGAACTACTATCTGTTTAACTTCGTCTGACTGGTAAGCATCTTCTAACTGGTGAATTTATGTTGATATAGCCACAGACAAAAAGGTACTGAATTTATGCACTGTTTACATTTCAGCATGACTTAAATATTATATTAGCCTTTCACTCTTTTTTTGCAGCCGTCCCAACTTTGAGTGTTGTAGGCAAGAAAAAAACATGGAAAACATTACTAGCTTTTGCTTTACTTTTGTTTTTTAATTGTTTACTTTTGTATTTTTTACTAAGTAAGAAAAAGCAAAAAAAAAAGCATTTCCATACATAGTTCATGTTTTGGTCAACAACAGGCACTGGCCCTGCAGTACAAGATAAACATCCCACAACTCATTGAAAAATTATGGGTTTACTATGTTGAATCAACATGGTCTAACCAATTGCATTATTTCTTATACTGGCATTTTTTAAAGCATAATTACAAATTAGAAATGTTTACTTAAACTTAACAAGCATGCCACAGAATAGCCAGATGCTTATCAACAGTGTAATGTAGTGTGTTTGAACCAAAAATACCTTAAATGTCCTGAAACATTACTTTAAACATGTTAGGAATCATTTTAAACACAACTGCTGAATGGTGACAAAAGGTAACAATTATAACATCAGATGTACCAACTGGAGAATGCTTGTGGTGTCAAACAATCACACATACAAGTTACAAAAACACTGTGGCATGAAGAGCTTTCAGCCAAAAACAATTTGTTAACATTTCTTGGTATTCTGACAAAAGGAATGAAATAGACATTCATATGGACATAGTGACATACAGTTTAAAATATTGACAAAAAACCTTCTGCAGAGACAGAATGACATTATACACATTTACAAAAATGTAGGAATAAGCCAGATCTATAACACAATAATATACTGCCCAACTTCATTTCTTACAACAGGACATTTTCCTGCTGAAAGAGCATTTCCCTTTCCAATTTCTTCTATTTTTTCATCAGTCACACTTCCATTATAATTTATCAAGCTAAATATTAAACAAACTTTAATATTAGACAAAAATAACCTGGTAAACGCTTTTCTGCCTTACCTGGACATATGTGTAGTAATGGCCCTGTTAGCTACTAAATTAACCATTTAACCAAATTCAACTGCCAATTGGGTTCAATTTTACTAGCCAGACTCGGGCATGGTTAATGCCAGACCAGTTGAATCCAGACATCACATAAACAGAACCTGTCTGGCAATGTGAAGCAGACTAAAATGTCTCAAAATACAGCACAATGTAACATTCCAAAAAGATTCAAATATAGATGTAAAACAAAGTCATCAAAATCTACCTGTCTAGAAAGGGTTACTTCTCCACAAATGGAGAAAACTTGCAACATTCCATCCCAGGAGTGGCCAGCTCATTAAAATTTCACAAAAACGACATTAACATCTTATCCAGACTGTTACAAGATAACCCAAACAAACATCTGAAGAACTGCAGCCCTACTGCTAAGGTCAATTCCACAATAAGAAAGACACTGGGCAAAAACGGCATCCATAGGAGAGTTGCAAAGCAAAAACCACTGCTAACCCAAAAGAACACAAAAACTTATCTTGCATTTGCCTAGAAACATCTAGATGATCCCCAAGACTATTATAATATTCTGTGGACTGGTGGGTCATTGGTGGAACTTTTTGGAAGACATGGGTGCTGTTACATCTGGCATAAAGCTAACACTGAATTCCACCATAAGAACATTATACCAACAGTCGAACATAATGGACAACTTGTCATGATTGATGGAACCACAAATCTTGCTCTCTATCAGAAAATCCTTAAAAAGAATATCCACCATCAGTTTGTGGCCTAAAGCTTAAGTGCAGTTAAATTATGCAGCAGGACAATGATCCGCTGCATACCAGCAAGTACACCATTGAATGGCTCAAAAGAAAGTCAAAATCATGACTTGAATCCTACTGAGATGATATAGTAAGACCTTAAACAGGAAGATTATACCTGAAAATCTTTAAATGTAACTTATTGCAAACACTGTCTGCATTTGATACAACCAGTTACAGTGTATCACAAAAGTGAGTACACCCCTCACATTTCTGCAAATATTTCATTATATCTTTTCATGGGACAACACTATAGACATGAAACTTGGATATAACTTAGAGTAGTCAGTGTACAGCTTGTATAGCAGTGTAGATTTACTGTCTTCTGAAAATAACTCAACACACAGCCATTAATGTCTAAATAGCTGGCAACATAAGTGAGTACACCCCACAGTGAACATGTCCAAATTGTGCCCAAATGTGTCGTTGTCCCTCCCTGGTGTCATGTGTCAAGGTCCCAGGTGTAAATGGGGAGCAGGGCTGTTAAATTTGGTGTTTTGGGTACAATTCTCTCATACTGGCCACTGGATATTCAACATGGCACCTCATGGCAAAGAACTCTCTGAGGATGTGAGAAATAGAATTGTTGCTCTCCACAAAGATGGCCTGGGCTATAAGAAGATTGCTAACACCCTGAAACTGAGCTACAGCATGGTGGCCAAGGTCATACAGCGGTTTTCCAGGACAGGTTCGAGTGGAACCTGTCCTGGAAAACCGCTGTATGACCTTGGCCACCATGCTGTAGCTCAGTTTCAGGGTGTTAGCAATCTTCTTATAGCCCAGGCTTCGCCAGGGTCGACCAAAGAAGTTGAGTCCACGTGTTCGGCGTCATATCCAGAGGTTGGCTTTAAAAAATAGACACGAGTGCTGCCAGCATTGCTGCAGAGGTTGAAGACGTGGGAGGTCAGCCTGTCAGTGCTCAGACCATACGCCGCACACTGCATCAACTCGGTCTGCATGGTCGTCATCCCAGAAGGAAGCTGATGCACAAGAAAGCCCGCAAACAGTTTGCTGAAGACAAGCAGTCCAAGAACATGGATTACTGGAATGCCCTGTGGTCTGACGAGACCAAGATAAACTTGTTTGGCTCAGATGGTGTCCAGCATGTGTGGCGGCGCCCTGGTGAGAAGTACCAAGACAACTGTATCTTGCCTACAGTCAAGCATGGTGGTGGTAGCATCATGGTCTTGGGCTGCATGAGTGTTGCTTGCACTGGGGAGCTGCAGTTCATTGAGGGAAACATGAATTCCAACATGTACTGTGACATTCTGAAACAGAGCATGATCCCCTCCCTTCGAAAACTGGGCCTCATGGCAGTTTTCAAACAGGATAATGACCCCAAACACAACCTCCAAGATGACAACTGCCTTGCTGAGGAAGCTGAAGGTAAAGGTGATGGACTAAACCCAATTGAGCACCTGTGGCACATCCTCAAGTGGAAGGTGGAGGAGTTCAAGGTGTCTAACATCCACCAGCTCCGTGATGTCATCATGGAGGAGTGGAAGAGGATTCCAGTAGCAACCTGTGCAGCTCTGGTGAATTCCATGCCCAGGAGGGTTAAGGCAGTGCTGGATAATAATGGTGGTCACACAAAATATTGACACTTTGGGCACAATTTGGACATGTTCACTGTGGGGTGTACTCACTTATGTTGCCAGCCATTTAGACATTAATGGCTGTGTGTCGAGTTATTTTCAGAAGACAGTAAATCTACACTGCTATACAAGTTGTACACTGACTACTCTAAGTTATATCCAAGTTTTATTTCTATAGTGTTGTCCCATGAAAAAATATAATAAAATATTTGCAGAAATGTGAGGGGTGTACTCACTTTTGTGATACACTGTATGTTTAGGATGTAATCACTTTTTCACATTGGTTTTAAATAAAAATGAATTTTTAAGAAATGAAATGATCATTTAAAAGCTGCATTTTGTGTTTACGTGTGATGTCTTTATCCTCCATAAAAAAGTAGTTGGAAGATGTGAAACTTTTAAATGTGACAAATTAGCAAAAATAAAAGAAATTGGGTGAGGGCAAAAACATTTTTACAGCACTGAAGTATGAAAAACATTAAGGAAACTTATTGGCACAATTTAATACAATGGAATGCTTGCTACTTAAAGAACGTTGGTAATGCTGCCACACAATGCTACAAAAAATGCCACAAAAACAGTAAAAATTTTGTAATTTTCTTTGAGAGTGTGAACAGTCAAATACACATTTGTTGTATATATATTTGTAAAGTTGATAGAGTAACAACAAACAATTAGTTTAGCATGCTGATCAGTCACATACTACATGCTTTATCTAGATAACCAACTAGCACAATAAGACAGTTTCAGTTTTTTTAATTGATCCCATTGCAGCATTTAGATAATCATGTTTTTTGAAAAGTTGATTAAATAAGTGAAAAATGTATGGTTATGAGTCCTGGAACTTCATTAATATACCTATAATACAAACCAGTTAATATGTTTAAGACAAAATAAACATGAAGAAAGGTGTTTGGAATAAATCTGATAAAGTAGGTAAACACTTGTGCTTTCCAATCACTGCATTAAAAGGGAGTAATGTTTTTGGCATGTTAACATGGGATTATGACACTAAGTCGGTAGAGAAAAGGTCTTTTCACAGCTGAAGGTCAAGGGACAAGAAGGAAGAGGTAAGTGATGTCAGCAGGTATGTCTCATGCAATCTTCAGAAACTGCTCGACTGTGTCTGCCTCCACTGCCTCTGAAAACATCTCATAGTTCTGTTGATAAAAACAAAAAAATCATCATGAACATTAATTCCTAAAAATAAGTTGGTAAGTAGATGGCAGTGGTAATCAAGCAGAGGAATGTCTTTTTTTTGTGTAAGTACGTAGTGATAGTAATCTAGTAGAGAAATGGTTTTTTGTCATATATGCATGTACATGTGTTCAGTGTAATAAATATAATAATCATGAATTGGACATGATTGGGGATTGCCAACACCTGCCTATATAAGCTCCCACAGTTGACAGTGCATATCAGAGCGAACTCCAAGCCATGGGGTCAAGGGAATTATCGGCAGACCTCAGAAACAGGATTGTTTCAAGGCATAGATCTGGAGAAGGGTACAGAAAAATTGCTGCAGCTGTACAGGTCCCAAAGAGCACAGTGGTTTGGAACCACCAAAAATCTTCCTAGACCTGGCTGCCCAGCCAAACTGAGCGATCGGGGAAGACGGGCCTTGGAGGTGAGCAGGAACCTGAGGGTCACTCTGACAGAGCTCCAGCGTATCCTTGTGTAGATAGGAGAACCCATCAGAAGATCAACCATCCAGGCAGCACTCCACAAATCACGCCTTTATGGTAGAGTGGCCAGATGGAAGCCACTCCTTAGTAAAAGGCACATAACAGCCCACTTGGAGTTTGCCAAAAGGCACCTAGAGGACTCTCAAACAACAAGAAACAAGATTATCTGGTCTGATGAAACCAAAATGGAACTTTCTGGCCTGGACGTCTGCAGGAAACCAGGCACCGTTCATCACCTGGTTAATGCCATCCCTACAGTGAAGCATGGCGGTGGCAGCATCATGATGTGGTGGTGTTTTTTAGCAATGGGACCAGGGCGACTAGTCCTGATAGAGGGAAAGATGAATACAGCTAAGTACACTGAAATCCTTGAAGAAAACCTGCTCCAGAGCGCTCTGGACCTCAGACTGGGGCGAAGGTTTATCGTACAACATAACAACAACCCGAAGCACACAGCCAAGAGAACAAAGGAGTGGCTTTGGAGAAAGTCTGTAAATGTGCTTGAGTGGCCCAGCAAGAGCCCAGACCTGAATCCAAGGCAACATCTGTGGAAGGAGCTGAAAATGGTTGTGTACCGACGCTCCCCATCCAACCTGACAGAGCTTGAAAGGATATGCCAAGAGAAATGGGCAAAAATGTCCAGAAACAAGTGTGCCAAGCTCGTAACTGCTTTCCCAAGATGCCTTGAAGCTGTAATTGCTGCCAAAGATGCATCAACCAAGTATTAGGCTAAGGGTGTGTACAGATATGTAACCCCTAAATAAACGAAAGATGTTTGAGGCAAAAAAAGAACTTAATCTATAATAGAATGAGTCTGTAACATCATAAAACGTGGGGAAGGTGAAAGGGGTGTGCAGACTTTCCAGCTTGGCTGTGTGTGTTACAGATGCCGAATTTCTTTTTTATTTGTACATATATACTTATATACACCTATACCTGTGTGTGTGTGTGTGTGTGTACAGGCGTGTGTACAGGCCAATGCCACACCTGTCTTTCAGTCCTTTCGGTCCCATTCCATTCACTGCCTAAGTTACAAAATGTGCTTTGTGTTCAGTGTAGTTTGTTCATTGTTTTGCTTTGTATCTCCATTATGTATGCTGTATTGTTTGCACTTGTGTTCTGTGTTGCACCATGGTCCTGGAGGGAAGTTGTTTCATTTCAATATGTACTCTGTACATACTTCTATGTAGAGTACATATTGAAATGAAACAACTTCCCTCCAGGAAGTTTCTTCAAATGACAAAAGAAAATCTCTTAAACTTGAGCTTGATTCTCATTTCTAGGCATTTTTTGCATGTTTGTCTTACAACCCCACATCAGAAAAAGTTAGGACAGTATGGCAAATGCAAATAAAATAAAAATGCAGTGTTTCTTACATTTACTTTGACTTTTATTTAATCACAGACAGTATGAACCTAAGATATTTCATGTTTTGTCTGCCCAGCTTTATTTCATTTGTTAATTTACCTCCATTTCTGTATTTCAGGCCTGCAACACATTCCAAAAAAGTTGGGACGGGGGCAATTTAGGGCTAGTAATGAGGTGAAAAAACTAAATAATGATAATAATGATTCCAAACAGGTGATGTCAGCAGGTGATTGTAATCAAGGTTCGGTTGATGAGCAAAGATGGTTAGAGGATCTCCAGTGTGTCAACAAATAAATCAGCATTCCTGGTCTGTTTTGGAAAAAATGGACGCCGAGAAAGACCATCCAGACTGTTATCAGCAACAAGTCCTAAAGCCAGGGTCTGTCATAGTATGGGGCTTTGTCAGTGCCCTTGGCAAAGGTCATTTACACTTCTGTGATGGCAGCATTAATGCAGAAAAGTACATTGAGACCTTAGAGCAACATTTGCTGCCTTCAAGAAGTCATCTTTTCCTGGGACGTCCATGCATTTTTCAACAAGACAATGCAAAACCACATGCCGCACATGGCTGCAGAAGAAGAGGGTACGGGTACTGGACTGGCCTGCCTGCAGTCCTGACCTGTCTCCCCAATAGAGAATGTGTGGAGAATTTTTAAACAAAAAATGCGACGACGACCCCGTACTCTTAAGGCGTGTTTGCAGGAAGAATAGGACAAAATAAAACCTGAAACACTAAATCACTTGGTATCCTCAGTGCCAAAATGTCTTTTAAGTGTGGTGAAAAGAAATGGCAACATAACAAAGTGGTAAATGCTTTATTGTCCCAACTTTTTTTATGTGTTGCAGGCCGGAAATGCAGCAATTCAATTTATTAATAAATGAAATGAAGTTGACCAGACAAAACATGAAATATTTCAGGTTCATCCTGTCTGAAATAAAATAAAAGTCAAAGCAAATGTAAGAAACTGTGTTTTTTTTTTTTTTTTTTAATTTTCCATGCTGTCCCAACCTTTTATGATTTGGGGTTTCCTCTGGGTTTCCCTGACCTTATGAAAACATCTAGAAAATGCATTGCCTATTCTAAACTGCCTCTAGGTGTGAGTGAATGTGTATGTTGTCATGAACTGCTCAGTTATAAATGTGTTTCTACCTAGTCTAGTATAATTGTGAGACTATACTACTGCAACCAGATGAAGCGGTTAAGTAAAAATGAATGAGAAAAAATATTGCATATTTGTGGTCACATTTTTTTCTTTCAGCTGCTCTCATACCTGATTGCAAGGTGCAAGGTGTCCTTCCTGATGCAGCTCTCTTTATTTTAGCCAAGTTTGGGTCCAGCACAGACAGCGCACTAACAAGTGCACCTCAAAAGGGCTAGGCTGTTTGCCTTTTGACATATCTAATCATTTCTGTGTAGACAACCATCAGAGATTTAAACCCCAGGTCTTATTAGTATTGGGTTTGCAGATTTTATTGCTGCCTCACTCAACCAACCCCTTTGTGGTCACACTGATTTGTAAAAGGCTTATATTTTGTAGCAAAACTATTTTATAAGTGTAAAATAGTTTTGCTATAAAATATCTTGACATTAGCATGACAAGACTGCAAAATTGCAACATCACAATTTAATTCACAAAAAGGTACATTGGTATTCTGTGAAACTCAGTCATTGTACTTACCCCACAGTACTGATTTTCATTAAAAATCTGGGGTGGGACTGCAGTGGGGTTACACGACTTGGTTCTCATCTCATCTTTGAGTTCCCCACCCACCGAAATGTCAATCAATTCAAATTGGATGTTCTTACTCTCCAAGATGCGCATCACTTCAGCTTGCTGTGACTTTACCTAAAAAACAGCAGTGGTTCATCATATATTTATTTATTTGTAGTTTTATCTATTATTTCACAATTTAACTGGTATATCCATTTATTTAGCTTAATTCTAACAGACTTAAGCATCTATGATTTGCAGAACTATTTATGTAGTAAATTGCCATATAATACACACAACTTAATAGGGCAGTGGTAGCTCAGTAATTAAGGTACTGGGCTAATGTTTAGAAGGTCACTGGCTTAAGCCCCACCACTGCCTAATTGGTCCAAAAAGATTAGTAACTCAATCAACACTACAATTTGTTAAACAACAATTGAACTGAAAAAAAAATAAAATCAATCAACCATATTGGCATATTGGGGAAAAAAAGTAAATATGGCAAATATTGTTTGTATGTATGTATATATACAGTGTATCACAAAAGTGAGTACACCCCTCACATTTCTGCAGATATTTAAGTATATCTTTTCATGGGACAACACTGACAAAATGACACTTTGACACAATGAAAAGTAGTCTGTGTGCAGCTTATATAACAGTGTAAATTTATTCTTCCCTCAAAATAACTCAATATACAGCCATTAATGTCTAAACCACCGGCAACAAAAGTGAGTACACCCCTAAGAGACTACACCCCTAAATGTCCAAATTGAGCACTGCTTGTCATTTTCCCTCCAAAATGTCATGTGATTTGTTAGTGTTACTAGGTCTCAGGTGTGCATAGGGAGCAGGTGTGTTCAATTTAGTAGTACAGCTCTCACACTCTCTCATACTGGTCACTGAAAGTTCCAACATGGCACCTCATGGCAAAGAACTCTCTGAGGATCTTAAAAGACGAATTGTTGCGCTACATGAAGATGGCCAAGGCTACAAGAAGATTGCCAACACCCTGAAACTGAGCTGCAGCACAGTGGCCAAGATCATCCAGTGTTTTAAAAGAGCAGGGTCCACTCAGAACAGACCTCGCATTGGTCGTCCAAAGAAGCTGAGTGCACGTGCTCAGCGTCACATCCAACTGCTGTCTTTAAAAGATAGGCGCAGGAGTGCTGTCAGCATTGCTGCAGAGATTGAAAAGGTGGGGGGTCAGCCTGTCAGTGCTCAGACCATACGCCGCACACTACATCAAATTGGTCTGCATGGCTGTCACCCCAGAAGGAAGCCTCTTCTGAAGTCTCTACACAAGAAAGCCCGCAAACAGTTTGCTGAAGACATGTCAACAAAGGACATGGATTACTGGAACCATGTCCTATGGTCTGATGAGACCAAGATTAATTTGTTTGGTTCAGATGGTCTCAAGCATGTGTGGCGGCAATCAGGTGAGGAGTACAAAGATAAGTGTGTCATGCCTACAGTCAAGCATGGTGGTGGGAATGCCATGGTCTGGGGCTGCATGAGTGCAGCAGGTGTTGGGGAGTTAAACTTCATTGAGGGACACATGAACTCCAATATGTACTGTGAAATACTGAAGCAGAGCATGATCCCCTCCCTCCGGAAACTGGGTCGCAGGGCAGTGTTCCAGCATGATAATGACCCCAAACACACCTCTAAGACGACCACTGCTTTATTGAAGAGGCTGAGGGTAAAGGTGATGGACTGGCCAAGCATGTCTCCAGACCTAAACCCAATAGAACATCTTTGGGGCATCCTCAAGCGGAAGGTGGAGGAGTGCAAAGTCTCGAATATCCGCCAGCTCCGTGATGTCGTCATGGAGGAGTGGAAAAGCATTCTAGTGGCAACCTGTGAAGCTCTGGTAAACTCCATGCCCAGGAGAGTTAAGGCAGTTCTGGGAAATAATGGTGGCCACACAAAATATTGACACTTCAGGAACTTTCACTAAGGGGTGTACTCACTTTTGTTGCCGGTGGTTTAGACATTAATGGCTGTATATTGAGTTATTTTGAGGGAAGAATAAATTTACACTGTTATATAAGCTGCACACAGACGACTTTTCATTGTGTCAAAGTGTCATTTTGTCAGTGTTGTCCCATGAAAAGATATACTTAAATTTCTGCAGAAATGTGAGGGGTGTACTCACTTTTGTGATACACTGTATATATATATATATATATATATATATATATATATATATATATATAGGTGGTGGATGATTCTCAGCACTGCAGCGAAACTGACATGGTGGTGGTGTGAAAGTGTGTGTTGTGCTGTTATGAGTGGATCAGACAGCAGCACTGCTGGAGTTTTTAAATACCGTGTCCACTCACTGTCCACTCTATTTGACACTCCTACCTAGTTGGTCCACCTTGTAGATGTAAAGTCAGAGACGATCGCTCATCTATTGACGCTGTTTGAGTGTGTCATCTTCTAGACCTTCATCAGTGTTCACAGGATGCTGTTGGCTGGATGTTTTTGGTTGGTGGACTATTCTCAGTCCAGCAGTGACAGTGAGGTGTTTAAAAACTCCATCAGCGCTGCTGTGTCTGATCTACTCATACCAGCACAACACACATTAACACACCACCACCATGTCAGTGTCACTACAGTGCTAAGAATGACCCACCACCCAAATAATACCTGCTCTGTGGTGGTCCTGACCATTGAAAAACAGCATGAAAGGGGGCTAACAAAGCATTCAGAGAAACAGATGGCCTACAGTAAGTAATTGTAAAGCTAGAAAGTGCTTCTATATGGTAAGTGAAGCCGATAAAATGGACAATGTGTGTAGAAACAAAGAGGTGGTTTTAATGTTATGGCTGATTGGTGTATATATATCACATTGAGTTGGTCATAGCTAGTTGTGGTCTTTGTCTATTGTATTTAGGTAATTGTCACAATATGTCTTACGGTGTTGGGCATGCCTTATTGGAGTTCGACAGAGGCTATAGAGGGGCCTTTTCCCCCCTTATCAAGTACTATTGAGTCGAGTGTGTATGATGCAGCATCTTGTGTATAATAGCCAGTCTCTATGTTTTTCAAAAAAGGTGGTCCAAGTATTTATTAACTGAAGTCAGATGTAAAGCCATGTGTTTAATTTATTGTGAACAGAAAGCCATGTTTAGGGATTACAATCGCCATTACGGTGCTAAACACACAGAGAAACACCAGAACTTTAATGATACAGAGTGGTCGCATCTAAAGCTTTGCTTGCCAAACTGCAAAAGCAACAAGGACTTTTTGTTAAGTTTTACACATCCAGCACTAGTGCAATCAAGACTTGCAAAAATATCCAACAAGAACAAAGGGCTGAAAAACAGCAAATTATGTAATTAGACTCCAAACAAAGTAGCAATAGGACTTTGTGTAAAGTTCATTTAAAAAACCTGCACATTTTGTTCACAATTGTTTAGGTGAAAGTCGATTAAATAGTGATATAATGTTGATGTTTTTACTCTGCCTGCTTTTCATTTTCATTACCTGATTGTAACATCTATTCTTAACAGTAACAGCTTACAATAATATTGAGGTACAATAATATTGAGCAGAATTAAGTTCAGTCTATTGTTCAGGACCTCTAACAACAGTCCCAATTTCTCATGTGGGCCCTTGGAAAATTTAAGGAAAGGAAAAAGGAAAAACTGCCCACCTCTGGGTTAGTCAGTTCGTTCTGTGTGCTATTAGTTTCCTTTGTATGTTGTTAATACTCCGAACCAAAGATGACAAGGACCATCCAGACTGTTATTAGCAACAAGTCCAAAAGCCAGGGTCTGTCATGGTATGGGGCTGTGTCAGTGCCCTTGTCATTTACACTTCTGTGATGGCAGCATAAATGCAGAAAAGTACATTGAGATCTTAGAGCAACATATGCTGCCTTCAAGAAGTCATCTTTTCCAGGGATGTCCATGCATTTTTCAACAAGACAATGCAAAACCACATGCCGCACACATTACAAAGGCATGGCTGTGGAACAAGAGGGTACGGGTACTGGACTGCAGTCCTGACCGTACCCCAACAGAGAATGAGTGGAGAATTTTGAAACAAAAAATGTGACAACTACCCCATACTGTTGCACATCTTCAAGCGTGTTTGCAGGAAGAATGGGACAAAATAAAACCTGAAACACTAAATTGCTTGGTATCCTCAGTGCCAAAACGTTGGCCAGACAAAACATGAAATATCTCATGTTCATCCTGTATGAAATCAAATAAAAGTCAAAGTAAATGTAATAATGTTTTTTTATTATTTGCATTTTCCATGCTGTCCCAACTTTTTCTGATTTGGGGTTGTAGATTTATACCATACAGGTTATAGTTGTGCTATATTAATCCCTTATCTCTGCCATTACAAAACACTATGTGTCAACTATTAGTCATAATTGTAAAAAGTTAAAAAAATAAATAAATAAATAAATAAAATAAAAAGTAAGCTTTAGTGAATTTTCAAATACTATTGAATAGCAAGAAGTCCCCTCGTCGAGGAGTTGCCCCTCCCCCCATATTAATGGCTACGGCCTTGCTTAAGAATGTGCGCCTTCTGTACTACATGTAGCTGCGAAATATTATGACTTACTTTTGGCAATAAAACCCATGTATGCCAACTAATAATGAACGATAAGCCAAGTTTAATAAGGATTAGGGAAAGAATCAATCCTTAAATACTTGTGTGACTCGTAGAGTTGGCTTAAATGTCTTTTTTCTGATGCATGCATAAGTAAAAGTCACTGCTTCATAAAAAGGCATCAGTTAATGTGTTTAATTTGCAATGGTAAACTTATATCGGTAACGAATAATGTACTAAACCTTACAATTGAAACATGAGATATAGATAATGGAGCTATGTGTATTAATGGGCTTAAGCGTAAGGCTGTGAAACCGATGAGGCTGTTTAAGAGTTCTGTTTATCATAATTCAGACGTAATGTCTAAACCAATTTAACTCTAGAAATTTACAGATATGCTTCGGCCATTATGACTTCCGGACTAATACACAATGAAGCTGCATTTCTTTGACTTTCAATATTTTGTGAAAAAATATTGATAATGCTCAAAAATGAGTATTTTCAGACTAATTAAAACGTTTAAAACTAGGACTGTCTAAATGTAACAATAAATTTGAAAAAGATAACTTGGAGCTATTAGTAAAAGGATGGGTGTGTCTAATTCTTATGTTTTGTTTGACGGATTTCCAAAACAACGACATGACAGTAAAAATAATTAGCTTCATGCTAACCTCTCTGGAAGCGGTGACAGTCGTGTAATATAACTTGATCCCCATCGCCGTGATTACTTTTCTGTGTTTGTCCAAAGCTGTTAGCGTGCTATATAAACAGTTCACTTGCTATACGGTCTCCTCTCCCAACGCCATCGCAAACCCGCTATTCGCTGGTCGATTTAAAGTGACAGAACATCAATTTCAAGTAACGTGCCAAAAGGCTTTTAAAAGAAATGAAGTTAATTTAAAGACATACATCATTAGAAATCAACCAAAAGCATTTTACAATGCAGTTTATTTTATTATTTTTTAATCTTTACTGAAAGAAAATGCTTTTATCAAAAAGCAGGTTTCAGTTGGTAATTAGCCTCTTGCATAACCCCAAAAAATGAGATCAGATCCCAAAAAGGAGGGCATGACATTGGGAAGTCATGAATAATGCCAGGCTAGTTGAATCTAAAAATAAACACAACCTGTCTGGCAACATAAAGCAGGCTAGGTCTTAAACAGTCACTGAAATCTCCCAGGAAAGGGTTAGAAAGTCATTGCTTAGAATCTGGTTCTCAAGCAAACTATACCGAAAGCCGTTATTCACAAATGGAGAAACATTGGAACAGTAATGAACCTTCCAAGGACACAAAGATCTAAAGAACTGCATGCCTCATCTGCCATTAAGGTCAATGTACATGATACCACAATAGGAAAGATTCTGGGCAAAATGGCATTCATAAAAAGAGTTTCAAGGCACAGACCACATCTGACCAAAAAGGGCACCATTGAAGGACTTTGGCCTCCCCTCCTCAGACATATCAAATTGTGTCTGTTGGTCTACAGTACCGATAGGATCTGGATTAAAATCTTAGCAATGCTATTAACTGGCTGGGCATCTATAAAGAAATAATTAAAGAAATAATATTTTCCTGCATCTATGCAAGAACAGCATGAGCTTATTTTTAGAAATGCATGTAAGTTCTTTATGCCAAAGACTAAAAGACCAATTTATATGTAAAAGGTGTAAAATGCTAACATCTATTATGGTATGGGAATGCATCTATGCAATATGAGGTTGCATGCAACTTTATGCCAAGCCAATGTAAAACACATCTAGAAGCATGTCAAGTTTTCTGGGCTTGGAGGCATCTGGGTTGGAACTCTGCATAGTGGTAACATGTATTGTAGTCAGATGAATCTGTTTCTTTGAAAGAATGGGTGTTGTGTGCTCTGGACCAAATACGAAAGAGGACCATCCAGACCCTTAGCAAAGGTAATTTATACTTCTGTGCAGCATTAATGCAAAAAAGTACAATTTTAGAGCAGCATATGCTGCCTTCAAGAAGACATCTTTTCCAGGGACAACAATGGAGTCGTGAAAGTGAAGAGGAGGTTGGACTGTGTCTAACGGTAAACAGCAGCTGGTGCGATAATACCAAAGTTGTTACTGTTACACGTTCCTGCACACCCAACCTAAGTTTTAGTTTCATCCTTTCTACCTTCCTCTGTGATTTACTTTAAAATTTATTGTCAGCACCGTTTATATTCCACCTCAGGCAAACATGGACATTACACTTAATGAAACTCTTACACAGTTTCAGACAAGGCATTATGATCAAATTGGGCAACAATTGACTTTTGTCAGTAGATGGGCAAATACGCATAATTTAGTTCATATTTAGTGATAAAAGGATGTTTAATCTTTGATGAGGACATCAAGAAAGTTAGAAAGGGGAGGATGTAGCCAGATTAAAATTTGGACATAAATAATATATTTAAATATTTTGAGTTTTTAAAAAAATGAAAATAATTTTATAATGTTTTGAATAAAAAAAATGTTTCAATTAAAAGTTTAACATTTTTTTACCTTTATGTGCAAGCCAGTCAGATGCAAGGGTTCCAGGTAAGGGTCCAGAGTGGGAGAAGGATGGCGAGAGATGGAAAAACATGCATGTTAATAAAACTAGAGGCAATTAGGAGGGTAAATCACCTGTTTATGCCATACATCTGTAAATGTTTAAAGATTTTTGGTTACCATTGTGAACTTAGAGTTTTCGCTCTGTGTGAGCCAGCAAGGTTGGTGCTGTTATATTTTAACTTTGAAATTTTTATCTTAGAGGTGGTTCTGACATGTACCCGATGCACTTTGTCTAACTAAAACCTGGACTAGTCCTAATAATCATTAAGGGGTAAATGAAGCAGCTCTTTTTGAATACATACTGTACATAAGATACATCATAACTGTCATGAAAAAGGAGTAACCACAATTTTTGACAAAGACATAGGCCTTACTGTAAAAACAACTTATATGGCTGATAAGGCTTTAACTGTTGGAGACTTTAATATTCATTAGCCAATTAAAATCCTATTTGAATGTAGCTTAGAATCTATGGGTATCACAATGTAATGGTATCTACTCACCCCTCTATAAGCGTACTGTGGCGTGGACGAGAAAGAAGGAAACATTTTTGCTCTTTAAACTGTTGGAGGCAGCACTATTTATTCAAATGCTTCTGAGCAAATACAAAAGTATGAAGAAGAGGCTAGATCTGCAATACACAGACCACTCCTACTATGCTTTAACAAGTACACAGCACAGTAGGGTCACTAAACGTAACACACAACATGAATGGTAACTTAAACTAACATGATGAGCTTTAAGGGCAGCGTTTTTTCCATTTAGTCTAAAACCATTGTAACTTTCACATTCACAGCAGTGGCACATCTGTCCGTTGGGCCATGAGCGTGAGGACAGGTCACTAAATGTAACTCACATAACATTAAAGGGTAACTTACCTACATAAACACCAAATACATCTATAGTCACATAATAAAAAAATAACTAGGTAAATGTAAGCAAAACGCTATTTTAACCACAAAACCCACTTTTAATGCCCATTCTGGGATGCCATGCACCCACAACCGATGATGCAGGCAAGAGAACCCCCCCCCCCCCCCCCCCCCCGCCTTATATAACAGCAAATCGATCAGTTGCCACAATACCTTAGACTTAACATTATCATTTGGTATTGACATTAGCAATCTTGTTGTTTTACCACAGATTGCTTTATTTTGAATCACTGTCTCTTATTACATAAACTAAGTTTAACTAATAATATTTGTCTACCACATTCCTATCAATTAATATGCTCTCATCACAGAACCATTGCTTAAAATAATAAATAAATTAGCCTTGGACAAGTACCAAAATCTTTCAAATGTGCAGTCATTAAACCCCAGATTAAGAAATCTAATCTTAATCCATATGTGCTATCTAATAAGAGACCAATATCAAACCAAAGTTGATTAGCATACTTGACGCATCCTTGGCTCCCAAAAACTGGTGGAAATGTGGTATGGTAAAAGTACCAAGAGAAAAAAGTACCAAGGTACGAAGAAGCCTGAACATGTTTTTCTGGTCAAAAAGCGCTATGGTTGCCACCACAAGAAGCACCAACTGCTTTTCTGCCACAGCTTCTTGCAGCCACTTACAGGCATAACATTATGACCACTTTCCTGATAGTGTTGGTCCCCCAAAACAGCCCTGCAATGGCAATGCACTGTGTATTCTGACACCTTTCTCTCAGAACCAGCATTAACTTCTTCAGCAGTTTGAGCTACAGTAGCTTGTCTGTTGGATTGAACCACACAGGCCAGTCTTCACTCCCCACATGCATCAATGAGCCTTGGCCGCCCATGACCCTGTCGCCAATTTACCTATGTTCCTTCCTTGGACCACTTTTGATAGATACTGACCACTGCAGACCGGGAACACCCCACAAGAGCTGCAGTTTTGGAGATGCTCTGACCCAGTCTAGCCATCACAATTTGGCCCTTGTCAAACTCACTCAAATCTTTACGCTTGCTCATTTTTCCTGCTTCTAACACATCAACACATAGCCTTGGGTACATACCTAAATTGTTTAAAAGTGCTATTATTAAATTAAAAAACCTAATCTTGATTTACATGTTCAATCTAATTTTAGGCCAATTTCAAATTTTCCTTTTGTCTCTAAGATACTAGAAAAAGTAGTTTCTAAACAGTTCTGTTCCTATCTGAATGAAAACTGTATTCATGAAAAATTTCAATCAGGATTTAGGCCCAACCATAGTACAAAAACTGCATTAATTAGGGTAGTTAATGATTTATTAATGTCCTCTGATAATGGATGTGTCTCTTTTCTTGTTCTATTAGATCTTAGTGCAGCTTTTGATACTGTCGATCATAACATTTTACTGGAGAGGCTAGAAAATACAGTAGGTGTTAAAGGACTTGCTCTCTCTTGGTTTAATTCCTATTTGACTGACCGCTCTCAATTCGTTTATGTATATAATAAATGCTCGGAAACTACAAACGTAAAGTATGGTGTTCCACAGGGGTCAGTACTGGGACCTCTATTATTTACACTCTATATGCTACCACTAGGAGAAATTATGCATAAACATGGCATACATTTTCACTGCTATGCAGATGACACACATCTGTATATATCAGCCATGTCACGAGGGGGCTAACAGACGAGACAAAGGGGCAGACACACACGCAGAGATGTAATGAAACCAAGGATATGGTTGTGTCATCTGCATAGCGAGTGACAAATGGGATGCGCAGTGTTTATGCAGAATTTCTCCTAGTGGTAGCAGATAAGAGTGTAAAAATAATAGAGGTCCACTAAACTAACCCTAATGAACAGAACCAACATGACTCTAAACAAGAGCTATTAACATGACTCTACACAAGAGCTAGGAACATGACTCTACACAAGAGCTATTAACATGACTCTACACAAGAGCTAGGAACATGACTCTACACAAAAGCTAGGAACATGACTCTACACAAAAGCTAGGAACATGACTCTACACAAGAGCTAGGAACATGACTCTACACAAGAGCTAGGAACATGACTATAAACTAGAGCCATTAACATGACTCTACACAAGAGCTATTAACATGACTCTACACAAGAGCTAGGAACATGACCATAAACAAGAGCTATTAACAGAGCTAACAGAGCTTACAGAGCCAAACCGAGTCCTGTCCAGAAGTCCAAACAAAGCCCAACCAAAGACCAATAGTTCCCAATGAGTCCTCCAGCTTTCCTCCTTTATGGAGGGCAGCTGGAGCTAATCAGTTCAGGGGAACCAATCATGAGCTAGGGCGTGGCAGGAGACAGAGTGTGCTCATGGAGAGGGGGGCGTGGAACATGAGGAGCACCAGAGCACACAGAGGCTGTCAGTGTTACATAACCCCCCCCCCTAAAGGCACTCCTCCTGGAGTGCCTAGAAAACAAAAAACACAAGGAGGTCCTGGACCTGGCGGGGCAAATTTGAAGTCATTAAGTATATCTTGAGGCAGGCATGACAAAAGCGTCAGAACACAGGCTGCTGACGGAAAACCAGCCAACGAGAGTTCAGAAGCACCCTCTGGGGGTGCTGACTTAACAGGAGCACCATCGGGGGGCGCCAACTCAGGAACAGAAGCACCATCATAAGGCGCCAACTCGGAAACAGGAGTGCCATCGGGGGGCGCCAACTCGGAAACAGGAGCGCCATCGGGGGTCAGCTGCATGGAGCCTGGCGAAGAGGCTTCGGGAGTCAGCTGCGTGGAGCCTTCGGGAGTCAGCTGTGAGGAGCCTGGCGAAGAGGCTTCGGGAGTCAGCTGCGTGGAGCCTGGCGAAGAGGCTTCGGGAGTCAGCTGCGTGGAGCCTGGCGAAGAGGCTTCGGGAGTCAGCTGCATGGAGCCTGGCGAAGAGGCTTCGGGAGTCAGCTGCGTGGAGCCTGGCGAAGAGGCTTCGGGAGTCAGCTGCGTGGAGCCTGGCGAAGAGGCTTCGGGAGTCAGCTGCGAGGACCCTTGAGAAGAGGCGTCCGGAATAAGCTGCGAAAACACTGGAGAAAGTTCTTGAATCAGCTGCTTAGACCCTTGAGATGTGTCTGGAATCAGCTGCTTGAACCCTGGAGGGATGTCTTGAATCAGCTGCTTGGAACCTGAAGAGGGTTCTTGAATCAGCTGCTTGGAACCTGAAGAGGCTTCTTGACTCAGCTGCTTGGAACCTGGAGAGGCTTCTTGAATCAGCTGCTTGGAACCTGGAGAGGTTTCTTGACTCAGCTGCTTGGAACCTGGAGAGGCTTCTTGAATCAGCTGCTCGGAACCTGAAGAGGTTTCTTGACTCAGCTGCTTGGAACCTGGAGGCGGCAGCAGCAGAGCTGAAGGAGAATTGTCTGTAGTAGACTGTGGCCTGAACTCTGCAGGCTGGAACATAAAGCTGGAAACTTTGACAGGAAACAGAACTGGAGAGGACTTGGAACTGTTGAACTCTGTCTGGGTGGCAGAAGGGCCCGAACGTACAAACAGACCATTTTTGAAACCCTGACCTGCTGACTGACACCTAGAACCGACAGAGACAGATGAACACGGAACAGGACTAGACAAACTAGAACTCATGGAACCTGACTTAGAGACATGATGGACTTGGACAGACGGACAGCATGACTGACCGAACAAGCATAACCAGACAAACTAGGACTTACTGAACCTGACAGACACAGGACAGACTTGGACAGACGGACTAGAAACAGGCAAGATCGGTGGACTGACAGAGTTAACTGGACGAGTTTGAACTAGCGAACATGACATGGACTGGACCGAGCTTGACACTGGCGAACATGAACCTAACCGAACTGGCAGAGGACTGACACAAAACTGAGTACCTGGAACTGAAGCCGACGAACAAACAAGAGGACCCATGGAGCCCTTGGGGTCATTACAAGGAGCATTACAAACGATCCTGACTGGCTCCTAACATGGACGTGGGACGGTCACGAGCATTAGTAGCGGGCACTGGCACCCGGACCACATCAGCAGTGAGCACCGGGGGAAATTCAACCTCCCCAGTGGGCACTGGATGCCGGGTATAAGCTGCAGTGGGCGCTTTGCTGCGAGAAAATTTGGCTTTCATGAGGCCCTCAAACACCTTAACCGAGTTCAGCACAGCTCCCCTGTCAGACCACAGCTGCCTGGCCCACTCACGAGCGGCACCCCTCAGTCTAGACATCATAAACAGCACCTTGTCGGTTTCAGCTGGCTGGGCTTTCAGCCGGCTGGGCGTCCAGAAGGTGCTGCAGGTAGAGCTGGTTCTGCAGAAGGAAGCCGTCGACAAATGAGTCACTTCCATCATATAGAGCTGGCCTACTAAGCGGTAAGGTTTGAGGAAACCTCATGGAGTTAAAATCCAGGAATACATGAACAAGAAACATCTCGCTGCGTCCTATATGGGGAGCTATTATGTCACGAGGGGGCTAACGGACAAGACAAAGGGGCGGACACACGCAGAGATGTAACGAAACCAAGGATTTATTAATAACAAAAGACGAAACAAGGAGAAACAAAACTAAACACAGCTAACTAAAACAAACCAAAACATGAACAGAAACACAATGACTCTAAACAAGAGCTATTAACATGACTCTACACACGAGCTAGGAACATGACTCTAAACAAGAGCTATTAACATGACTCTACACAAGAGCTAGGAACATGACTCTAAACAAGAGCTATTAACATGACTCTACACAAGAGCTAGGAACATGACTACACAAGAGCTAGGAACATGACTCTACACAAGAGCTAGGAACATGACTATAAACTAGAGCCATTAACATGACTCTACACAAGAGCTAGGAACATGACCATAAACAAGAGCTTTTAACAGAGCTAACAGAGCCTACAGAGCCAAACTGAGTCCTGTCCAGAAGTCCAAACAAAGCCCAACCAAAGACCAATAGTTCCCAATGGCTAGGGCGTGGCAGGAGACAGAGTGTGCTCATGGAGAGGGGTGTGTGGCACATCAGGAGCACCAGAGCACACAGAGGCTTTCAGTGTTACAAGCCAAACGAAATGATACTGACACAATCGGTAAGATTGAAGATTGTGTAAACGACATAAAAAAACTGGATGTCGTGTAACTTTCTTTTACTAAATTCAGATAAAACAGAGGTCTTACTTGTTGGATCTAAAGCTGCAAGAGACAAGTTGTGTAACCTGGTGCTAAACCTAAACACTTTCTCTGTTACTCCCAGCTCAGATGTAAAAAACTTGGGTGTCACAATAGATTCAGATCTCTCCTTTGAGGAACATGTTAATAATATTACTAGAGTTGCTTTCTTTCATTAGTGTAATATCTCTAAAATAAGAAATATACAGTGTATCACAAAAGTGAGTACACCCCTCACATTTCTGCAGATATTTAAGTATATCTTTTCATGGGACAACACTGACAAAATGACACTTTGACACAATGAAAAGTAGTCTGTGTGCAGCTTATATAACAGTGTAAATTTATTCTTCCCTCAAAATAACTCAATATACAGCCATTAATGTCTAAACCACCGGCAACAAAAGTGAGTACACCCCTAAGAGACTACACCCCTAAATGTCCAAATTGAGCACTGCTTGTCATTTTCCCTCCAAAATGTCATGTGATTTGTTAGTGTTACTAGGTCTCAGGTGTGCATAGGGAGCAGGTGTGTTCAATTTAGTAGTACAGCTCTCACACTCTCTCATACTGGTCACTGAAAGTTCCAACATGGCACCTCATGGCAAAGAACTCTCTGAGGATCTTAAAAGACGAATTGTTGCGCTACATGAAGATGGCCAAGGCTACGAGAAGATTGCCAACACCCTGAAACTGAGCTGCAGCACAGTGGCCAAGATCATCCAGCGTTTTAAAAGAGCAGGGTCCACTCAGAACAGACCTCGCGTTGGTCGTCCAAAGAAGCTGAGTGCACGTGCTCAGCGTCACATCCAACTGCTGTCTTTGAAAGATAGGCGCAGGAGTGCTGTCAGCATTGCTGCAGAGATTGAAAAGGTGGGGGGTCAGCCTGTCAGTGCTCAGACCATACGCCGCACACTACATCAAATTGGTCTGCATGGCTGTCACCCCAGAAAGAAGCCTCTTCTGAAGTCTCTACACAAGAAAGCCCGCAAACAGTTTGCTGAAGACATGTCAACAAAGGACATGGATTACTGGAACCATGTCCTATGGTCTGATGAGACCAAGATTAATTTGTTTGGTTCAGATGGTCTCAAGCATGTGTGGCGGCAATCAGGTGAGGAGTACAAAGATAAGTGTGTCATGCCTACAGTCAAGCATGGTGGTGGGAATGCCATGGTCTGGGGCTGCATGAGTGCAGCAGGTGTTGGGGAGTTACATTTCATTGAGGGACACATGAACTCCAATAAGTACTGTGAAATACTGAAGCAGAGCATGATCCCCTCCCTCCGGAAAATGGGTCGCAGGGCAGTGTTCCAGCATGATAATGACCCCAAACACACCTCTAAGACGACCACTGCTTTATTGAAGAGGCTGAGGGTAAAGGTGATGGACTGGCCAAGCATGTCTCCAGACCTAAACCCAATAGAACATCTTTGGGGCATCCTCAAGCGGAAGGTGGAGGAGTGCAAAGTCTCGAATATCCGCCAGCTCCGTGATGTCGTCATGGAGGAGTGGAAAAGCATTCCAGTGGCAACCTGTGAAGCTCTGGTAAAGTCCATGCCCAGGAGAGTTAAGGCAGTTCTGGGAAATAATGGTGGCCACACAAAATATTGACACTTCAGGAACTTTCACTAAGGGGTGTACTCACTTTTGTTGCCGGTGGTTTAGACATTAATGGCTGTATATTGAGTTATTTTGAGGGAAGAATAAATTTACACTGTTATATAAGCTGCACACAGACTACTTTTCATTGTGTCAAAGTGTCATTTTGTCAGTGTTGTCCCATGAAAAGATATACTTAAATATCTGCAGAAATGTGAGGGGTGTACTCACTTTTGTGATACACTGTAAGTAACCCTGCATCTTGTGAACGAAGTGGACGTGCTGGGTTGTAGTAATTAATAAGCTCACTCAGATACTGTGGAGCCAGACCATGTAGCGCTTTATAGGTTAGTAAAAGTATTTTGTAATCAATGCGAAATTTAACTGGCAGCCAGTGTAGAGATGATAGAACAGGAGTGATATGATCAAATTTTTTAGTTCTAGTTAGCACTCGAGCTGCTGCATTTTGAACTAACTGGAGTTTGTTTAAGGATCTACCAGAGCATCCAGTTAGAAGAGCATTACAATAATCTAACCGAGAAGTTATAAACGCATGGATCAGTTTTTCGGCGTCATTAACAGATAGTATATTTCTTATTTTAGAGATATTACGCAAATGATAGAAAGCAACTCTAGTAATATTATTAATGTGTGTATCAAAGGAGAGATCTGAATCTATTGTGACACCTAAGTTTTTTACATCTGGGCTTGGAGTAACAGAGAACGTGTTTAAGTTTAGCACCAGGTTAGACAACTTGTCTCTTGCAGCTTTAGAGCCAACAAGTAAAACCTCAGTTTTATCTGAATTAAGTAAAAGAAAATTACACGACATCCAGTTTTTTATGTCGTTTACACAATCTTCTATCTTACTGATTGTGTCAGTATCATTTGGTTTGGCTGATATATACAGCTGTGTGTCATCTGCATAGCAGTGAAAGTTTATGCCATGTTTATGAATAATTTCACCTAGTGGAAGCATATAGAGTGTAAATAATAGCGGTCCAAGTACCGACCCCTGTGGAACACCACACTTTACTTTTGTAGTTTCTGAGCATTTATTATTTACATAAACGAATTGAGAGCGGTCAGTCAAATATGATTGAAACCAAGAGAGTGCGAGTCCTTTAACACCTACTGTATTTTCTAGCCTCTCCAGTAAAATGTAATGATCGACCGTATCAAACGCTGCACTAAGATCTAATAGAACAAGAAAAGAGACACATCCATTATCAGAAGACATTAACAACTCGTTAACTACTCTAATTAATGCGGTTTCGGTACTATGGTTGGGTCTAAATCCTGATTGAAATTTTTCATGAATACAATTTTCATTCAAATAAGAACATAGCTGTTTGGAAACGACTTTTTCTAATATCTTTGAGACAAAAGGAAGGTTTGAAATTGGCCTATAATTAGATAAAACATGTGGATCAAGATTAGGTTTTTTAATCAGGGGTTTAATAACAGCACTTTTAAACAATTTAGGTACATACCCAAGGCTAAGGGATGCATTGATTAATGTAAGCAGGGGCTCTACAATAGCTGGGAGTAAATCTTTAAGTAAACGAGTTGGAACAGGATCGAGTATACACGATGATGACTTCGATGATTTAATCAACACAGTTAGTTCATTTTGGGAGATTGGATTAAAGGAATTTAGTTGGATTAACTCGTTACTATTATCACCAATGCTGCTCGGAGTGAGTCCATACTTAACATTGGCAAGTGACACACTCTGACTCTGAAGTCGTATTTTTTCTATCTTGTCATTAAAGAATTTTAAAAAATCATCGCTGGTACAGTCAGGTGGTATATTAGATTCAGTTTCATTGACGTTTTTAGTTAATTTGGACACTGTCTCAAAAAGGAATCTAGGATTGTTTTTATTTTTCTCTATTAGGGATGAATAATATACAGATTTAGCTTTTATAAGTGCATGTTTATACTCAGTTAGAGCATCTTTCCAAGCAATCTTATACACCTCCAGTGTAGTGTGACGCCACTTACGTTCTAATTTTCGTGCTGCTTGTTTAAGTGCGCATGTGTGGTCATTGTACCATGGAGCAAGTTTTTTCTCCCTAATCAGTTTAGTTTTGAGTGGGGCTACGTTATCTAAGGTTGTGCGCAGTACGGTCTCTAGGTTTTGAGTTGCCTGATCTAGTTCTTTAGGTTCTGATGCTGATATATTTGGTAATTCTGGTAGGCAGTTTATGAACGCTGCTGCAGTTGCAGATGTAATAGTGCGCTTACATTTAAAACGATTTGGTTGCTGTATATTATTGGACAGGGACACTTCATATATTAGTAGGGAGTGATCAGAGATTAAGTCATTCTGTGGTATAATTTCCAGGTTGTCTATGTTTATACCATAAGTAAGTATTAAATCTAAGGTATGTTTACAGCGGTGAGTGGGTCCTGTTACATTTTGGGTGATGCCTAAAGATTCTAAAATAGAGTCAAACGCAATTTTGAGTGGATTACACTTATCCTCATAATGAATATTAAAGTCACCAACAATTAGAGCTTTCTTAGTTGATAAGACTAATTTAGAAAGAAAATCGGCAAATTCGTTAAGAAATTCTGAGTAAGGACCAGGGGGTCGATAAACAGTAACCAGTTTAAACATACTATTTTTATCAGATGAACATTTATTGGTTATGTCAGAGATAAGAACTTCAAACGAGTTTGTTATGGGAGTTGATTTTACAGTAAGACCTATGTCTTTATCATAAATTGTGGCTATTCCTCCACCACGACCGCTAAGACGTGGCTTATGTTCATAACTGTAACCCGGAGGAGATGCTTCATTTAAACCTAGATACTCATCAGGTCTAGCCCAGGTCTCGGTTAAACACAGGGCACTAAGACAATTATCTGTAATTATTTCATTTACAATTACTGTTTTGCATGCAAGTGACCTGATGTTTAGAAGTCCTAACTTTAGTTTAACTTTACTAGGGTTTTCATGATGCTCATTTAGATTAATTTTAATTAAGTTATTATGACATACTTTTTGATTTTGTTTTGGCTTACACCTGCCACGGTAAACAGACACAGTCTCAATGGTTTGTGACCTAAGGATTCCGGGTGACGTCCGATGGCGACTCGCAGACAGTCGGTTAGGCCTGTTAGTCTGCTGCCTGGTCTTGGCTCTGGATAGTCATTTAACACTATCTGCCGCTACACTAACGCGGTGGTAAAGCCTGTCACCTATGCTGCAAGAAATGCGAGCAGCACCCTCCCACGTGGGGTGGACACCATCCCGCTTCAAAAGACCAGGCCTTCCCTCAAAGGTGGACCAGTTATCTACAAAATCAATGCAGTTTTCTGAGCACCATTTAGACATCCAGCGGTTCAGCGACAACAACCTGCTGTAGGTTTCGCCACTGGGTCGAATCGGTAAGGGGCCAGAGCACACTACTGCCTCAGACATCGACCTAGCTAACTCACACACCTCTTTAACATTACTCTTAGTAACCTCAGACTGCCGTAAACGAACATCATTAGTGCCGACGTGGATAACAATCTTCGAAAATCTACGATTAGCATTAGCCAGCACTTTCAGGTTTGCTCTGATGTCAGGCGCCCTGGCCCCCGGAATACAAGTGACTATGGTTGCTGGTGTCTCTATGGGGGTTGCAATACGCACGTGTCGGAGCTGAGAATCTCCTATAACCAGAGCACTTACATTAACAGGCTTCTCAGCGGGTGGCTCACTGAGTGGGGAAAACCTGTTGGACACGTGCAACTGAGATGGTCGGTGCTTTTCCCTACGACTATGTCGCCGAGACGTCACCCAGTCGCCCCGCTGTGAGGGCTCTAATGCCGGAGTCTGGGGTTCTGTACCTGAACTGCTGGCATTCGGGACTGCTACAGCTAAATCTAAGCTCTCACTAGTAGTAGTCTGTTCTAAAGCCCGAATGCGCCCTTCTAACACTGAGATCTTCTCCGTCAGACTAACAACTAATCTACACTTATCACATGTAAAGTTATCACTAAACACGGAGAAGGAATAACTGAACATATTACACTCGGAACATGGATACAAAGCTCCTGCTGGGGCCATAGTAACAAAGAAATATACTTAGCTTTACAAGATGAGTTGGAGATGATGTTTATGTTGGATTCACCGGCGCTTCTGCTGGTAGTCACAGAAGAACGGCTTTAATTCCGGATGAAACAGGCGATGATAAGCTGGAATACAAAAACCACCAACCAAACCAACACAAACGCGCTTCGTTCGGACAAAAGCGGCTGTAATTCTAAAGGAGAACGGTGTTATGCGCTGGTGTACAAAACAAATAAACGCGCTTCCTACGAACAGAAACGGTTATAACTCCCCACAAAACAGAGGTGTTTTAAGAGCTGAAATACAGAACACAACCAAACACAAACGCGCTTCGTGCGGACCGAAAACGGTTTTAATTCTGGATAATTATGATGTTTATGCGCTGAAGTACAAAAACAAACAAAACCGGCTTCGTTCGGATGCCGGTAGCAGAAGTTTCCTAGTTTCCAACACAGCATGAATTTACGTTAGTAAACACAAGCGCTTTTTTACGATAAACAAAATAAAACTAAATCAACAACACACGGAAGATTAACGTATAAATTATATGTTTAAAACATACGTATATAAAAAGTTATTTAGCTAAAGGCTACAAACAAACAACTAGGCTAGCGTCTCAGCGTGCGTACCACCGTAGATTACAGTAGATTACTGTAATGCTCTTCTCACTGGATGCTCTGGTAGATCCATAAACAAACTCCAGTTGGTTCAAAATGCAGCAGCTCGAGTGCTAACTAGAACTAGAAAGTTTGATCATATTACTCCTGTTCTGTCATCTCGACACTGGCTGCCAGTTAAATTCTGCATTGATTACAAAATACTTTTACCAACTTATAAAGCGCTACATGGTCTGGCTCCACAGTATCTGAGTGAACTTATTGATCACTACAACCCAGAACGTCCACTTCACTCACAAGATGCAGGGTTACTTATAGTTCCTAGAATTAAAAAGATCACCGCTGGTGGAAGAGCATTTTCTTACAATGCTCCACAACTTCCTGTTGTCTTCCTGTCTCTGTTCGGGATTTGGACACAGTCTCAATATTTAAGTCTAGACTGAAAACATATTTAATTACTCAGGCTTTTGAATATTTTTTTTCCAGACTAGGGGTGTGTGGCTCCGGTCCTGGAGATCTGGGGTATGTTGCTCGCATGTTTTGTCAGATTTGCTGGCGCTGCGTGTTGGCTTCTGGACTCTGGGGCCGGAGCTGTCCACCCCGAATATAGACAAAGGCGCAGAGCTTGGGGGTTCATGGTCATAGAAACTTCTTGTGATCAGGGATGTTGGGTTGCTGTCGTTATGCCTCTCTTGTCCGATCACTCAGGTTTGATGACGGTGGGGAGGTTGGCCTTCATGACCTTGTTACCTGCTCGCTCTCCCTTTTAGTTATGTTGTAATAATTAGGGGTGCCGGAGTCTAAAGCTACTCTCTGTAAAACTGATATTTTACTTAATTCACATTTTTAACTACATTTCCTGTTGTTTTACTCCGAGGTGGTTCTGATGGAAACCTGTTTACCCACCTGGTTAAGGAATGAAGTTGAGACTGCCATGCCAACAATGCTGCTCTTGCCAGATGTGACGGAAACCTGGCGTATTTGCACCAACAATGTCAAGAACTCACTACAGACTTTATCACACACTGGACTGAATAATAACTCCAATTATTTTTGCTAGTTATTACTTTTAGTTTATTTTAATTTGTGTGTGTATGATATTGTGTAAATCCTATATATTTAAAGTATCCTCCAGGCCACCCAAGAAGGATGGGTCCTTGCTGAGTCTGGTTCCTCTCAAGGTTTCTTCCTGTAATTTTAAGGATATTTTTTCCTTGCCACTGTCGCCCTCGGCTTGCTCAACAGGGGTTTTTGTATCTGTTGGTCCTGGATTCTGTAAAGTTGCTTTGAGACAATGTCTGTTGTAAAAAGCGCTATGTAAATAAAGTTGACTTGACTTAACTTAAATATAAATACGCTGGCACTATGTGTTTACCTCCAAAAAACACATGCAGTCCTCAATTCTTTGCGGCAAAAGGGCTTTACAGGCAAGTACATTGCTACTTGTAAGACTTTACCTAAATAAATTAATTTATTAGATAGATAGATAGATTCAACTTTATTGTCATTGCTTAGTACAGGTACAGGCAACGAAATGTAGTTAGCATCTACCAGAAGTGCAAATAGTAGCATTGTGCAAAAAGACAGAGAATATTAGTAACATATACCTATGATTAATATGAATATAGAGTTATAACTATAGCTAGTTACATATATGAAATTATATCTATGTACATATTACTATATACATAATAGCAATAATAACAATAAGCATATTAGTAAAAATGAATATGTATTATAATAATAACAGTAATAATAATAAGATTAGTTAGGTATATATTAGTAATAACAGTACTGGGCTAAAGGATGTGTAAATAATAACTATACAGCTGTAACTATAACTATATAAGGATGGTGAAAAAAATAACTATAACTATACATATACAGTGTATCACAAAAGTGAGTACACCCCTCACATTTCTGCAAATATTTTATTATATCTTTTCATGGGACAACACTATAGAAATAAAACTTGGATATAACTTAGAGTAGTCAGTGTACAACTTGTATAGCAGTGTAGATTTACTGTCTTCTGAAAATAACTCAACACACAGCCATTAATGTCTAAATGGCTGGCAACATAAGTGAGTACACCCCACAGTGAACATGTCCAAATTGTGCCCAAAGTGTCAATATTTTGTGTGACCACCATTATTATCCAGCACTGCCTTAACCCTCCTGGGCATGGAATTCACCAGAGCTGCACAGGTTGCTACTGGAATCCTCTTCCACTCCTCCATGATGACATCACGGAGCTGGTGGATGTTAGACACCATGAACTCCTCCACCTTCCACTTGAGGATGCGCCACAGGTGCTCAATTGGGTTTAGTCCATCACCTTTACCTTCAGCTTCCTCAGCAAGGCAGTTGTCATCTTGGAGGTTGTGTTTGGGGTCGTTATCCTGTTGGAAAACTGCCATGAGGCCCAGTTTTCGAAGGGAGGGGATCATGCTCTGTTTCAGAATGTCACAGTACATGTTGGAATTCATGTTTCCCTCAATGAACTGCAGCTCCCCAGTGCCAGCAACACTCATGTGTCTATTTTTTAAAGCCAACCTCTGGATATGACGCCGAACACGTGGACTCAACTTCTTTGGTCGACCCTGGCGAAGCCTGTTCCGAGTGGAACCTGTCCTGGAAAACCGCTGTATGACCTTGGCCACCATGCTGTAGCTCAGTTTCAGGGTGTTAGCAATCTTCTTATAGCCCAGGCCATCTTTGTGGAGAGCAACAATTCTATTTCTCACATCCTCAGAGAGTTCTTTGCCATGAGGTGCCATGTTGAATATCCAGTGGCCAGTATGAGAGAATTGTACCCAAAACACCAAATTTAACAGCCCTGCACCCCATTTACACCTGGGACCTTGACACATGACACCAGGGAGGGACAACGACACATTTGGGCACAATTTGGACATGTTCACTGTGGGGTGTACTCACTTATGTTGCCAGCTATTTAGACATTAATAGCTGTGTGTTGAGTTATTTTCAGAAGACAGTAAATCTACACTGCTATACAAGTTGTACACTGACTACTCTAAGTTATATCCAAGTTTCATGTCTATAGTGTTGTCCCATGAAAAGATATAATGAAATATTTGCAGAAATGTGAGGGGTGTACTCACTTTTGTGATACACTGTATATGTATGACAGTTGTGTAAAGTGCAGGTGCAATGATAAATAATTACGACAGTCCAGCGTGCAGTCCGGGGTGATGTTAAAGTGCAGGTGCAACTTGTGCAATGAGAAATGTGCAATGATAAATAACAACACAACAGTCCAGTGTGTAATCCAAACAGTGCAATGATAAATAATAAATAAATAGGTCCAGTGTTAAGTTCAGAATGTCCAGAATGTGTGTTAACGGCGAATAGTGGTGTTCAATAAAGTTATTGAGGTGGGAAAAAAACTGTTTTTTAACCGACTGGTCCTGGCACGTATGCTCCTGTATCTTATCCCAGATGGCAGAAGGTTATACAGTGTGTGGCTGGGGTGGTAGGGGTCCCTGATGATACTGTGTGCTCTGCGCACACAGCGCTGGTGGTGAAGGTCTCCGATGGTGGGGAGCTGTGTACCGATGATTCGTTGAGCAGTCCTCACCACCTTGTGAAGGGCCTTCCTGTCAGCCACAGTGGAGCTGCCGTACCACACTGTCACACAGTTGGACAGTACGCTCTCGATGGTGCAGCGGTAGAAGTTTGTGAGAATCTGGGGAGACAGATGGTCCTTTTTTAGTCTCCTCAAGAAGTAAAGGCGCTGCTGCGCTTTCTTCACCAGACAGGATGTGTTGTGGGTCCAGGAAAGATCCTCAGAGATGTGGATGCCCAAAAACTTAAAACTGGAGACACGCTCCACCTCGTCACCATTGATAAGGACAGGGAGATGTGTGCAGCTCTTGGTTTTCCGGAAGTCCACGATGAGCTCTTTGGTCTTATCTGTGTTTAAATGAAGGTTGTTGGAGGAACACCACGCCACCAGGTGCTGGATCTCCTCCCTGTAGGCCGATTCGTCGTTGTCTTTGATGCGGCCAACCACTGTGGTGTCGTCTGCAAACTTGATGAGGGTGTTGGATCTATGCAGCGGCACACAGTCGTGGGTGAACAGGGAGAAAAGCAATGGACTTAACACACAGCCCTGTGGAACACCAGTGCTCAAAGTCAGGCTACAGGACACCTGACTACCCAACCTTACAGACTGGGGTCTGTTTGTTAAAAAGTTCAAGACCCAGTTACACATGGGGGTGCTGATTCCCAGGTCACTGAGCTTGGCTACCAGCTTGGTTGGGATTACCGTATTGAAGGCGGAACTGAAATCAATAAACAGCATCCGTATGTAGGTGTCATTATTGTCCAGATGGGTGAGAGCGGAGTGAAGTGCAGTGGAAATGGCATCCTCTGTTGATCTGTTAGCACGGTAGGCAAACTGGTAGGGATCCAGTGCTGGTGGAAGCGCCGCTTTCAGATGGCAGAGAACCAGTTTCTCAAAGCACTTCATTGCAATAGGTGTGAGTGCTACCGGTCTAAAGTCATTCAGGCAAGCTGCAGTAGTACGCTTTGGCACCGGAATGATGATCGATGTCTTCCAGCACGTAGGAACAGTAGCCTGGGCCAGTGACAGGTTGTAGATGTTAGTAAAGACCTGGGCTAGCTGTTCAGCGCATGCTCTCAGGACACGTCCAGGGATGCCGTCAGGGCCGGCAGCCTTCCTCGCGTTTACTTTACTTAGTACTGAACACACCTCAGCTGTAGAGAGTGTAAGGAGGTTGCAGTCCTCAGGTAGTCGACTCTGTGTGGTGTGAAGTCCATTGTAGTTAAAGCGAGCGTAGAACCTGTTAAGCTCATCTGGGAGGGACGCACTGTTGGATGGAGGGGTTGGATGTGAGGGTTTGTAGCTGGTGAGTGTCTGAATGCCCTTCCACATACGACGGGAGTCAGAGTTGTGAAAGTGCTCCTCAACAGACAGTTTGTAGGTGTGTTTGGCTCATCTGATGCCCCTTTTCAGATTTGCCCTGGCTGAGCTGTAGGCCTCAGTGTCACCCGATCTGAATGCAGCGTGTCGTGCTTTCAGTAGAAGTCGAACCTCAGCGTTCATCCAGGGTTTCTGGTTGGGGATGATTTTCACATGCTTGACAGAGGTGACATTATCAATACACGTGTTGATGTAGTTTACTACAGATGATGTGTATGTGTCCAAGTCTATATCCATGGATGCTTCAGACGAAAACATGCTCCAATCAGTGTTATGGAACTGATGCTGTAGGGAGGAGATGGCTCCGTCTGGCCACACTTTAACTGTCCTTGTTGTGGTTTTCACACATTTGATGAGTGGCACATACAGTGTATCACAAAAGTGAGTACACCCCTTACATTTCTGCAGATATTTAAGTATATCTTTTCATGGGACAACACTGACAAAATGACACTTTGACACAATGAAAAGTAGTTTGTGTGCAGCTTATATAACAGTGTAAATTTATTCTTCCCTCAAAATAACTCAATATACAGCCATTAATGTCTAAACCACCGGCAACAAAAGTGAGTACACCCCTAAGAGACTACACCCCTAAATGTCCAAATTGAGCACTGCTTGTCATTGTCCCTCCAAAATGTCATGTGATTTGTTAGTGTTACTAGGTCTCAGGTGTGCATAGGGAGCAGGTGTGTTCAATTTAGTAGTACAGCTCTCACACTCTCTCATACTGGTCACTGAAAGTTCCAACATGGCACCTCATGGCAAAGAACTCTCTGAGGATCTTAAAAGACGAATTGTTGCGCTACATGAAGATGGCCAAGGCTACAAGAAGATTGCCAACACCCTGAAACTGAGCTGCAGCACAGTGGCCAAGATCATCCAGTGTTTTAAAAGAGCAGGGTCCACTTAGAACAGACCTCGCGTTGGTCGTCCAAAGAAGCTGAGTGCACGTGCTCAGCGTCACATCCAACTGCTGTCTTTGAAAGATAGGCGCAGGAGTGCTGTCAGCATTGCTGCAGAGATTGAAAAGGTGGGGTTTCAGCCTGTCAGTGCTCAGACCATACGCCGCACACTACATCAAATTGGTCTGCATGGCTGTCACCCCAGAAGGAAGCCTCTTCTGAAGTCTCTACACAAGAAAGCCCACAAACAGTTTGCTGAAGACATGTCAACAAAGTGGATTACTGGAACCATGTCCTATGGTCTGATGAGACCAAGATTAATTTGTTTGGTTCAGATGGTCTCAAGCATGTGTGGCGGCAATCAGGTGAGGAGTACAAAGATAAGTGTGTCATGCCTACAGTCAAGCATGGTGGTGGGAATGCCATGGTCTGGGGCTGCATGAGTGCAGCAGGTGTTGGGGAGTTACATTTCATTGAGGGACACATGAACTCCAATATGTACTGTGAAATACTGAGCAGAGCATGATCCCCTCCCTCCGGAAACTGGGACGCAGGGCAGTGTTCCAGCATGATAATGACCCCAAACACACCTCTAAGACGACCACTGCTTTATTGAAGAGGCTGAGGGTAAAGGTGATGGACTGGCCAAGCATGTCTCCAGACCTAAACCCAATAGAACATCTTTGGGGTATCCTCAAGCGGAAGGTGGAGGAGCGCAAAGTCTCGAATATCCGCCAGCTCCGTGATGTCGTCATGGAGGAGTGGAAAAGCATTCCAGTGGCAACCTGTGAAGCTCTGGTAAACTCCATGCCCAGGAGAGTTAAGGCAGTTCTGGGAAATAATGGTGGCCACACAAAATATTGACACTTCAGGAACTTTCACTAAGGGGTGTACTCACTTTTGTTGCCGGTGGTTTAGACATTAATGGCTGTATATTGAGTTATTTTGAGGGAAGAATAAATTTACACTGTTATATAAGCTGCACACAAACTACTTTTCATTGTGTCAAAGTGTCATTTTGTCAGTGTTGTCCCATGAAAAGATATACTTAAATATCTGCAGAAATGTGAGGGGTGTACTCACTTTTGTGATACACTGTACCTGGGAAGCAGGAACAATGAGAGGTGATCAGACTGTCCCAGGTGGGGGAGGGGGGTGGCTTTGTATGCTTTTGCAATGTTCGAATACACATGGTCCAGGGTGTTCTTTCCTCTAGTGGAGAATGAGACATTCTGATGGAATTTTGGTAGAACTGTCCTCAGGTTGGTGTGATTAAAATCCCCCGCAATGATAAATAATCCGTCTGGATGTGCAGTTTGTTGTTTGCTGACTGCTGTACTCAGTTCTTCCAAAGCTAACTTGGCATTGGCATCAGGTGGGATGTAAACTGCAGTAACAACAACAGTGGAGAACTCTCTCGGTAGATAAAAAGGTCTGCACTTAATCATCAGATACTCCACGTTCGCAGAGCAGTGACTTTCAGTTACAATGGAGTCTGTACACCACGATTTGTTCACATAAATGCACAGACCTCCTCCTTTACTCTTACCGGAGTTTGCTGCCACTCTGTCCGCTCTGAACATGCTACGTCCATCCAGCTCCACCGCGCTGCTGGGGATGTTACAATTCAGCCACGTCTCCGTCAGAATCATGATGTTACATTCCATGATCCACTTGTGTGTTGTAGTCCAGAGTCGCAGCTCATCCATTTTGTTAGACAGAGATCGTACATTGGTGAGAAAAATGCTGGGAACCGGTGTACGATGCGGGTTTAGCGTTAGCTTAGCCCGTAGCCCTCCGCGTTTTCCTCGCCTTTGTTTACGTTCTCTGCGCTTGCGCCGGCTTCGTTCAGCTGAGTGAGTCGATTCCGTAGTCCACGGTGATCCGGAGATTTCCAGAGGAAGTTGCAGATCAAATTTACCGTTTAAGTTATTTAAACCAATATTAATCAGTGTCTGCCGGCTATATGAGATGCTCGCCTGGCAGTATGGAACGCAAAAACTAAAAAACAGTAGACTAATAACTACTAATATGCAAAGTCTGGAGAGACGCTGAGCCTCGCGTTGTGCACGCGCCGCCATCTTGGTCATTAAGTATAAATAAATTAATTTATTAAACCATCAAGAACTTCAAGGAGAGAGGTTCAATTGCTTTGAAGAAGGCCTCAGTGCACCCAAGAAAGTCCAGCAAGTGCCAGGACCATTTCCTGAAGAGGACTCAGCTACTGGATTGAGTCACCAGTGAGTCACCAGTGCAGAGCTTGTCTAATAGATCATTAATGACCCTAATTAATGCAGTTTCAGTACTGGACATTGTTGGGTCAAAATCCTGACTGAAAAGTTTCATAAATACCATTTAATATGCAGATTAAAACATAATTGTTGGGAAAATGCCACAAGTAAGTCTAATAACATTCAGGTTCAAACCTAGGGGGTCCTTGGTGGACTTCAGAGAAGGAATGAGACCACCCACCAACGAGCAGTTTAGTACCAGAACCCATGTTGTGAGTAAATGTAGAGACTACTGTTACTAGTCCAAACCATTTCTAGTCCTTTTGAATCTGTCCATCAGCATTGCAGACAGACCTTAGACGAGAGCTTTTCTGCTGAGTGTAAAGCAGCTCAGAAAAGTTTAAGCACCTTTAAGTCTGAGGCTATGGTACTATCTTGGAAAAGAGTATCTTGAGATGCAGGCATGTCTTTCTGGACAAAGACCACAGGGCAGACCCAGGTAATGAAGTTTATTACTGCTTAATTTAAGGGCAGTGCACACATCTAGAACATTACAATAAAAATGAATAAAACAGCATAGACCAGGACTTACACTAACAGCTTCCTTGGAAAGGTTTTTAGTTTTACTACTTTTCACCAGAAAGCTAAACTTCCTGGCTCTTTGACTAGAGGCCACAATTATGTTACTGGGAAAAAGTCATGAAAGAAAACTGCTTACCTGTGTTGAATTTTATTAAATTAGAAAAGAAAACAAATGAAACCCTGAGCCTAAACATATAGCTTTATAATTAATTATGTTATGGATAGCTTTAAACGTTTTTTTTTTTTTGTGTGGCAAAATAATAGTGTGCTAAATAATACTGGGTTATGAAATAAATTGGGAGACAATAATTTGTCATTTACTTTAAGGATGTGGATTTCCCTAATTCACATCATGTATATTTAGTGAGTGAAAATAATAGGAACAAGGGCTCAACTATGCAGCTATCAGGACAGACACAAATCTTAATATTAAATGTTATAGTAGGATTAAATGTTATAGTGTAGTAGGATGGTGCCGCAGATGGCTGCCTCGGTGAGAGCTCTCTATGTTTTGTGTTGGTTTTTGTTTGTTGTTATTTATTGTGCGTCAAACTCGGTCAGTTTTACATTTACATTTTCAGCAAAGCGACTTACACAATGAGCAATTGAGGGTTAAGTGCCTTGCTCAGGGACCCAACAGTGGCAACTTCGTGGTGGCGGGGCTTGAACCGGCAACCTTCTCTTTACTAGTCTAGTACCTTAACCACTGAGCTATCACTGGTCAGTTGGAGCAAAGAACAGTTACTGACCTTCAGAGACAATGTTTCACCAACTTTTATTCCGGAGTTTTCTCAAAATCTTTCAGAGTTTTTGGAAATCCTCACAACTGGCGCGCTGGCTCTACTCAACCTGGCAAGAAAGCGGCGGAGAGGCAGACGAGCCGGAGCGCTCGTAAAGATGAGGCGACGTGGAGTCCGAACACCGTTACCGTCTTTGTTCCTCTCCAATCTGCGATCTCTGCACAACAAACTGGAAGAACTACTCCTGCTCAACCAAACTAACAGGGACTTTTCAAATACATCTGCGCTGTGCTTTACGGAGACCTGGCTTTCGGAGCTGACCCCGGATAGCGCGCTGCATCTCCCCGGCTTTCAGCTGCACCGAGCGGACAGGGACGCGGAGCTCAGTGGCAAAACAAGAGGAGGAGGACTGTGCTTTTACATCAATGAATGCTGGTGTAAAGATGCAACAGTACTGTTAAAATCATGCACTCCTCATCTAGAGCTGGAGAAAGGTATCCGATCAACAAAAAAGTAATATTCAGAAAAGCTGAAAAGCCAGATTGCTGCTAACGACCCAACTTCAGTCTGGAGGGGCCTCGAAGAGATCACTAACTACAAGGTGCGAAAGACCCCCCCTTCTCCTGAATGACAACTCACCAACGACCTGAACGAGTTCTATTGCAGATTCGAATACAATAAGGACAATTCTCAGCCAATTCTTCATCCTCCTCCTCCACCATGGCTCTCTCACCTCTGTCCCCGGCTCCTTTAACCATCAACGAGCGGGACGTTAACAGACTGTTTAAGAAACAAAAGGTGAGAAAAGCTCCTGGGCCAGACGGAATCTCTCCATCCACCCTTAAGCACTGCAGCAATCAACTGGCACCCACCTTCACTCACATTTTTAACAGATCATTAGAACTTTGCTCTGTTTCTTCATGCTTCAAAACATCGACCATCATACCAGTCCCCCAAAAAACGAACATTTCTGGACTGAATGATTACAGACCTGTAGCCCTGACATCTGTAGTCATGAAGGTCTTCGAACACTTGATCCTAGCCTACCTGAAGACCATCACAAATTCTTTACTGGATCCCCTGCAGTTTGCATACAGAGCAAATAGATCTGTCGATGATGCAGTCAACGTGGCCCTGCACTTCATGCTACAGCATCTCGACAGTCCTGGAACCTACGTTCGAGTTCTGTTTGTGGACTTCAGCTCGGCTTTTAACACCATAGTGCCAGAGCTGCTGCAGGTCAAACTGTCCCAGCTGTCAGTGCCGGATGCCATCTGCCGGTGGATCATGGACTTTCTGACAAATAGGACACAGCAGGTACGGCTAGGAAAACACACTTCAGACCAGCGGAACCTAAGTACTGGTGTACCACAAGGCTGTGTGCTTTCACCCCTTCTCTTCAGTCTTTATACCAATGACTGTGTTTCTAAGGAACCAGCTGTAAAGATCCTTAAGTTTGCTGATGACACCACTGTGGTGGGCCTCATAACCGATGGTGACGAGTCTGCCTACAGAAAGGAAGTCGAGCAGTTGGTCTCCTGGTGCAGCGACAACCACCTGCTGATCAACACACAAAAGACTGTAGAGATGGTGGTGGATTTCAGGCGCAACGCTCCCTCCTTACCCCCGCTCACAATTAATGGCTCTATGGCCTTAGTGGTGGAGTCACTTAAGTTCCTGGGCACCACCTTATCCAGGGACCTAAAGTGGGAAAAGAACACACTCTCCATCGCCAAGAGGGCTCAGCAGAGAATGTTCTTCCTGAGACAGCTGAAGAAATTCAACCTGCCACAGAGTCTGCTGATCCAGTTCTACACAGCAATAATAGAGTCCATCCTTACATCGTCCATCACCATCTGGTTTGGTTCCTCAACATCACATGAACGAGCCAAACTCCAGCGTATAATCAGGACAGCGGAGAGGATCATTGGATGTAGTCTGCCAACGCTTCAGGACATTTACAACAGCAGAGTGCTGAAGCGTGCCGGCAAAATTACAGCAGACCCCTCTCATCCTGGACATCACCTTTTTCAAACTCTTCCATCTGGCAGAAGACTCAGGACAATAAAAACAAACACATCCAGACACGCTAACAGTTTTTTCCCCAGAGCTGTAACACTTTTTAACCAAAGTTGTTCTCTTGGGCAAATGTTGGTAAATACTGGTTAACAGTCCGTGTGCTGTCGGGTCTGTTAAATACAGTGTATCACAAAAGTGAGTACACCCCTCACATTTCTGCAGATATTTAAGTATATCTTTTCATGGGACAACACTGACAAAATGACACTTTGACACAATGAAAAGTAGTCTGTGTGCAGCTTATATAACAGTGTAAATTTATTCTTCCCTCAAAATAACTCAATATACAGCCATTAATGTCTAAACCACCGGCAACAAAAGTGAGTACACCCCTAAGAGACTACACGCCTAAATGTCCAAATTGAGCACTGCTTGTCATTTTCCCTCCAAAATGTCAAGTGATTTGTTAGTGTTACTAGGTCTCAGGTGTGCATAGGGAGCAGGTGTGTTCAATTTAGTAGTACAGCTCTCACACTCTCTCATACTGGTCACTGAAAGTTCCAACATGGCACCTCATGGCAAAGAACTCTCTGAGGATCTTAAAAGACGAATTGTTGCGCTACATGAAGATGGCCAAGGCTACAAGAAGATTGCCAACACCCTGAAACTGAGCTGCAGCACAGTGGCCAAGATCATCCAGCGTTTTAAAAGAGCAGGGTCCACTCAGAACAGACCTCGTGTTGGTCGTCCAAAGAAGCTGAGTGCACGTGCTCAGCGTCACATCCAACTGCTGTCTTTGAAAGATAGGCGCAGGAGTGCTGTCAGCATTGCTGCAGAGATTGAAAAGGTGGGGGGTCAGCCTGTCAGTGCTCAGACCATACGCCGCACACTACATCAAATTGGTCTGCATGGCTGTCACCCCAGAAGGAAGCCTCTTCTGAAGTCTCTACACAAGAAAGCCCGCAAACAGTTTGCTGAAGACATGTCAACAAAGGACATGGATTACTGGAACCATGTCCTATGGTCTGATGAGACCAAGATTAATTTGTTTGGTTCAGATGGTCTCAAGCATGTGTGGCGGCAATCAGGTGAGGAGTACAAAGATAAGTGTGTCATGCCTACAGTCAAGCATGGTGGTGGGAATGCCATGGTCTGGGGCTGCATGAGTGCAGCAGGTGTTGGGGAGTTACATTTCATTGACGGACACATAAACTCCAATATGTACTGTGAAATACTGAAGCAGAGCATGATCCCCTCACTCCAGAAACTGGGTCGCAGGGCAGTGTTCCAGCATGATAATGACCCCAAACACACCTCTAAGACGACCACTGCTTTATTGAAGAGGCTGAGGGTAAAGGTGATGGACTGGCCAAGCATGTCTCCAGACCTAAACCCAATAGAACATCTTTGGGGCATCCTCAAGCGGAAGGTGGAGGAGCGCAAAGTCTCGAATATCCGCCAGCTCCGTGATGTCGTCATGGAGGAGTGGAAAAGCATTCCAGTGGCAACCTGTGAAGCTCTGGTAAACTTCATGCCCAGGAGAGTTAAGGCAGTTCTGGGAAATAATGGTGGCCACACAAAATATTGACACTTCAGGAACTTTCACTAAGGGGTGTACTCACTTTTGTTGCCGGTGGTTTAGACATTAATGGCTGTATATTAAGTTATTTTGAGGGAAGAATAAATTTACACTGTTATATAAGCTGCACACAGACTACTTTTCATTGTGTCAAAGTGTCATTTAGTCAGTGTTGTCCCATGAAAAGATATACTTCAATATCTGCAAAAATGTGAGGGGTGTACTCACTTTTGTGATACACTGTATGTTCTATGTTACATGTCATACATGTGTAATTGTCTGTACTATTATGTGTATTGTTTGTACTACTATGTGGACTGTTGTGTGTATCATTGAGTGTATCACCAAAGCAAATTCCTCGTATGTGTAACATACCTGGCGAAATAAAGTGATTCTGATTCTACTTTATCTTTTGTCCAACAACTGCTGGACAATACAAATTTTGTATCCAGTGGTATTTAAAAAGTAGAATGCATAGAATTTGTATTAATCATGTATAATGTATTAATTCTTTATGCAAAAAAAGAGGAATAGGTTCAAGTTATTGCATATATAAATGTGAGTGTAAAAACGTTATTTGGAAAAAAAATAGATTATGATTATGTAGCACAAAACAACCTTTATTGATTTATTTTAAACCTTTGTTTTAAATAAAAAAGGAACAGAAGAAATTATTTGTCCTTTTCTGAACATCCTGAGCACTACGGAAAACCAAAACATATAGTAGATATTCAATAGTTTAATTTAAGTGCCTAATAAAGTGTAAAGTAAACCTTTGTTTAAAATGTGGTTGAGCTGTGAAGCTACACACTTTAGTACCAGATAAACATTAAATTACATTTAATTTAATTTTAAAAGGTAATTTATTAATAACCAGTTTTCCTTCTTAACTGGGTAGAGGTGGGTAATATTGTAATGTTAGTGTTGGCAGAATAATATAACGCTCTTACAGAGTCAATAAAACATCCCTAAGCATTACTGAAGCAGGAAAGGGCATGCTATCAGACAAATGCATTCACGTAATTTTACTTGATGATAAAAAATAGACCACTTAAACAAAAAGGCAAAGATAAAAAATGTATGTAAAATAGGAGTCCATACAAATGTTGTATACAGGGTATGTAAACAGGGTGTAGTTGAATCTTTGGCCTTTAAGACAAATCACTTTATTTGATTTTATACAATTGTATAAAACTTGTATAATAAAAATAAAACAAAAACAATTTAACAATTTCCTAAACAGGATTTTACAGTAAAACTTCAACAGCTTGCTTTCCCCAACTCCCATAGCACTGTCTATACACAACAATGTTGTACAACTATACACAAATATTTATTTATACACCACACAGTGAGAAAAGTGAAATCAACTTACAAGATAGAACCATAGGTCAAATTATTTTTATCCTTTACATGAGGTCACATAAAGTCGTTTAATTCTGCCTCCAGGGCAGCAGCCATCTCATCTGCTTCTGAGCTACTACCCTCATCCTCATTAGAATCCTTACTGTGCTGACTAGTCAACTGTACATCATTGTCATCAACATCTTCGTCCTTTTTCGCTTCCTGTAGTTTCCTTTTGTGCCCCCTAGGGAACACAAAGTGTATTGTCTGTGTGAGTTATTAAAAACATTTCCAGAAAGGTAAAACATTTTGTAAAATGCAGTAAAACCAGAACATGTTGTTTGTTAATTCTCTTGAACCTTTGAAATTACTTTAATGTTTGCTTAACTGTTGTACAAAGAAAAGTTTGTTTTTTCAGTCAACTACTTAAATGTACTGTGTAAATAAAACCAAAAACAGTCATACTGTTATAGAGCATGTAGAATGAGGCCTGGCATTGTCTTGGTGAAGTAACCATGAACTTAGTAGAAAAATGTCACCTTGATCACAGCACATGTCTCTCTAAAGTTCCAATACATTGTGGCAAGAAAGTGTAAGTGAACCATTTGAAACTACCTACATTTCTACATTAATTACTAACAAAAAGTGGCCTGGTTGTCATTTTTTTCACTTCACTTCATTTCATGTCCATTAACTGCTTTATAAAGGTCAGGGTAGCAGTGGGTCTGGTTTCAATGGGAAACACTTGGCTTAGGGAATACCCTAGACAGGGCGCCAATCCATAGCAGGGCTATGGCCATTCCCTGACCTCACATAAAGCATATAACCAAAAACGCATGTCAAGATGTCTGGCCAGCCAATAGCACAGCTATGATTCAAACCTGGATTTGGTGGGCTTGTGTAATTCGCCCTTGGGTGTTGCAACAAAGTTACACTATCTAGCCAAATTAATAACAAACCGATGTACTGTTAAAGTATATTACTGAGCAAACATCCACTGTTCACGAAAAAAAAGTAAGTAAACCCTTAAATGTAATATCCCCAATACCTCAATAATTTGCAATCAAATTAAAAAATATTCTTTTTGAACTTTTTAAGAAACTAGGTTTGCATTTGCTAATTTGCTAAACACAGCTGGGTGCTGCATCTACAAATGCAAGTTATGACTAGCATTATACACTGCCTGGCCAAAAAAAGGTCACACACTCTAATATTTCATTGGACCACCTTTAGCTTTGATTACGGCACGCATTCGCTGTGGCATCGTTTCCACAAGCTTCTGCAATGTCACAACATTTATTTCTGTCCAGAGTTGCATTCATTTTTCCCCAAGATATTGAATTGATGATGAGAGATTTGGACCACTGCGCAAAGTCGTCTCCAGCACATCCCAAAGATTCTCAATGGGGTTCAGGTCTGGACTCCATGTGTGAAAATGCTGTCTCATGCTCCCTGAACCACTCTTTCACAATTTGAGCCCGATGAATCCTGGCATTGTCATCTTGGAATATGCCTGTGCCATCAAGAAGAAAAAATTTATTGGTGGAATAACCTGGTCGTTCAGTATATTCAGGTAGTCAGCTGACCTCATCCTTTGGGCACATAATGTTGCTGAACTTAGACCGGACCAACTGCAGCAACCCCAGATCATGGCACTGCCCCCACAGGCTTGTACGGTAGGCACTAGGCATGATGGGTGCAGCACTTCAGCCGCCTCTCTTCTTACCCTGATGTGCCCATCACTCTGGAACAGGGTAAATCTGGACTCATCAGACCACATGACCTTCTTCCATTGCTCCAGAGTCCAATCTTTATGCTCCCTAGCAAATTGAAGCTGTTTTTGCCGGTTAGCCTCACTGACAAGTGGTTTTCTTAAGGCTACACAGCTGTTTAGTCCCAATCCCTTGAGTTCCCTTCGCATTGAGCGTGTGAAAATGCTCTTACTTTCACTATTAAACATATCCCTGAGTTCTACTGTAGTTTTTCTACCATTTGATTTCACCAAACGTTTAAGTGATCGCCGATCACGATCATTCAAGATTTTTTTCCGACCACATTCCTTCCTCGAAGAAGTTTCCCCACTGTCCTTCCACTTTTTAAATAATACGTTGGACAATTCTTAACCCGATTTTAGTAGTTTCAGCAATCTCCTTAGATTTCTCTGCTTGATGTATGCCCATAATTTGACCCTTCTGAAACAGATTAACATCTTTTTCACGACCACAGGATGTGTCTTTCGACATAGTTGTTTAACAAATGAGAAGCTACTGTATAAACACTATCCAGAAACTCAATGAACTTGTATGGGCTCAAACTTTATCTGCAATAGACTGAAGCAAAGTGGAAAGTGTCTGTGATCCTATGGATCCACATTTTCAAATGCTTTGAACATAATCCATGTCATGTTCTTCAGACCAAAAAAAAGAACCATCCCGATTTTTACGAACATACAGATTAAAGGCCTGTGTTGGTCATGGTATGATCAAGGTCTATCTCAAAGTCATTCTGACACTTCATACTTGGTATCCCCAACAGTGATGTCATCACCTGACATTAAGCAGATGCTTAAGGATTGTGGGTTGGGTGATATTGACATTGATGCATGCGAAGTTTCAGAACAGCTAAGCTGGCTGAGCTGCTGGTGAGATTCCAAGATGTCTTTTCTAAAGGCAAGCTGGACTGCGGTGAGGCAAAAGATTTCATACATCGGATTCGTCTGTCTGATGATCGTCCCTTTAGGCTTCCATACCTCAGGGTTACTCCCGGTCACTATCACATATGGAGGGAAGAGCTGAATGAGATGGAGGAGAAAGATATCATTAGCAAATCAGTGAGTGAATATGCCTCTCCTCTCATCATGGTCTGGAAAAAGAATGGGGATCTGAGGATCTGCACAGATTTCCGTTTGCTCAATGCCAAGACCATTAAGGATGTTCATCCCTCGCCACATCAGGAAGACTGTCTCGCTGCAATGGGTGGAAACTCTTACTTCAGCACCATGGATTAAACATCGGGGTTCTACAACATCCCCCTTAAATGAGTCTGATAGGAAATACACCGCTTTCACCACGACTTTAGGTTTATATGAATACAATCGGCTCCCACAAGGGCTTTCTAACAGCCCAGCTTCCTTCATGAGAATGATGCTGTCCATATTTGGAGACCTGAATTTGTCTACTCTTTTGTGCTACTTAGATGACTTACTTTTGATGGCACCGTCGGAGGAGGAGGCTCTGAAACGTCTTGAAGTTGTACTAAGTCGGCTTAAACAACCTGAAGCTGTCCCAAAAGAAATGTCATTTTCTGCGCCAGTCTGTGCATTTTCTTGGCCATATTATTAACAGTAAAGGGGTGTTTGTTGACCCTGAAAAAGTAAAGGTCATCACTGACTTCACAGCTAAGGATCTATTGATGGAGGATGGCCTTACCCCATCTCAAAAACAAATCAGATCTTTTTTGGGTATGGTGTTGTATTATCAGAATTTCATTCCGGGCTGTTCATCAATAGCAAAACCTTTGTTTGCCCTAACGACTGGCCTAAAGCGCAAAGGTAAAGGCGATAGAGGATGCAAGAGGTCTGGCACCTTCCGTGAGCTTAATCCTGATGACTGGACACCAGCCTGTGAGGCAGCATTTGAAAAACTGAAGAAAATGCTTATGGCCCACCCAAATTTTGAAAAGCCTTTTATCCATTCCACTGATGTATCTCTTGATGGCCTTGGTGCTGTTTTGTCACAAGTTCCGGATGGAGAAGACAGAACTAGGCCTATAGCCTTTGCCAGCAAATCTCTAAGTCGAAATCAGGCCAATTATCCAGCACACAGACTTGAGTTCTTGGCGCTTAAGTGGTCTGTGTGTGACAAGTTTAGCCACTGGCTCAAATGTCACAGCTTCACGGTTTGGACGGACAACAACCCTCTCACATACATTATGACCAAACCAAAACTGGACACATGTGAGCAGTGATGGATTTCCAAACTTGCCCCATACAACTTCGAAATCAAACATGTTCCAGGAACAAAGAACGTGGTAGCCGATGCCCTGAGCCGTGATCCTTTTGTGAAGCCTATCAGTTAGAGACTCTTGGCAGAGCTTTACAATGTACTGGTTGAGCAGGCATGTAAACTAGAGGATGAATGCGTTCAGGACGTCTTCCATCTGTTATGTCAGCCACAAATAATGGCTAACCTACCTGTATGTAATCCAGAGTCAGTGTCCATGTCTGAGGCTGTCCATGTCTGTCTTGTCTCCTCACAGCTCATGAGTCTTGGGATGCTGTGCCTAGGCAGAGAGCTGCTTTCATCGTAGACTACATGGAGGAGCTGATTCCTAGTAGCCAAGACCCTTTTCCAACTTGGTCCATGGAAGAACTAAAGTCACATCAACTACAAGACACTTTAATTGCTAAAGCATTGTTTTATGCTGAAAGGAAGCGTAGGCCGACCAGACGTGAGCGCTTCAGTGAAATCCCTGAGACTTTGAAACTACTGAAACAATGGGAGAAATTGACATTGATAAATGGTGTTCTATACAGAGTTTCAAAAGATCCCATGACCAAGCACAAGAGATTTCAGTTTGTTTTGCCTGAGTCACTAAAAAAGGATGCTCTGACTGGTATCCATGATCTGGGTCAGCCACGTATGCTTTCTCTCGCCCAACAGCGGTTTTTCTGGTATAATATGGAGAAAGACATAAGAAATTATGTTAAGTCCTGTCAGAGGTGTGTTTTCAGTAAAACCCCAGAACCTGCAGCAAGAGCCCCACTGGAGAGCATTAAAACTACTGCTCCACTGGAACTGGTCTGGTCTGCTGAGGACAACAACAACAAAACAGTAGATGTTTTGGTGCTTACGGACCATTTCACCAAGTTGGCTCATGCTTTTCCATGCCAAGATCAAACAGCAAGAAAGTGGTGAAAAAGCTCTGGGATAACTTTTTCTGTATATATGGATTCCCTATGCGCATCCATTCTGATCAAGGAGCAAATTTTGAAAGCGAACTTATCGCTGAGCTTCTTGAGCTGGCTGGCGTTGTAAAATCCAGGACCTCCCCATACCACCCGATGGGGAATGGAGGTACAGAGAGGTTTAATAGGACACTGGGGAACATGTTAAGATCCTTGCCTCCAAAATCAAAACAGAAGTGGCCCCAAATGATTCAAACAATAACGTTTGTGTACAACTGTACGGTGCGCACGAGACCACCGGCTTTGAGCCCTTCTATTTGATGTTTGGCAGAGTGCCCAGACTACCTGTTGACCTGATGTTCAAAAATGTGCTCCAAGACGAGAGGGTCTGTGACTACCACAAGTTTGTCAAATCGCTGGTGAGTGACCTTTAGTCAACCATGCTATTAGCACAGAAAAACTCAGCTGTAGAACAGGAGCACCAGGCCCAGCAGTATAACAAAAAGGCCAAAGGTCTCTCTCTGTCAGTTGGTGATCAAGTCCTTGTAGCTAACAAAGGGTGCAGAAGGAAACGCAAACTCGCTGACAAGTGGGAGCCATGTGTCTACACCATTGTGTCTTCCAGGCCATCGCTACACATCTACAAGGTTCAGAATCAGGATGGAAGTAAACGAGTGCTGCACAGAAATCTCCTTCTTCCAGTCAACTTTCTCCCCATAGACAAACCACTGAGTGAAGTGTCCAGTCTTGTCAACGGTAGTGTGAAAAGCCAATCCCTATGTAAAGATGATTCTGAACATGATTACAATTCAGTTCTTCCAAATGCAACAGCTTCACCTTCAATAGCCAGGGCCTTGTCTACAGTTGACAGCCTAGATGGCAGCTGGACTTCCTCTTGGGTCCAGAAGCACTCTACAAAACCGAACAGAGCTGCTGGTCTGGCAGGAGATGTGTTTGATAATCAGAGCCTTAGTGATACTTAGTGACACTCTTACTGAAGACCTCCCTCATGACAACATTCCCCCTTTGCCCAACCCGAGTCCTGGACATTCCCCTGCAACAGATTGTTCCAATCTTAGCCAAGTTCGCCTAACTTCTAGATTTGGGAGAGCTATAAAGCCAGTTTGCAGGTTAATAGAGTCAATGGTCCAGTTAGAATCTATATTTGGGGGAGATGTGCCTGTGCCTAAAATTATTCAAGTCTAAGATTATTAAAAGAGTAAATGTTTTTCATTCTAAGTTCCATGTATAGTCAGATGTTACATGGGTGCAAAAGAGTAAATGTTTTTTATTTAAGTTTAATGTATAGTCAGATGTTGTATGGGTGTAAAAGGCACTTTATATGTGTATCTATGGGATGACTAGAGAACTGATCAATCTCTGTATCTTCATAACCTTTGATTAGGTAACTGCTGAGTTGATTAGCGTACCAGTTTTACAGTAGGTATGGTGCTGGCTGGTCTGAATTTATTTATATATATATTTTTTTTTTTCTACTCATTTGAGTATTCATGTTTATTAATGTCCCCTAATTGGTTTAGAATTTTGTGTAATTATTGGGGGGTGAGTGTAACAGTGTTAAAAATCTATATATTTTAATGTTATAATTACACACAATTCTCTTTTTACATATAGCCTGTATTGGTGCTGGGTAAGTTCACACTGGGACGTCCCGTCCCCTTCCCGCCTCTCTTAAAGTCTCCTCTCCTCCTTTTGAATTTTGTATTGTATGAGGAGGTACTGTAGGTATCACAGTATGCTCCATATTAAATCTATATTAATCATACATGTTTAGTTAATATAAATATCTCACCAGGTTTATATATATATGTTCCTGGGTTCATTATTATTATTATATTATATTATTATATTATATTTTGTTGATAGTTTTAAAGTGAATTATACTTCTACATATATTGCTAATATTGCACAGCATGGTCCACCCAGTGTATCGGTCAGTTAAGTCTGTTCTTTATATTCTTTTTATATGAGGATGTGAGAAGAGTAGAGAAGAAGCAAGGAATCGCTACCAGTATTAAGGGCTATATTGTTTTTGTTAACAGATATGCATAATTATATGTATAAAGTTGATAAAGTCTGAGGTATGCCAGTCGGCTATGCTAATGCAGCAGAGCGAAATAGAGTGACGTAATTGCTGTATGTTTTTGTCTAGACTGTAAATGAAAAGCAATTGTTATTGTTAATAAGCTGTTGTTTTGGTAATTTTCTTGTATTATATTGTAATCTTTATTATAAGCCCTGCTTCTGTCTGCTCCTGCCCCTTTTGAATTTTGTATTGTATGAGGAGGATGTGAGGAGAGTAGAGAAGAAGCAGGGAATCGCTACCAGTATTAAGGGCTATATTGTTTTGATCCTCATCAAAAACACAACGCAGAGTCCATTTGTCTATTGTGGCAGCCATGTCGACATCAACCAGTTACAAGCTCATAAACACCGTTTTTGACCAGAATTAAAACTGTTTCTGTCAGAACAAAGCTCGTTTTGTTTGTTTTTGTATTCCCGCTTATCAACGCCTGTTTCGTCCGGAATTAAAGCCGTTTTTCTGTGACTACCAGCAAAACACCGGTGAATCCAACTTAAACAGCAACTTCAACGCTTCTTCTAAAGCTAAGTACATTTTCTCTGTTACCATGGCTCCTGTTGGTGCTCTATATACTTGGGTTGAGTGTGCAATGTTCAGTTATTCTCCCTCCGTCATTAGTGATTATTTTACATGTGATAAGTGTAGATTAGTTGTTAGTCTGACGGAGAAGACTTCAGTGTTCAGGCTTTAGAACAGACTACTACTAGTGGTTAGATACAGCTGTAGCAGTCCCGAATGCCAGTAGCTTGTAGAACCCCAGACTCCAGCATTAGAGCCTTCACAGCGGATGGGTGACATCTTGGCGACATAGTCGTAGGGCAAAGCACCAACCATCTCAGTTGCACGTGTCCAACAGGTTTTCCCCACTCAGTGACCCACCCGCTGAGAAGCCTGTTAAAGAAAGTGCTCTGTTTATAAGAGATTCTCAGCTCCGACATGTGCGTATTGCAACCCCCATAGAGACACCAGCAACCATAGTCACCTGTATTCCGGGGGCCAGGGCGCCAGACATCAGAGCAAATCTAAAAGTGCTGGATAATGCTAATCGTAGATTTTCTAAAATTGTTATCCACGTCGGCACGAATGATGTTAGTTTGTGGCAGTCTGAAGTTACTAAGAGTAATGTTAAAGAGGAGTGCGAGTTAGCTAGGTCGATGTCTGAGGCGATAGTGTGCTCTGGCCCCTTACAGATTTGGCCAAGTGGCGAAACCTACAGCAGGTTATTGTCGCTGAATGGCTGGATGTCTAAATGGTGCTCAGAAAACGGAATACTAATGTATGAAATGTCCCTATCCAATAATATACAGCAACCACATTATTTTAAATGTAAGCGCACTATTACGTCTGCAACTGCAGCAGCGTTCATAAACTGCCTACCAGAATTACCAACTATATCACCATGAGAACCTAAAGAGCTAGATCAGGCAACTCAACATTTAGAGACTTTACTTCGCACAACCTTAAATAATGTAGCCTCACTCAAAACTAAATTGATTGGGGAGAAAAAGCTTGCTCCATGGTACAATGACCACACGTGTTGCAGGCCTGAAATGCAGGAATGGATGTTTATTAATAAATGAAATAAAGTTGGCCAGACAAAACATGAAATATCTCAGGTTCATAATGTCTGCATTCAAATAAAAGTCAAAGTAAATGTAAGAAACTCTATTATTTGCATTTTTCAGGCTGTCCCAACTTTTTCTGATTTGGGGTTGTAGCATCCCATTTATGAAAGTGATTTTCTTGTAGAAAAAACCCCATTGTGATTTATTTGCAAAATGTATATGCAATTATTGAAATGTTTGTGAAACATAAATATTCCTCAGCATTTTCAAGTTACTGTACCTTGGCATTTTCTCAGTCAGACTGATGTCATCACTAAATAGTGTTAGCCGTGTGTCCTCGACGAATGTACCCAGGGCCTGCTGGTGATCCCCTGGAATAGTAATCACGCTGCTTATATTTGACTGATCTTCATCTTCTCCCCTGACTCTTACATCGTGTCCTTTTTCGTCACTTTCATTATCACTTTCCTCTCCAAGAATGTCATTCACCTACCAGAGAATACAGTTAAATAAGGTCTACCCCAACTAGTACATGTCCTGCTATAATTATATTACTGTTATATCATTATGGTTACATTAAAGCAGCCTGCATTAGTCTAGAAACTATAATTACTCATTTTAAACTATGTTTTAAATATGCAAAAGGAAAGGTAGGCATAAAGTTTTAAACACAAAATTTCAACCAATTTAATGTTTCACAATGCAAAATGATTACAAATTATGTTAAGACTGTTGTTTAGTAGTTCCTTAGTAGTTCCTTTTTTGTGTTTCTGATGGTTTAAGGAAAAAAAGACTACAGCTATACAAGTCAAACACACAGACAGACACATGCACAAACACACACACACACTCAGGTAACATTTCAGCACTTTTAAAAATGTTCAACAATGTTTAGCATAATTTACTTTTCAGCACTGTATTAAAGCATTCATTTCGTCCTTACTTTCGTACGTACGTTAATGTTGAAAAATTGTGCTACAAATAAGCAATAAACCAAATTATCATGTTTTGTGTCGTGTTTTTATATCTGTTTTTTTCTCCCCCTTTAGCGCAGCCAATTGTTCAATTTGCAAGGAGATCGAAGCTAACCCACATCCCCTCCGAAACATGGGCAGCAGCCAGATGCATCTTTGCCACCCACACATTGATGAGTTTGGAGCCACCTAGCGTTGCATGCGGAGAGACACACCCTAAGGGCACTCTTCCCCATCTCTGTGCAGGTGCCTCTTATCAGCCGACAGAGGTCGTAATCGCATTCTGACAGAGAGAGACCCACATCCGGTTCTTTGTCCCGCCCCCCAACTGAGCAACCGGCCAATCGTTGCTCATACAGCTGCCCACTTTCGATACGGTGTATCTGGAATCCAGCTCTGGTTGCAGCGTGTCTTTTTACCGCTGCGCCACCTGAGCGGCTTTTTATATCTGGTTTTAATACTCAGACGAATATCTAATCACAAAATAAAATTTGTGTAAAAACACAGAAAATTATAAAGTGTTCACAAACTTTCTAGTCACACTGTAATTTCCAGTTAGTGGTTATCGATCATGAATCATTTGTTAACATTAAAAATTAGCCTTGTTAGCATGAACCTAAATGATCCTGATAAAAATAAAAGATCACTTGCATCAAAGGCCCCATATCTATAAATGTAATAATCACAGATTTGTCAAAATGCTTTCTAATAAGTTTTTAGTTTTAAATGAAACAGCTTCTCTAGTCCATTTCCACCTTATTTTAAGATTTTGCTGATTTTCTTGACAATCAACCAATACAACCTTGTTAGGAGACTAAAAACATTTTTAACATGTTATGTTTTAGTGTTGAATAAACATTATTAGTATTCAGAACTGAGCTCCGTGAGTTTGATTCTCAGGGGAGAGAAATTAACTGTGATTAACAATAATTGGTTTGTTGTTTAAAGCCGGAGGGGATTCCTCATAACTGATGCAATTATGAGGAATAATGAGGATCATAGTGTATCTCTTTGTACACAAAGCTGATCTACATATGAACTTGCCTCCTGCACATGTGTCGGAGGGTGTGTGTGTTAGTCACGGCTGTCCTCAGTCAGAGTGAAGAGAGGCAGCGTAATGTAATTTGTTTAATTGGGAGGAAAATTGAGGAAAAATGCAAAATAAAAAAAATAAAAAATAAGGAACTCTCGTCAGAACAACAATTTCCCACTTCCTATTTTTTGTACTTTAACAAAAAAAAAAAAGAATAACTCTGGATTACAGGATTGTAGTTGGATATCGTTTGGATATTAGGACATTTTTGCTTGTACAGTCTGAACTTTTTGTATCCAAGGTTCAAGAAAAAGCAATTTCTCAGCAATTATGCTTTATTCTGCATGGAAAGGGTATTCATGAGACATTAAGATTTAGACCAAACCACAGCACTAAAACAATAATTATTGATCTTTTAACGCCCTTAAATAACGGATGCCTATATTTTCTTCTCCTACATCTTAGTGCATTGTTTAATACTTTAGATCCTGATATTTTTCTGGAGAGGTTGGAAAATAATGACTTGGCACTATTTTGGTGCCACCCTTTTGTTAATGTAAATATTGAATACTACAAGGTCACAAGTGTGAAGTAAGGTGTTCCACAGGGGTCAGTGTTAAGACATTTACATGTTGTTCTTAGGAATAATTATTTGTGAACATGGCATCAGTTTCCACTGTAGTGCAGATGACACAGTTGTATATTCCAGCCAAATTATATCAACACAATTAGTAAGATTAAGGATTATGTAAATTAAATAAAAGAACGAATTTCAAGTAATTTCTCTCACTTAATTAAGCTGATGTATTGCTAACTGGACAAAAGAACATGAAAGACAGGTCATCTAACCTATATCCAAATATAAGTTCAGTTAATAACACTGAGACCCTAACACCCTATCTGGTTGCTCTAGTAGATCCATAAACAAGCTCCAGTGCTTAAAATGCATCAGCTCAAAGGGCAAATAAAACTACAAAATGTTTTTCCTAAAAATAAATTTATAAAAAAGTAAACACCACATATACAGTATATATTATGTATGTATGTGTGTGTGTTCAATTCCCAGGTGGAGCGGTCTGGGTTCTCCGTATCCATGTGGATTTCCTCCGGATGCTCATGTTTTCTCCAACAGTCCAGAAGTGTGTAAGTGAGGTGAATTGGAGATACAAATTGTCCATGACTGAGTTTGATATTAAAATTGATTAATTGAACTGATGAACCTTGTGTAATGAGTAACTACCGTTTCTGTCATGAATGTTAACAAAGTGTGTAAAACATGACGTTAATATCCTAATAAAACATAAAACAAACTTAACATATCTGACTGGATATATTACCAATTTACCCTCTATCTCTTGATTAAGTGTAAAAAGTTTACCAATATATTAATAAGTTATCTTTTATTTATTATCAAATGTTATGTCAGACCTTTAAATTTTCATGTCATTTAATTAATTTGATGTTACAGTAATAACATGTCTTTCTCCAACAAACATTTTTGTTGTAAATGTGAGGATAAATTTAGATTTTTTTTATTCTTATGTTTCGTACGGCAGGTTATCAAGACTTGGTCATTACAGAATTTATCATTGTCACGCTGGCAGCAATGGGCTATCAAATATATATGCTGATCAATTCAAAACCTTGCGTTACAAAAGAGAAAAAAATCACTGTCATTTGAAATTAAATGTAAAAAGATTTTATTTCAAGCCTTTAACACCATTTAAGTGGTCTATTCATCATGAAATAAATGCTAAACAACTGTCAGATTCACAAAACATGAGAAACAGCAAAAGTGAAGCTAAACTGTTTTACACACTCAATATGGACAAGTCTTTCTTTCTTTCACTGATCAGCCATAACATTAAAACCACCTCCTTGTTTCTACACTCACTGTCCATTTTATCAGCTCCACTTACCATATAGAAGCACTTTGTAGTTCTACAATTACTGACTAACTGACTGACTCCATGCTTTGTTAGCCCCCTTTCATGCTGTTCTTTAATGGTCAGGACCCCCACAGGACCACCACAGAGCAGGTATTATTTGGGTGTTGGATGATTCTCAGCACTGCAGTGACACTGACATGGTGGTGGTGTGTGACCCAGATGAAGGTCTAGAAGATGATCGACTCAAACAGCAGCAATAGATGAGTGAAGGTGGACCAACTAGTTAGGAGTGTCTAATAGAGTGGACAGTGAGTGGACACGGTATTTAACTCCACTCATACCAGCACAACACACACTAACACACCACCACCATGTCAGTGTCACTGCAGTGCTGAAAATGATCCTCCACCTAAATAATACCTGCTCTGTGGGGGTCCTGATTATTAAGAACAGAAAGGAGGCTAACAGAGTATAGAGAGAAACAGATGAACTACAGTCTGTAATTGTAGAACTGATAAAATAATCAAATAGTGTAGATATAAAAGATATGTTTACATAATAAAAAAGCTTTTGTTGGTTTTTTATGCTTTTGTTTAAACACAGAAATAGCGTATAAACTATAATATATATTTACAATATTTAAATGTACACGTTATTTTAAAAAATTGCAGATAAAGGCGAGTGTTTAGCTTGCTTTGTCAAGTGGTCCAATCTGATGGTTCACATGCAGGCAAAACACAGTAAACAGAAATGGACATAGCGATCACTGTGTCGAACAACTTGCTCTTTTACCCGTCGAATGCAGCGTTCAACATGAACCCTGAGAATGTTCCGATCCACCCCGATCTTGTTTTTGAAAACGCAAAACCTTCTTACTCATTTTAAAATGCAAACTCTATATATTCACTGCTATACGACTTGTTGTGTTTAAAACTTTGCCGGGGTTCTCACACCAGAATCTAACCTGCCCAACTAAGGCTAAACGGAAACACGTCACAGAGCTTGTGTGCATAGAGCCAATAGCATTCGCTGATAGAGACGGCCCTGAATCCGCCTCCAAACTGTCAAAACCACCCCTTTCAAAACTCGAGCGCAAAAACTGCTCTCGCGCAGAAAGAGCAACCGAGCACAATTTGCTTTCGCGCGCGCGCAGCCGAGCACAATTTGCTTTCGCGCGTGCGCGCACAACAATGAAATCGAGCCGAAAAACAACATTCGAGAGCGATTTTATGATCAGTGCGCACGCGATTCCTCTTTTTGTGCTCGCGAGAGGGATATTTACAGAAGCGAAATGTTAAAAGTTGCGCGCGCTAGTTTTGACATTGATGTGACGCCATAGCGGTCCAACTCAAGTTTCTTTAAGACCACCTGGATGTTCCACAATGCCTCTATGAAAATGTTCTTTGTACACATAATAAAGGGAACTTTTTTGAGCTATGAGCTACCGAAAGCTCAACCGTATGAAGGATGGTAGAGAAAGCATCATGGTTTAGAGTTGCTTTGCTGCTTAAGAGCCTGGATGCCTTGCAATCATCGAGGAAGTACAAATTTAAAGGTGTATTTTTTATAAAAAAAGGTTGTTGGGAAAATTTAGTTTTTTGTTGACTTCTTTACCTTTTATATGCTTAATAGACAACATTGTTTATAGAGCTTAGTGGAAAATTACTGAGTAAGTCCTGGTATGACCTTGAGAATGCTGAACACAGATGTCTTGTGTAAAACTGCTAAGAGCAGGTGTTTCATTTTCTTACATGTGCACTGATAGTTGAAGTCTAATAGCCTAAGCTGTTGCAGTTTACCTAACCTGGTTCATACCCGAGTTTAGGTAAAAGCTGTAACAGGAGGGGGAAATTAGGGGATAAACTATAAGGTTAATTAGCGGGCAAACCTGTGACCTAATTACCCAGGCTATGTTTGTTTGTTTATTAGGATTTTAACGTCATGTTTTTACACTTTGGTTACATTCATGACAGGAACGGTAGTTACTCATTACACAAGGTTAATCAGATCACACAAGGTTATATCGAACACAGTCATGGACAATTTAGTGTCTCCAATTCACCTCACTTGCATGTCTTTGGACTGTGGGAGGAAACCGGAGCACCCGGAGGAAACCCACGCGAACACAGGGAGAACATGCAAACTCCACACAGAAAGGACCCGGACCGCCCCACCTGGGGATCGAACCCAGGACCTTCTTGCTGTGAGGCACTGTATGTACTTAGCCACCGTGCCACCCCACCCAGGCTATGTAACATGTGTTCTGTTCACTGTTTATGCTTCCTTGTGTGTGTCCATGTTAAAGAAGCATGAGCATCAGTTAAGTGTTCATAGCTGCCAGAACCACTAAGAGAACCAAAAATTGTGTGATTCAGCCTACATTAATAAGAATTTTTTTTACATGATTATGGCTAATACATTGTTTTCACCTCTTTGTCCATACTGTCAAGGTCCTCCTTGCAGAGTGTGTAGAGCGGCAGCGTTTCAGACATACTTGGCTGCCTCTTCCTGCGTGATAATCCAGGCTGCTCATCTTCTGGACCTGAGCTGTTTAAGTTGCCTTGCTGCTGTGAACCTGAATGCCTATAAAATAAGCAGTCATTTAAAATGTTTATGTGCAGTTCTACGTAGAAACTTTTTACTCTTATTTTACACCACTGTCCCAACATTTTGAAGTGTGTTACAGACAAGAAATTCTAAATGTGCTTATATTTACAAAATACAATTAAGATGGTCAGTGAAAACATTAAGTAATTTCTTTCTTTTTCAAGTAATACAGGTTTAAGAATATGAACAAATAAGAAATTCTGGTTTTACTGCATTGTACAAAACATCCCTACATTTCCCGCAATAGGGTTTGTAATAACATTATGTTGTGGCAAAGCTGCTGTTGTTGTATTTACAGTCTCAAGACATCTGTGATTCAATTGTGTTTTTTGTCCATAATTACCCAAGAATACAAAGCATTAGAGACGTGAGTCTGGGCAATGCAAGCATCTTCACCCTTTTTAGTTTTTTTTTTTGGCTTTAATGTTTTTGTCTTGATGAAACATGCAGATTTAGTTCATGACTGAGAAAATTTAATTAGCATCTAATATGTCTCAGTACAATCACTACATTTCTGTTTACTTTGGATGACATGTCCCATTATCATTTGAGGAGAAGCTCTTACCACCATACCCCAACATGGGTATTGTGTCTGAAATTATACAGGCAACCCTTTTAACCACCAAACATGACGAATAAAATTTTACAGATTCTACATTTGTTTCAAGTAACCATTGTTCTGATTTGTCTAAATGCTAATTAAATGTGCCATTTTAGATAGGTCACCTCTGTGCTTCTGGGAAAGGGAATTATTGTGATGTCCACTATGTAACTGATGTTTCTGTTTTTAAGATCATTTAGCAAACCATACTGAGTGACTACTGGCTTCTCTATTAATTTCCAAGTACAAAGGCCAAAACATATTTAATTGTTTCCTTATTGTTGTTGTTTGTATAATTTGTTGACACAATGGCCAGACAGGAACTTGTACACATTGGGCTCATCATCCTGTCTTCGCTTACAATTTACTCTACAGACATTCACCATGCATTATGTATTACAATGCTATTCATTAGTTTTAAAAAGCTAGTTTTAAAAAACTTTAAATATAAAATAATATTTAAATATAAATCTAATAAATAATTCAATTATTGTAATTAAAAATACAGACCATAAAGAAGTAAATGTACCTTAAATTGAAATGTTCTTCATGCCTGGAGTGTGTCACAGGTGTGCTTTGAGGCTGTTTGCAGGAAAGATGATGGGCGGTTCGGCGAATCAATTTTCCAGTTACAGCATCATACGTGCGCACTTCTGGGGTTCTAGAAACTTTGCTCTGAATGAGAACAGGATGCATCACTGGTGCTGGGAAGATTTCTTGAACATCAGGAAATGCTATTGGGCTGTTACTTCTAAATAATAGAGATAATTACTTGTATTGATCTATTTTTTAATACTGTGACAAGAAATACAAGACTAATAAAAAGACAGAATGAAACAAAAATGCAAAAAAAAAATGTTGACATGGTTAGTAAAAATAAGTTTATTAAAACAACAGCCTTTGATGGAAAAACTATATAAAGAAAAAGATTAAACACATGAAAAAACAAAGAAAATAAAAAGACCTCTGTGATTTGTTGTAGCTCTCTTTAAGTGGAAACAGCTTCTCTTCTACTCTTTCCCAACGCTCCAAACATTCCCACAGCCAATCTGGATTCACCACATGCAGATGCTTACAGGCCTGGGCTTGCCGGACCTTCTCTGTTCCTTAAAAACCACACACATGCGCACACGTATATGTTCAGCATAACAATGACCCAAATCATACCTCCACATCAACACAAGAATGGCTTAAACAGAAGATGATTAAAGGTTTGGAACGATTCAGCCAGAGCCCAGATCTGAATCCAACTGAAAATCTATGGGGGTGACCTAAAGAGCACTGGAAATGCCTTTGCAATCTGACAGATTTTGAGCACTTGACATGTCAAGATCTGCTATGCTAATAGACTCCTACCCACAAAGACTCCTGTCATAAAATTAAAAGGTTATTCAACAAAATATTAGTTTAAGGGTATTGTAAGTTTATTTCTTCCTAAATATGGAGATTTTGAAGCAATATCTCAAAACATTAGCCAAAGGTTTGGGTGCAAATAGGTCTTTCAAATAGACAATAACCCCAAGTATACTTTCAAAGTTGTAGCTAAGAGGCTAAAGGAAAACAAAGTAGTAATGGTGACTCAGTTACACAAATACATGTGCAGGCTTATATTGGAATTTCAAAGGGACATATGCTGCTGTAATACTCCATGTCTATTTCAGCAGGACAACGCCAGGCCTTGTTCTGTATGAATTACAACAGAGTGGCTTCGTACACATAGATTGAGTGTGCTTTACTGGCCTGCCTACAGTCCAGATCTATCTCCTGAAAATGTATGCGTATTATGAAGAGAAGATAGTTTGTTGCAGGCATTAATTTCTAAATTTGTTTACAAATACTGTAGTATTAAGTTCATCACTGAAAAATATTAGTATTTTATCTTTTGTCTGTTAAATAAATGCTAAACTGAATCAACAAATTAACATAATTTATTGTATTAAAAGTGTCCCAACTTTTCTGAAAATAGGGCTTGTAATTCCTATTGACCATTGTTACATCATTTTGTTTTTAACAAATCACACAGTCATCACATCAGTAAAGATTTTTAACTTAAATCTTTTCAAGCAGTTTGTGTATGTGTCTATTTTATTAGTTTTATTATTTATGTGTTAAAGTAAAATTAACATTGTTGCTCGTTTCTATAAACTGCTGACAACATTTCTCCCAAACTCCAAATAAAATATTGCAAATGACAACTGGTCAAAAAAGTTTCAGTGTTTTCAGATCTCAAAAAATGCAAAGAAAACAAGTTAATTACATTTGTTTAATTTATTACATGTTACATTAAACACACAATATTAATGGTTAAACTTAGATTTAAGTTAGAAAAATTTAATCACAGTTTTCAAGCATCCTGAAATGCTTTCCAACACTCTTTCACATTGCTGTTGCATGACTTCATGTGCAAATATTTAGTTCCATCAATACTAGACCATCACTGATCCTCTTACAGATTGTGGGTTTAAAACACTGTGGCTTGTAGGGTTCCTGTAGGCACCTTTCATCTTTAAAATTTTCAAAACAGATGTGCATAGGAAAAGGTAGTGTTTAAACCTTTTTTCTGTTTCCCCTATATGCTTGTATATATCTGAAATGACAATAAAGCCACTTTAACTTTTCTGATATGATTAATAGTTTTTATATGCCATTTACTTTTAAGAAAATACAAGCATTTTTCCCCACCCAGTCATATTGCAGTAGGACAGTGATTACCACAAACATGGTTTTTATTTATTTATTTATTATTATTATTTTTTTACAGTTTTCCTCATTAAATAAGATTTGGTTCAGGCAATCATATAATTAGTACCATATTCAGTAGAACTATGCGTTCCTGTATTGAAATTAGACAGACACGGCCATACTTGTATATGCAGGGTGTATTTAGTGTATATAGTGTATATTATGTGTGTGTGTGTGTGTGTGTGTGTGTGTGTGTGTGTGTGTGTGTGTGTGTGTGTGTGTGTGTGTGTGTATATATATATATATATATATATATATATATATATATATATATACAGTGTATCACAAAAGTGAGTACACCCCTCACATTTCTGCAAATATTTCATTATATCTTTTCATGGGACCACACTATAGACATGAAACTTGGATATAACTTAGAGTAGTCAGTGTAAAGCTTGTATAGCAGTGTAGATTTACTGTCTTCTGAAAATAACTCAACACAGCCATTAATGTCTAAATAGCTGGCAACATAAGTGAGTACACCCCACAGTGAACATGTCCAAATTGTGCCCAAATGTGTCGTTGTCCCTCCCTGGTGTCATGTGTCAAGGTCCCAGGCGTAAATGGGGAGCAGGGCTGTTAAATTTGGTGTTTTGGGTACAATTCTCTCATACTGGCCACTGGATATTCAACATGGCACCTCATGGCAAAGAACTCTCTGAGGATGTGAGAAATAGAATTGTTGCTCTCCACAAAGATGGCCTGGGCTATAAGAAGATTGCTAACACCCTGAAACTGAGCTACAGCATGGTGGCCAAGGTCATACAGCGGTTTTCCAGGACAGGTTCCACTCGGAACAGGCTTCGCCAGGGTCGACCAAAGAAGTTGAGTCCACGTGTTCGGCATCATATCCAGAGGTTGGCTTTAAAAAATAGACACACGAGTGCTGCCAGCATTGCTGCAGAGGTTGAAGACGTGGGAGGTCAGCCTGTCAGTGCTCAGACCATACGCCGCACACTGCATCAACTCGGTCTGCATGGTCGTCATCCCAGAAGGAAGCTGACGCACAAGAAAGCCCGCAAACAGTTTGCTGAAGACAAGCAGTCCAAGAACATGGATTACTGGAATGCCCCGTGGTCTGACGAGACCAAGATAAACTTGTTTGGCTCAGATGGTGTCCAGCATGTGTGGCGGCGCCCTGGTGAGAAGTACCAAGACAACTGTATCTTGCCTACAGTCAAGCATGGTGGTGGTAGCATCATGGTCTTGGGCTGCATGAGTGTTGCTGGCACTGGGGAGCTGCAGTTCATTGAGGGAAACATGAATTCCAACATGTACTGTGAGCATGATCCCCTCCCTTTGAAAACTGGGCCTCATGGCAGTTTTCCAACAGGATAACGACCCCAAACACAACCTCCAAGATGACAACTGCCTTGCTGAGGAAGCTGAAAGTAAAGGTGATGGACTAAACCCAATTGAGCACCTGTGGCGCATCCTCAAGTGGAAGGTGGAGGAGTTCAAGGTGTCTAACATCCACCAGCTCCATGATGTCATCATGGAGGAGTGGAAGAGGATTCCAGTAGCAACCTGTGCAGCTCTGGTGAATTCCATGCCCAGGAGGGTTAAGGCAGTGCTGGATAATAATGGTGGTCACACAAAATATTGACACTTTGGGCACAATTTGGACATGTTCACTGTGGGGTGTACTCACTTATGTTGCCAGCCATTTAGACATTAATGGCTGTGTGTTGAGTTATTTTCAGAAGACAGTAAATCTACACTGCTATATAAGTTGTACACTGACTACTCTAAGTTACATACAGTGGGGGAAATAAGTATTTGATCCCCTGCTGATTTTGTAAGTTTACCCCCTTACAAAGACTTGAACAGTCTATAATATTTATGGAAGGTTTATTTTAACAGAGAGAGACAGAATATCAACAAAAAATCCAGAAAAAAAAAATTAAATAAAAGTTATAAATTAATTTGTATTTAATTAAGGGAAATAAGTATTTGATCCCCTACTAACCAGCAAGAATTCTGACCCCCACAGACCAGTTATGTGCCCATGAGGCACACAAATTAGTCCTGTCCCTGTATAAAAGACTCCTGTCACAGATTCAGTTTCTTCCGCTCAAATCTCTCGACCACCATGGGCAAGACCAAAGAGCTATCAAAGGGACAAGATTGTAGACCTGCACAAGGCTGGAATGGGCTACAAGACCACAAACAATTAGGACATGCATGCCGCTCATTCTGAGTAATCGAAGCATTGATTGAAAGGGGGTTGTTCAAAATAATAGCATTGAGAAGTTCAATTGGTGAAGTCATTCCTTCTGCAGAAGAATGGGTGTCAATTTTGGCCCTTATTTAAGGTAGGAGGGTAGCAAATGTTGCACAGGTTCGTCATAGCGCATTTCCTTTTGAAATACTGGGTAAAATGGGTTGTTCCAGACATTGTTCTCATGAACAGCGTACTTTGATTAAAAAGTTGATTGTAGAGGGAAAAAACATACAGTGAAGAGCAGCAAATTATGGGCTGCTCATCTAAAATAATCTCAAATGCCTTAAAGTGAAAACCAAAACCTGAAAGACGCGGAAGGAAGCGTGGAACTACTGTTCAAATGGATTGAAGAATAGCCAAAATAGCAAAGGCTCAGCCAGTGATCACCTCCAGAAAGATCAAGGAACATCTGGAGTTACCAGTGAGTACGGAAGATGATTAAGTGACGCCAATTTACCAGCAAGAACTTGCACTGTCCCGTTGTTAAGAAAAAGACATGTCCTGAATGGGTTAACATTTGCCAAGGAAAACATTGACTGGTCCAAAGAGAAATGGCTCAACATTTTGTGAACTGATGAAAGCAAAATTGTTCTTTTTGGGTCTAGTGGCTGTAGACAGTATGTCAGACGACCCTCGAACACTGAATTCAAGCCGAAGTACACTGTGAAGACAGTAAAGCATGGTGGTACAAAATGATGATATGGGGATGTTTTTCATACCATGGTGTTACGTCTATTTATCACAGACGAGGGATCATGGATCAGTTTAAATATATCAGAATACTTGAGCAGATCATGTTGCCCTATGTCGAAGAAGAAATGTCCTTAAAATGAGTGTTTCAACATGACAATGACCCAAAACATCTTGGTTACAGACAAACAAGATTGAGGTAATAGAGTGGCCAGCCAATCCCCTGACCTCAATCCCATAGAGAACTTGTGGGCTGATATCTGAAATGCGTTTTTTGAGGCAAAACCCAAAAATGCAGAAGAACTGTGGAATGTAGTCTAATCATCCTGGACTGGAATACCTGTTCAGAGGTGCCAGAAGTTGGTCGACTCCATGCAACACAGATCTCGGAAACAATTGTTATGCCACTAAATTATTAGTTCAGTAATTTAAAGTAAAGTGAAACATTTTTTTCAATTTATACATACATTTTTTGAGTTTTTAAAGAAAAATGCTGGCATTGCTATTTTTTTGAACAGCCTAATATTCATTTTTCTTAACTTTCTGTAAAGGATTGACACAAACGGGCTACATTTTGTTAATGTTTTGATTTAGAATTGAAAGTGTAGTATTTTCAGTGCATTTGCATTAATGGAAATAAAAGTTATTATTATGATTTTGCGCTTTATTCACTTTTTTTTTTTTTAAATCACTGCTATTTTTTTGAACACCACTGTATATACACATACACACACATGCACACACCAAAATATGTCAATAAATTGCATATTTAGTTAAGTAAAAAGTAAACACTGCAGTGAACTACGTTTTTTTTTTTACTTCAAAATGGAAATAATGGCATAAGCAAAGGCTTTTTTTCCAATAATTTTCAATAAAGTGTGCGAGCTATTTCAAAAGTTTTGTTTTCATTCAGAATGTACTGATTTTTTGTGAAAAGCATCTAACCACCCAAATGAATAATAGATTTACATAAATAACATTTAAAGAAAAAAGTTGTCATTTATGAACTTATTTTCTATATTGTGAATTTCCCCACTGTGGGACTAATAAAGGATTATCTTAGACTGACGCAGAATGTTTTGTATAGATTGCTTGTAAACATGTAATTTGGCCCTAACTTTTAAATACAACAATTTGATTTGTTGCTTTTGTTGCTTTGACATTTAACTGTTAATGACATTCTTTACTTTATGAAATGTATTTAAAAAAGTATGTATTTAAAAAAGAGAGAAAAAAAACCAAGTGCTGTGGTAAAAAAGGGCCATGCTCTAAAAACTTATATTCTAACCTTTTACAGAAAAATAAATGAATCTAACTACCAGTATTATAAAGGGTGTGTAACTCACCTGCACGTGCAGCAATAAGATGGGTGGTGCAGGAGGGATCTTTGGCATCCAGGACCAGACTCTTACCAATAATGGCACCCAGTGTCTTGGCATGGTAACTCTCTCGTGTTCGCTCCATGGGATAGTTTGTGGGGTATAAACCACTGAACACAATGGTGGTGCCTGACAAGGTCTTGCTCTTTAACTCCGGGACAATTTTTCGAATGTCTGGCACCTCAGTACATTCCCCTTGGATGTAGGACTCGTAGCGCAAAAAATATTCTTTGTGAATACGTGTCAAGATCTCTTCAAGGTAAATTAAATGATCATCCTGGTCAGTGTCATTTTCCTCTTCCTCATCAACCATACTGTGATCTAAAGACTCCTCCCCCATATTGACACCTGAATTTTCACTATTTTGAGACTCAGTCTCTGCTTCTTTCTTGTCAGCACAGCTGTTATCAAGGTCAGAAAGACTCTCCTTTTTATTAAACAGAGCTTCTTCTGTTTCATTTCCTTCAACTGATTTTATACTGCAGTCGTGCTTATCTAATTTTGTTTGTTTGAGCGTTCTAGTTTTTGAGAGCTGTTCTTCATTTTCAATAGCTTGAAATCCTGGTTTACCAGAACTGTGCTTCTCGTCGTGTCCCAATGTTTTGGATGAGTCTGAGCTCTCTACAGGTTGGCTAGAAAAGTTACCTGCACCAAAAGAGCACAAAAGCTTAAATATAAAAATACTAGTACTGATCCTCTAGCATTTATATGATCCTTTAGCATACATATATAAAAGTAAAGAAAACAAAACATGTAAAAAATGAAATGAGAACTTTAACAAATTAAAATTTCTAGGAATGTCCCGATCATGTTCTTTTGTTCCCGATCCCGATCATTAATTTTGATCCCGATCCGATACCGAGTCTCAAACCGATACTTGTATTTTCTAAATATTGTCTAGATAAGAACTAGTGCACTAGTGAATACTGTTCACACAGTGCACACTTCAAGTACATTACAGTTATTCAAATTTATCCAATATATATGTTTAACAACTGAATAGCTCTGCAGTGCTGTAGGAAAAAAAATTGCCTGCATCCAAGCTATTGCTTAATGTTCTTTTATTTTTACAAAATAAAAGTAAACAAACTTAGTGCAGAATTGTAGTAGTAAAACCAGAACACTCTAGTGAAGTGAAGGTTCTTTTTGAGGAAAATCAGCATCTCTGTCGTGTTAGCGGACAGCCGCTTTTCATCATATAATAATAAACTCGCTGTATTCGGCTAAATGTTTAGTTTTTAGGTGCCGTATCAAATTGGTAGTATTTGTAGATCGTTTGGTTAAATGATATCTGGCTTGTTTCTTATGAGCCACCGTACTTGTATGCGTGTTGTAACTGTAACAAACCTTTCTGTGGTTGTATTGTGACAATGGTTTGATGGACGTTTCCCCGCTTAGTGAGTGTGTTTTGACCCTTTGGGGCTTTCATAGTGCATGTAATAGCGTGCTTGGCTAACGCGATGACTCTAGCTGTCCGCTATTCGGAACCGTAACAGAAGAAGTTAATAAAGTGTTATGCTCCCAACAATTTGTGAATATACCGTGTATTTATGTCTTTATTAAGCAAGTGCCTCACTACGACGATCGGTTACATAACTAAGCCAATCAGAGTGCTTGATACTGAGATGTCATTCAGTCTTGTAACACGTAAACTCGTAAAAGCTGTCTGTTATGGTCCTGAAGTTTTCATACTCAGATTAAAAGTTATTGTTTTGTAAACCGGTGTGATCCTTGACTCACACACCATATAAATAGTAAAATTCTACAGTAATGAATGCAGCTCTGCTCCTACCGCCTCATGAAATGCTCGCATTGCAGACATTACACTTCGCTGTTGGACTTGTTTCACTTTCCAATTCAAAGTATTTCCACACAGCGGACATGCTGACGTAAAACAAAGGATCGGGCTTAGGATCGGCCTTAGTAAAGCCGATACCAATCAGTTAAAAAATGCCTTGATCGGCCCCGATTCCGATCTTTGAGACATCTCTAAAAATTTCTTCTGTGACATGTGTAAACCATTCAGTCACTTCTTTTCACTGGACAGCGGCAGATGACTACAGGGAGATTTTTAACAAGTATGGCGAATAATGCTACAGTTGTGCTCATAAGTTTACATACCCTGGCAGAATTTGTGATTCTTTGGCCATTTTTCAGAGAATATGAATGATAATACAAAAACTTTTCTATTATTCATGGTTAGTGGTTGGGTGAAGCCATTTATTATCAAACAATTGTGTTTGCCCTTTTTAAATTATAATGAAAACAGAAACTACCCAAAACCCTGATCAAAAGTTTACATACTGTGTATTGTTCTTAAGTTCTTATAGTTCTTAATACTGTGTATTGCCTCCTTTAACATCAGTGACAGCTTGAAGTATTTTGTGGTAGTTGTGGATGAGGCACTTTATTTTCTCAGATGGTTAAGCTGCCCATTCTTCTTGGATGAACTGCATGTTTGAGAACTCCCCAAAGTGGCTCAATGATATTGAGGTCAGGAGACTGAGATGGCCACTCCAGAACCTTCACTTTTTTTCTGCTGTAGCCAATGATAGGTCGACTTGGCCTTGTGTTTTGGATCACTGTCATGTTGGAATGTCCAAGTGCGTCCCATGCGCAGCTTCTAGGCATACTGTAAGCGGGATGCTTTGTGGCATTGGCCTAGTAATGGCTTTCTTCTGGCGACTCGACCATGCAGCCCATTTTTCTTCAAGTGCCTCTTTATTGTGCATCTTGAAACAGCCACACCACTTCTTTTCAGAGAGTCCTGTATGTCAGCTGACGTTATTTGTGGGTTTTTCTTTGCATCCCAAACAATTTTCCTGGCAGTTGTCACTGAAATTTTTGTTGGTCTACCTGACACTGGCTTGGTTTCAACAGAATCCTTCATTTTCCACTTCTTAATTAGAGTTCGAACACTATTGATTGGCATTCTCAATTCCTTGGATACATTTTTATATCCTTTTCCTGTTTTATAATGTTCAACTATCTTCTCCCGCAGATCCTTTGATAATTATTTTGCTTTCCCCATGGCTCGTAATCCAACAACGTCAGTGGCAGCACTGGATGAAACATGCAGGGGTCTGTCAGGAGCCCAGAAACTGACTTTTTATACACACACACTAATTACAAGCAAACAGATCACAGGTGAGGATGGTTACCTTTAGTAGCCATTTAAACCTGTGTGTGTCAACTTGTGTGTATGTTATCATGCCAAAACTTCCAGGGTATGTCAACTTTTGACCAGGGTCATTAGGGTAGTTTCTGTTGTCATTATGATTTAAAAAGGGCAAACACAATTGTTTGATAATAAATGGCTTCACCCAACCATTAACCATGACTAAAAGAAAGGTTTTTGTATTATCATTCATATTCTCTGAAAAATGGCCACAAAATCACAAATTCTGCCAGGGTATGTAAACTTATGAGCTCAACTGTATGTTCATAGTACTATGCAGGTGCTCCTGCCAGTGCCTTGACCAGACAGAGGGTATAGCTGCTGCTGATTAGTTCTGTTACCATTAATATGAAAACCTAATGATTATCCATATGTTCTACTATATTGCAATCACATAAAAAAACAAAAATGATAAAATTACCTGTAGTTTTTTTGGCCATTTGCACCTCTGGTGATCCAGGTGGGGCATTAATGTCACCTGTTCCCTTGAAGTAGACATATTTTTTCACTGTTACAAGGTTAGGAGCAAACTTCCAAACATCTTCTCTATCGTCAATGATGCACACCATGGAATCACCACAAGGAAACAAATTTCTACAATGAATCCCAACAGAGTACAACAACACATTAGTGACTTAAACGTTAACTGGACCTCCTGGGTATTACTGTTTTTGTCTTTTGTCTTGCAATTGACGTTTTGTGTGGTTAAGTGATTTGCATCAGTTCATGGCAAATAATGGTAAACAATACATTGTGATTTAAAGGGTAAGTTGTTTTAATGTAAGCATGTTTAATGTGTATTCAGAATCAGACTCACTTTATTTCGCCAAGTACAGTGGGGCCAAAAAGTATTTAGTCAGCCACTGATTGTGCAAGTTCTCCTACTTAGAAAGATGAGAGAGGTCTGTAATTTTCATCATAGATACACTTCAACTATGAGAGACAAAATGAGAAAAAAAAATTCAGGAAATCACATTGTAGGATTTTTAAAGAATTTTTTGTAAATTATGGTGGAAAATAAGTATTTAGTCAATAACAAAAGTTCAACTCAATACTTTGTAACATAACCTTTGTTGGCAATTACAGAGGTCAAACGTTTCCTGTAAGTCTTCACCAGGTTTGCACACACTGTAGCTGGTATTTTGGCCCATTCCTCCATGCAGATCTCCTCTAGAGCAGTGATGTTTTGGGGCTGTCGCTGGGCAACACGGACTTTCAACTCCTCCCACAAATTTTCTATGGGGTTGAGGTCTGGAGACTGGCTAGGCCAACTCCAGGACCTTGAAATGCTTTTTACGGAGCCACTCCTTCGTTGCCCGCGCGGTGTGTTTGGGATCATTGTCATGCTGGAAGACCCAGCCACGTTCCATCTTCAATGCTCTCACTGATGGAAGGAGGTTTTAGCTTAAAATCTTACGATACATGGCCCCGTTCATTCTTCCCTTAACACGGATCAGTCGTCCTGTCCCCTTTGCAGAAAAACAGCCCCAAAGCATGATGTTTCCACCCCCATGCTTCACAGTAGGTATGGTGTTCTTGGGATGCAACTCAGCATTCTTCTTCCTCCAAACATGACGAGTTGAGTTTTTACCAAAAAGTTCCATTTTGGTTTCATCTGACCACATGATATTCTCCCAATCCTCTTCTGGATCATCCATATGCTCTCTGGCAAACTTCAGATGGGCCTGGACATGTACTGGCTTAAGCAGGGGGACACACCTGGCACTGCAGGATTTGAGTCCCTCTCGGCGTAGTGTGTTACTGATGGTAGCCTATGTTACTTTGGTCCCAGCTCTCTGCAGGTCATTCATCAGGTCCCTCCATGTAGTTCTGGGATTTTTGCTCACCGTTCTCATGATCATTTTGACCCCACGGGATGAGATCTTGCGTGGGGCCCCAGATCGAGGGAGATTATCAATGGTCTTGTATGTCTTCCATTTTCTTACAATTGCTCCCACAGTTGATTTATTCACACCAACCTGCTTGCCTATTGTAGATTCACTCTTCCCAGCCTGGTGCAGGTCTACAATTTTCTTCCTGGTGTCCTTCGACAGCTCTTTGGTCTTGGCCATGGTTGAGTTTGGAGTCTGACTGTTTGAGGCTGTGGACAGGTGTCTTTTATACAGATAACGAGGTCAAACAGGTGCCATTAATACAGGTAACGAGTGGAGGACAGAAGAGCTTCTTAAAGAAGAAGTTACAGGTCTGTGAGAGCCAGAAATCTTGCTCGTTTGTGGGTGACCAAATACTTATTTTCCACCATAATTTACAAATAAATTCTTTAAAAATCCTACAATGTGATTTCCTGGATTTTTTTCTCATTTTGTCTCTCATAGTTGAAGTGTACCTATGATGAAAATTACAGACCTCTCTCATCTTTCTACGTAGGAGAACTTGCAAAATCAGTGGCTGACTAAATACTTTTTGGCCCCACTGTATGTTACACATTCAAGGAATTTGACTTGAGAGCATACATGTATGATGTGTAACATACAGAACAGACCAGATGTAGGGCTCAGCAGCTCGCCAGACTTAAACCCAATGAAGCTGGTTTGAGATGAACTGGGCAAAATGGTGAACCTATCTGTACAACACAATTGTGGGAATGTCTGCAACAATATTTCATTTCTATTGAAGAAAACTTCCTTGAGTGTGTTGAGCAGTTATAGCTACATAAGACAGCTTCCTTAACCAGACATAATTTTTTTATTCAATTTCAACAAAATTATTTAATTATCACTTTTTGTCTCTAAATCTTTATTCCATCTGCACTTTATTGGTCTAGCTCTGTATTTAAGGAAACTTACGAAGCACTACAACCCAGCATGTTTACTTCATTCACAAGATGCCAGGGCTACTTATAGTTCCTAAAATAAAATTTTTTTTAAAACCCAGAAAAAAATGAACGTTCTTAATCCAGTCCAGAATAGAAACATACCTATATTCAGGCTTTTGATTAGTCTTTACAAACCAGTGATGTATTGCTTTAGTAATGAGGTCAAGGCAGTCTGGTGCTCTTATGATGTGTCTCACTAGCTGGGCCTGTTTCTATGATATTCTGGGCCATCTTGCTGCACTTGTTTTGGCCCTTCATGACAGAGACTATGCTATACACAATGGCGCAGAAGTTGGAGGTTCGAGGTCATAGAGACTTGTAATGATAATTGATGCCATTCTGAGCCTCTCATGCATCACTTTTGTTGACTGTGGGGGAGGTGGGCGCTGATGTGCCGAGAAAGCCCTTATGGGTGCGATAGGTCTTAGAATAATTAGGGGTGCCCCACTTGTACATCATCTGATGTAAAACTAACACTGCAATCCACCATAAGAACATTATATCAACAGTCAAATATAGTGGTGACAGTGTTATAATCTAGGGCTACTTTGCTTATGGACTGGTGGTACTCATCCTAAAACTTTACATCGTTGTTGTTAAATGTATTGCACTGTGTTTCCTTACTTGAATTTTACAAGCTCTTGCTTTAATTTTATGGGACATTAACATTACAATAAAGATACCTTTCAACACAGGCTTTTTATTTCCAGAATAATGCCCTGAAGTGCATGTTGTGTTAAGAGAAGATCAGAGAAAATATTGAAACATATTATAATAATATTATAATATAATATTATAATATTGAACTCTTAATTAGATAACCCTTTAGAATAATTAATACATTTGTTATTAGATTAATCCGAAAAATAATTGTTAGATTAATCGATTTAAAAACTCATTGTTAGTTGCAGCTCTAATTAGATCCATGACAAATTTTAAACAGTAGAAGTAGTAGAAGACATGCATACACCGTTAATGTATTGTGATGAGAGGACAACAGTATGCCGGTCAAATCCTGTAAACTGCTTGACTAAAAGCAGGCTTGTTTTCGAATAATTATCTTTTTGATACAAATCAACTTTACATAACAATCCACATATTCAATCTATCCAATAAGTTTTGTGTCTGTAAGATTTACAATTTAGAGTGCACAATACATTTAACTGGAAAAAAGTAAATGCCCATATTCTGTGCATGCAAAAAAATATAACTATCACAACATTACATTAAGAAGACATGCTAACATGTAATATAGGAAACTATATTAATATAGAAAAAAATACTTGGACTGACATAAATTGCTTACCTTAGATTTCCTGTTTTAGAGAATGGGTCAATGCACTCATCTCTTGAAAGAATCCTGTGTGAAAAAAGTTTCTTTTCTGGATCCAAAAAACCTTTAATAAAATAACAAAAAATAAATAAATAAATAATGCCCTTAAATGAAATTAATAAATTATTATATACATTTTAGCTGAAATCATCAGTGAATAAACCTGACAATTAAAAATGCTTACATTTAGAGTTCTGTATGCATGTGTGTGTTGGGGGTGTGTGTATTAAATACATTGACAAAAAAAGGAAGTGGGTTCATGAAATGTTTCTGTCTCAAACAAGTCATTTTAAAGAGCTACAAAGCCACAAGGGATTCCGGGATTAGTAAACGATATCTAAAATGCACATATGGTATCCCAATTTCACATCATTAGCATGCTATATTTCTCTCACAAGTTCACAGTACAGGTGAATTAAATACTTCAGGGTTTTGTGAAATTAATTTATTCCCATCATGTCTGTGCATAAACAAGCTGTCTCACTGGCGGTGCTTTGAAATGGTTAAATACATTTTGTCTGTCTGCCTCAGGAAAAAACTAAACGGGTCATTGAAAATCCCACCAGGACAATAATCCAAAACAATGTACAAATCAACATAAAAATAATTTATTGAAGACAAAATCAAGCTTCTACCATGGACATCTTAGTCCCCTAATCTAAATTCCAAAGAAAACCTGCGTTTTGTTATTTATTTTTCCCTGACAATGTAATTTAATTAATGGTTCGTTTTCCGTATTTTTTTCAGTGTGAGAGTAAGATAATTCATTCAATTTTTAATTATACCACTCACAGTGGATTGTGGAATACTTACGAGAAAAAAAAAAACTTGCTGCAGTGGCAGCATCTTCTTAGAGCATCATGCTTGATTTCAACGAGCTCTTTAGAACAACCCATTCTTTCACAAATGTTTGTAAAGGAAGTCTGCTTGGCTAGGTGCTTGATTTTTACAGCTGTACAATGGAACTGATAACTCATAAATTCAATCATTAAGAGGTGTGTCTCAATACATTCGCCCTTAATAGTTTGTGTATAGATACAACCCCAGATTAGAAAAAGTTAGGATAGTAAGGAGAAAAAAAAATACCAAGCAATTAACGGTCTCAGATGTTATTTTGTCCTATTCTTTCTGCAAACACATCTTGAGGTGTGCAACAGTATGAGGATGTCGTTGTGTTTTTCGTTTTAAAATTCAGTCCAATACCCGTACCTCTTCTTTTGTAGCCACGCCTTTGTAATGTGTGCAGCCTGTGATTTTGTATGGTTTTGTTAAAAATACATAGACGTCCCTGAAAAAGATATATTGCTAGAAGGCAACATATATTGCTGTAAAATCTATAATATACTTTTCCTGCATTAATGCAGCCATCACAGATGTGTGAATTACCATTGCCAATGGCACTGACACAACCCTAAACCATGACAGACAAAGGTAATTTACACTTCTGTGATGGCAGCATTAATGCAGAAATGTACATTAAGATCATTAAGTGCAACATATGCTGCCTTCAAGAAGTCATCTTTTTCAGGGACGTCCATGCATTTTTCAACAAGACAATGCAAAACCACATGATCCAGATGGCATCAGTGCCAGACTCCTCAAGTCTTGTGCAGATCAGCTGTGCGGGGTAGTCGAGCACATGTTCAACCTGAGTCTGAAGCTGGGAAGAGTACCACAGCTGTGGAAAACATCTTGTGTGGTACCTGTGCCGAAAACGCAGCACCCAAAGGACCTCAACAGCTACAGACCGGTGGCACTGACTTCACATTTGATGAAATCACTGGAGAGGCTGGCCCTCTGGTGAGCCCATCCATGGACCCTCTTCAGTTTGCCTACCAGCCTGGCGTTGGGGTGGATGATGCCATCATCTATCTTTTACACAGAACTCTTTCTCACCTGGAGAAACCTGGGAGCACTGTGAGAATCACCTTCTTCGATTTCTCCAGCGCTTTTAACACCATACAGCCGGGGCTCCTGAAGGACAAACTGGATCATGTTGGAGTGGACAGTCACCTGTCCAACTGGATACTGGACTACCTCACCAACCGACCACAGTATGTGAGGGCACGGGACTGTGTGTCTGATATGGTGGTCAGCAGCACAGGGGCCCCTCAGGGAACGGTCCTGGCACCGTTCCTCTTCACCCTGTACACGGCTGACTTCATGTACAGCTCACCGGACTGTCACCTTCAGAAGTTCTCTGATGACTCAGCGATTGTCGGACTCATAAATAATGACGAGGACAGCGAGTACAGAGAACTTATTCAGGACTTTGTGGACTGGTGTCTGCAGAACCACCTCCAGTTAAACTTGGGGAAGACCAAAGAACTGGTGGTGGATTTCCGCAGGTGCAGATCCACCTTGCCACCGGTGAGCATCCAGGGAATGGACATTAAGAAAGTGGACTCTTATAAGTACCTGGGTGTTCACCTCAACAACAAACTGGACTGGACTGGTCAGTTAACACTAACGCACTTTATAAAAAAGGTCAGAGCAGACTCTACCTGCTCAGGAGACTGAGGTCATTTGGAGTGCGGGGAGTACTCCTGAGGACTTTTTTTGATACAGTGGTGGCATCAGCCATCTTTTATGGAGTGGTATGCTGGGGCAGCAGCATCTCTACAGCGGACAGGACGAGACTGAACAAACTCATTAAGAGGGCCGGCTCTGTCCTGGGGAGCCTCTTAGACCCAGTGCAGGTGGTGGGAGACAGAAGGATGTTAGCCAAGCTGGCATCCATGCTGGAGAACGACTCTCACCCCATGCATGAGACTCTGGCAGCACTGGGCAGCTCCTTCAGTGACAGGCTGCTTCACCCCAAATGTGGGAAAGAGCGGTATCGCAGGTCCTTCCTTCCTGCTGCTGTAAGACTGTACAACCAGCACTGCTCCAGACAGATCATACACACACTTTAAATTATTCATTATTCATAACAATGTGCAACAATTTTCCACAAAGTCCTGAACCAGGTGTAACTATTACAATGTGCAATAATTTTTTCCCATGTGCAATTATTTGTTATTTGTAATTATTTGTGAATATTTTTTCAGAGTTTTTTCAGTTTTTCTGACTTTTTTATTATTATTGTTATACATTGTACTTTTTATTGTCTACTTTTTGTACTGTGTGCTTTACTATCCCATCGCTGCTGCAACACTGTGAAGTTCCCCACTGAGGGACTAATAAAGGATTAACTTATCTTATCTTATGATGCACACGTTACAAAGACATGGCTGTGGAAAACGAGGGTACAGGTACTGAACTGGCCTGCCTGCAGTCCTGACCTGTCCCCAATAGAGAATGTGTGGAGAACAGTGATGGCATAGTTACCTTTAAAAAGTAACTTAGTTACTTTATTGATTACTTGATTTTAAAAGTAACTTAGTTACTTTATTGATTACTTGATTTTAAAAGTTAGATTACAAGTTACTTTATTAGTTACAGTCAGCAGCTGCCATAATGCAACTGGAGCTGCGTAGGCGATTGAAGCGGAATAAGAAACAAGAAAGATAGCAGAAAACGGAGTCCTCTGTTCACAAGTGTAAGTAAGATAAATAAAATAAAATTTTTTAAGACAAATAAATAACAAAAAGACAATAAATATCAAAAATTTTGGCGAGTGGGGTTTGTAATGAGTCAGTGACTATGGTGATATTACGTCATCACGTCCCCACGTGTAGTACGTAGCGGTGTTGCGTGCATACTGCATACTTCTATACTGAAAGTATGTACTTCTTTACCGGCCGAGTAGTGCATACTTCCTCCAATCTAGTACATACTCTGTAAGTATGCGATTTCGGACGCAGCTCTTGACTTAATTGTCGTATAGGCCAGACGTCACTCCCTGATTTGCAAAAATAGTAACGCACAGTAACTTGGATAAGTAACTTTAATCTGATTACTGGATTGGAAATAGTAACTCGTTAGATTACTTGTTACTGAAAAATGTGGTCAGATTAGAGTAACGCGTTACTGACATCAGTGGTGGAGAATTATGAAATGAAAAATGCGACAATGACGACCCTGTACTGTTGCCCATCTTAAGACGTGTTTAAAGGAAGAAGGGGACAAAATAAAACCTGAAACACTTAATCACTTGGTATCCTTGATGCCAAAACGTCATTTAAGTGTGGTGAAAAGGAATGACAACATTACAAAGTGGTAAATGCTTTATTGTCCTTTTTTCCAAACCTTTTTTGGAATGTGTTGCAGGCCTAAAATACAGGAATGGATGTTTATTAATAAATGAAATGAAGTTGACCAGACAAAACACGAAAAATCTCAGGTTCATCCTGTCTGCAATGAAATAAAAGGCAAAGTAAATGTAAGAAACTGTGTTTTTTTTTTATTTTATTTTTTTTTAATTGTTTGCATTTTCCATACTGTCCCAACTTTTTCTGATTTGGGTTTGTTTTTTTCCTAAAGCTTTTTGTACAAACATCAAAAAAGGACATTTTATAAAAGCGATACAAAAAAATCTATTATTTAATTCTTAAACCTTTAGTCATATTTCCACTTCCTACTCATTCATCAAACCCTATTTACAGAACACCTGAATAGAATGTCCTTAAACAGAAATATTACTTAATATGTGCCAACACTATGAACTGAATTAGATATGCCCAGGACTATACAAGAAAGCAGACTTTGGGGAACAAGAATAACCATAGATGCTGAAGAAATATATGTGAACATAATATGTGTGAATATATTTTCTGTTTACTGGGACAAATATTTTCTTTTAATTCTATACACAAATAATACCTTCTAAGGTAAAGCAGTTGAATAATTCCAAGTTTTGGGGCAAGCATGCATAAATTATGTGCATCAAGAAGATAAAAAATAGATATCCATTAAAGGGCAGGTTAGTGCCAAAACCTTTACATTATCCACAGGAAAAAGTAAGAACAATTCTAAAAAAGCATAATGGTTTTTAAGGACACTGTGAAAAGTACAATGCAGTATTTAGAAGGGGTGATGGTAAAGCATAAAATACTGCTAGAATGAACTTAAAAAAGGCATTACCAAGGCTAAGAACAACTATAAGCAACATATTGCGTATCACTTGAGGAGTGTGGACTGTCAATACATGGGGCAGAAACTGAGTCACTGCTGACTAGAAAAGCAACCAAGACTACACAATATACAGGGACATCATAAAGCAGGGGTCACCAACACGGTGCCCACAGGCACCTGGTCGCCCTCAGGGACCGCGTGCATCGCCCGCAGGGCATGTTCTAAAATAGCACTAGTGACTAGAGCTCCATCGAAAAATTGTATTTGTGTTAATCTTTTTGAATCAATAACACTTGCATTGATGTAGATTTGAAAATAACAATAGTGAATATAACATTTCAAAAACAAAAACATTTTATGTTTATATCAGCTCTGATCTTGTTTGGGTGCAGAGTTTAATATCGTGCGCATAATGCTGAGACAAGCAAGCGCGCGCAGCTACGATGCGGCGCGAGATGCGGGTTTTACCACGAAAAAATTATAATAAAAATACATACAAGAAAAGTGAAAGAAAACTTTATATTTTCACAATGATTGGGAGGAATGTGGAGAGATATTTCAGTACGTGTCACAAAAACTTCCATGTACATCGCATCTTTTTTTAAAATCGTACATAATTGATAATTTGTGATTTTGATCAAAATGCTGAACAAAAAAAACTGTCAAGAAAGATATTTACAAAAATATCAGAGATTTGATAGCTCTGACTTTCAAATACTGAACAAATTTAGATTAATAGAGATAAATAATGTTACATGTTTAAATGTATCTGTATCGTTGTTAATAATTTTTCTGAGGAATCATTAACATATGATCAGACAGTCTCTTCATATATATGAATATTTATAATAATAATTAGGGCTGGGTATCACCACTAATTTCCTGGATCGATTCGATTCTATTCACAAGGTCCCGATTCGATTCGATTTCCGATTCGATTCGATTTCGATTCAACACAGTAAGGCATATTTGAGTTACATTAACAGGTTTTGTTTAAATATGTAAAGATGTTCAGAGAACGAATGTGATAATTGTACAAAGAACACTCATTATTAAAAATATTTGTGTATTTTGTTTACATAAATAATTAATCCAAAACAGAAAACAGTAACATTCATTTTTTATTATTATTTTATATGTCTGACACGCTACAACATTGTAAATGTAATGTAAACATACACCTGGCTGTTGAACAGCTTATGCCAAGTTTACACTACACGACACTCTGATTAACACCTGGTCGCTGTAATGTTCACACTACACGACTGATCGGCGATGGGGGGTTTTACACTACACCATCTATCACCAGGGGGAATCACAGGCGAGCTTCTCTGGTCTCCAAAACTACGTTTCGTCACGAAAACACACGTGAGAAGTGATGAAAGGTTTAATGATACCACGTCCAAACATGCACATCAACAAGTAGCGAGAGATCAAAGTTTGTGCGCTGCTGATGAAATAAATGAATCTGAGTGGATTTGGCAACACGAGCAGCATGGCTTGTTCTATAGTGAGTTGGAGGTTAATAAATATTTTGTTTTGTAGAGAACGATCAGGTCAGAAATACTGTAAAACTCACGTGTGCTGATGTATTCTGATAGAAACTATATTGCGCTCCACCACCTCCACGCTCCTCCCCCCTGTGTTTCCCCTCGCTGTTTCTCACATTGATTGAGAGCAATCCTCCCGAATCCAGCACCGACCCGTCACCGAGCAAAAATCAGTGCAAAAAGTTGTGTAGTGGTCATAACTTGAGCTTCTGCCATGCTAAACTGATGTGCAGGTCAGATCTCGTTGCATGAAAAAACACTGGCTGGTCACGCGAAATTAAAGGGGGTAACAGATTTCCGTGTGCACCGTAAAAAGGGGCGTATTTAAAAGATCGATCTCGCGTTTATATGAATCGATATCGGATCGTTCAAATAAAGATCGATTCGAATCGAAAAATCGATTTTATAAACACACCCCTAATAATAATAATAATAATAATATCATTAGGTGAACTGTGCAACTTTATGTTATTCAGGAAGATTGTATCAAACAAGTAGCCCTTCGTATTATTCAGTACCCCTGAAGTAGCCCTCGGTCTCTAAAAGGTTGGTGACCTCTGTCAAAGTTTGCTGCCTTTACTGACTACACTACAGAAACCATACCAGGGTATCTGCAGAAATTGGGAAATTAAATTTAAGACTTTTTAATACCACTCTGAGACAAAAATTAAGACCACTGTTGCAGTAACAAAGCAGCAAAAAGCACACATCAACATTATGTTTACAGACTTTATTGTAAGCATGCGAGTGCTGTATTTTCTGTTTAACCAATATTTAATGATTTAAACTTAAATGAACAGTTTTGTATAAACCAAAACCTTTTATACTTATATTTTGTATAAACCAGAACCGTCTGTACACTGAAAACGGGGTCTCAATTTTCTCAAATTTTTCAAATACATACACTATATTGCCAAAAGTATTCACTCACCCATCCAAACCATTGAATTCAGGTTCCAATCACTTCCATGGCCACAGATGTATAAAACCAAGCACCTCGGCATGCAGACTGCTTCTACAAACATTAGTGAAAGAATGGGTCGCTCTCAGGAGCTCAGTGAATTCCAGCGTGGTATCGTGATAGGATGCCACCTGTGCAACAAGTCCAGTCATGAAATTTCCTCACTACTAAATATTCCACAGTCAACTGTCAGTGGTATAACAAAGTGGGATTGGGAAAGACAGCAACTCGGGCCCCGAAGTAGTAGACCACATAAAGTTACATAGCGGGGTTGCCAAGTGCTGAGGCGACTGCATAAAAGTCTCGAACGCTCTGCTGTATAACTTGTAGCCAAACTGGGCTTACATTTCAAGCTTAAAAAAACCCAATTAGAAACACAAAAATAATTAAATTGCAGCATTTAGGGCAAGTTTGCATTCAAAAAACACGTTCTCTGACTTCACTCGATTTCTCAGCTTGGGAATAATCTGTCCTGTTACATGTTAGCATAATTAAACAAGTTTATTTCTTAATTATTTGTCATTATACTAAGAGCACTGCTTATTTTCTGCATGTTCTATCTGTAGCTCCGTTACGTCTCTCTCTCTCTCTCTGTGTGCGCGCGCGCGTGTCTCTCGCTCGCTCTTTATTATGACTGATGACTTTATGACTCATTCATTCTACTGATGTGAAGCTGAATGGGTGGATTACAGTCGATAAGAACTGCGCAAAAAAAAAAAAACACATAATGGCTCCCAGAGGCGCGACTCGGTTTTCTTTGTTCATTTTAAAGAGCCGTTCAATAGAATGGGATCGTTTGCGAACGACCCATCACTAACACCCACTGTCTCTTCGGGGGACGGGTCACACATGAATACAGACTGGCAGATCGCAGTCACACACTAGCTGTCGGTCGTGAACGAGCTCTTTGAGCCAACAATTTTTTTATTTTTTTTAAAATATTTTTACCCCTTTTTAGCGCATCCAATTGTTCAATTAGCATCGTGCTTCCTCTCTGTCTATGCCGAACCCTGCCCTGACGGAGGTGATTGAAGCTAACCCGTATCCCCTCCGAAACACGAGCAGCAGCCAGATGCATCTTTGCCACCCACACATCGACGAGTTTGGCGCCACCCAGCGTTGCATGCGGAGAGACACACCCTAAGGGCACCCTCTCCCATCTCTGTGTAAGCGCCTCCAATCAGCCGGCAGAGAACGCAATCGCATTCTGACAGAGAGACCCACATCCGGTTCTTTGTCCCACCCCCCACATGAGCAACCGGCCAATCGTTGCTCATATAGCTCACTCAGCTTCAAACCGGTAAAGCAAGGCTGGATTCGATACCACGCTCTCAGAATCCAGCCCTGGTTGCAGCGCGTTTCTTTTTACCGCTGCGCCACCTGAGCGGCGAGCCAACTATTTTTTACGTGAACAATGGGAGCCGACTCCCGAGAGCCATTACTTTCTTTATTTCCTTTTGTAACTTAAAACAAGGCAGAATGTTAGGGTGGTGATCTCCGCGGCACGGACAGGCACTCCACAGGCAGAAGTGGTAAAATTAAAGAGTCGTTTTGGAGCAGAAAGTGCCGGCTCTTCTTGGTGAGCTAAGCCCATGGCTCACCAAAAATAGCCGGAATTCGCATTACTCTTACACACAGGCGCAAACAAGGCGCAGGCAGAGTAGTTTTCATTTTAGGCTCTGCGACTTTTTTATTTCTCTAATAAGCGAACTATTCGGTTTCAAGCATTTTCAAGCACTTTACCCAAAATTCCAGCACTTTTCAAACCTGGAAAATACGACATTAAAATGTAAGCATTTTCAAGGATTTCAAGCACCCGTACGAACCCTGTTATTAAATTTACGCCTCCGTGAAGCTGGCCCCCCATGTGGTCAGAAATGGAATATAAATATTATTATTTGTTTGTGCTGGTTTGTGCCGTAGGAATCATCGTTTGTGCTGGCACCGTTTTAGAGAAATTAAGCATTATATTTTATTACCTGTGACGTCACCAGCCCTCCATCAGAGCCCAAATTGCACCAAAACCACCTCATTCGTTTGTGCTATGTTTGTGCTGGTTTGTGCTGCTAAAAGAAACATTTGTGCTGTTTTAATTCTCAAGTTATAAAGCTATAAATATTACACCCGTGACGTCACCAGCCCCCCATTAACGTCCAAATTGCACCAAAAGCATCTCATTCGTTTGTGCTACGTTTGTCCTGGTTTGTGCTGCTAAAAGAAACATTTTTGCTGCTTTAATTCTCAAGTTATAAAGCTATAAATATTACATCCGTGACGTCACCAGCCCCCATTAACGTCCAAATCGCACCAAAACCCTTTAATTCGTTTGTGCTACGTTTGTGCTAGTTTGTGCTGCTAAAAGAAACATTTGTGCTGTTTTAATTCTCAAGTTATAAAGCTATAAATATTGGTCCAGTGACGTCACCAGCCCCCCATTAACGTCCAAATTGCACCAAAACCCTTTAATTCGTTTGTGCTACGTTTGTGCTGGTTTGTGCTGCTAAAAGAAACATTTGTGCTGTTTTAATTCTCAAGTTATAAAGCTATAAATATTACATCCGTGACGTCACCAGCCCCCCATTAACATCCAAATTGCACCAAAACCCTTTAATTTATTTGTGCTGTTTGTGCTGGTTTATGCTGCTAAAAGAAACATTTGTGCTGTTTTAATCCTCAAGTTATAGGCTAAATAATATATTTTTTTTTTTTTTTAGAAAGTGATGACACGGCCCCTAAAAATGTTCAAATTGCATAAAAACCCTCTCATTCCTTTGTGCTGCTCAAATAAATATTTGTGCTGTTTTTATTACAATACAGGCTAAAAGAATTTTTTATCGATTTACATCACCTTTTTATTATTTTGTGCATTTCGGTGGATATTACGAAAATATCCGAAGTCATACAGGCTATTTGATTTGCTGAGCTATGAAATAACTGCCCAGCAACCAAAATGCACTTTGATTGGTTAATTTTGGACCAATAGTTATAAAGAAAACTGAAAAAAAAAAATTAACTAATTAGAATAAAGCGTCAGCCGAACACCTACTTTCTAAAAAGCGACAGTATTTCGTAAAACACATCGTTTTCCACACGTGGTGATGTTTTTGCAACATTTGTCTCTGGTAAGTAAAATGACAGTTTAAAAGTATTTTTTATGTTGTATAATAATTACATCGTGCCCTGTTGTATTTAATACATTTTATTCCGTTTAGTTAATAAGAGAAGTGAACATGTCGTGTATGCTCAGGTCACCGCAGTTTAGCTTTGTTTGCTCACAGAGTGAAATTTATTCTCACCATATTACCTTTAAAAACCTTTAACCTTTTAAATGTTAAAACGTTATGCATAACATTATCCATACATGTTACACAGCTAAATTGATTTGTGAATTCCAAACCATCTCATTCGTTTGTGCTGCTCAAAGAAATATTTGTGCTGGTTTAATTCTCAAGTTATAAAGCCATAAATATTGGTCCAGTGACGTCACCAGTCCTCCATTAACGTCCAAATAGCACCAAAACCCTTTAATTCGTTTGTGCTACGTTTGTGCTGCTAAAAGAAACATTTGTGCTGTTTTAATTTTTAAGTTATAAAGCCATAAATATTGGTCCAGTGACATCACCAGCCCCCATTAATGTCCAAATTGCACCAAAACCATCGCATTTGTTTGTGCTACGTTTGTGCTGGTTTGTGCTGCTAAAAGAAACATTTGTGCTGTTTTAATTCTCAAGTTATAAAGCCATAAATATTGGTGCAGTGGCGTCAGTAGGTGTGTGTCAACTTTTGACAGGTAGTGTATTCAGTAGATGTCACTCACCAATGATGAATGCAATACTAATTGAAATGCAAGACACATAATATCAAGAAGTGGGTTATGTTTAGTATGAATGTAAAAAGTTACAATTAATTAATTACAAAATTGTTAAAGAAAAAAAGACAAAACGTAAACGTGATACAAAACGTATAAAATAGAAACATTGTAGGTTAAACAATCTAGTTTACAATTGATGACTGATCATTTTTCATGGCATCCAGCCATAAAAGTAAAGACTATCAGTCCTTTGTATAAAATACAACATGGTTGAGTTTTTGTGTTTTCAGGGGCTGTCATGATGCGATTACAAAAGTCATCATATCGCTCCCAGACAAAGTATGACCTCCTGCAATAGGCCACATAGTGTCCAAGAGTGTCTCTTGGCCCTGGGAGAAATGCCACAATGCCTCTGAGTGTGAACGAGTCTTTGCTCAGACTAATGTTGATGGGGAATTCACTCAGTGGAAAACTGCATTCTGCTGCTGTTTCAATGTACAGTGCTGGACCACTTGCATAACTGTGCGTGACCTAACCAGTGCACATAAATTTCAGTGCTGATGGGTGTTCTGTTTTTAAACTGTCTGGACACTTTTCAGGAGACTTCAGTGGCTGAAGACATTTTGAGGGCTGCAGCCTCAGACCTGCTTCAAGTGCAGCCTGAAGCCCTCTCATTCCTTCTGTATTTAAAATATCGACATTGACTGGAATCAGAGGAATTTCCCTTGAGCGTACCAAACTACGGCTGCAGTATGGAGAGGAGCACTGACTTTTGCTTGTGACACTTGGCGTATGCTTCATTGTTGAGGTGATAATGTTGAGGTGATAATGTGCTCCACACCTGACTTAAGTTGAACAGAGTCAAATATGTCTAACAACAATTTTGCCCTCTGTTTGTACACACCCTGTTGTACTCCTCTTATGGCTGTGGCCTTAACCAAATTAAACATTTCAGCATTGTTTTGCTGTTCAGTTACATAGGAGCTAAAATTTTCACTGTCACAGAAGGCACAGCAGAGACACTGGCAAAAGGAGTCAAAGGCACAAGTATTGATCACGCTCACAAGTGTTTTGCCTACTTTAATGGGCTGTTTTGCAGAGTAATTGCCATTTTTTAAAACACCAATTTGGGTTCTTTGTTTTTTAAGAGATGAATCAACATTGTAGCCACTCTGGACAGTGTACAAGGTATGATGATTTTCTCTTTTTCAATGGTAGACCAAGGCCTCTCCAATTTTCAATCGGAGACTCCTGTTCCATTAAGTCCTCTGTAGACTGCTGTATTTGTTTGTTCTCCTGAATCAACTGATCTTTTATGTTTGCAGGATGTCCACATTCATTTGACTTTGAGATTGTTTTCTCATTATTTGCAGATGTGGCTGCTGAAGAAAGTCTCATGGTCCCTTCAATGAACCCAAGGTGTTGAGTGATGAAGTGGTCTACTCGAATTGGCAAACTTTCATGTTTGAAGAGGCCATACTTCAAATTTTTTAATTCAGCTTCAGCATGGGCAGAGCTTGCTGTGATGCTGTCACTTTTGAAAAGTGGAACCATTACACCTGTCCAGAGAGGTAGATAAGAACCTAGTCTTATTAGATGGGGAATAAATTCTGGAAGAAAATGTAAATTATCCCGATCCCCGTCGTGAACAGCCAGAATCTTGCTTTCCTCTCAGATGTCAATCACCCACTTCTTAACATCAGTGGTACATTGTCACAGGCTCCTGAGTCTTCACGGTGTCCAGACTGTCATCAGTGCATGTGAGTGGATCCCATCCATAAGCAATTATTTTTTTCAGATTTGTTTTGCATATCTCTGAGATGACAGGCATGCCCTTTTTGTCATTACCCTCAGACTCACTCAATGCAGCAATTGCAATAAAGTGTATGAGCTGCCTTGCATTCTGGATTGTCACAGACTGATGAAGCTGTGCCATGGCTCTTAGATAAAAATCTTTAACCCGCCTTGCTTTGTTTTGGAGACATTCACATTGACTGATCATCTTTATGCAGTGTGCAACATCTACTCTGATGAAGCAAGGAGGCAGTTTTGTTGACTTCCAGCTGTTTAGTACACCAAAACACTCATTTATATAGGTCTTCAAATCAAAGTAAGGAGTAAAGGCCTTAACAAGACCACCCAGCAATGCAAGAGAGAAATCAGAAACAACTTCTTTTGGTACAGATGCTCCTGCTCTAAGCCATTCAGAGAGCCAGTTTGATATGGCATTAATGTCATGCCGCTTGACAGCATTTGCACCACTGGGATATGAACAGAAGTATCTCCATGTGAGGACAGAACTCCTTGATACAAAAAGATATGTCCTGATGTTTCTGTTGGTCTAGTGAGCCTTTTGACTACTGTACCTGTAGCATCAAAACTTACACTTGAACCTTGAGTCTTTACTAATGTTTTGTAGACTAGTAGTTGAGAGGGGGTCCAATAATGGCAAAAAAATTTGTCAAGAGCGATGCCATGAATACTGCCCCTATGCCTATACTGCACACTGTATTTTATCAGATGAAGGGAAAGGATAGGGTCTTTGTGTCCTACCTCCTTATCCCCTCTCTCTTGTTTTGCTTTTCTTAATGTACTCAGGCTTGGTAGGTGGCTAGGTTCTGGGTCACCGAGTGCCATTATTTTGTAAGCCTCTGCGGCTCGCCACACATGTGGCAGTTTTTTACCTTCCCAGAGTTCTTCAGAGACCTGCAGTCTTTTCTCTCCAGATAGCATGCGTTTTGCCTTTCCAGTATGAAGACTTTCATCAATGTTATCAATTCTGCATTTTAGCACTGCTGGTGTGCTCACCTCTGGTAGACTCTCACTGGAAATGCACAATTTTGCATTGCACTCAGTACAGTGGCCAGTGATGTCAATGCACTTAGATGCACTTGTGTGGGTACACTTTTGCTCTCTTGAAACTAAGTGTGCAGGCTAATTTGGTCATGTTCCAGATCTTTTCATTTAGGACATTAGACCATGTGCCACGTTTCAAGATGGTGTAAGTTCTTTCATTTGACTGTGCAGCTCTGTTCTTGTAGACTGCTACTTCTTGCCAGATGTCGGTCCACTCTTGAAAGGGGATGGTAAGTTCAAAGTTGATGTTATTTGTCTTTTGTGTGAATTGTTTATCAGAATCAGAGCTGTCACTGTCCTCATCTACCTGTAAACCTAGGCTTTGCCAAATGTTGTGTTGATCCATCTTGACAAACGTGTACAAGCTTTTAGGAGTCATTTTTCCTCCAAGCTGTTCACTAAGTTCTGTCCACACCTTTTCAGAGGGGCAGGCAATACACTGTGCTCTGACAATTGTATCCCTAGCAGCTTGGATGAGTTTTATGACATCATTCTTGTTACAAACTGGCAGCTTCGGCATCTATGTATAAGAACATCAGTTATTTTTGATGCAATCATTTTCAGTTTTTTTTTTTTGTTCCACTTGCCTGTTAATGTGTATGTACAGCATATGTTTGTTTTATATTTTTCACAGAACTGTCCAGTCTTGTTTTAAATGTCATTAATATGATTTAAATTCTCGCAGGACTATCACAGGGTTTTATTAGCAGCAATAAATTACCTTGAAATGAGAATTATGTGTTTGTGTTATAAATATATTCCTGTTTTGTCAACAGTCGCCTGAGGAGAGGACAAAAGAAAAGTATGCTCAGACCCTAGTCAAACGTGACAATCAACTTTTTGTTGCTGGGACAATGTTCTTTCTCAAATGTGATTTTCTTTTAATAAAGCTTGCATAAAAATAATGTTTTATCATGCCTTGGATTGTTGAAGCCCAATTTACTGGCCAGTGAGCATAATTAAAAGGTAGGTATTTAGAATAATTTGGTAATGTGGTGTATAGTGGAGCAGAATGACATTCTGCCAGGGATTTGGTGCAGCATGCTATCTAGTGAAAGGAAAAGTACAAAATTAATGAGTGCAGTGTAATTAGACAAGACAGTGCATCTTAATACAATAAATATGCAGGGCAGCATGGTGGAAAGTATAAATGTGTAAAGTATGAAGATATGTGAAGACCTAACAGAACTAACAGCAAGTTGCACAGGGGGACAGATGGATAAACAAGTATAACCTAAATGACTAATATGATGTTATATGGTGAGGGTTATATATTTTTGTGTTTTGTAAGTGGATGCTGCAGTACATTTTTGCTAACAATGTTAATGATCTGAGGATGTTACTTCTTTCCAGTGTCATTACAGTGATACACATATGGGAATCCATTGCCCCAAGCAATGACCATGAAAACTTGATAAATTTCCCAGTCTAGCAAACCATTTGCTGATCCCCATTAAACTGCATGACAAATCAAACATGCATTGCATTTTTCATAAAATACTTGTATTCATACAACAAACAATCCAACTCTGCCTCAGTATTTTATCACTGATGTTGAGTCTACTAGAGACTTTTCATTAAGTGACAATAAAGTCTAAAATATTGAAAATAGGTTATGTGTCTGTTATTTTAGTCATGTTTTTACCTGGAAAAGAAATTTTAGGGGTTGGGAAGAACTGCTGTCTGAAAATGACTGCTTACAGTCAACAGGTCCCCACCCCTTTTCTGCATCTCGAACTGGGGTCCACATGGAAACAGGGCTTAAAATAAAGATTCCCATCATAAAGAAGTCACATAGGGAGAATTGGTTTATCACAGGAATTTTGACATTAAAATTATTGATGCTAAGTGTCATCACTTTACATATTATTTAGCCTATAACTTGAGAATTAAAACAGCACAAATGTTTCTTTTAGCAGCATAAACCAGCACAAACGTAGCACAAACGAATTAAAGGGTTTTGGTGCAATTTGGACGTTAATGGGGGGCTGGTGACGTCACTGGACCAATATTTATAGCTTTATAACTTGAGAATTAAAACAGCACAAATGTTTCTTTTAGCAGCACAAACATAGCACAAACGAATGAGGTGGTTTTGGTGCAATTTGGACGTTAATGGGGGGCTGGTTACGTCACGGGTGGAATATTTATAGCTTTATAACTTGAGAATTGAAACAGCACAAATGTTTCTTTTAGCAGCACAAACCAGCACAAACGTAGCACAAACGAATGAGGTGGTTTTGGTGCAATTTGGGCTCTGATGGGGGGCTGAGTGACGTCTATATAAAATATAATGCTTAATTTCTGTAAAACGGTGCCAGCACAAACGATGATTCCTACGGCACAAACCAGCACAAACGCAGCACAAACAAATAATAATATTTATATTCCATTTTTGACCACATGGGGGGCCAGCTTCACGGACATTAAATTTACACTTCCCCATGCCAGCAGTGGCGTTTAGCAAGTAATGAGCGTAAGGTTACCTCAAATTAGCTCCCCTCGGAACCATTAAGACTGCCGTTGGTTCCGCTTAGTTCAGTCCGCCATTTAAACAGTTAAACAATTTGCATACGAAATCTGGAAATTACAAGATACAATCCACGAAAATAAAACCAAAATTATATTTACACTCTGTGGCATTTTTAAGACCAGTGGCAGATGAATTTAAGACTTTTTAAAACAAATTAAGGCCTTTTTGCTCATGCTCATAAAATTGTAGGAATACAGGTACCTTTCCTTGAGAAAATCTACAAAACAAGGTGTCTAAAGAGGACTAAGTACATCTGACCCAAGTTTTGTCACCCATGTTATAAACTAATTAATGTCCTAACATCAGGAAGGTGTTATAGGATCATCTATGCAATAACATTAAGACTGTAAATAGTTTAACACAAAAACTATCAAACTTCTTAACCAGACAGCTAATAGTCTTCAATGGCCCATAGCACACATAACGCAGCTTCAGCTTGTAGCTAGTGAAATGTAAGAGTATGGAAGAAGTACAATAATAGTTCACTCTTTTCACGTTACATACATTTGTAATTTGAAAATCAACAAATGGTTTAAGTTGGATTGAACGTTAATTTGCAGTTGTTATGTTAATTTGCATCATAGCATTCGATTTAAAAATTAAACATACTTTAGGGTAACATTTTTATGAACATCTCATTCCACCAAATACTTTTTTAACAAACAGAAATGATGTGTAGGTCTAATGTGGTAAAAGAAAACTATTATGCTTACCTGCAATAGTATGTGCATAAAGGCGACTTCCAAGTGTGAAGACATGCAGTTCATACATCTTGGAAATCTTCTCCAAAAACTCTTTGCAATACGGTCTAAGACGTGTGTGCAGCATGGGCTCACCCCTTCCCAATCGAAAATGGAAGATTCCCTGTAATAATCACATAAAAAGTTAGAACAGCATGGGTCTCTCATGAAGTCTTCTTACAAATAATGTGTAAGGTGTACAAGTTTTCGTGCAAAAATTTGTATTAACATAACAAGGGCAAAATAAGACTGAGAAGTCTATAAACAATTCAAGTTACCCCATTTTAAAAATGTCAGAATAAGTAGATAAAATGGTAACAGGTGAAGGTATCATCATTGTGTATATATACTGGTGCTGGTCATAAAATTAGAATATCATGAAAAAGTTGATTTATTTCAGTAATTTATTTCAGTAATCACAGGGACTTCACTTCCACCCATTGAGGACGTCCAGAGGAAACGCTGTCTGCGTCGAGCTCGCAGCATTCTTAAGGACTCCTCCCACCCTGCACACAGACTATTTGCCCTTCTGCCCTCTGGCAGGCGCTTTAGGAGCCTCCGGACAAGGACTACTAGACTGAGGAACACCTTTTTCCCCAGAGCTGTCTCCATATTGAACTCTGTCCCCCGTTAACCCCCCCCCCACACACACACACACACTACAAACATGATCATTTTTATCCTCTTTCCGCTTGTATTTCACTGGTACATACCTCATTTGTACATAAATCTCATAAATACTGTATATATCTGTTTATTGTTTTTACGTACTCATTCCTTGATCGTGTCCATAGCACCTTAATCACTTTAACCTGCATAGCACCTTAAAATTAATCTGCACCTTAATATGTACATTGTTTTCAGCTACATATCTTGTTTATAGTATAGTTTATAGATCCTGTTTATACCACTGCTATTTACCCACTGTAAATAATGTATATCATAAATACTGTTTATTCTGCACTTTCTGCTAATTGCACTTCTGGTTAGATGCTAAACTGCATTTCGTTGCATTGTACTTGTACATGTGTAATGACAATAAAGTTGAATCTAATCTAATCTAATTCCATTCAAAAAGTGAAACTTGTATATTACATTCATTCATTACACACAGACTGATATATTTCAAATGTTTATTTCTTTTAATGTTGATGATTATAACTGACAACTAATGAAAACCCCAAATTCAGTATCTCAGAAAATTTGAATATTGTGACAAGGTACAATATTGAAGACACCTGGTGCCACACTCTTATCAGCTAATTAACTCAAAACACCTGCAAAGGCCTTTAAATGGTCTCTCAGTCTAGTTCTGTAGGCTACACAATCATGGGGAAGACTGCTTACTTGACAGTTGTCCAAAAGACGACCATTGACACCTTGCACAAGGAGGGCAAGACACAAAAGGTCATTGCTAAAGAGGCTGGCTGTTCACAGAGCTCTGTGTCTAAGCACATTAATAGAGAGGCGAAGGGAGGGAAAAGATGTGGTAGAAAAAAGTGTACAAGCAATAGGGATAACCGCACCCTGGAGAGGATTGTGAAACAAAACCCATTCAAAAATGTGGGGGAGATTCACAAAGAGTGGACTGCAGCTGGAGTCAGTGCTTCAAGAACCACCACGCACAGACGTATGCAAGACATGGGTTTCAGCTGTCGCATTCCTTGTGTCAAGCCACTCTTGAACAAGAGACAGCGTCAGAATCGTCTCGCCTGGGCTAAAGACAAAAAGGACTGCTGAGTGGTCCAAAGTCTGATGAAAGTAAATTTTGCATTACCTTTGGAAATCAAGGTCCCAGAGTCTGGAGGAAGAGAGGCGAGGCACAGAATCCACGTTGCTTGAGGTCCAGTGTAAAGTTTCCACAGTCAGTGATGGTTTGGAGTGCCATGTATCTGCTGGTGTTGGTCCACTGTGTTTTCTGAGGTCCAAGGTCAACGCAGCCGTCTACCAGGAAGTTTTAGAGCACTTCATGCTTCCTGCTGCTGACCAACTTTATGGAGATGCAGATTTCATTTTCCAACAGGACTTGGCACCTGCACACAGTGCCAAAGCTACCAGTACCTGGTTTAAGGACCATGGTATCCCTGTTCTTAATTGGCCAGCAAACTCGCCTGACCTTAACCACATAGAAAATCTATGGGGTATTGTGAAGAGGAAGATGCGATACGCCAGACCCAACAATTCAGAAGAGCTGAAGGCCACTATCAGAGCAACCTGGGCTCTCATAACACCTGAGCAGTGCCACAGACTGATCGACTCCATGCCATGCCATTTTCTACATTGTAGATTAATACTGAAGACATCCAAACTATGAAGGAACACATATGGAATTATTTAGTAAACAAAAAAGTGTTAAACCAGAATATGTTTTATATTTTATATTCTTCAAAGTAGCCACCTTTTGCTTTGATGACAGCTTTGCACACTCTTGGCATTCTCTCAATCAGCTTCATGAGGTAGCCAGCTGGAATGGTTTTCCAACAGTCTTGAAGGAGTTCCCAGAGGTGCTAAGCACTTGTTGGCTGCTTTGCCTTCACTCTGCGGTCCAACTCATCCCAAACCATCTCAGTTGGGTTCAGGTCAGGTGATTGTGGAGGCCAGGTAATCTGACGCAGCACTTCATCACTTTCTTTCTTGGTCAAACAGCCCTTACATAGCCTGAAGGTGTGTTTGGGGTCTTTGTTCTGTTGAAAAACAAATGATGGTCCTACTAAGCGCAAACCAGATGGGATGGCATGTCTCTGCAAAATGCTGTGGTAGCCATGCTGGTTAAGTGTGCCTTGGTTTTTGAATAAATCACCAACAGTGTCAGCAGCAAAGCATCCCCATACCATCACACCTCCTCGTCCATGCTTCACGGTGGGAACCACACATGTACAAACAATCCGCTAACCTTTTCTGTGTCTTACATAGAGACGGCGGGTAGAACCAAAAATCTCAAATTTGGACTCATCAGACCAAAGGACAGATTTCCACTGGTCTAATGTCCATTCCTTGTGTTTCTTGGCCCAAGTAATTCTCTTCTAATTGTTGTTCTTCCTCAGAAGTGGTTTCTTTACAGTAATTTGACCATGAAGGCCTGATTCACACAGTCTCCTCTGAACAGTTGATGTTGAGATGTGTTTGCTACTTGAACTCTGTGAAGCATTTTTGTGGGATCTAATCTGAGGTGCTGTTAATTGGCGGTTTTTGAGGCTGGTAACTCTGATGAACTTATCCTCTGCAGCAGACGTAACTCTTGGTCTTCCATTCCTGGGGCAGCTTTCTGGAGCCAGTTTCATCATAGCGTTTGATGGTCTTTGCGACTGCACTTGAGGATACGTTCAAAGTTCTTGAAATTTTCCGGATTGACTGACCTATGTTTTAAAGTAATGATCGATTATCATTTTTCTTTACTTAGTTGAGTGATTCTTGCCATAATATGGATTAGAACAATAGTCAAATAGGACTATTCACTGTATAGACCTTTGTACCAACCCTACCTCTGCACAACACAACTGATGGTCTCAAACACATTAAGAAGGCAAGAAATTCCAGAAATTAACTCCTGACAAGGCACACCTATTAAATGAAAACCATTCCAGCATGAAGCTGATTGAGAGAATGCCAAGAGTGTGAAAAGCTGTCATCAAAGCAAAAGGTGGCTACTTTGAAGAATATAAAATATAAAACATATTCTGGTTTGTTTAACACTTTTTTGTTTACTAAATAATTCCATGTGTTCCTTCATAGTATGGATGTCTTCAGTATCCATCTACAATGTAGAAAATAAAAATAATCAAGAAAAACCATGGAATGAGAAGGTGTCCAAACTTTTGACTGGTACTGTGTATATATATATATATATACGTACATTTAAATGTGATAAAAGATTTAAGTTTACTAAACAAAAAAAAAAACTTTTCTATCAGATTAACTTAAAAAAGTTAAGTTAAGGTAATTAAACAGAAAAACGCCCACCATTTACGTGTAAGTCCGCCTTTTTTCAGCTTGCTGTTGGTGAATCAGGCAAAAATGATTTTCTTGTGTTCAGGTAGCCATTTGATTTAACTTTTGTAACCTGTTGTTGCAAATTACTTTTTACTTTTCATTTAAGGCTTTTTGCAAAAGTAAACTTGTCTTTTGTGAAGTGGAACCTTTGTTAAACTAAATGGACGAACATTTTCTTACTTATTATTCCGTCTAATTTTGGTAAGTGTTGTACTTTACTTAACAATTTTGTTTAAAATAAATGATCTTAATGTTGACACTAAATAAATAATCAAACAGCGCTGCTTTATTTGCCGTGTTTAGGCTACATGCTAGCATGCTAGTCTTCATACGAAGCAAAGAGTGTGCTGGCTTGCTTTATTTTAATCCTTAAATGAATGGTATTAATGTTGATATTAATACATCTGTTTCTTGTTTCTTTGTTTTGTTTTAGAGAGCTGCAGCCAAACGTTAAGAAATCAGCTTGCTGTGTGAAACTGAGTACAGGTTCATGGTTACTGTGAAGAGCTGTTTGTGTTTCATCAGAACTTTATATACAGTTTGTACAGTTTTTAAGATGTTTTCTTGACATGTTGTATTTTAAGTAAATACTTCTGAAGTTAAATAAAGAAAAATAATTGTATTATTCTGTCTGTTTTTCTATAAACATTTCTAATTGATATTTAAAACGTAATTAACATGAAAACTAAGAAGAAATCAATATTTTTGTCCATTGAGCTGAAGATAATAATTAGAATTATTGGGAGAAGCAGTTGGTATATATATAAAAAAAAAAAAAAGTTTAATCAACTTGCCTTTTAGGTGTAATAACTTAATGTTTTAAGTTATGCTAACTCAAGTTTTCATTATACATTACTTAACTTTTTTAAGGCAACCGGTTTCCTCAAATTTTTTAAGTAGATTGAACTTATCCGGGCTTACAGTGTAGTATATATTGTTATGTTAATTATACCTACTAAATAGATGGTTAATAGTGGCGCATTAATAACCAGGCTAGATTTCCTCTGCTCTCTAAAGTCGCATGTAAGTACAGTACATGTGTATTAGTGCAACGAGCACACCATCAGAGAGAGTTTTAGTGCCGCCGGGAACATCGCTACCCCACTCAGATCCTCTCTGGAACCACATCAGGTGAACATGTTGGTTTTTCTAGCACGCATGATAACGCAGGTTTAAGGTCTTACAGACTTTATTCTTTATTCTATTTTTTTTACCATATTTTGATTAGATGTGCATTTAAAATATTTAGCCTAAACACTTTTTTTTTTTCATTTCACAGTGTATATCTAGCCTAGGCTAGCAGCTTAATTTAAACCTTTTTTTAATAGAAAAAAGACGTGCATTCTTATTGCGCATCCCTGCTCTGTTCTGTATTTAACAATAAACAAGCATTTGATTTGTCTTAAAGCTGTCTCATCTTTGTCATTATAAAGCAATAATATACTGAATCGTAGCCTAACAATAAAGCTTGTTTATATAGCTCTAAAATCCAGATAAATTAAGTAATTTTCAAAAACAAAAAAATGGCGATATTACCACATACCGCGGTGTTGAGCCACGCTGAATACCGCAAGGGGAAATTCTTTCACCGCGACAGCCCTAATACTGTGTATATATCAGGGGTCACCAACACGTGTGTCACCCACAGGGCATGTTATAAAATAGCACTAGTGACTAAAGCTCCATCTAAAAATTGTATTTGTGTTGATGTTCTTTTTAAATCATTAACACTTGCATTGATGTAGATTTGAAAATGACAATAGTGAATATAACATTTCAAAAACAAAAACGTTTTATGTTTATATCAGCTCTGATCTTGTCTGGGTGCGGAGTTTTATATCGTGCGCATTATGCTGAGACAAGCAAACAACGCGGAGCGTGATGTGGGTTTTACCCTGAAAAAATACATACAGTGCCTTGCAAAAGTATTCGGCCCCCTTGAACTTTTCAACCTTTTGCCACATTTCAGGCTTCAAACATAACGATATGAAATTGTAATTTTTTGTGAAGAATCAACAACAAGTGGGACACAATTGTGAAGTGGAACAAAATTTATTGGATATTTTAAACTTTTTTTAGAAATAAAAAACTGAAAAGTGGGGTGTGCAATATTATTCGGCCCCCTTGCGTTAATACTTTGTAGCGCCACCTTTTGCTGCGATTACAGCTGCAAGTCGCTTGGGGTATGTCTCTATCAGTTTTGCACATCGAGAGACAGAAATATTTGCCCATTCTTCCTTGCAAAACAGCTCGAGCTCAGTGAGGTTGGATGGAGAGCGTTTGTGAACAGCAGTTTTCAGCTCTTTCCACAGATTCTCGATGGGATTCAGGTCTGGACTTTGACTTGGCCATTCTAACACCTGGATACGTTTATTTGTGAACCATTCCATTGTAGATTTCGCTTTATGTTTTGGTTCATTGTCTTGTTGGAAGATAAATCTCTGTCCCAGTCTCAGGTCTTTTGCAGACTGCAACAGGTTTTCTTCCAGAATGGTCCTGTATTTGGCTCCATCCATCTTCCCATCAATTTTAACCATCTTCCCTGTCCCTGCTGAAGAAAAGCAGGCCCAAACCATGATGCTGCCACCACCATGTTTGACAGTGGGGATGGTGTGTTCAGGGTGATGAACTGTGTTGCTTTTACGCCAAACATAATGTTTTGCATTGTGGCCAAAAAGTTCGATTTTGGTTTCATCTGACCAGAGCACCTTCTTCAACATGTTTGGTGTGTCTCCCAGGTGACTTTTTATGGATATCTTTGAGTAATGGCTTTCTTCTTGCCACTCTTCCATAAAGGCCAGATTTGTGCAGTGTACGACTGATTGTGTCCTATGGACAGAGTCTCCCACCTCAGCTGTAGATCTCTGCAGTTCATTCAGAGTGATCATGGGCCTCTTGGCTGCATCTCTGATCAGTCTTCTCCTTGTTTGAGCTGAAAGTTTAGAGGGACGGCCGGGTCTTGGTAGATTTGCAGTGGTCTGATACTCCTTCCATTTCAATATGATCGCTTGCACAGTGCTCCTTGAGATGTTCAAAAGCTTGGGAAATCTTTTTGTATCCAAATCCGGCTTTAAACTTCTCCACAACAGTATCTCGGACCTGCCTGGTGTGTTCCTTGGTCTTCATGATGCTCTCTGCGCTTTAAACAGAACTCTGAGACTATCACAGAGCAGGTGCATTTATACGGAGACTTGATTACACACAGGTGGATTCTATTTATCACCATCAGTCATTTAGGTCAACATTGGATCATTCAGAGATCCTCACTGAACTTCTGGAGTGAGTTTGCTGCACTGAAAGTAAAGGGGCCGAATAATATTGCACGCCCCACTTTTTAGTTTTTTATTTCTAAAAAAAGTTTAAAATATCCAATCAATTTCGTTCCACTTCACGATTGTGTCCCACTTGTTGTTGATTCTTCACAAAAAATTACAATTTCATATCGTTATGTTTGAAGCCTGAAATGTGGCAAAAGGTTGAAAAGTTCAAGGGAGCCGAATACTTTTGCAAGGCACTGTATATACACACTGTAGTCACTTTAAATGATAACCTGATAAAATTTTTCTCGATTACCATGATAAGCTTAGGGCATATTCTCTTTTCTATTTTTCTGCCTTACTAGCGCCGAAAAGCCATAGAAAGCAGCCTAATCACACATGACATACGGTTGGCATAAAGCCTTCATAATAGCCAATCGGGCTGCACACTGAATTACACAAGGTGAGGAATAGAGCTTAAACAGTAACAAGCTAGGAAGATTGCCAGTGGAGAGAATAGCAAAAGCAAAAGACAAGGTGAAGGTGAGCCGTCCAAAGAAAGGCTGATAGAAGTGGTTCGAAATTCCTAAGTCTGACCAAGCGATTTTAAGCCCAAAATGCAAAATATGTCACCGTCCAGTGCTGACAAAGTCAGGAAACACTACCAATTTATTTAAACAATTTTTAGCTTTTTAAAAAAAAATTTTTTAAATACCACCCAGTTGAGTACACAACTGGGTGGTAGGGAAGATGTAGGGAAGATATCAGAAATGATCATCTCCGGCTGTGCTTATGTTGTTTTGCACTGAGCTTGTGTGACATTAAAAGTAGCGTTCTCGTGAAACTCCCACTCAAGTGTTTGAACTTTTAATTATTTTACATTATTTTACATCATACATCATAATATTTTTTACTGTATACAGTACAATTCTGTAATACAGGCATAACTAATCGTACACGTCACTGTGTAACTATTACAACATTTAATGTATTTAAATCAGCGTTCTGCTTCATGCACTTTTAAGAAATAGCTTTAACTAAAAACTAACCAAATAACTTTTTGAAATATTTTTAACTGTTTAGCCTGCTATTATTCTGTTTTGTGTGGGCAGTGAGAGATTATAATGGCTAAATGTTATATGATAATATGTTTAAAAGTGTAATTGACACACATGCATTTACACTTATGCGTAAAATATTTATTATAGATCAGATAGGATAAGCAATGTTTGACGTTCTGATTGCTTTATTTTTTGTAATAAAACATTTGAATACTGTGATTACACTAAAGTTTGTACACTGCAAAGTTTGTCCCCCCCATGCGCGGTAATACCATATACCGCAATATTTTCTAAAGACGGTATGACGATGTCGGTATGAGAAAAGGTTTGACACAGATCCGTTTTTTGTTTAACAATTTTTTAGTAAGACCAAAATGTTGCAGTTTTTACTATGTGTGTTGATTGGTGTAATTTGCATACTGTTACATGTACAGTGTATCACAAAAGTGAGTACACCCCTCACATTTCTGCAAATATTTCATTATATCTTTTCATGGGACAACACTATAGAAATAAAACTTGGATATAACTTAGAGTAGTCAGTGTACAACTTGTATAGCAGTGTAGATTTACTGTCTTCTGAAAATAACTCAACACACAGCCATTAATGTCTAAATGGCTGGCAACATAAGTGAGTACACCCCACAGTGAACATGTCCAAATTGTGCCCAAAGTGTCAATATTTTGTGTGACCACCATTATTATCCAGCACTGCCTTAACCCTCCTGGGCATGGAATTCACCAGAGCTGCACAGGTTGCTACTGGAATCCTCTTCCACTCCTCCATGATGACATCACGGAGCTGGTGGATGTTAGACACCTTGAACTCCTCCACCTTCCACTTGAGGATGTGCCACAGGTGCTCAATTGGGTTTAGTCCATCACCTTTACCTTCAGCTTCCTCAGCAAGGCAGTTGTCATCTTGGAGGTTGTGTTTGGGGTCGTTATCCTGTTGGAAAACTGCCATGAGGCCCAGTTTTCGAAGGGAGGGGATCATGCTCTGTTTCAGAATGTCACAGTACATGTTGGAATTTATGTTTCCCTCAATGAACTGCAGCTCCCCAGTGCCAGCAACACTCATGCAGCCCAAGACCATGATGCTACCACCACCATGCTTGACTGTAGGCAAGATACAGTTGTCTTGGTACTTCTCACCAGGGCGCCGCCACACATGCTGGACACCATCTGAGCCAAACAAGTTTATCTTGGTCTCGTCAGACCACGGGGCATTCCAGTAATCCATGTTCTTGGACTGCTTGTCTTCAGCAAACTGTTTGCGGGCTTTCTTGTGCGTCAGCTTCCTTCTGGGATGACGACCATGCAGACCGAGTTGATGCGGTGTGCGGCGTATGGTCTGAGCACTGACAGGCTGACCTCCCACGTCTTCAACCTCTGCAGCAATGCTGGCAGCACTCATGTGTCTATTTTTTAAAGCCAACCTCTGGATATGATGCCGAACACGTGGACTCAACTTCTTTGGTCGACCCTGTCGAAGCCTGTTCCAAGTGGAACCTGTCCTGGAAAACCGCTGTATGACCTTGGCCACCATGCTGTAGCTCAGTTTCAGGGTGTTAGCAATCTTCTTATAGCCCAGGCCATCTTTGTGGAGAGCAACAATTCTATTTCTCACATCCTCAGAGAGTTCTTTGCCATGAGGTGCCATGTTGAATATCCAGTGGCCAGTATGAGAGAATTGTACCCAAAACACTAAATTTAACAGCCCTGCTCCCCATTTACACCTGGGACCTTGACACATGACACCAGGGAGGGACAACGACACATTTGGGCACAATTTGGACATGTTCACTGTGGGGTGTACTCACTTATGTTGCCAGCTATTTAGACATTAATGGCTGTGTGTTGAGTTATTTTCAGAAGACAGTAAATCTACACTGCTATACAAGCTGTACACTGACTACTCTAAGTTATATCCAAGTTTCATGTCTATAGTGTTGTCCCATGAAAAGATATAATGAAATATTTGCAGAAATGTGAGGGGTGTACTCACTTTTGTGATACACTGTATATTATGTTCTCATAATAAATCTTAAAATATTTTAAAACAGTACTGACTGTATTTACTCCGCATTTTAAAGAGATCCAATCAGGCCTGTATGGTAGAGTGGCCAGCCGGAAGCCACTTAGTAACAGGCACATGACAGCCCATCTGGAGTTTGCCAAAAGGCACCTAGAGGACTCTCAAACCATAAGAAACAAGATTCTCTGGTCTGATGAAACAAAGATTAAACTCTTTGGCCTGAATGCCAAGCATCATGTCTGGAGGAAACCAGGCACCACTTATCACCTAGCCAATACTATTCCTACAGTGAAGCATGGTGGTGACAGCATCATGCTGTGAGGATGTTTTTCAGCAGCAGGAACTGGGAGACTAGTCAGGGTCGAGGGAAAGATGACTGCAGCAAAGTACAGAGGCACCCTTGATAATAACCTGCTCCAGAGCGCTCTGGACCACAGACTGGGGCGAAGGTTAATCTTCCAACAGGACAACGGCCCTAAGCACACAGCCAAGATAATAAAGAAGTGGCTTCGGGACAACGCTGTGAATGTCCTTGAGTGGCCCTGCCAGAGCCCAGACTTGAACCTAATTGAACATCTCTGGAGAGATCTGAAAATGCCTTTGCACTGACGCTCCCCATCTAACCTGATGGTGCTTGAGAGGTTCTTGTGTTTTATTTTTAATACATTTGCAAAAATTTCAAACAAAAATTTTTTTTCACGTTGTCATCATGGGGTATTGTGTGTGTAGAATTTGGGGGGAAAATAAATTTAATCCATTTTGTAATAAGGCTGTAACATAACAAAATTTGGGGAAAAGTCAAGCGCTGTGAATACTTTCCAGGTGCACTGTATAACAACTTATCACAGGCATATAATCAGATAAATTTAACATCTTACAACAGCACAAGCTGGCATAGTCTGAATGGAAGTGTAGACTTGCTATGATAGCTTGTGGGTAATGCTTGGAAAGAAGGAAAGAAGAAACGATATTCATAATGGAGGTAGGTGTCAGATCGGTACTGCATAAAACCTTAATATTATTGCACTGTGATCTAGTTTGCAAGTCCTCACATTTGTTTTCCCATTTAGTCACCTCCTGTTTCAATTTCTCCTGCTTTGCGGGTACAATGCATTGCCACAGTTTCTCTATTTTTTCCACACTATTTCTGGCACATGTAGCATTCTGACTGTTTTCCTTACTTTGCTTGACAAGCGTTGGCAGTGTTGTTCTGTGGTGTGAATTAAAGTCTGGTCGAGATCCACCATGAGCACTAACTTCCTATTTCTGTGGAGCCTCTTCTGGTCTTCCCTGCCAAGCTGCTCCGCCTGCTGCTCCAAAAAAAGACACAAAATTTGTGCATTGAAGTGGTGCAATTAATTGTTATAACTGTTGGTTAAAAAGGTCATTTAAATTAATTTCCAACAGCTGATGGTTGGTTTGAACTAACCTCTGAGCTGACCATTAACTCAGGAACACTGTGTACAATGGAAACCATTGCTGTAGAGACAGGTACCTGCTGCTTTCCATTTCTGCTCTGTAGCCTTTAAACATATATAAACATTTAAATATATAACAGAACTAAACATTAAGAAAAGACATATGAATTGTTACAGCTATTTTCACTATCAGTACGTATATATAAGCTTCAAGAAACTTGCCATCTCCAGTGAATAGAAGTTGTTGTCCACCATTTTGTTGCCATTAAATTTTAACAATTGTCACTGTTTAAGTTTAACAAAGACTTTTCATTGCTGTTTAAATATATACAGTCCCACTGATTGGCACCCCTGCCAAAAATGAGTAAAAACAGTTTTGGCGAATTAGCCCAATCTCACACACTCACACACTCACACACTCACACACTCACACACTCACACACTCACACACTCACACACTCACACTTTTAATTGGCAAATCTATTTTCTGAAGAACAAAAAAAACATTCAGAAAAATTTTTTTTTTTTTAACTGAAATCACATGTGAAATTAATGGCACCACCACAAATTCTTAGAAAGGAAATAAGTTTTTTTCCAAGTGCATTTTACTTTTTATGTTTATCATAGTGTGACTTTCTCTTTTACTGGAATGTATATACACATTCATATATACAGTTGCAATCGGAACTATTCAACCCCACTTATTTTAAAAAGTAGTCTAGAGTCAAACGGGTGGTGCAGAGGTAAAATACGGTAGGTCACCACTGCTGAGCTCTTAAGCTCTCAAGTTTGAATCCTAGCTCTGCTATCAGCCAACCAGGCCCCCACAATGGCTTTTTATAGGGGATCCTCATCGCTGGGCAATAAAAATTTTTGCTGATGGATGGCAGTTCATGGCTTTTCACACACAATACTGTGCTCTGTGAGAACCTGTCACTGGCAGGTGAAAAGAATTATTTGCCGCATGTTTATCGGAGGTCCTGCTTGATCAGGTGTGGGGGTAATGGTGGCGGTATCAACGAGGTAGAGAAAAGCACTAATTGGCCACGACTGGATTATGTGTGAGAGAAAATATTATATGATACATATCATAACTCTTTCTGTGTAAAATAAAGTAATTCTTGCTGTGTTTATGTAATTTCTGTCTTATCCTCTCTTGTCTGAGTCTTATCTTGACAAACACCCTCACCTACCGGTCTCCTACACACCCCTCATCCTTTCTCCACACATTTCTTTGAGTACTGAAATAAACCTTTCTGTTTAAGAAGAAGATAAAGAAGATATACTTTATTTGTCATATACAGGGGTTGGACAATGAAACTGAAACACCTGGTTTTAGACCACAATAATTTATTAGTATGGTGTAGGGCCTCCTTTTGCGGCCAATACAGCGTCAATTCGTCTTGGAAATGACATATACAAGTCCTGCACAGTGGTCAGAGGGATTTTAAGCCATTCTTCTTGCAGGATAGTGGCCAGGTCACTACGTGATGCTGGTGGAGGAAAACGTTTCCTGACTCGCTTCTCCAAAACACCCCAAAGTGGCTCAATAATATTTAGATCTGGTGACTGTGCAGGCCATGGGAGATGTTCAACTTCACTTTCATGTTCATCAAACCAATCTTTCACCAGTCTTGCTGTGTGTATTGGTGCATTGTCATCCTGATACACGGCACCGCCTTCAGGATACAATGTTTGAACCATTGGATGCACATGGTCCTCCAGAATGGTTCGGTAGTCCTTGGCAGTGACGCGCCCATCTAGCACAAGTATTGGGCCAAGGGAATGCCATGATATGGCAGCCCAAACAATCACTGATCCACCCCCATGCTTCACTCTGGGCATGCAACAGTCTGGGTGGTACGCTTCTTTGGGGCTTCTCCACACCGTAACTCTCCCGGATGTGGGGAAAACAGTAAAGGTGGACTCATCAGAGAACAATACATGTTTCACATTGTCCACAGCCCAAGATTTGCGCTCCTTGCACCATTGAAACCGACGTTTGGCATTGGCACGAGTGACCAAAGGTTTGGCTATAGCAGCCCGGCCGTGTATATTGACCCTGTGGAGCTCCCGACGGACAGTTCTGGTGGAAACAGGAGAGTTGAGGTGCACATTTAATTCTGCCGTGATTTGGGCAGCCGTGGTTTTATGTTTTTTGGATACAATCCGGGTTAGCACCCGAACATCCCTTTCAGACAGCTTCCTCTTGCGTCCACAGTTAATCCTGTTGGATGTGGTTTGTCCTACCGTGGCTCTTGATACATCACAAAGACTTGCTGTCTTGGTCACAGATGCGCCAGCAAGACGTGCACCAACAATTTGTCCTCTTTTGAACTCTGGTATGTCACCCATAATGTTGTGTGCATTGCAATATTTTGAGCAAAACTGTGCTCTTACCCTGCTAATTGAACCTTCACACTCTGCTCTTACTGGTGCAATGAATGAAGATTGGCCACCAGACTGGTCCAATTTAGCCATGAAACCTCCCACACTAAAATGACAGGTGTTTCAGTTTCATTGTCCAACCCCTGTATACATATACAGGGTTGGCGTTGCACTACGAGATTATTATTATGAACCGGTGGCACACGAGACTGGCGGAGGACGCAGCAGGCATCCGTGATTGAGCCGTGGTCCACTAAAGGGAGGGGCGCATGGCAAAAGCCGTGCTTGGCATCCGTGCCTTATCCAGGGGAGGGGGGCGTGGCAGAAGCAGCGCTTGGTACAAGCGACCGAGTGCTGTTCCACCAAGGGGGGGGGCGCATGCCTAAAAAGGTTGAAAACCCCTGCACTAGGCTACCACTGTCCCAAAAAAATTAAATCCCCTGGTATCCTGTATTACCCCTCACACCATTTGCATAAAAACACAAAATATGTGGTCCCCAGTCCATATCCCCTGGTCCTTACCGTAATTTTCATAAGATTTTTTCATTTTCATTCCAATTTAATACAAACAACCAATAAGGCTCTAATTGTTGAAGACTTTAAAATTCATTATTCTACTCACTGCTGTAAACATACCTTATGCTTAATATTAACTCTTGGTATTGACAGACAAGCTTAATGTTCTACCACAAAATGACAATCAAACATATTGTGGAAGCAATGATTTCCCAATATTCTTTAATGATTAGATTAAAAACATGACTTCAAACTTAAAATGTGCCACATTGCCATATTAAGCAGCAACACAAGTGCTGATAGTGGCCTTTTTACCCACCTGAGACTGAAGCCTGCAGGTTTGAGTCTGCCGTACCAACAATGATGTGACTGCTGGACTATTGGAAATGATCTGCAGTGACTAGTCACAATGTCCAGACCTCACCAAAAGACATCCACAGACTGAACTCTAAATTCTTCATGCTTTTCACTTGTTATAACTTGTGTTAGTCGCAATTCTGCACGTTTTAGATGCATTAGACAAGACAAGTGACAGTGAAGCAGACACAAATGCCACTAGTTCCAAAGTACAACCCCCCACTCCGCCACTAGAGCCCTCAAAATGGTGACATCTCTGCAACATAGTGGAACAAATGTTTGTTATAGGAGATTCTGAGCTTCAACACATGCAAACTGCCACACTTTAGCCACCATAGTCACCTGTATTCAGGGAGCCACCAATGTCACAGCAAATAAGTGCTGGCTGATGCCAACCGTATATATCCAAAGATTGTTATCCACATCAGCACTAATGATGTACGTCTAAAGTAACGAAGAGTAATGTTTAAGAGGAGTGTAAGTTAGCTAGAACAATGTCAGAAACAGTAATATGCTCTGGTCCACAACCAATACAGTGGGGAAACCTCTGGCAAGTTATTGTGGCTGAACTGCTGAATGTCTAAATGGTGCTCTAAAAACAACATTGCTTTTATAGATAACCGGTCAATTTTGAAGGGAAGGCCAGGCAGCAGACAAACAGGCTAAAAAGTCTGCGAGTCACCATTAGATATCACCTACAACTTTTAGGTCCCAAACTATTGAAACGGTGTCTGTTCACTGGATTTTTTGTAAACAAAAATACTGTTGTCATAACCTAATTAATATTAATATGAACAATACTTATAAAAAAACAAAGGTCACTTATAGGGACTCACTAGAGGGATCACTCAGAATGTAACAGGCCCCACTCACCGTTACAAACATATCTTGGAGATAATATGAACTCTTGGTATTGATATAGACAACGTGGTTGTTTTACCACAAAATGACCATCTCAGATCACCCTCTCCTAATATATGAACTGTATTTAAACAATATTATTAAACTACAATGCTGCTACCATGTCGCTATCAATTTAAACACACTATTATTTACTTCGTTCACAAGGTGCAGGGTTACTTATAGTTCCTAGAATTAAAAAGATCACAGTTTTTCTTACAAAGCTCCACAACTTTGGAATCTCCCTGCCTCTGTTTGGGATTCAGACACAGTCTCAATGTTCAAGTCTAGATTGAAAACATATTTATTTACTCAGGCTTTTGATTAGTCTTTCGAAACTAGGGGTGTGGCTCCGGTCCTGGAGGTCTGGTTCCTCAACAGGGGTTTTTGGTCTGTTGGTCCTGGATTCTGTAAAGTTGCTTTGAGACAATGTCCATTGTAAAAAGTGCTATACAAATACATTTTGTCTATTATGTTCTATTGAAGCTGTATTCATAAACAGCATATCAGAATTAACAATTGTAGCACCAACTGTAGCACCTATATCAACTTTTACAATTTCAATGTCACTTCACATAAGAGGATGAAATAATTACTGATTAAAAGTCTTCAGGAGAGACTAAAAAGACACAGTAGAAGTCAGTGTTTTGGCCTCACTAGTGGCTAGTAATCAAGTTAATATTATGGAAAGAGAGTATGTTTATCCAATACCCTAGCCATAGTTGCACTGAGATGACATTCAATCAGGTAATGATCGGAGAAACCAACAGAAGAACAAGAAACAGAAACGTCCTTACAGCTACATAAACAAATCAAATCCAGGAAGTAGCCATGTCAGTGGAAGGAAAAGTTATTATGTTGAGTAAGATTGAAACAGAAAGAACTGACAGAAACTCATAATAAATATTGAAGTCATCAGGAAAACCATGGCAGAGCAATGCAGTGAGGCCAAGGGGAGAAGGTCATGAATATCAAATTTCCCAATTTTAGGAGGCTGATATACTAGTAGCAAAAACATGGTGATGGAACCAGAGTCATAGTGCCAGATATTAAAACAATAAAATATCATTAAGTTTCAAGGGTTTGAAAATAAAAGTAGTGCGATGAACAAAAGCCAGACCACCACCTGTTCCTTTCGAACAGGATCAGTACTCCTTTATTAATCATAATACGACAATAAAAAAAAAACAGGTCGATGCAGTGAGTGGAGGTTCACAGCAGAAATTCTATGCAATGGACGAATGTAGCAACTCGATGTAATAACTGCACATAATGTAATAACACAAATGTAATAAAAGCTCAATGTAATAAAGGTATTACATTATAAATTGAGTTTATAATGTAATAAAACATCAAACTGACCATTTAAAGTCAATATAAACAAGAGGTATATTTAGTGGTGTATTGTTTTAACTTTTAGTAAACTAATGACATGTTAAACTGTGTAGATAAACATTTCCCTTTTAGAACACTACATACATTTTACCATATTTCTCTACCTTTAATCAGTGTAAAATACCCAGACACTGGATGAAAGCCTGGGTTGCTCTCAAACATGCCACATTTGGATGGGAGAAAATAAAACGTATCTTCTGGAGAAAATAAACATTAATTTCATTGACTTTATTATTTAAGTTTCATTTATTTGTATTTATATGCCCATTCATTGAGTGAATTGGAAATACTGTTACTTGATGTCCTACTTCAGAAGATTTTGTTGAATTCATCTAAGCCTGTTTACAGTTTACAAAAAGTTAAAACAATACACCACTAAATATACCTTTCATTTATATTGACTTTAAATGGTCAGTTAGCTGTTTTATTACATTATGTTGAAGTTATTACATTATTTTGAATTTTATTATTACTCAATTTATAATGTAACATAATGTAATACCCTTTAAAATTATGTGCAAACATCTTATTACATTATTGGATAAAGATTTTATTACATTATCAGCCATTTATTACATTATTAGTAGGGCTGTCAAACAATAAAAAATTTTAATCGCGATTAATCTCAGAATTTCATATAGTTAAACGCGATTAATCGCATTAAAAAAAATCTGTGTAAATGTTATAGAAAACAAGGATTTTTAAGTGAAATGTTACATTTAAAATGGTGAACACATTTTATGCTAAATGTACTTATGTTAAAAACTGCTGGGACAAGAGAAAACTGTATGGGAGTTTTATTCCCTCACATACTAGGCAGTAATACTATCCAGCAGAGACCCTTGACTTCGTATATATGTCAGATTGTAGGTTAAAATTTCTCCATCAGCAAACATTGTAGATCAGCGGTGCGTTAGGTGGGATAAGGCGTAGTTATTGTAACAGACTTTTCTGTGGTTGTATCGTGACAATGGTTTGATGGACGTTTCTACACGAAGTGAGTGTGTTTTGACCCTTTGGGGCTTCCATAGTTCATGGAATAGCATGCTTGGCTAACGACTCTAGCTGTCCGCTATTCGGTACCGTAACAGAAAAAGTAATAAAGTGTTCTGCTCCCGACAACTTGTAAATATACCGTGTATTTATTTCTTTATTAAGCAAGTGCTACGACGCTACGACGCTCGGTTACATTTGAGAAACGCTGTCTTAATGAGAGATGCCGTGCACGGTCAAGTCTCAACATAAACTACGGATGACTCGCAGAGCCAAATAGAATTTGCGTTAACGGCACTATTTTTTTTTAATCGCGTTAAATTGAGATCGCGTTAATGCATTATTATCGCGTTAACTTCGACAGCCCTAATTATTAGCTTTTATTACATTTGATTTTATTACATTGAGTTGCTACAGATGGAGAAAACCATGGTTAAATCCGCAGGCAGATTACTTAGTCTTTCTGTGACCTCTATCATAAAACCATAGGAATTGCAGCACCAACGTGGAGTGGATGATAAGCCACCACTGCAACAACGGCACTGCAATGCTAGAAACTAGAGATGGGACGATCGATCGGCTATGAATCGGTATCGGCCGATTTTTAATCAAAATATGCTATCGGCGATCGGCGATATTTCCTAAAAGTAGCCGATCCGATCGTGTGCTATATAAAGATCACGTTAAGTTAACAGCTCAGTGGATTGATCCAGACTTTGAGCTACGAAGCACCAACCATCACATCACCATTCATCAACAATCGTACAGAAACCATCGTGAAAGCTCTTACGATGTAATTTTGCTGATTGTAATATTTACTTTAAAAAGATAATTCAACCCGGTCACATCCGAGTCGATTCTATCAGCACGTTATATAAACTCCTGGTTCACTTTGGTAAATCGTAAGCGGTTCTTACTTGTGATGTAGATGAGAACAGAAAACGTTACAGAGCCAATCCGAGGCAAAAGTTTATTTATTACCAAATTCGTTAGTTCAGGATCATCTGCTGAACTTTTAGAAAACTTTTAGCTCCTTAGACGGAACGAGTCTGACGGTCGGTTACAGATCTGTGGTAATAGCAGTTTAATTAAGCTTTTTAATTAAGCTTTTTAATGTAAGAGTCACATAAAATGTTCTGTAGTAGTTGGTGTTTATTTAAAACCACGACATTTAATTAATAACAGTAAACACGGAGAGATAACCGAGAAGAGAAACTTACGCTTCACATAAAAACGAATCAACTCATGAATCACTTATAGCGATACTGTGAACAAAGCGTATCTTCTAAAGGCACACACACACACACACACACACACACACACACACACACACACACACACACACACACACGCGCGCTGCTCCGGTTTATCTTTACTGTGAGGCTCTTTTTAAGTTTATTTACTGCTAATCCAAAAAGTTACTCATCAATCAATGCTTTCCAACTAATCTGCTTTAATCCAACTATATATAAACTTCATTTCCCAAACTAAGCTAACTGCATTAAGTAGTCTTTGATTAAAAAAATCATCATCATGAAAACGTAAGTCTATTCCACTGCTCTATGCCCCTGATTACCTTAATAAATGAATCTATTGGCCTTGGATATGTACCTAAATTGTTTAAATGTGCAGTTAGTAAACCCGTGATTGAAAAACCTCATCTCAATTCAAATTTTTTTTTTTCATTTGTGTTATATCTCTAAAATAAGAAATAATCCTTTTTTAATGAAAAACTGATCCATGCGTTTATAACCTCTCGGTTAGATTATTGCAATGATTGCTTACTGGATGCTGGGGTAGATTAATAAACAAGCTCCAGTTGGTTATCATCAGCTTCAGTGATAGAACTAGAAAGCTTGATCATATTAGTCCTGTTCAATCATCTTTGCACTGGCTGTCCATTAAATTCTGCATAAATTACAAAACACCTGAAAACATACTTATTTACTCAGACTTTTAATTAGTCCTACCAAACCAGGGATGCGTAGCTCTGATCCTAAAGGTCTGGGCAGTCTGGTGTAGGGCTGCAACTATCTATTAATTTTGTAATCGAGTATTCTATCGATTATTCCAGAAATTAATCGAGTAATCGGATAAGAAATACTTTTGCTTTATTAAAGAGCAAAATAAATACGTATAAGATTAAATAAGACATGTCTCTTAAAACAAACTGTACATTTTTATTCCTTGCATACAGTAGTTTAAAGAAAACATTTTTGAAATGCAAATACATCAAAAATGAATCAAATTACTTTTAAAATGTACACAGGCAACCTAAAACCAAGGCATAAATAATAATAAACAATAATACATAAACATTGCCTCTAATTTGTGCAAATTTCAGAACTAAAAGTTTCAGCTACAGCTCACACAGAACATAAACCTTTAATATTTTGTTGGGAGGCTTTGTGGCATTTGTAGGAGGCAAAAAAAAATTCTGTCAGGATTGTATCTGTCAGATGAGGTAGATTTGGTGTTTGTGTGCGTGTACATGTGTGTTTGCCTAAGCCTTCAAAAAAGCCTGTGGTGGTTACAAGTCAGCGTGTCAACAAGACGCTCTGATGGTGTGGATGTTGTACTGAGTTTTTGTTTTTTCCAGCTTAAAATGATCTAAAACTTTGTCGTGTTCTCTGTTCGCCCCTCGTTATTTTCTCTCTCTCTCTCCATTTATGCCAAGTTCACACTACACGACTTTCTGATTTGCCGGGTCGCTGTACAGTTCACACTACACGACTGAATCTTTTGCACTCGGGAGTCTTTCAGTCGGTGTGTATTTCACACTACACGACTGATAGGTGTAGTGTGAAACCCCCTATCACCGATCACCAACTCGAATTGCAGCCAAGCTTCTCTGCTCTCACAAATATCGTTTTGTTACGAAAACACACGCGAGATGTGACAAAAGGTTTAATGATACCATGTCCTAAAATGCACAAGTAGTGAGCGATCAAAGTTTGTGCACGTAAAAACAAAGAGAAAAAATAAATGAATCTTAGTGGATTTGGCTTGGGTTGTTGTGTAGTGAGTTGGGGGTTAATAAATATTTTTGCAATGCAACGTTGGTGTTTTGTAGAGAACGATAAAGTCAGAAATACTGTAAAACTTGTGTGTAACACCTGTGTATTATGATATAAACTATATTAAGCCCCTGTACAGCCTTTTACACTCCTCCCCTGCATTTCTTCTCACGCTGTATCTTGCGTTATCATTGGCTGTTCGACATAGCACTCATTGCAGGGCTCTAGACTAACTTTATGCACTGGTGCGCCTAACTTTTTTTCTTAGGTGCACCAGCACAAAAGTTAGGTGCACCCAAATTTTCGACCGCATCGCATTTAACAGCTCAGTTTTACAGGTTCACTTTTTTTTTCGCTGTCCATATAGGCAATATTGACTTGTAAATGATTAACTAACAATCTGGTCAACATAAAGTTCTTTATTTGAAGCACAATTCTACAAGAAAGGTAACTTACTGAAAAAGTGTTGGTGATTAAAGTGCTTCACTGAGCTGAAATTTAAACTCAAGATAAATGAAATAAAAAGAAAATCTAAATTAACAGTGCAAGTGTTTTAAGGGCTTCAAATCTCATTTAATGATAAGAATATTACATATGGTTAATGCAGTAGCGAGACGCATATTATTGACATACAGTGTATCACGAAAGTGAGTACACCCCTCACATTTCTGCAAATATTTCATTATATCTTTTCATGGGACAACACTATAGACATGAAACTTGGATATAACTTAGAGTAGTCAGTGTACAACTTGTATAGCAGTGTAGATTTACTGTCTTCTGAAAATAACTCAACACACAGCCATTAATGTCTAAATAGCTGGCAACATAAGTGAGTACACCCCACAGTGAACATGTCCAAATTGTGCCTAAAGTGTCAATATTTTGTGTGACCACCATTATTATCACTGCCTTAACCCTCCTGGGCATGGAATTCACCAGAGCTGCACAGGTTGCTACTGGAATCCTCTTCCACTCCTCCGTGATGACATCACGGAGCTGGTGGATGTTAGACACCTTAAACTCCTCCACCTTCCACTTGAGGATGCGCCACAGGTGCTCAATTGGGTTTAGTCCATCACCTTTACCTTCAGCTTCCTCAGCAAGGCAGTTGTCATCTTGGAGGTTGTGTTTGGGGTCGTTATCCTGTTGGAAAACTGCCATGAGGCCCAGTTTTCGAAGGGAGGGGATCATGCTCTGTTTCAGAATGTCACAGTACATGTTGGAATTCATGTTTCCCTCAATGAACTGCAGCTCCCCAGTGCCAGCAACACTCATGCAGCCCAAGACCATGATGCTACCACCACCATGCTTGACTGTAGGCAAGATACAGTTGTCTTGGTACTTCTCACCAGGGCGCCGCCACACATGCTGGACACCATCTGAGCCAAACAAGTTTATCTTGGTCTCGTCAGACCACAGGGCATTCCAGTAATCCATGTTCTTGGACTGCTTGTCTTCAGCAAACTGTTTGCTGGCTTTCTTGTGCGTCAGCTTCCTTCTGGGATGACGACCATGCAGACCGAGTTGATGCAGTGTGCGGCGTATGGTCTGAGCACTGACAGGCTGACCTCCCACGTCTTCAACCTCTGCAGCAATGCTGGCAGCACTCATGTGTCTATTTTTTAAAGCCAACCTCTGGATATGACGCCGAACACGTGGACTCAACTTCTTTGGTCGACCCTGGCGAAGCCTGTTCCGAGTGGAACCTGTCCTGGAAAACCGCTGTATGACCTTGGCCACCATGCTGTAGCTCAGTTTCAGGGTGTTAGCAATCTTCTTATAGCCCAGGCCATCTTTGTGGAGAGCAACAATTATATTTCTCACATCCTCAGAGAGTTCTTTGCCATGAGGTGCCATGTTGAATATCCAGTGGCCAGTATGAGAGAATTGTACCCAAAACACCAAATTTAACAGCCCTGCTCCCCATTTACACCTGGGACCTTGACACATGACACCAGGGAGGGACAACGACACATTTGGGCACAATTTGGACATGTTCACTGTGGGGTGTACTCACTTATGTTGCCAGCTATTTAGACATTAATGGCTGTGTGTTGAGTTATTTTCAGAAGACAGTAAATCTACACTGCTATACAAGCTGTACACTGACTACTCTAAGTTATATCCAAGTTTCATGTCTATAGTGTTGTCCCATGAAAAGATATAATGAAATATTTGCAGAAATGTGAGGGGTGTACTCACTTTCGTGATACACTGTAGGCTACATGACATTATTACATTTTGAGTCAGTTTGCTGCTAATATTTTTAATATTTGCCTTAAAAAAGATGAACCGTGATATTAAATGGTAAAAGTGACCCGGACAGAACAAACAACGTTTAACGTGAAATATAAACAGCACACGTGAAGTAAATCCAGCTAAACACAGAGCTGTTAGGCTGGATTTGATGGTTATTTCACACAGATGTTTGTTTGTATTATGGAACTTTAATGATGTTTTATCTCTCTCGCCGAGAGTCGCGGTGACAGCGAAGCGCAAAACTCCTCACGTCAGTGAACTAAAGAAAACAACAACTGAGACAAATATGTCTTCTAATCACCAATATTTGATTGATGTTTTTACATAAAAACCAACATCTGTAACAGCAGCACATATGCTCACACATATTCTACACACTCCGCCATGATATTACTACTCTTAACTTTCGCTGTGTAACGCCCACTGTTGAAGACGCTGGTCCCGCCCTTCACCATCTCTGATTGGTTAGACATATAGATATGATTAGATATGATTAGATATGGATCTAATGTGTGTCTGTTGTTGCACCGGAGACTTTCAGAGTCACAGAGACCGGTGCGACCTCAGATTTTTTTCAGTTGCACCACTGAGAAATTAGGTCGCATAGAGCCCTGCATTGCCAGTTGGGAAACACCCCTTCAGATATCCGACATGCTAGATATCTCGATCCGGTCGCCGAGCGCTCAGCAAGCCGCTCGGATCAAGTTGTTGGGTAGTTCACACTTAGCGATTAAGAGCCGAGTTTTGATCGCCGAGCGAACGCGGAGTTGCTCCCGAGCCAGCAAATCTAGCGCCGACCAGTCGTCGAGCGAAAATCAGGGCAAAAATCGTGTAGTGTGAACTAGGCATTAGCTGTCCGCGTTACCAAATCTCGGCTGTGTTTCAAATCGCACACTTTCATAATGAATAGTATGCAGGAGCGTGTACAAAAACGTAGTATTCATTGAACTGTACGCGAAAAGTACCCGGTTTAAGTCCTCAACTTCTTCACGTCACCTGCACATCGTGAACGCGTTGTGCAAAAGTGAAACTCGTCCATGCGAAACACCGTGAACTGTATATAGTTGCATGGATTAAACGATGCCTCGATGCAAAAAATTTGAATCAATGATTTTTAGTAATCGAATTACTCGAGTTTCTTGAGGAATCGTTTCAGCCCTAGCCTGGTGTTCTCATGTTCTGTCGCTATTGTTGGCCTGGTTATGATATTGTAGCAGGATGGGGTTGTGTGTTGATTTCATCTAAATTGCTCTCCAGCTGAGGATGATTTGTAGGTACCTTTAAATTGCTGGGCGGTCCTTTCCCATGCTATAAGTATGGGCATTGGTTGACTACCTGTGGTGCACTTCCTGCTGCTTCCTCTTCCGGGGCACCTGACGTCCGTGCCGGCATGGACGAGTTTGGCTTCGTGTCTCCCGGTGAATCGCTTCTTAACGATTAAAAGCCATGTGGGCTTGTGTTTGTAGTACCGGTGCTATGTTGTGGGTTCTCTCTGTGTTTCTGTTGGCGTGTTTCGCCTTCAGTCGAGTGAAAATGGCGGCTACATTGCACTGCTGTGACTACGGTAGCTGTTGTACCCGCTGGTCTGTACTCTGACTTTCACTGCGCCGAAAACTGCATTGCTGTATCCTGGTAGGTATACGATCTATTTTAAATTGGTCATCGTGTGAGTCGATCATTTTAAGTGTTGTGTATTATGTGTTATAGGTCTTTTAGCCTGGATCGTGCTGGCTTGGTTCCAGTTTCCTGAGTGCTGCTGTTTTGCCTTTATTGGTGTTCTGCTGGAACTATTGTTCTGTCTGGATTGCTGTTTTGCCTGATTGACTGTTTTGCCTGAGAGACATTGGGTCTTGCTAAACTACTGTTTGGTCAGACTTTGTCATTTTTGTTTACATTATTGTTTTGTCTGAACCGTATTTGAGTAAATATATTTTTAAAATAAAAAAATATATAAAATATATTTTATATTTTAATATAAATATGTTTTGTTTATATGATTGTTTCCATATTCATGTTTCCGTATCCATGGGATGCAAATTAAATAGTGAAAGACAGTAGGGGTATGTTCTATGCTCTGTCATTCGTAATATGAAAAATAATTTGAGTAAGCAAAACATTTGCTCAATGCTAATCAAACCCCGGTCTGTACCACGCAACCTCCGAGCCACTAGTCTCGCTCGACTTGAGCCGCCACCCAGGACTAAAGGAAGACAAGCATCAAGGCTCTACTCTGTTCTAGCACCCAAGTGGTGGAATGAACTTCCTCTGTCTGTCCGAACATCTGAGTCTCTTGCTGTCTTTAAAAAACGATTAAAAACCCACCTTTTTACTAAACACTTAAGCTGACTTGTACCTATTTACTAACATTTTTTTCCATTTCCAAAAAACAAAAAAAACAAAAAAAACACTTTTGGTTCTACCAGGTTTCAGCAGATTCGTGTTCTTTGACTGTTGTTTACTAAAACTTGAGAAGTGAAATGTTTACTATGGAAGCACTTCTGTAAGTCGCTCTGGATAAGAGCATCTGCTAAATGCAGAAAATGTAAATGAAATGTAAATTTGCTCGATGGCTTAGGCATTAGTTAATTTGTTCATTTATAGATCATTTTTCACCACATTTACATGCAAAGTTCTGCTTGCTATTTTCATTTGCACCAAAGGTTTGTAACTGCTCCAAATCTCACTGAAATTATTGTAATTGTGCTCAGTAAATTTTGAACAAAAACCTGGTGTATCTACTGCTTAACGTACATATAATAAATCTTAAGAATAACCTTAGAAAATTACTTTACTTACTGAGTTAAATCCAGACCACATTCAGCACACAGACCCTTCATTACTATGGGATGACTGCATTCTTCTATTTTTGCAATAACATCTCTGTAAAAGAAAAGAAAAAACAGAATTTGTACAAAATCAAATAATATAATGAATGCATCATCATGATGACCGTTCCAAAATATGTAATTTGTTTCTGTCAAACACATCGAACTAAATACTAATATAGTTATGATGCTGAAATGTGAATGTGAGTACAGCAATTCACCATTCCTGTACCTGGTGCAATATTTTGTTCACGCCATAAGTTTATTGGTCATGATATACATGACCTCAAAGTATTCCAAGTACCCTTTTTTTATGAAAATTAATTAATTATTCAAATTACAAAAATGTTCGTATACTATGTAATATTGAAGTGATTACAGCTATAAGTTTTTTTGGAATATGTCTATACAAGTATGCAGTTTATCCCATACTGCATAACAGATCTTCTAAAGCTCTGTCAGATTGGATGGTGATTGCCTATGAAATGCCATTCAGGTGTCTCCACAGATGTTTAATAGGGTTTAGGTCTTAGCTTTGACCTTTGACACTGAAGAACTATAGTTGCTGATTTAATTTTAACAAATAAATATTCTCTCATTTAATTAATTTTGTGTTTATATATATATATATTAAATTGTACGAGTGCACGTGCGTTCTGTAATTTATTAGTGATGGGTCGGTGGCGAACAACCCGGCTCTAACAGTCGGCTCTTTAAAATGAACGGCAGGATCTGGAGCCGATTCGGTTTTTTTTCCGGGGTTTTTTTGTCGTTAAAGCCGCACGTGATTGGTCAAGATGCGTGGTGACGTTTGTGTGTTTACACTGAGCAGGAGGGGCAGGGTTACATACACACACACACGGACAGCGTGCACATGAACAGGAGGGAGTGAGAGAGAGACCTGCTCAGGTTGTTCAATATCGTTCTCCAGTCCGGCTGCTTTCCTGAGATCTGGAACAGGGGGCTTATTTCCCCAATCTTCAAGAGTGGAGACAAATTCGACCCCAACAACTACCGAGGCATCTGTGTGAGCAGTAACCTGGGGAAGGTGTTCTGCTGTATCGTTAACGCCCGGATACAGGCCTTCCTTACCGAGCACAGTGTCCTGAGTAATGGACAGATCGGCTTTTTACCAAATCATCGCACTACTGACCATATTTACACCCTACACACCCTAATCCACCAACATCTACACAAACAAAATCATGCTAAAGTTTTTGCATGTTTTATAGATTTTAGAAAAGCATTTGATTCAATCTGGCAAGAAGGATTATATTATAAAATTATCCAAAATGGTGTAGGGGGTAAAGTCTATGACATCATTAAATCAATGTATGTCAATAATAAATGTGGAGTAAAAATTGGCAATAAAATGACTGAGGTCTTCACTCAGGGGCGTGGTGTCAGGCAGGGTTGCAGCTTGTCTCCTACTCTATTTAATATCTATATCAATGATTTAGCGGTGTTATTGGAGCAATCTGCAAATCCCGGCCTGACACTAAATAAAACGGAAGTTAAATTTCTTCTCTATGCGGATGACCTGGTGCTGCTGTCGCCCACAGAAAAGGGGCTTCAGCAGCATCTGGATCTGCTGGAGAAGTTCTGTCAGACCTGGGCCCTGACAGTAAATCCTGATAAATCTAAAATCATGATCTTCCAAAAGAAAGCCAGATCTCAGGAAAGCAGATATACTTTCAATCTAGGAGACACCGCCCTAGACCACACCCTTTCTTATGATTACCTGGGGCTCAAAATCAGCACCTCAGGAGGCTTCGGTCTGGCAGTGGATGCACTGAAACAGAAGGCCTGCAGAGCCCTCTATTCAATTAAAAACAAATTCATTAAGATTGACATCCCAATTAGAATCTGGTTAAAGATTTTTGATAGTATAATCCTGCCCATTGCGCTATACGGTAGTGAAGTATGGGGTCCACTCAGTCATCATGACTACACTAGATGGGACAAGCATCCCGCTGAAGTCCTGCATGCAGAATTCTGCAGAATGATTTTACATGTACAAAGAAAAACCCCAACCAACGCATGCAGGGCTGAATTAGGCCGATACCCATTAATTATTAATATTAAAAAAAGAGCCCTTAAATTCTGGATGCACCTAAAATCCAGTCCCACAACAAGCCTGCAGTTTCAGGCACTCCTATCCCAAGAGCTCTACCCTGAAAAGAGTCCCCTGTGTCAGCTGGTCCAGAGACTGCCCAACACTCTGACCCCTAACAACCCTAACTCTCTGACCAGCACTGCTTCCCAAACACCAATCAGGATCACCCAAATTATCAAACACCTCAAAAACACTTATCTGGAACATTGGACAACCCAAACTCAATCCCAAAACAGACTGAACTGCTATCTGACCCTAAAACATGAATACAACCTGGCCACGTATCTCTTCACTGTCCGAGATACGAAGCAGAGACACATTCTCACCAAATACAGACTGAGTGACCACAGCCTGGCCATCGAGAGAGGCAGGTTAAAAAAGTCCTGGATCCCCAGAGAGGAGAGACTGTGTGGTCACTGCAGGACAGGTGAGGTTGAGACAGAGGTGCACTTCCTTCTAAACTGCCCAAAATACACAACAATTAGACACAAATATTTTGATCAGTTTGGAAGAGAGGTGAGCGGCTTCAGAACGCTGACAGACAGCGAGAAACTGGCCATTATATTAGGAGAGGGACCATCAGCCTCCACTGCAGCCAGATATGTACAGGAGTGTCACACACTCCGGGACAGTGAGTAAAACACCAGATCATCCCCCCACCCACCCCCCGCACACACACCACACACACACCACACACACACACACCACACACACACACACACACACACACACACACACACAGTAATATTTTCTCTTTTTTTTGTGTGAATAATTGTCTAATTACATAATGAATATTTTATTACCATTTTTTTTCTATGTATATACTTGTTCTTTTTTTCAAATATTTATATATACTAATGTAAGCTTTGACAATACAAATATGTAAATTTGTCATGTCAATAAAGCAAATTGAATTGAATTGAGAGAGAGAGAGAGAGAGAGAGAGAGAGCGAGAGAGAGAGAGAGAGAGAGAGCACTTGATGAAGTTTTACATTGCGCTTTACGTAGCCAGACATTACACGCTGGAAAGGTGAGGAAAATGAGTGACAGGAAACAGTAAAGTTTGGACACGAGGAACCACTAACAGAGAAGTTCAGACCCACTGAGACCCACATCTTATACATGTCACTGTGTATTGTAGCAACATCTGTCCCCTCAGAGAGAATCTTTTCCAAAACAGGGCAGATCATAACAGAAAGGAGAAACAGGATCAACCCCTCAAAGATGAGCTCGGTTTTTCTGAATGCCAATCTTCACTAAATACTTACAAATACTGTCACCTGGATGCTGCTTTTTCTTTTGCACATTTTCATATATATTTTGTTGAGTGACGCTTTGTTGATGTGTTCTTTCACTCTAGATGCAAATTTACAAGTAATATACACAATCAGACCTTTTGGTCTAATTGAGATGGGTCTTTGTTTTTGTATTTTATAATTTATTGTTGTAGCACTTTGTTCCATGTTGAGTACATACATAAAGCCATTTAAATAATAAACATTTGATACAATGGTTTTTTTTACATTAGTAATTCATTTCACATGTAATTTGTTAATACATTAGTTCAAGCAACAAAGAAAATTTGTTTAAAGACTCAGCTCAGCTCAATGAGCTTGTTTGATTACTTTGATTTTCAATTTAAGATGGCAATAAGTAACTTAAATTTGGTAAACCTGTTAGGTTACAGTAAAGTACTCTGTTCTTGGTAATTACCTTTAATTGCAAGGGACTGAAGTTTTTTTTTTGTTTAAAAAATGTACAAGAAAATGTGCATTGTTTTGCACTGTTTACACTTCAAAAAAAAAATCGTGAGAAAATCGAATCGTGAGCTCAGTATCGTGAATCGAATCGTGAGCAGAGTATATCGTTACACCCCTAATATATATAATATATATAAATATATACAGTGTATCACAAAAGTGAGTACACCCCTCACATTTCTGCAAATATTTTATTATATCTTTTCATGGGACAACACTATAGACATGAAACTTGGATATAACTTAGAGTAGTCAGTGTAAAACTTGTATAGCAGTGTAGATTTACTGTCTTCTAAAAATAACTCAACACACAGCCATTAATGTCTAAATGGCTGGCAACATAAGTGAGTACACCCCACAGTGAACATGTCCAAATTGTGCCCAAAGTGTCAATATTTTGTGTGACCACCATTATTATCCAGCACTGCCTTAACCCTCCTGGGCATGGAATTCACCAGAGCTGCACAGGTTGCTACTGGAATCCTCTTCCACTCCTCCATGATGACATCACGGAGCTGGTGGATGTTAGACACCTTGAACTCCTCCACCTTCCACATGAGGATGCGCCACAGGTGCTCAATTGGGTTTAGTCCATCACCTTTACCTTCAGCTTCCTCAGCAAGGCAGTTGTCATCTTGGAGGTTGTGTTTGGGGTCGTTATCCTGTTGGAAAACTGCCATGAGGCCCAGTTTTCGAAGGGAGGGGATCATGCTCCGTTTCAGAATGTCACAGTACATGTTGGAATTCATGTTTCCCTCAATGAACTGCAGCTCCCCAGTGCCAGCAACACTCATGCAGCCCAAGACCATGATGCTACCACCACCATGCTTGACTGTAGGCAAGATACAGTTGTCTTGGTACTTCTCACCAGGGCGCCGCCACACATGCTGGACACCATCTGAGCCAAACAAGTTTATCTTGGTCTCGTCAGACCACAGGGCATTCCAGTAATCCATGTTCTTGGACTGCTTGTCTTCAGCAAACTGTTTGCTGGCTTTCTTGTGCGTCAGCTTCCTTCTGGGATGACGACCATGCAGACCGAGTTGATGCAGTGTGCGGCGTATGGTCTGAGCACTGACAGGCTGACCTCCCACGTCTTCAACCTCTGCAGCAATGCTGGCAGCACTCATGTGTCTATTTTTTAAAGCCAACCTCTGGATATGACGCCGAACACGTGGACTCAACTTCTTTGGTCGACCCTGGCGAAGCCTGTTCCGAGTGGAACCTGTCCTGGAAAACCGCTGTATGACCTTGGCCACCATGCTGTAGCTCAGTTTCAGGGTGTTAGCAATCTTCTTATAGCCCAGGCCATCTTTGTGGAGAGCAACAATTCTATTTCTCACATCCTCAGAGAGTTCTTTGCCATGAGGTGCCATGTTGAATATCCAGTGGCCAGTATGAGAGAATTGTACCCAAAACACCAAATTTAACAGCCCTGCTCCCCATTTACACCTGGGACCTTGACACATGGCACCAGGGAGGGACAACGACACATTTGGGCACAATTTGGACATGTTCACTGTGGGGTGTACTCACTTATGTTGCCAGCTATTTAGACATTAATGGCTGTGTGTTGAGTTATTTTCAGAAGACAGTAAATCTACACTGCTATACAAGTTGTACACTGACTACTCTAAGTTATATCCGAGTTTCATGTCTATAGTGTTGTCCCATGAAAAGATATAATGAAATATTTGCAGAAATGTGAGGGGTGTACTCACTTTCGTGATACACTGTATATATATATACACATATATATATATATATATATATACAGTGTATCACAAAAGTGAGTACACCCCTCACATTTCTGCAAATATTTCATTATATCTTTTAATGGGACAACACTATAGACATGAAACTTGGATATAACTTAGAGTAGTCAGTGTACAGCTTGTATAGCAGTGTAGATTTACTGTCTTCTGAAAATAACTCAACACACAGCCATTAATGTCTAAATAGCTGGCAACATAAGTGAGTACACCCCACAGTGAACATGTCCAAATTGTGCCCAAAGTGTCAATATTTTGTGTGACCACCATTATTATCCAGCACTGCCTTAACCCTCCTGGGCATGGAATTCACCAGAGCTGCACAGGTTGCTACTGGAATCCTCTTCCACTCCTCCATGATGACATCACGGAGCTGGTGGATGTAAGACACCTTGAACTCCTCCACCTTCCACTTGAGGATGCGCCACAGGTGCTCAATTGGGTTTAGTCCATCACCTTTACCTTCAGCTTCCTCAGCAAGGCAGTTGTCATCTTGGAGGTTGTGTTTGGGGTCGTTATCCTGTTGGAAAACTGCCATGAGGCCCAGTTTTCGAAGGGAGGGGATCATGCTCTGTTTCAGAATGTCACAGTACATGTTGGAATTCATGTTTCCCTCAATGAACTGCAGCTCCCCAGTGCCAGCAACACTCATGCAGCCCAAGACCATGATGCTACCACCACCATGCTTGACTGTAGGCAAGATACAGTTGTCTTGGTACTTCTCACCAGGGCGCCGCCACACATGCTGGACACCATCTGAGCCAAACAAGTTTATCTTGGTCTCGTCAGACCACAGGGCATTCCAGTAATCCATGTTCTTGGACTGCTTGTCTTCAGCAAACTGTTTGCGGGCTTTCTTGTGCGTCAGCTTCCTTCTGGGATGACGACCATGCAGACCGAGTTGATGCAGTGTGCGGCGTATGGTCTGAGCACTGACAGGCTGACCTCCCACATCTTCAACCTCTGCAGCAATGCTTGCAGCACTCATGTGTCTATTTTTTAAAGCCAACCTCTGGATATGATGCTGAACACGTGGACTCAACTTCTTTGGTCGACCCTGGCGAAGCCTGTTCCGAGTGGAACCTGTCCTGGAAAACCGCTGTATGACCTTGGCCACCATGCTGTAGCTCAGTTTCAGGGTGTTAGCAATCTTCTTATAGCCCAGGCCATCTTTGTGGAGAGCAACAATTCTATTTCTTACATCCTCAGAGAGTTCTTTGCCATGAGGTGCCATGTTGAAAATCCAGTGGCCAGTATGAGAGAATTGTACCCAAAACACCAAATTTAACAGCCCTGCTCCCCATTTACACCTGGGACCTTGACACATGACACCAGGGAGGGACAACGACACATTTGGGCACAATTTGGACATGTTCACTGTGGGGTGTACTCACTTATGTTGCCAGCTATTTAGACATTAATGGCTGTGTGTTGAGTTATTTTCAGAAGACAGTAAATCTACACTGCTATACAAGCTGTACACTGACTACTCTAAGTTATATCCAAGTTTCATGTCTATAGTGTTGTCCCATTAAAAGATATAATGAAATATTTGCAGAAATGTGAGGGGTGTACTCACTTTTGTGATACACTGTATATATATATATATATATATATCTATATATACATATACAGGGGTTGGACAAAATAACTGAAACACCTGGTTTTAGACCACAATAATTTATTAGTATGGTGTAGGGCCTCCTTTTGCGGCCAATACAGCGTCAATTCGTCTTGGAAATGACATATACAAGTCCTGCACAGTGGTCAGAGGGATTTTAAGCCATTCTTCTTGCAGGATAGTGGCCAGGTCACTACGTGATGCTGGTGGAGGAAAACGTTTCCTGACTCGCTTCTCCAAAACACCCCAAAGTGGCTCAATAATATTTAGATCTGGTGACTGTGCAGGCCATGGGAGATGTTCAACTTCACTTTCATGTTCATCAAACCAATCTTTCACCAGTCTTGCTGTGTGTATTGGTGCATTGTCATCCTGATACACGGCACCGCCTTCAGGATACAATGTTTGAACCATTGGATGCACATGGTCCTCCAGAATGGTTCGGTAGTCCTTGGCAGTGACGCGCCCATCTAGCACAAGTATTGGGCCAAGGGAATGCCATGATATTGCAGCCCAAACCATCACTGATCCACCCCCATGCTTCACTCTGGGCATGCAACAGTCTGGGTGGTACGCTTCTTTGGGGCTTCTCCACACCGTAACTCTCCCGGATGTGGGGAAAACAGTAAAGGTGGACTCATCAGAGAACAATACATGTTTCACATTGTCCACAGCCCAAGATTTGCGCTCCTTGCACCATTGAAACCGACGTTTGGCATTGGCACAAGTGACCAAAGGTTTGGCTATAGCAGCCCGGCCGTGTATATTGACCCTGTGGAGCTCCCGACGGACAGTTCTGGTGGAAACAGGAGAGTTGAGGTGCACATTTAATTCTGCCGTGATTTGGGCAGCCGTGGTTTTATGTTTTTTGGATACAATCCAAAGCACCCGAACATCCCTTTCAGACAGCTTCCTCTTGCGTCCACAGTTAATCCTGTTGGATGTGGTTTGTCCTTCTTGGTGGTATGCTGACATTACCCTGGATACCGTGGCTCTTGATACATCACAAAGACTTGCTGTCTTGGTCACAGATGCGCCAGCAAGACGTGCACCAACAATTTGTCCTCTTTTGAACTCTGGTATGTCACCCATAATGTTGTGTGCATTGCAATATTTTGAGCAAAACTGTGCTCTTACCCTGCTAATTAAACCTTCACACTCTGCTCTTACCTGGTTTCATCTGACCACAAAACATGTTTCCACTATGTTATAGTCCATCCTAGATGCCTTAAAGCCTAGAATAGTCAACGCCGCTTCTGGACATGGTTAACATAAGGCTTCTTTTTTGCACAGTAAAATTTTAAGTGGCATATGTAAATGTAACTCCACATTGTAGTGCTTGACAAAGGTTTTCCAAAGTAATCCCTTGGCCATGTGGTAATATCAGCTATTGTTAAGTGGCGGTTCTTGATGCAGTGCCGTCTGAGGGATCAAAGATCACGGGCTTTCAGTTTAAGGTTGCACCCTTGGCCTTTACACACTGATATTCCTGCCGATGATATTATGCACTGTAGGGAGAAATATGCAAATCCCTTCCAATCTTTTTTTGAGGTACATTGTTTTTAAACATTTCAAAAATTTTCTCACACATTTGTTGACAAACTGGAGATCCTCTGGCCATCTTTGCTGATCAAGGTCTTAGCCATTCCTGGATGCTGCGTTTGTACCAAACCATGATTACAATTACCTGTTGACATCACCTGTTTGGAATCACTTCATAGTTTTTTCACCTCATTACTAGCCCTAAATTGCCCCCGTGTTTTTTTTTTAATGTGTTGCAGGACTGAAATGCAGGAATGGAGATATATCAACAAATGAAATGAAATTGAGCAGACAAAACTTGGATTCAACTGTACGCAATCAAATAAAAGTCAAAGTAAATGTAAGGAACACAGCATTTATATTTAATGTGCATTTTCCATACTGTCCCAACTTTTTCTGATTTGGGTTGTATTTTAAGTAAATAAAATATTTGCTTAAGCACTTTAGGTTTTTGCTAATGATACATAATGATACAATTACCACCCAATGACTTTCACAGACTTTACAAAGATACTTTAGTGTTGTTTGCATATGTTAAATCCTTTGTCATACCACAGCATAGTTCATACAGCAGCCATTGGCTTAAATAGGCAGCAAATCATATAATGTTCGCCGCTAAAAGCGCTATGGAGAGTTGTGCAGATTAGGTATGGTTCACTAGGTAGTATTAGCATAACAATATAAATAGATAAAAATTAAAAACAAAACAGATGAGAGAGACACCAGACATGCCTAAAAACCTGCCTAAAAATGAGCTCTGTCTACAGTTTAGGCAGCTAAGGTTTTTTGTCGTTGTTGTTAAAATATAAATGTGAAAATCCTTTTGTAAGATTTTACTCATTTTTTAAAGGTTCACCTTTAAATTAGGAGCATTTAAAATGGTTAGCCATGACTTCCTTTACTGGGGTATTATTATGCGATGACACACAGGCTTAATTTTCTTACTCAACAAATCACTGGAAAATGGACTGGAAAATACAAATCAAATCAAAGTTTATTTGTCACCTACAGTTCATACATGGTACAACTAGTAGTGAAATGCTAGTTTATAACTGCCAGTTCACATTAGTACTAAACAAAACAATGTACACAATAGAAATAATTTAAAGTAAAGTATTTAAAGTAGGGCTGTCACGCGATAAAAAATTTTTTATCGAGATTAATCGCGATCAAGAAGTTGAGACTAGGGCTGTCGCGGTGAAAGAATTTCCCCTTGCGATATTCAGCCTGTCTCAATATTGCGGTATGATCGCCATTTTTTTTGTTTTTGAAAATTACTTAATTGATCTGGATTTTAGAGCTATATAAACAAGCTTTATTGTTAGGCTATGATTCGGTATATTATTGCTTTATAATGACAAAGATGAGACAGCTTTAAGACCAATGAAATGCGTGTTTATTGTTAAATACAGAACAGCAGGGATGCGCATCTTTTCTCTATTAAAAAAAGGTTTAAATTAAGCTCCTAGGCTAGATATACACTGTGAAACGAAAAAAAAAGTGTTTGGGCTAAATATTTTAAATGCACATCTAATCAAAAGATGGTTAAAAAAAAATAGAATAAAGAATAAAGTCTGTAAGACCTTAAACCTGCGTTATCATGCGCGCTAGAAGAACCAACATGTTCACCTGATGTGGTTTAGAGAGGATCTGAGTGGGGTAGCGATGTTCCCGGTGTTACCAATGTTGCAGTAATACACAGAGCAGAGGAAATCTAGCCTGGTTATCGCGCCACTATTAACTATCTATTTAGTAGGTATAATTAACATAATATATACTACATTTTAAGTTATTATTCGTTTCAATAAATTTTTATTCAACGAAAAAATACATTTAAATCATCCCAGCAAGCCAGCAAGAGAATCACCTAGAGCAGGGGTGTCAAACTCACGGCCCGCGGGCCAAATCCGGCCCGCCACGTCATTTTATGTGGCCCGCGAGAGCTTAAACGACTGTATGATTGTTGTTTTGGTTCGAGTCGTTACAGAGACGCGCTTATAATTTAATGGGAGTCCTGCACCTTTAAGTGCAACTGGCGACATCGTAGTCATGGCAACTAACTTTGACCTCGCTTAGAAGCCATGTGAATTTTACTGCAAAAGAACGCGAAGTAGCGTAGTCAGTAACGTAAACAATAATAAATAAATACAGATAATTATCTTGCAATATAATACCAAAGCATCGTCTGTAAGTAGTGGCGTTTATATTCTCAGTTGTTTGTAAATGTTTAGTGAGTATATCACAGCGTTTTAGTTACAAATTTACCGTAATTAAATACAATTGTTACTGTTACTATAGCAATTAGTATCTTTACACTAAATGCTAACTCGTTAGCGCTATTTTACGTTTGGGTAAATCTCATATTGTACCAGATGTAACACTTGACTACAGCTGTGTGCTTGTATTGTATTAAGTTCTTTATTGTTTTTATTGTCTGTATTTTTACTTCATTTTGATGCACACAGTGTATCACACAGCTGGCGAGCAAATAAAACCGACTGTATTCTGAAGAGAGCTGTCTGTCTGTCTGTCTGTCTGTCTAGCTGGGAAAGGGGGATAAACTATTAGTGAGGGCAGAATGAAATCCTAAACAAACTGCATCTTTCAAAATGCATGCTGATTTTGTGACCTGCAAAGTGACACAGCCCGCCAGTAGATGATGTTACACATATTTACACATGATCCTAAAATGTACAAGAAGATAAGTAAGAAAATTAAGCATAAGGAGGAAATTTAATGAAAGTGAAAACAAGTTTGTGCTTCAGGAAGAGAAACCGGTGCATCTCTTGTGTTATGAGGCCGTGTCTGTGGATAAAGTAGGACAATATAAATGCAGAATTTAGCCTCCAAGAAAAACAACAGACTGCAATCACAGCAGAATACGTTACAATCGGCCCTTTGAGGGCCACCATAATGCTGATGTGGCCCTCGGTGAAAATGAGTTTGACACCCCTGACCTAGAGAATCGCAAGCCAGCACCTCACAGCAAACAAGGTGCCTCATTCGCTCGCCTCCCATGAGTAGCACAAATGCAGTCACAGATGCTAGTTTTTTTGGTAACAGTCCAGAGAAAAAACAACAAGCTAAAACAGTGACTCGTCTGACCACAGAACACATTTTTACTGTTTTTCTGTCAATCTCGGATTTTTTTTGGGCCCAAGGAACTTGCTGGCATTTCTAAACAAAATTAATATGGCTTCCTCTTTGCAAAATACAGTTACAGGTTGCATTTCTTGATGCTGCGGTGGATGGTGTTTAAGTGACAATGATTTTTTTTATCTAATAAGCTCTAATTTAAGTACTAATAAGCTCATGTGGCTATTTCCATCCCAGTACCATCACTGTTTCTAAAACAACACCCTCTGCAGCACAATGGTCACACACATTGAGCAGCAGTTTCTGCCCTTGGCCTATCCGCACCAAGATCTCCCATGTCTTCGTTGCAATCTTGTGCTGAGAAACATGACCTAACCTGTTGCCAGTTAAACTGCTAACTGTGCTACCTTTGAGAACAGCATTACCTGTATAACCTCCCATTCTACTCTCTCAACATATTGCAGGCTTCACATACTAATTTATAAATAACTATATAAATAATATATTCAAAATACAGTTAGCTTTGTCAGTGAAAACACTGAAACTGTTTTCTTTGTATTATCAATGAAATAAAAGCTCAAGCGATAAACAAATTACACGTTATACTTTTTATTGCATTTTTAGAAGGTGTCCCAAGTTTTTTGGAACGTGGTTTGTATGTTTATAGCTTTTTCATAATCTTAATTCACCCATATTTAAGTTTTATTTAGTTTAACGTCAATTGAAAATTTATTCTGAACTTTGGTTAATTAATGATCACAACCGTAGAATAATTACGTTTTTTTGTCGCTGTCTCATACCTACAAAACCCGTCTTCGTCGTACATTAGGTTTGAAGTTATACGCATGTGAGCGCAGTGGGACTAATGGCTAAATGGAAAAAGTCAAAAATTTCTATCTGAAGACTTACCCAGAAGATATGATCTGCCCGAGCTCGTAACACAGTTCTCTCACAACTCCAGCTCGGTCTGATTTTACCTTCCTCTCAGGTAGATTTTTTGTTCGGCCTCGTTCTTCTGATCCAGACTCTGACTTCGTGGGAATCGCTACACATACTGCGACAACAGAATCAACGTTAACCAATGCTCCAGGTTTTACTTTCCACTCCACCAAGCGCATAGGGCAGGGTACTAGTGGTAAGCGAACCTCAGTCACTTGTACCACTGGCCCTAGATGTGCTGAACTGCCGCCACCGGAATCGGAAAGGTCCTCCATGGCTTGTTCTGGCAATTCCTTCAAACTTTAGTTACAACTCCCTTTAAAATAGAATTGCCCCAACTTTAGACTTATTGAGTCTTAATTACAAAAGATCAAATTAACAGGCAACACGATAAAACATAAAATGACGTATAATTATTAAGCCATACACTGAAGTTGCGATCAGTTCGCTCTTCCCGCCCATAAACAGGAAGTAAAAGGCTACAGACAAAAATTGTTCCGGGTTTCTCGTTGACGTAAGCTGTATTCAAATAGTGGTCGACTGGCAGTATTCGTGATCTACAGCAAATATAATTGTCAGTTCTGTAATTATGACACCGAGTTATAAATACGTTATTGTTAAAACATTTTAGGTGATTGAAGCAGCATATTTTATGTTTGTTTGAATGAATCACACCGTTTTGCATTGAATAACATTTTAAATAAACAAATAAAAGTTGACTCTAGACAAGTAGCTGTTGCTGCAGTGTTAGGAGTTGTAGAGAGCCATCAAATTGAAAAATGTTTTATTGTTTCAATATTAGGTAGACTAAACAACAATGCCATTACCCTGTACAAACATATGGGTGTAATTAAAATTTTAGATGATTGTGAAAGACGTGATTGAAATCAAAGAACACTATATATAAACTGAAATATTTAAATCTGTATATTTAACCTTGTAGCGTGGGCAGAAGAACTTCTTTTGTCCCGTGCCAAAAGTAAGGTCCATAAAAACCACTTAGGTGCATAGACACTCCAAAGACCTTACCAAACTTCAGTGAACCTCCTTGTGATAGACTTAATTTACAAACCAGGCTTCCTCAATAATAAATCAGTGCCAGATGTTCAGCGGTTTGTTACGCTAGCCCACCACCACTAAAACTGCCTGATTGGCAGCTCTACAGATGGGCAACCACAGCCTATGCAACAAAACCACCTGTTGTCTGGTTAATGAGCCTGTCTGGGTGTTTGAAAGAATGCTATGTGTTAAGTATTTGTATCTGCCTCTGGCTGGTAAAGCATTTTATTACGCTGGCCCACCACTGCTAACACTGCCTGATTGGGAGCTCTGCACACGCGATTGGGCGGCTTTGAGATAGAGGATTTGATCGCCTACTACCTACCAACACCTGCTGTCAAGGCGTTTGTGTTCGGGTGTTCGAAAGAATAGTACGTGTTACGTTTCTGTATCTGCCACTGGCTGCTAAAGAACCCAATACCCAAGGTGTATTAATGTCCAGACCTGTCCCAATTGAAGCGGTGTGACACATGAAAAGCAGTATATGTCAAAGGAGACCCTGGACTGTTGAGCAGCTACAGCAATTGGTGTCCTTAGTTCCTAAACAACTAAGATTGTTAAAAGGAAAGTTAATGTAACGCAATGGTAAACAATACCCTTTCATAAGGTTTTTAGAACGTTAGAACCAGAGGGGAATCGTCAGGGCCCTCTAGGCTCTGCATGGGTAATGTAGAATTGTTAATAACAATAGTTATACAGAGATATGGGGATATGTATAACACAAGTTTAGTGAAGTTATACACAGTAGTTATGGCTATACTCATGGCTGTTCTTCAATTAATAAATATAAGGTAAGTAAAGGCAATTACTTTAATCATCCATTCTGTTAATTTAAGAGTATAAGAGGACAGAATAAAAAAAATACTGTAACTAGTGTAGTGTATTGTACATGGAGTTTATGTGATAGAGTGATTATGTTTAAAGAGGATTTGCATTTTGCTTAAGAAATCAGCTCTTTTGTTCAGATGTTAACCCTTTATGTTTACTCATTGCTTTTTTAAGGCTGAACTATTGTCTTTATTTTTGTTTCTCAACTTTTGTAGCACTTTAATGAAGGACATGACATATTACGACTTTACTTTCTAAATGCCCTAAAATGTCATTGTAGGCCACAGTAAAGTAGGCTGGGGTTTTTTAAATGAGTGGGGGGTGGGCAGAGGGCAGAGTTTAGGAGTCACAGTTAGCTACTGGTTAGAACATATTTAGAACCATTAAACTAAATTTTAAAACCATTAATTAACTTTTTTCATATTGAAGTTTAGGGTTGCAGTTTCTTTTTACACAGCACCAGTGGATGTTTGATAACCTTATTTCTTTGATAAACTAAATTAACATTTTAACTTTTATGTGTACTTTATCAATTATACTGCATTTAAAAATACAAAAGAACATATTACAACCTCAGTTAAGACAGTATGGAAAATGCAAATAAAAATGTTTCTTACATTTACTTTGACTTTTATTTCTATGAATCCAAAATATTTCCTTTGTTAATATACATTCATTTCTGCATTTCAGCTGTGCAACACACTCCAAAAAAAGGTTTGCAGGACAGTCCAGTACCCGAACTCAAGAGGCATTTGAGTTGGTGGAAAAAATTACTTTTAAACACAAGTTGTAAAATGTAATGAATAAAAATGGAAATTTATTGTGAGGAAAAAGTTAGGACAACCTATGCCTTAATAGCTGGTATTTCCCCCTTTGGCTGAAATAAACTTAATTAGACAATACTTATAACCATCTACCAGTCTCTGACATCGACTGTGAGAAAGTTTTTTCCCACTCCTCCATGCAGAATTTCTTCAGCTGTGTGAAGTTTGAGGGGTTGGTGTATATAGATATATGGAGATATATGGAGTGGAGATCAAAATTAGACAACAATTTATGAACATTTGACTTTTTCAGAAATAATGTAATCTTCATTGCTCAACATTTAAGATAATTTTTGTTGTTGCTATACCATACTACTAGAACAGTGTTAACCAGTGTTAACCACTTCAACAAAAAAACTTTATTTTGTGGAAAACACAGTGATCAAAATTAGAGAACAGCAATGACTGTAGCACAGAGAAAGATTACAACTCAGGTTTCTGAAGGTTACGACAGTCAACAATTAAAGCAGGACATCACTAGTCTCTCACACTGCTCTGGTGTGATTTTGGTCCACTCTTCTTCCAGTCTCTTCCACAGTATGGTGACTGTAGCAGGTTTCTTGGCCGTAATTTTGTCGCCAAGGATTTTCCAGAGGTTTTCTATTGGGTTTAGATTAGGACTCTGGGCTGGCCATTTCATTATTTCAATGTTTTCACTTTCAAGGAACTGCTTTACCCGTTTTGCTGTGTGACAGGGGGCACTGTCCTGCATGAAAACTGCTAGCTGGTTGGGTGATAAACGCACGGATGGAACCATATGTTGTTGAAAAAGGTTCTGTTAAACATTTGCATTCACTCTGCCATGTAGCTGCATAAGAGGCCCAACTCCTGCTGCCAAAAACATTCCCCAAACCATGACACTTCCTCCTCCACCTTTCACTGACTTCTTTACACACTTTGTGTATGGTCTTTCCCCAGTTTGATGACGAACATAATGTTTTCCATCGGACCCAAATAAATTAAACTTGCTTTCATCAGTAAAGTGAACTTTGGACCACTTCTCCTCTGTCCACACAACATGCTCCTCAGCAAAGGTTAGTCTAGTTTTTTGATTCTCTCTGCAAATGATAGGTTTGGTCACTGCAGAGTGGGCTTTCAGTTCAAATGCTCTTAAATGTCGAGACACTGTATGACGAGACAGATCCTTACCATGTTCAGTGCTGAACTGATGAGCAATTCCAGCTGCAGTGTTGAACCAATTGCCCATTGAGAACCTCTGCATTATCCAGTCCTCTTTTGCATTTGTCTTTTGTGGCTGACCAGCCTTCTTGAGGGAAATGAATGAGTTTGTGACGTTGTAAAGATGCAATATTCTAGAAATCACAGATTTGGAACAACCAACTTCTTTTGCTATGGCTGATAGGGTCATCCCTTTGGCTCTCATCTGGACAACCTGCTGCCGGAGGGTTTCAGTCACTTTAGAACGGCTCACCATCTTGCAAAGTCAATAAAAAATGGAAAGTTAGTCTGCCAGTTAAATATGGTTGGTCAGATAATTAAAGAAATTAGCACCAGGTGCCAGGTTAACACCAAGAGCTAGTCCAAGAGCACCAAGAGCTTGTTTTTAAAGACGCCTATAGTGTGCCATCTACAGGCCATTCTTGGTATTAGTGGTTGAGTATAGTAAACGTAGCCTAGCACCTTTGGCATTCCTATGAAGACTTGTTTTTGAGAACAAACATTAAAATCAAATACCTTTTTTTCTTAATACAGGTTCTTGAAAAGCATTTTGTTTTTCTCAGATACTTTGGTAGATATTTTGTCTCCTTTCCCTTTCTTATGAAAGCACATGGCTTATTAATTTCCCATTTAAAGAACTTATATACATGTATGTATTAGCTATAAGAATGGGACCAAAGTATTATTCTGAATGATATGTTTAAAGTGTGGTACTCCTTTTCAATCCATGTGTCAGAGATGTCTATTTTCTTAGTTACTGGAAAGTCAGGTTATGCCATATGAGAGTCTATAAAGTGGATGTGAGCAGGTTAAGTATTTGTAATATTATGGAGTTTCCACAATGCTCTCAGAAGTTCTGCAACCAATGGGTTTTTAAAGCAGGGATGTTTAATTGTTAGACTAATGAATGGCAGATCTGATATTTTGATGTTGTTGCACATACAGTAGTTTGCTTTATTTCTAACCATGAACCATCTGTCTAAATGGATTTTATTCACTTACGAATATACTACAGCTGGTTGGTGTGTAGATGTTGTTTAAAGGGTTTTTATGTTGCAACATTGCAACATATTGCTGTTGGCTCTCACTGTTGGCTCTCACTTAAGATTTTTTGTTTAAGATTGTTTGTATAAGAAGTGCTCTGTGTGGCCAGTTTGTGCAGGTAATATGCTATTAGTTGGTTTCAGGTGTTTATTTTTGGAGCTAGTTTCTGATCCCAAGGTGTCAGTTGAAGGAAGAATTTAAGGTGGTAATAATCGAGTGTGTGGTCATTGCAGCAATCACTGTTGGTGTCTTCCATTTGTTTACACTTTCTACTTTTTTACCTTCTGATTAAGGTAAGCTTCTTGATTAAGTATACTTTCTGTTTCAGCTTGTGTTAAATATAGTTGGTTGTGCAGTTATGAGAAACCCTGGTCCGGCTTATCCCACCCTGAACAACAGCAAATCGTTTTTCATGTGGCCGCCCAGCCCATACGATGTATTCGTATTTTACCGCTGCACCACCTGAGCAGCAGAATCTGTGAGTTTTAATTACTTCAACCTAAGTGTATGAAAACGTATTAAGTCAAGTGAAGTAAAGCAGGAGAATGAAAGTTAGCATGTATAAAACAGAGCACGTACATGATTAAGCAGGAAAAGATGAAGTTGCAAGGAGATGATGGTAGATTAGTTTAACCCTTGTGTTGTTATTTTTGTTATCTTTTACCTGACAGGTCAAAATCACTTACACACCGCAGCATAAAAAATAATTGTGTGATACTGATTGAGCATCTTCCTCCACAACTCCACACATGACACAAGTTTACAGACAATATAGAACAATTTCATACAAAATAAACAACATTTCAGACAAAATGAACATCTCTTAAAGGCATTGTTTATTAACGGGAAAATGCAGTCAGAGGCTATAAAGGTGCTGCTGGTGACAATAAAGCCAGATCTCTCTCTCTCTGCTGAAGTCATGAGTGCACATTTCAGGTTGTAGATCAGATTTTTTCAGATGTCCAAGAGGAACAAGAAAACAATGACTTTGAAGAGGAGCTATCTGAAAAAGAATATGGGGAAGGATACAACCCAAAGCGTGATGCATCATCTTCAGATTAAGAAAAAGCTGAAAAAGACATGTCAAAAAACTGCAAAATAACATGGTCCTTGCCAACAGTGGTAGCCTAGTGGGTAGAGCTTTGGGCTATCAACTAAAAGGTTGAGAGTCCGAATGCCAGCTCTGCCATGCCGCCACTGTTAGGCTCTTAACCCTTTCTGCTCCAGGGGTACAACAAAATTCTTTTTCGTGTATTCCAGTTTGCGAAAAAGAATTCTGTTGTACTAGACACACGTATATGTGTAACTGGCAAATAAAGGAATTCTATTAAATCAGCTATGGTAGTATGGCAGCAAAAATGTCATTATGTCATATGCAGTTGCACATGCCCAGGACATTGCTTTAACATTCTAGATGTTCATCATTGTTGCAATGTAAGTCATTTTCACTGTTCATATTATTATGAATTGCTGTAATTTTATTGATATGTATGATTGTTTTTTGTGACACTTATATTATTCAATGATAGTAATATCTTCTGTCAAAAGGTCACTGTTTTTTTTCCAACAGTATATACCGAGCAAGCCAGTATGACATCAAGATATGGGTGGTCTATGACCCACAATCGAGCTACCCTGCAACAATGTGAAGAAAGCCCCCCCAAGTTTCTTACCTCTCAAAGAGGAACAAGAATGTGGTCCTCCTGAGCATAATGCACAAAACAGCTGTGATCAGTAATAGTGAAGACAAAAAGCCAGCCATTATCCTACACTATAACCATGACAAAGGACACATGAACAACCTGGACATGGTGATCGGAACTTACAGCTGCAGGAGGATGTCTGTCCGCTGGCCCCTGGTCATCTTCTATAACATAATTTTGTCCTCATACATTCAAAGAAGGCAGTATCTTCCCCATACAGCAGGAGAAGATGCCGATTCTGCCCTCAAACAAGGGTTGTAAAATAAATACTATGTGCTGCACATGTAAGAAATACATCTGCAGGTTATGCAGACATACTTGATTACTGTCCTAAATGTGCTAATTAGAGTTGATTGATTTATGTTCTTCATATTTTGTTTTGTATCAATTATTTTATTCTCATTTATTGTTGTTGTTGTTTATACACCTTGATAGTGGGGCAATTACTTAAAAAGGGGAGAAACTAGTACTATTGTAGTTCAGTTCCCCATTGAACATAGTATATAAGAATATATTACAATGTTGCCAAAAGGAAATCATTAACTGTCACATCTTCAAATCATGTCTTGTTTGTACTTATCACTTTGTAACATTTTTGAACAAAATCATGTTTGTACAAATGATCAGTTATGTAAGATAAAAAAAAAAAAAAAAGCTGCGATGTACTGCTGCTGTCCTCGGACTCGTCGTACTGGATGCTAAACCACCTGCACGTAACCAGATCCTGGACAGAGTTTGTCTCTGATTGGCTGTGTCCTCTGCTCTCTTAGTCTGTTGAAAAAACGTGGGATACCCGTTCTCGGCAGTGAAGTAGAAAAGGAAGTGAAAGTGAAAGTTCTGAGTTCTTCATCCTGCGTGCTCAGTGAGGTCACATTGCAGTTCACGCAGTCCAGAATTCACTAACCTCATCAGTTTTTGAGTTATTTCGGTTCCGTTCACAGAGTCAGCTTGATGTTTTCCAGTTTCTAAGTATTTCAAGTTGCTTCAGGCAGCGGACCTCCTGTTATCTGTGGGTTCTGAGTTACAGTCGTGTCTACCTCTTGACTGTGACTACCTCCAATCCCTGGCTGTGTGGATTATACCAAGATAGTTTCCTTTGTTTACTGGCCTGTGACAGCTAAAACTGCCCAGTGTTCCTATCATGACTATCAGATACTCATTCAGTGAACTCTATGCCCTTCAAAGCACTAAATATAATATCCGGGATTACTTACTGAAGCATCGGCACCTTGGCATTTTGCGTAGGCCTAAATATTTCCATCGAGGTTCTGGTCGAACTTTGGTTCGACCAGAACAGCACTCCAACAACATTTCCTCTATATGAAAGCTGCATCGGCGTGATGTCTTCATAGTGACTGCTGGCTCCAGTCGCATTTGCAGTCGGACTCTGCGCTGTATACCAGCAACGCAACTGTCCCCAACAAGTCGTGGTGTAAATGTTAAATGTGTTCTGTTCAATGTTCGCTCTTTTAACAAGGCTACGTTTATTGCAGACGATATCTTGGACCACAACATTGACGTTCTGTGTCTGACTGAAATTTGGCAACAGCCAAATGATTACTTTGCCTTGAACCAAACTCTGACTGTGAACTATCAATATGTGGACAAACCATGCTCAGCTGGCCGTGGTGGAGGACTTGCTGTAGTGTACCTATCTGAGTTAAGAGTCAGAACTGTTCCAGTTTCACACGTCATCTATGGAATATTGAATAATGAGTAGCGGTCGTGTAGCAGAAATAAGCAAGGCTAGGCATTAGCCTTGCTTATTTCTGCTACACGACCGCTACTCATTATTCTTATTTATCGTCCACCTAAAATATCTCCTGTTTTTATTTCTGAGCTTTCTGAGTTACTCACCTCTCTTAGTCCTCTCTGCTCTGACCTGATATTAATATTCATGTTGATTCTGGTAATTGTCCACTTGATATTGAATTTCTGAACTTACTCCAGTAACATGATGTCACGCAGTATGTCGATATTCCTACTCGTTGTAAAGGTCACATATTGGACATTGTCTGTGCTACTGGTATCTTAATATTACTGGTGTTGATCTGTGTATATCTGATCATAAGGCTGTTTTCTTTGATCTTCTTTTACCATGTCATCAGCAAGGGCATTGCAAACAACGGCAGTTCGCTTTTAGGAACTTAGACCTTAGTCCTACTGTACTTATGGACAAGCTTATACAAGTTTCCATACCTGAATTCACGAATTAGTGGAGTGAATCCATTCTTAGTGGCCCACTATGATAACACACTCTCCTCCATCTTGCAGCAATTGCCACCTCTCAGAACACGTACTGTTACATTTTCACATCCGTCTCCTTGGTACACATTGGAACTGCACAAACTGAAAGCTGCTGGTCGCCAGCTAGAGCGCCGTTGGAAGAGAATTGGCTTGACGGTCCATGCCCTTGCTTATAAAGAACATGTTTCATATTACAAAGAGCATTTGAGCCTATCTCAGCTTCATTGACTCCTCATTCACCATCTGCAAAGTTTAATGGCAATGACTTGTCTCACAGATAATCAAGTCATCTAGAGCCGCCACATGGCAGCTAGATCCCATACCAACACACTGGGTGAAAGCCTGTCTGAAGTCAGTCTGTTCTCTCATCACCCACACGGTTAATGTATCACTGAGTTCTGGTTTGGTCCCAGATTGTCTAAAACTGGCTCCCATTACTCCAGTGCTCAAGAAGAGTGATTTAAACCCTGAGAACCTGGCTAACTACAGGTCAATCTCTAAACCCCTCTTTCTTTTGAAAATAATAGAATGGACTGTAGCTGTCCAGCTAACAGATCATATCCAATCTAATGATCTGTTCGAGGTGTTCCAATTTTGCTTCAGAAGTAATCACAGTACTGAACAGCGGCTCCTCTCAGGGGGGGCAATTGTTGCGATGATGGCCAAGGTGACCCGTTCAATGGGTGAATTAAAGCTTAAATATTTAACATCTTAAGTCATCTGTCAGTTTGCACTCACAAATAACTTTGAACATAGAGAGAGACCAGCTTTACCATTAATCATAAAATTAAGTAAAGCCTTCACACTAACAACTTAATTCAGTCTTCATCAGATAGCATTTTATTTTAGGTGCAGCAGATCCAGAATAAAGATTGGCATCAGTAGATTATAGATACTTGCTTTATATTTAAATTTGGTCTGGGTGGCCCTAATTCTTTAGTTGCTAATTTATCCTGATTACTATGACGACTAAATGGCATTTCCCTTAATAACTTGATGGAGTTGCTCCGAACTGAGGTAATGGTAGTCATGGTGACGAGATCGCTGCACCAGGTTACGTGTGACGCAAGCACGTAAGTGCTTCCCTCCCGGAACCTATACAGATTGTATTGCAGTGCCTACAGTTTGAAAAAAAAGTGCCTTAACATGAGAGTCTATGAGAGCAATCTGGGCGAGATTTTAATCAGACTGAAATCGGCCAAAAGGGGCGGTACTGTACGGAACACAACTCGACGCTGATTGGACTACGATATTCAGGGGCAAGACAGACTGTCCAGAACAGTCACAGCCAGTTTAACACTGGTTGAATGTGATAGAAAAATTTCTTCCCTTTCGCCTTTGGTGGTGTGTCGCCCGATCGCCCTAAGGAACGAGCCTCCCATGGTACTGAAACAGTACTCAGGGTAGTAAATGATCTTTTATTAGCAGCTGACAGAGGACTGGTGAACCTACTTGTTCTACGGGATCTTACTTCAGCCTTTGATACAGTATGCCACAGCCTGCTACTGTCTCAGCTCGAGATCTTGGTTGGTGTCTCTGGGACTGTACTTGCATGGTTTAATTCATATCTCACTGAGAGCAGTTTGTTTCTGTTGGGGTTTTTAGATCTGACCTGTGCTGTCTGCATTGTGGTGTCCCTCAAGGTTCAGTGCTCGGCCCTCTGCTTTTTATACTGTACATGCTCCCCCTTGGGCTGCAGTTTCATTGTTTTGCAGATGATATACAGATCTACATTTGCACTAAACCATCACAACCAAGGTCTACCACCCAAGGTTTTGTCTCACTGTTTAGCAAATGTGAGGACATGGTTACAGGAGAACTTTTTAAGCCTGAACAGTGGCAAGTCAGAAGCCCTCCTAATTGCTTCCCCAGGTACCATTAAAAGATGAGTAGCACTGTTTTTTCTTTTCCTGGTTTCATTGTTTTCTCCTCTACACAGATCCAAAATCTGGGAGTAATTTTTGACTCCTCTCTCTCATTCGAATCTCATATCAAAAATATTTGTAAGACAGTTTTCTTTCATTTAAAAAACATTGCTCAGCTCCGCCCTTTTCTCTCTCACGCTGCTGCTGAGACCATCATCCATGCCTTTGTCACATCCCAAATTGACTATTGTAACGCCATGCTGTATGGCCTTCCTGCTAGGGTTCTGAACAAGCTGCAGTATGTCCAAAACTCAGCTGGCAGAATTTGAACAAATACTAGATCCTGGGAGCACATTAGTCCAACTCTGAGACAACTTCATTGGCTCCCAGTACAGTATCGCATCCAATATAAATGGCGATGGTTTTTAAATCGATGCATGGCCTCGCCCCACCATACAGTTTGCTCCAACCATACTCTTCATCATGCACTCTCTGCTCATCTGATTCACATCTGCTTACATTACCAGCCTCCAAACTCCGTACTGTTGGCGATTGGGCATTCAGTATTGCTGGCCCAAAACTCTGTAACAGTCTTTTTTCAGTGCTGCGTGCCTGTACATCTGCCACTGTCTTCAAAACCAGCCTAAAAACACACCTATTTCAGATAGCTTTTGGGTGAACACAAAGTTGTATTTTATCCTTATTCATTTACTTTTTTCATTTAGAAATATTTTAATTATTTTCCTACCGATATTAAATTTTATACCTTCATCTTTTAGATAAAACATTTTCTTTTTACTACTTATCCATCTCATCATGTCTTAATTTACCTGTATCTTAATTAGTTGTTTTTTTGTCTTTGTATTTTATTATTTTTATTGTAAAGTGTCCTTGGGTGTCTTGAAAGGTGCTTATTAAATAAAATATTATTATTATTGAGACTTTACCATTGGCTACGGTAAAGTTTTCAATCTGCTGTTTTAATTTGGCTTTGTCTCGAAATTCTGTCCATGTTCGTGCGCATTGTGTTGCCCTTTTGTGGTCCATATCTGTATGTCTTCTGAGACGAAGAATAAGGGGGCATCACTGTGATCGAGGACACCGGAATTTCAGCTGTCGTTGGCAGAGGTACTTAGCGGCATGCGACAGGCACTGACATTTAACTTCCCCTCTGAACAGGGCCAACTCGGAGAACCAACGGACGTAAGGTGATCCAGTTATGGCCTCTCTCCCTTACTGCGTACACATGCTTATCATGGAGGTGACTGTCTGTCTGTGTTATTACCATGATATATGTTATGTTTTAGCATTCAATAAACATTATAACCGTATCAAACTTGGTGCTGTGAGTTTGATTCCCAGGTGAGAGTAATTATTTCTTTTATCAGAATATCAGTCCATCAGGAAAGTGACTGGTTTGTTGTAAATTTTGGCACTGGTAATCGCTTAATTACCAGTGGTGCTCCGTGGTTGATTGTTGACTATTGATTGATTAACTGTTTAATTAATTAATAAATTGGTTACCATATTCTTAAGAGAAATAAACATTTTAATCAGAATAACACCATACACAGTAATGTTCCTTTGTAGGCAAAGAAATTAATGTATATGTAACAACAGCAGGAATAACTATTTTAATCAACGCTAAATAACTTATTAGTACAAGATATTAAAAAAATTAAGGTAAATATGGTTTTAAAGACAAGGTAATAAACAGTGTATAAAGGAGGTACCCTCATTTCACACTACATGGTTTTATACAAAATATTATAAGGCAATGAAAACACAAGAGCACAACAAAGAAACATTTTTAACTCTTTTTTTTGCATTGTTTCCTCTTTTTTTCCCAATCTAGTCCTATCCACTTCCCCCAGTTTTAAATTCCTCTGCCACCACCCACATAAGAAGTCCTGAAGAATATTACTGGCCCCTATGACATGCATGCAGTTGCCAACTAAACAGAAATAGGGGCCTCACAGAGAGCAGTACAGAGTCGCTTACTTCTATCTGTGAATCAACCATCTTTTATGGAGGCACCTGGCCAGCAGGCAGAAACCACGGTTGCAACAGCAATGAGGAACATCTTCAATCCTCCATACCTTTGACACAACCACTTGTGTCTGTGTGGGCACCCAGCTGGTCAGTAACACAGCTGAGATTCTCGAGATTGAAATTACATAGTTGTACTAACAGAGTGCCTAAAACTGTTTTAAGGAATATTTCATTAAAGAAAACAGTTAGGCAAACTATAAAGCATGAAAATTTTACCTTAAAAAACTTAATAACTAGTTGTGCAATTCTCAGATAGACCAGTTTCTTACACTTTCTGATAACTGAAGATCTGGTTTTTTTCATCATTGTGAGAGCATTTTGGCCCAATCTGTTTTTGCGAAATTTAGGTTTTCTAGCACAGGTTGCATATTTTAATGGGGTTTAAGGCAAGACATAGGCTATGACACGCTATGCTACTCAAAAAAAATTAATTCTGTTTTCCAATGCAGACTTGTTTTTGTGTTTCAAATTTGGCATAATCCAACTGTGCTAGAGCTTTAGATCATGGATGATATCTACACACTCTTCTTCAGTAACAGAAAGCACAATTCATGATTCAAGTTGCCCAAGCCCTAAAGCAGCAAAGCATTCCCACACTGTCACACTTCCACCACCATGTTTCAGTTATGGTATAGTACTGTTAATGTGGCATGCGCTTTACACCAGATCAAATGACCCATGTGTTTTAAAAAGTTTTACTTTTGACTAAACAGTCCACAGTTCATTAGTCCAAACTCCCGGCTATTAGGTTTTTTTTTTACCTTACGACTCTCCCATGGATATCATTTTGGCCTCTCTCCCTCTCTCTAATAGTAGAATAAAGAATGTTGGGACAATCAAGCCTTACAGTTCCTTAGATGTTCATCTATGTTTTTTAGATCTTAGCTATGGCTTGGAAATTCCTTTCAGACTGATAATATTGTAATAAATGATCTCAGCTTTTACTAAACTAATTTAAGTGTGATGCTTGTTGATGATATTTAGATTAATATTTTTTAGATTCATAATTAGGTTCATATCTTATTAAACTCAGTAACAAATTAACTTCACTCATTCACACTTAGGAGCGATTTAGAGCCAATCCATCTGCTGTCATGTTATTCAGAGGTACACTGTAAAAAAAAATAGCGTAAAAAAACGGTATTTTTCTGGCAGCAGGGGCGCCAGAGAATGCCTGTAAAAAAATTGAAAAATACTGTAAAATTTAAAACGGAGATAAACTGTAAAAAAACGGTAATTATATTTACCATAATTAACATCTATCACTGTAATTTTACAGGAAATTGTCCTATATTTTCATGAAATCTTCTATTTTTAACATATATTAATTGTTAGAACAGTGTCATACACCTCTAAAAAACAGAATAATTCTCTTTATAAATGATAAAGAAAAGTTTAAGTACAGATATATTCTACTGTTATCACAAGAAATTAGCATATAAAACAAAAAAAACCATGTAATTTTACTTAGCAAAAGCCCAATTTTAAATTAACTGTCAGAGGTATTGCAAAAATTATCTGTTAAATTGTCTTTTTTTATTATTGAAATACATTAATAAACTGTCAAAATAAAAGCATTTTTCCCTAAAACATGTTACCTGTAGTTTTAAATTGTTTTTCTTCATTTAAAAATATAAGCTCAAAAAAATTAGAAGTAGGTTAAGATTTGTCTGCATAACACTTTAAATTACTGTGAAATTTTGCAGCTCTTACATGTTATATAGAACTTTAGAACATATACAGAACTTGCAGTATGAAAATGCAGTATATAAATAACTTTTGTTAAATTCAGCATCAAAATGGATCAAAATCCACCACAGTTCAGCTATTTTTGACCCAAATAATTTTCACACAAATGAACAGTAAGTGTAGAAACGAGGTAATGTTATATATTTAATGTTATGGCTGATCAGTGTAAGAATCAGACGTCTTTAACACAATACAGCATACAATACAATACAATAAGTGCAATCAGAATTCATTTAAATGGAAAATGTTTAACAAAGCACCATACAGTTAAGTGAAATGTCTACAAAACATGAAACACGTATAAATCTGAATTATGTACAAAACACAGTACCAACATTGAAGTTTTCAGAAAGTGCAACCACAGTGGGATTCGATAAACAGTACATCACAAGTGTAATACTCAGTATGGACTACATCTCACTGAACAGCTTGGTATTTAGTAATTGAGCTTCATGACAGTTTGTTAGCATCTAGTTCCAGAAACAAACAGTTTTGGAGTACATCAAAAGTGTATCTGAATGTAGGAGGGTAACTCAAGTTCTAAATCATAAGGTTATAAATATACAGTGTATCACAAAAGTGAGTACACCCCTCACATTTCTGCAGATATTTAATTATATCTTTTCATGGGACAACACTGACAAAATGACACTTTGACACAATGAAAAGTAGTCTGTGTGCAGCTTATATAACAGTGTAAATTTATTCTTCCCTCAAAATAACTCAATATACAGTCATTAATGTCTAAACCACCGGCAACAAAAGTGAGTACACCCCTTAGTGAAAGTTCCTGAAGTGTCAATATTTTGTGTGGCCACCATTATTTCCCAGAACTGCCTTAACTCTCCTGGGCATGGAGTTTACCAGAGCTTCACAGGTTGCCACTGGAATGCTTTTCCACTCCTCCATGACGACATCACGGAGCTGGCGGATATTTGAGACTTTGCGCTCCTCCACCTTCCGCTTGAGGATGCCCCAAAGATGTTCTATTGGGTTTAGGTCTGGAGACATGCTTGGCCAGTCCATCACCTTTACCCTCAGCCTCTTCAATAAAGCAGTGGTCGTCTTAGAGGTGTGTTTGGGGTCATTATCATGCTGGAACACTGCCCTGCGACCCAGTTTCCGGAGGGAGGGGATCATGCTCTGCTCAGTATTTCACAGTACATATTGGAGTTCATGTGTCCCTCAATGAAATGTAACTCCCCAACACCTGCTGCACTCATGCAGCCCCAGACCATGGCATTCCCACCACCATGCTTGACTGTAGGCATGACACACTTATCTTTGTACTCCTGACCTGATTGCCGCCACACATGCTTGAGACCATCTGAACCAAACAAATTAATCTTGGTCTCATCAGACCATAGGACATGGTTCCAGTAATCCATGTCCTTTGTTGACATGTCTTCAACAAACTGTTTGCGGGCTTTCTTGTGTAGAGACTTCAGAAGAGGCTTCCTTCTGGGGTGACAGCCATGCAGACCAATTTGATGTAGTGTGCAGCGTATGGTCTGAGCACTGACAGGCTGACCCCCCACCTTTTCAATCTCTGCAGCAATGCTGACAGCACTCCTGCGCCTATCTTTCAAAGACAGCAGTTGGATGTGACGCTGAGCACGTGCACTCAGCTTCTTTGGACGACCAACGCGAGGTCTGTTCTGAGTGGACCCTGCTCTTTTAAAACGCTGGATGATCTTGGCCACTGTGCTGCAGCTCAGTTTCAGGGTGTTGGCAATCTTCTTGTAGCCTTGGCCATCTTCATGTAGCGCAACAATTCGTCTTTTAAGATCCTCAGAGAGTTCTTTGCCATGAGGTGCCATATTGGAACTTTCAGTGACCAGTATGAGAGAGTGTGAGAGCTGTACTACTAAATTGAACACACCTGCTCCCTATGCACACCTGAGACCTAGTAACACTAACAAATCACATGACATTTTGGAGGGAAAATGACAAGCAGTGCTCAATTTGGACATTTAGGGGTGTAGTCTCTTAGGGGTGTACTCACTTTTGTTGCCGGTGGTTTAGACATTAATGGCTGTATATTGAGTTATTTTGAGGGAAGAATAAATTTACACTGTTATATAAGCTGCACACAGACTACTTTTCATTGTGTCAAAGTGTCATTTTGTCAGTGTTGTCCCATGAAAAGATATACTTAAATATCTGCAGAAATGTGAGGGGTGTACTCACTTTTGTGATACACTGTATAAGGCATAAATCAGCCCGAACTGCAAAGGCAAGGAACACACTGCCCAAGAACCACACCACCTTCTAATACCACTCCAGTATTGGCAGGGGGTCCATGGCTTCAGCTCCCTCAACTCTAGTCACACAGATCCCCAGAACAGTCTCCTCAATCCCCCGTTCAGTTGCAGCCATATCACCATCCTACAATGGAACAGAGGATGAAAAAATCACTTTCTTGAACTTAACAGTACACAAATATCCATTTAGGACTTAACATATCTCACTTTAACCTTTATTTCAACTCAGACGTAAAAGATGGGGTGGTTGCTGTAACAACTCAGAGGAAACTTGTGCTTACCTTCACCCTCCTAGCGCTGATGGTATTGCGTGATTGGGGGAATCCTAAACTGTAGATGAAATTGGATACTATTAAAATGATATATAAATAAAAAATTACTAAAGAAAACTAAAGGAAATCAAAATCAGCAAGACAAATATTTATAAAGAAATTACCAGCTTAAAAAAGAAGACATAAAATACATAAAACTAAAAAGTAAGTAAAAGAACCAAACAGAATAAATAATAAGAATTTCCACATTTTTTCTTCTTCACTTAATCTAAACTTAACTCAGTGTTCAGTCAAAAGTAGCTCAATATTCTTCAATTTAGCATAAAATGTAGAAAAAAAAATTACCAGTAAAAGGTCAGTCCAACTGCAACTACACATTTCCAACCATCTGTAAACAGAAGATACAAGACATCAGTTGTTTTGTTGTAAATAACTAAAATATTATTTCTATAGTAAAGACTTTAACATTACAAATTCATTGATTATCCAACACTGATCACATGTGTGTGCTTTCCAGGATAACAGTCACAAAACTCAGGTTTGTAATGATACTAACGTTACAGAATCACTTTGTTTTAGTTTGTGCAGAACGTGAGCGCCAAACGAAAAGCATGAAGTTCCCCTCAGGCTCGAGCTGCCTGCTCACATCTTAGCTAGCTAGCTAGGTTTTGTCCATGTTTTTTAATGCACTGGCACAGCAAATATTACACATCTTTTTATTTTCTACCTTCTTCTAATATATTTCTGCATTAAGTAATTTAAGCCATTTTTACCTTTCGGGAAAGAATCTTACTGCCACAAGTTGAGAATACTGGCTGTTGAACTTGACTAGCTTAGCACTAGCTAGCACCACGGCAATGCAACGTTATCACACACAGCGCACCCGGACTTAATATACAGTCAGCCAACGGCAATCTATTCAAATCTGCCTCAAGACTTCAATATTATTCACAGAATCCCTGGAAAGATGTTAATAAATAAATCACTATAAGCAGGTCCGCCGTTAGCATTAGCACGCGCGAATTAGCGTTAGCATTTTTAAACAAATAAAGCATGTACAGCAATAAAACTTGAATATTATTCAACTAAAGAGCTATATTAAACAATATAATAAGATAAACATCATGATTAGCATGCAATTAGACATATGGAAAAAGATTTTGTAAAGCTTCACATTACCTGAGATGCCATTGAAACACAATGTGCCTTCACGATGTATTGCGTAATCCCCGGTGCGTCATATCCGGTTTCACCTGATAAACTTATTGCATTAAGTAGTTCCAGGGAAATAAAGCAACTAAGTTAAGTTAACTAATAAACACAATGCAGTCATGTTTAAATCTAAAATGTAATTGATTTGTGTCACACCAGCATATATTCTTTATGCAAAACCAACAGGCACTCAAAAGTGTGTAACTGGTAAATTAGAGCATCATTTTATATCTGTGGTGCTCTGGTTGGAATGTGCACCCAACATGTTGCACAGATGAACTGTAATACATTTTTCCTGTGAATGTGGGGATGGGTAAATTATGCTTGATTTAAATATTATAAATGTGAGAATAAATCACAGTTAATAACGTTTTAAATTTGACTATGGTTTTACACAGTTTGTATAAATGCACTTATTTAACAATTCAATCTTTAAATTAATACAAATGCATAAATAAAGTAAAAGTTAAAATCTGTTTAAATTGTATTGTTGCCTGTCTAATAAGGTAGGCAATACCTTTGTTTTTCCAATTTATGTATGTAAAGTAGTGGTTAAGAAATGCAAAATTACTAAATATTTCTTTCTTTGATCACATATTTTTTTTGCAATTGTACATTTTTAAATGCATTATTAACAGTATTTTTATTTATTTGACAGTGATATATCGGCATAACAAAAGTTTTTTTTTTTGAAAATTACAGAAGATTCTGCTATTTTTGTCAATGAAGATTACTTTATTTTTACAGTTAGTTTTGTTAAAAGTGTCATCTAAAAACTGTTAAAAAACAGATTTTTTATGTATTTCATTTATACAGATTTTTTATGGTAAATCACATGACACTTTTCAATATACAGTTTATTCTTGTAATTTTACAAAAAAATTCTGTCTTTTATAAATACAGGGAAAAACTGTAAAAATGTACTGGGAAAACCTGTAAAAAAATGTTTATTTTTTACAGTGTAGAAGAAAGCCACCAAAACACATAAAGAACATGTCAAAATATTTTATAGACAGTGACAGGCACAGACACACCCAAATTCCATTATAGGGTCCCATTTTAAACCACTGAAAATTCCAGGTCCAAGGGCCCATGTTGCTATGCAGCACCAACCAGCTATGGCACTGTGGCAACCTAATAGCAGTAATAATAATGATAAAAATAATAATAACAAACATAATATTAATAGTAAGCATCATCATCACAAACAGTAATATTACATAATGTATTTTAAAGGTGAAAATAAAAATGTATTAAAATTAGACACCTCTTTGCTACATGAAAAGAACACCAATTTCACATTACAACTGTTTATAAAATGTCTTTAAAACGTGTCAGCATTTATCAACCCTAAAAATTTTTTAATTATTTAAATCTGAATTATATTTTTTCTTTTTCGTTTGATGAAGAAACCATTTCATATAAATTAGTCAGGACCAATACAAACTCCTGGAGAACAGACGACGCTGGAATTCACAGTAATTGGAGTAAAGACACAAGGTTCAGTACACTGGAACTATTTATCTTTTTCCTTTTCTGGGTCTTAGCAATGTTCCTAAGAACTGATAATTATATCTGGGGCCTCAGCTGGCAGTCTGGTTAGATGCTTGATGTTTGACTAGCTCCATAACATTTGTAACTGAAAGACATTTTGAGGCTGTGAGTTGCTGCATAGTAAGTAGGTCTCTCAGGTAACTGGTAGTTGCCATGCTGAAAGAAAAGAAAAAAAGTAGTTCATTTTCACATTAATTTTTCCAACTGATTTGGTCTGTCTTTGCACAGGAACTGCCAAATAAAAAATTTTAGTAAACAAATGCAGTTAAAATAGCAAAGCAATTAACATTGCATACCAAAAATAGAACACATTGATAAAGGATGAGAGTCATCACAGTCTTCATCAGAAAATGTGTTTTGCTTTAAACTGATACACTATAGAAAATAATAAGTACATAGGTCCATATTTGAGGAAGTGTATACATGATCCAAAGACTTCATTAAAACCTAACAGGGTCTCTTCTATTATGCCCCCAGGGTACATAGTGCATAATAGCCACTGTGGCAAAGCACTATGCCTGTCTCATTATGTCTTACACAAACAGCTGTATGGCATAAACATGGCTCCACTACAAGCATAAATCTCTTCTGTCTTCTGTTACAAAACACATTAACTGCCTGTATTCTGAAGTCTATACTTCAGTCTATTTTGTGATGTTAAAGAAACTGTTTACATGGCTTTGTTAAGGTTACCAGTTTTTAAGCCCCGCCGGTGTCAAGTTGCTACTGTTGGCCGTCAACCCTTATTTGCTCAAACTGTATTCAGACATAAACTTAAGTCACTTAGGATTAAAGCATTTGCTTAATGCTGTAAATAAATGTAGCAGATGATCTCATTTAGAGTGACTTAAATGCTTTCTCAGTATACATATTCTTACTAGTAAATGACCATCTGAAAACACAAATCTGCTGAAGCCCTGTTAGGGACAGTGTTAGCCTGGTGGGTAGGGCTTTGGGCTGTCAACTGAAAGGTTGAGAGTTTGAATCCCAGCTCTGCCATGCAGCCACTTAAGGGCCCTTGAACAAGGCCCCTAACCCTCTCTGCTCCAGGGGCACCGTACAGTGGCTGACCCTGTGCACTGACTCCAGCTTCCAAACAACCTCGGATATGCGAAGAAATAATTTCGTTGTTCTGTACATCTGTAAATGTATATATGACAAATAAAGGCATTCTATTCTATTCTATTAGAACAATGACATATGAGTAAAACAAAGGGCTTTTATTTCTGTTTTGTGTTTTTTATAAAAATTGACAATGAGACATTGGTAAATGCAAGGTTAGTTTCCATTACATTTCCAAGTACTTAGTAGAGGTGGGATATACACATATCAATGCATTTGTTCACATCCACAATTATCTTTGTATCAACCATTTTCCTTCTATGGCTAGGTGACTTGGGCAGTATTTTAAAGTCTATAGAATTTACCTATATTAAATAAACCCAAAATATAAACGTACAACCCCAAATCAGAAAAAGTTGGGACAGCACAGAAAATGCAAAAAAACAAAAAAAAAACACAGAGTTTCTAAGATTTACTTTGACTTTTATTTCCTTGCAGACAGTATGAACCTGAGATATTTCATGTTTTGTTTGGTCAACTTCATTTTATTTATTAATAAACATCCATTCCTGCTATCAGGCCTGCAACAAATTTCCAAAAAAGTTGGAACAGTAAAGCATTTACCATTCTGTAAGGTTGCCATTCCTTTTCACCACACTTAAAAGATGTTTTGGCACCAATAATACCAAGCAATTTAGTATTTCAGGTTTTATTTAGTCCCATTCTTCCTGCAAACATGTTTAAGATGTGCAACAGTACAGGGTCGTTGTTGTCGCATTTTTCATTTCATAATTCACCACACATTCTCTGTTGGGGGCAGGTCAGGACTGCAGGTAGGCCAGTCCATTACCCATACCCTCTTCTTCTGCAGCCATGCCTTTGTAATGTGTGCAGCATTTGGTTACACATTGTCTTGTTGAAAAATGCATGGACGTCCCTGGAAAAGATGACATCTTCAAAGCAGCATATGTTGCTCTAAGATCTTAATGTACTTTTCTACATTAATGCTGCCATCACAGAAGTGTAAATGACCTTTGCCAAGGGCACTGACACAGCCCCATACCATGACAGACCCTGGCTTTTGGACTTGTTGCTGATAACAGTCTGGATGGTCCTTTTCGTCTTTGGTCTAGAGAACATGGCATCCATTTTTTCCCCAAAAAAAACCTGGAATGCTGATTCATCTGACCACAATACACGTTTCCACTGTGTGATGGTCCATCCTAGATGCCTCCGAGCCAAGAGAAGTAGACGCTGCTTCTGGACATGGCATTTGTGCATGTAACTCCGTATTGTAGTGCCTGACAAAGGTTTGCCAGAGTAATCCCCTGCCCATGTGGTTATATTAGCTATTGTTAAGTAGTGGTTCTTGATGCAGTGTCGAAGGGATCGAAGGTCATGGGCGTTCAGCTTAAGCTTGCGCCCTTGGCCTTTACGCACTAAAAGTCCTCCCGATTCCCTAAACCATTTAATGATATTATGCACATTTAGAGGGAGAAATATGCAAATCCCTTCCAATCTATCTTTGAGGTACATTGTTTTTAAACATTTTAATAATTTTCACACGCATTTGTTGACAAACAGGAGATTCTCTGGCCATCAAATACTCAGCCTTTCCTGGATGCTGCGTTTGTACCAAATCATGATTACAATCACCTGTTGACATCACCTGTTTGGAATCACATCATTATTTAGTTTTTTCACCTCATTACTAGCCTTAAACTGCCCCGTCCCAACTTTTTTTGGAATGTGTTGCAGGCCTGAAATGCAGGAATGAGGTACCTTGAAACTCAACGTCAGTTGGTTCTGGGAGTGGTGTTGAGTTTAAAAGGCGAGTTTTAAGGTATTTTTTTTACCATAAGGATGTATGGGAAACCTGTCCTGTAGAACTGCATATATTTTAGGCTAATGTAAAACAATGGGGTTGTTTTTGACACTTATACACTGAAAATAACACAAAAATTATATAAATACTGAAATACAATTGAATGTTGCCAGATTGTTATCAGTGAAAGATGGGGGTGCATCAGTACCTTGGGATTTATAAGAGACATACACTGCCTGGCCAAAAAAAAAGGTCACCACCTGGATTTAACTAAGCAAATAGGTAAGAGCCTCCCATTGGATGCATGATACTGCATGGGTGATTATGTTTCAGTTATTTAACCCTAACTGATGCAGTGAGTAGCTTCTCATTTGTTAAACAACCATGTCGAAAGACACATCCTGTGGTCATGGAAAAAATGTTAATCTGTTTCAGTAGGGTCAAATTATTGCCATGCATCAAGCAGAGAAAACATCTAAGGAGATTGCTGAAACTACTAAAATCGGGTTGTACTAGTGCCTACCGTACAAGCCTGTGGGGGCAGTGCTATGATCTGGGGTTGCTGCAGTTGGTCAGGTCTAGGTTCAGCAACGTTATGTGCCCAAAGAATGAGGTCAGCTGACTACCTGAATATACTGAACAACCAGGTTATTCCATCAATGGATGTTTTCTTCCCTGATGGCACAGGCATATTCCAAGATGACAATGCCAGGATTCATCAGGCTCAAATTGTGAAAGAGTGGTTCAGGGAGCATGAGACATCATTTTCACACATGGATTGGCCACCACAGAGTCCAGACCTGAACCCCATTGAGAATCTTTGGGATGTGCTGGAGAAAACTTTGCGCAGTGGTCCAAATCTCCCATCATCAATACAAGATCTTGGGGGAAAATGAATGCAATGCCACAGCGAAGCTAAAGGTGGTCCAACGAAATATTAGAGTGTGTGACCTTTTTTTTGGCCAGGCAGTGTATATAACTATTAAGGCAGCTTTCATGGAAGTCCATCGTTATTTTAGCAAGACAATGCCAGGCCTTATACTGCACACACTATAGTGGCGTGGCTTCGTAGACAAAGAGTGCAGGTGTCTGAGCGGCCTGCCTGCAGTCCTATCATAGCTCTAAAATGACTCTAAAATGTCATGTGTGCAAAGAATAGAGTTGCACTGTCCTCCTGCAGCATTTGAGATAGATAGTGCCATTCTTTGATGGGCAAGTTACAGTTTGATTGCTGCTGTACAAAGCAACTGCCTTCATTTGAGTGCAGAAAGGAAAACAGCTTTACTGATATGGATAAAGTGTCACACTGGGGGTGGGACATTTTAATTGAGGTAAATTATATTTTTTAACACTGTACTGTGCTTGTTTTGCAGCCAGCGTAGAAATATACCCTAATACCACAATGGTATTAAAAAAAGCAAAGATGTGCAAGTTCTGTCACATTTACTATACCTCAGTTTTGTACTGTAACTATTAAGACCTTAATTTAATAAAATACCTTCTGAGACATTTTCCGACACCCTGGCCAGTTGTTTATTTAGAGCTGTCACTATCATGCTTGTCACACATACTGATAAAGCTACTACATCTGTGTTCTTTGCTAACCTGTTTTGATTATTTGTGGTTCTTTTTTATACATTTTAAATTTATTCTGTCATCTTGTTTATATTTTACGGAAGCGTATTGCTGCCACACAGTTAAAAAAAAAATACCGTCAGTATGTCGTTATAACGAGAAAGGATGTCGTTATAACGAGAAAAGGATGTCGTTAAAACGAGAAAAGGATGTCGTTATAACGAGAAAAGGATGTCGTTAAAACGAGAAAAGATGTCGTTATAACGAGAAAAGTTCATTACCTCAAATGCTGCACAGCTGATGGAGAGTATCTGCTGATGGAGAGACAGTTTGCACACATGCATGATGCTGTAACTTGTGTAACCTTACAGCTTGTGGTGCCGATCAAGATTCTCCTTTAGGATCAACAATGTCTAAACTTGGTTTAATATTCAACATTTGTCTGACATTCGGCATTCCGATCTAAATAAGTGCTTCAAAAAACACATAAGACCTTCTTATTTGATGATTTCTTACACAAATGAAAATAGTCAACATACTACAAAAACAAGTTTATGTTCAATTTAAGATTACGTCTATTTATCTAAAGAAAGGTTATAATGAAACCGTTTATCCAGCTCCCACTTCATCTAATGAGTTAGGGACCGTCATAAAACTAACTGAGAAACGTAGGAAACATGCACTTATACACACTAATAAATCCATTTAAATCTGGTATGATTTGTATTTTTGGAAATATAATTTGTATATTTGAAATATAAATTTATTACAGATTTATTTATCTTTATTTAAATGTAATGTAAAATAAATACCATGTTATTTCAAAAAATAAGGTTTTTGTAGTAGGTGAGAAACATTGATGTGTTTTTGTAAAAACTGTTTGACATTAATTCATCAAATCATACCAGATTTAAATGGATTTATTAGTGTGTATAAGTGCATGTTTCCTACGTTTCTCAGTTAGTTTTATGACGGTCCCTAACTCGTTAGATGAAGTGGGAGCTGGATAAACGGTTTCATTATAACCTTTCTTTAGATAAATAGACGTAATCTTAAATTGAACATAAACTTGTTTTTGTAGTATGTTGACTATTTTCATTTGTGTAAGAAATCATCAAATAAGAAGGTCTTATGTGTTTTTTGAAGCACTTATTTAGATCGGAATGCCGAATGTCAGACAAATGTTGAATATTAAACCAAGTTTAGATCCTAAAGGAGAATCTTGATCGGCACCACAAGCTGTAAGGTTACACAAGTTACAGCATCATGCATGTGTGCAAACTGTCTCTCCATCAGCAGATACGCTCCATCAGCTGTGCAGCATTTGAGGTAATGAACTTTTCTCGTTATAACGACATCCTTTTCGCGTTATAACGACATCCTTTTCTCGTTTTAACGACATCCTTTTCTCGTTTTAACGACATCCTTTTCTCGTTATAACGACATCCTTTCTCGTTATAACGACATCTTTTCTCGTTATAACGACATACTGACGGTATTTTTATTTTATCTGTGTGGCAGCAATACGCTTCCGTAATATTTATACTACTTCTTGTTTATATTTTAAATTTGTATTCAGTTTATATTGATGTCTTTGACTACTTACTATCTGTGTAGTTTATAATATTTTTTTTTGTCATACATGGGCAGCACACTGGCACAGCTCACATAAACATAATATTTGCCTTTGAATGAATGAACTCGGTCAGTGATGTGTTTTGTATGTTTATCATGTCTCACGTCTATGTGGGTTTCATTAAGGGTTTTCTTTCATCTTCTAAAAACAGAAAAAAGCACTAAATAAAAAATAATAATAAATAATTATAAATAAAAAGCAGAAGGGAAACTGGCTGCTCTAAATTCCTTTTAGGTGTAAGTTAGTAAATTGGTCATTGTGCCATGTCCATGCCATGTGCCTACTGTCTCCGTTTGGTGACAGAGCCACTACAACTACAAATCAATAAAGGAATAAATTAACATAGTTCTTCAGCTACATTTTCATGCTACATTTAAATATAAATTAAGCTATAAGTATAGTCTGTAATTATAAATCGAATCATAGAAAAGCTGCACCCAATTAATGTCAATGAAAGGTATCTGATAAGATTTTGGTACAGTACAGTTGGAATGCACACATCTGGCTAGTCCTCACCTGAATGTTTTAGTGGGAACATTTTACTCTGGAGTAATTTCAGTCTCCTGATGCACCACTACTTTTGTAACAGACATTTCTGGGTGCTGCTCCTTAGCCTCCTTTATGGCCTGGGCCAAAGCCTGTAGAATACAAAAATTAACAAACAGAATAATAAACAGTAACTGGTCACAAGGATGATGTGCTGTTTTACAGGATAAACTTCACAAGCCTAAATCACTATAACAATTGGAAGATTTCTCTCTGTATGCCATAGGGTTCTCTCATCAATTTTCCTTCCATTCTTCCACCACATCCTGAAAGTTAATTGTTCCATGAGTGGCCATCTTCTTGATAACTTTTTAAACTGTTGAAGTCATGATGCCAATGTCTTTAGAAATAATCTTCTACACTTTAGACTGTGTGAGCTTAGTGATAATAGAATTTCTGGTCTGCTCAGACAGCTCTCATCTTTGCCATTGTGAACAAGGAACAGGAAGTAAAACTGGCCTTTTTAATCATAATATTCGCAATTCATAGGCTAATTATAAGTAATACGAGCCTGACAAGGTGGGGACAGGTGACTCTAATTTCTAATTAATCACAGGTTGGTCTGATTTTGTGCCATTGTTCCTGACATTGTTTCCAATTTTGTGTCCTTTTTTCCTGCCAATGTGTTATTTTGTGTCTTGTGCTTTTCTGTATCAACATCTGAGTTTATAAATTATGAGTCTTACATTTTGTACTAAATATTCAGGGTGCCAATAATGTTAAACACAAATGTATGTAATTAGTTCACAACTGCACATGTATTACCAATTTAAAATATCTTTTCTTACTATGTGACACAAAGTACATTCTCCCCCCCCCTTTTCTCCCCCTTTAGCGCATCCAATTGTTCAATTTGCATCGTGCTTCCTCTCTGTCTATGCCGAACTCTGCCCTGACCGAGGAGATCAAAGCTAACCCATATCCCCTCCGAAACATGGGCAGCAGCCGGATGCATTTTTGCCACCCAAACATTGATGAGTGTGGCGCCACCTAGCGTTGCATGCGGAGACACACACCCTAAGGGCACTCTTCCTCATCCCTGTGCAGGCGCCTCTAATCAGCCGGCAGAGGTCGTAATCGCATTCTGACAGAGAGAGACCCACATCCGGTTCTTAGTCCCACCCCCCAACTGAGCAACCGGCCAATGGTTGCTCATACAGCCACTCAGCCTCGAACCAGTAAGGCAAAGCTGGATTCGATACGACGTACTCAGAATCCAGCTCTGGTTGCAGCGTGTCTTTTTACCGCTGCGCCACCTGAGCGGCCAGGCAACATTCTTAAATAAAAGTTTACCTTGTCATGGTCAATCTCAGTGTCACCAGTGATCACAATCCTCTTCTCAATTCGAGTTTCTGAAATCCCTCCTTTAACAGTCTGAAAACATTATTTGTTAATTTATTTATTAGGATTTTAACTTCATATTTTACACACTTTGGTTACATTCATGACAGAACAGGTAATTACTGATTACACAAGATTCACCAGTTCAAATCTTTAATGTCAAACACAGTCATGGACAATTTTGTATCTCCAATTCACTTCCCTTGCACGGCTTTGGACTGAGGGGGGAAACTGGAGCTCCTGGAGAAAACACACACAGACACAGAGAGAACATGCAAACTCCACACAGAAAGGACCAGGACCGGTCCACCTGGGAATCAAACACAGGACCTTTTTGTTATGAGGTGACAGTGCTAGAGTATATGGCTTAATGTATAGTCAATGAATATTTTTACAACATGATTCACCTTTTGGAATGCAGCTGTGTCCATTACTGTTTTTAGTTCAATGCTACCTTTAAAGCAAACATTCACATTTTGTTCTGTAACCTGATAATAAAATGATTCACCCCCTTTCCAAATAAATGCTTACATTCAAACAATGAGATACGTGAGCAAGTAGTCACACCCCAACCAAAAACATGCTTGCAAACACACACAATCACACATAAGCAAAAGTAATCACACCCCCACCAAATATATAGACTCACAAACAATATTTAACCCCACATACTCTACCACTGCTGAGCTGCAATCACAGTTTCTTTAGCAAATGCATCTCTCTAGTTTTACAAGGTATAATTTGGACACAAACTCGCATGCATTTATAGTCTGTAGAAAGGTTTAGTGACTAGTTTTAGCTTCAGTCTGGCAAAAACAGCTAAGCACATAGTAAAACTAGTAAAAGGAATAATCTTAAAGATAAATCAGTACAAAATAAGTGGAGACTCTTACCTTAGTGATCTGTGTAGTGGTGGTTGTGCTTACAGTCTCAGAGGTAATGGTTTGTGCATCAAGTAGCATACCCTCATTTTCAATATGCTAAAAGAAACACAGACATTGCACTTTGTATTATGTATTATAAAGTGGTAGGCTTGCAATACCATCCCACCCGTGAAGCACAGGGTGGTAGCATCATGTTGTGGGAATGATTTGCTGCAGGAGGAACTGGTGCACTTCACAAAATACATGGCATTGTGAGAAATCAAAATTATGTGGAAATACTGAGGCAACATCTCAAGACATCAGCCATATGGTTGCTAAGTAAGAGTCAGTAAACTTAACATTTTAAATCTTATGCAAGCTCTATGACAATAAAATACATTTTATATGAATACATTTTACAGTACTTTACAGCTACAATGACAGTAGTTTAACAGTATGTACATCTAATGCTGATATGAAATGATATGGAAGTAAATTTAAAGTGTTTTATTGTGTCTGCATCAACCCCTTAATACAGCCTTGACTTTTTGTGCAATTTATGTGTTGTGTTTTAAACAGATGTAATTGTTTACACTTAATTACCCATATTAATGACGTGAAAACATGCTTTTAGAGTAATTAGAAAATTGATTAAATATTAAAAAACATGAAATCTGTTATTCGCAGAAGTATTCAGTTTTGCTATCATGTCTGTAAGAATTACAGCATGGACCCAAGGATGACTAGCTTTACCCCACTGCACTCAATGGCATTATTATCATAATCAAACGTATATACCAGGGTGTCTCTTCCTGAAGTTGGGGACCACCTGGCGTAGTTTAGCATATAAAACAAGAACAGCAGAGACAGCTCTCACAGGTTCTAACCAACTTGAAAGGGATTATTATAATGAGTAATCAACAGCCATCACAGACAAAGGGGATCGGCCTAGACATGAAAGTGTTTAAAGACAATTAGACCAATTACAATTGAGGTGACAGTTCCATCTTGTCTGCACTGCCTTTGGGTAATACACATACTTTACAGGAAACCCGTAAAAGGGCAACGTAGGAAGCCCATATATAGTTCTTCTTGAATGTATATATGTTGTGTGTTTTAAACATGAGTTGTTCAGTCAAGCTCGCTGTTCCCAAGATACACTTGTGTATCTTGGGAACATTTTCACCAAGTTGGAGAGACGTCCTTCTGTTCAATTTTTTTCCTTACATGTCCTTCAACTTCTGTATGAGGTGGCTTATCCTACAGTGTATCCTGGTACCATCTCTTCTGTAGGTTAATTTTGCACACGTCATCCACAAACAATACAGCAATCAAGACTAAACCACCAGCATTACTAAACACAGCTGTGAATAATATGTAAGGTTAAATCTTATAATACTCTAGTCTTGTGCTTTGTGTAATTAATACCTAGTGTCAGAATTGTTACGTTCTTGTTTTATCTTTTGTTACGTTACACTAGTTTGGATTTTGTTCTGTTCATGCCCGGTTTAGCCCAACCTAGCATATTAGCCTCATTTAGTGTAATCAGCACTGTTAGCTTCACAGATTATTTACAGTGGTGTTTAGTATTTCTGGTGGTTTAGTCTTGATTGCTGTATTGTGTGTTTGTGTGTAATAAATTGGAAAATAGAGTTAATAATAGTGTTTTAGTGTTTTGTGTTAGTTATTAAATGTCTGCTAGAAAGTATTTTGAGTTATGCCACCTGTAAACCTTCAAAATGCATTTTGACATCTTGACAATCCTGTGAATGGATGGCCAAATATGGGACTCAAACTGACTCATTTAATAATTATTTAGTGCTGTTTAGTCTATAGTTAGTGATGAGTGTATCTTCACTTTAGAATATGGAGCACTTCTCAGTTATTAGTGATTTATTAAACTGTTAATAATTGTAAAGCCACAGCAAACCTGTCATGACCTAGAACTTGCATGGTTGGAATATGAACAATTGTCACAGCCCACAATCAACAATTCTGTGCTACAGACCAGTATTTAGGGTTTGACTCCTATAATCCATTTGAGCACAAACTAGCTGTCATCAGGACGCTGCGCCACTAAGCTAACAGCATCCCCACTGACACTAAGGCCGAAAAAATAAGGCCCTGTGGTTATCCCAACTGGGCAATCATCAAACCCGGAAAAATGTCCAAACACTGCTCCAGCAGATCTAAGGGAGAAGATGGACAACCGCTGTCAGAAATTTATTTACATAGCACCTTCCGATGCAGATTTTTGTGGGGTAAAAACAGAGCTCACTTGTACCATGGCCAAAATTATTGGTACACTCTGCACTTCTTACAGAAAATGCACCTCACCTCCCATAAAATTGTTGCAATTGCAATTGTTTGGTATTGACTTGCTTGAAGCAGTGATTGCCCAAGAACAATCTAGATTTTAGGACAGGTGGAAAGACCATTAAGTCATATTGAGAAGGCCAGAAAGGAATATAACATGCTGAACATGCAGCAAAAAAAATAAATAAATAATGATGAACACTGAAGAAGTACTGGAGATTATGGTAATGGGAATTTCCATTGAGCCACCCTTAACAGAAGGTCACATCTTTAACAGGAGGAGTTTAGGTGGAAGGGGGTATTTTCATATGTATATATGGTGTATTCTTTCATTACTGGGTGTTCAGGCTGGGTTTACTGAATCCATAGTAATTTGTTACTGCATACTGAAATAAAGATCTACCATTTTTCATCAAGTTTGGAAAGACTCCCAAATCCACAACCTTATTGTACTGTTAGTTAGATATTTCTATAGACCCAAATCAGAAAAAGTTGGGACAGGTTGTGGAAGTGCTCCTAGACACACAGTTTGTAGGTGTGTTTGGCTTTCCTAATGCCCCTTTTCAGGTTTGCCCTGGGTGAGCTGTAAGCCTCAGTGTCAGACAGAATGTGAACCTTGGGATTCACCCTGAGCTAATGATTAGGGAATTTTTTCACATGCTAGAAAGAGGTGACATTGTCAATGCATGCTTTAATCATTATTATGATGCTGTAAAGAAAAGATGGCTCCTTCTGTCTACACTTGTCGTTGATGCTGTTTTCAGATGTTTTATGAGTGGCACATACTTCGGAAGCAGAAACAATGAAAGTTGATCAGACTGTCTGAGATGGAAAGGGGGTAGCCTTGTATGCCTCTGCAATGTTTGTATAAATATAATCCAAAGTTTTGTCTCTTCTAGTGGGACAGGAGACATTCTGCAAACTGGAGTGATAAAAGTTTCCCCACAACTATGAAAACTCCACCAGTGTGTGTAGATTGTTGTTTGCTGATTGCTGTACTCAGCTCTTCCTATCTTCCTATCTTGCCAATAGCGAAAGGAAAAATGCTAACTGCAGGACCAACAATAGGTGAGATCTCTCTAAGTAAATAAAATGGTCTGCACTTATTCATCAAATACTCCAGATTGGCAGAGCAATGACTCTCAGTTAGGGACAGCGTTAGCACAGTGGTTAGAGCCGTGGGCAGGGGCGGAGCCAGGGGGTCCACAGGAATTCAACAGCGCACCTCAAGCAAGTAGTTCTCCACCAAAACAGTGCAGTAATACACTCACATAAATGTCAACCACCAACACAATTACAGTAGAAGTACTACTACTGAGTACTAATACTTACTTAATAGTTGTGGCGCGCTACCAGTAAAGGTGCCAACTGGCTCTGCACGTTCCAGTGTTGCCAGATTGGGCGTTTTTTCTCTAAATTGGGTGTTTTTTTTTTTAAAACAATTTAATAGCAGTTAAATAACACTTCTATTTAAAAGAAAATATTCAGTTTTAAGAAACCCCAGCATTGTAGAAGGCTATTAAAAGTAAAGTCAATTTTTAATGCTGATTTGGCTTAATAGTGTTGGTCAGTCTATCATATTCTTGAAAGAAAATTAAAATTTGTTTTCCATGCATTCATGCTAGCATGTTCTGGGGTTCAAATAAGTCTCATCAGTACACACAAGTTGGCAGCCAAATGATTAAGTATTGCAAAGGAATATCTTTGAAATTCTTCCTCATAATGTTAAGGTTGCTATATTTTAGTTTTTCACTTGTCAGGGAAAATGAGAAAAAATTCAAAGCTTATTATGGTAGGCTTGATGTAATTCTACATGGCACTCACTGCCTGTATAGGTAAATGAGTGAGTGACCAAAACACTAGATCCACAGCAACTTGCCACATAAAAAATAAGGTATCAGACAGTTTCTGTGCCACCCCTGTGTGAGCAATGGTCTCAGTCTGGCCACCCCTATGAAAATTGTCTGGCTCCGCCACTGGCCGTGGGTTATCAACTTGAAGATAGTTGATTTGAATCCTGGCTCTGCCATGCAACCACTCTTAGGCCCTTGTGCAAGGCCCTTAAACCTCCCACTGCTCTGATCCCAACTTCCATATGATATGCAGAAAAAGAATTTCACTGTACTGTACATGTGTATGTGTAAATATATGGCAAATTCTTTGACATTCTTTTAAACGAGATATGAGATCTTTGTGTCCAGGTTGGGAAAAATACTTGGCTTGCAATTAAGCAAAACCTGGAGCAATTTTATCCTAAATAAATTTCAACTCCCCAGAACATGGGTTTTTGCATGCATTGTAATTTTACTTTGTACTAAAATATACTCATAAGAACTTAAAAGTATTGTTCCGTCATTCATTTTTGTGAAAATGGTGCCACCTTTTGGGGACTTTTAGATTGACAGTATTTGAGTTTAATAATTACCGGAGACTGGAAGTAGTTCAGTATTAACTGTACTCTGGCAGCTTCGCATCGTTCTCCTGTTAATAGTTTGCCATCTTTATTGTTTAACCTTTCGAAAAGCATCGTCTGTAAGTTTTATGATGATATAGATTTTCAATGTTAATATTTTATTTAAGCAATAGAACACGAGAGGGAGTGTGTTATCGCGAATAACACACGACCTCAAGTGTTCTATTGCTTTTATACAACAGTTTTTACAAAATAAAGAAAGAAAATAAATCAAAGAAGCCCTGAATTTCATATTAAATATGCTTTAATATTGACAATACCTTCCGCCAAAAAGTAGTTCCACAACGAATATAAAGTTTAACACTACAAAGCAGACATCCCAAGTTGCAAAAACTCATTTTAGGGAGGTAAGAACAACAAGAAGAAAAAGGCAAGAACCTCCGAAGGGAAAAAAAGAAATAAAAAACCTCTCACACACACCAAAGGATATGGGTGATAACAGAACTCTTAGGAGCTGCTAACTGGGCTATTAAGCTAACTGTTCACGGTACAAACACATTAAAGTTCCCTACACAGTGCACTAGATTGTGTCATGTAGATTGTGTATAAAAGCGAACACAATTCAACAGCAAGCCAAACTCCATTCAATTAAATACAAGGGAGTCAGGATATAGCATCCAAGCTTTATTCAGTTGCACATTCATGCACTCAATGAAGAGGAGTAAAACTATATAAAAACAAAGGAAACAAAATACAATATAAATATTGACTCTTAGTTTACCAAAATTAAACTGTGTGAGCATACATTAACAAATAAGCCTTATAAAATAAATCAACTTATCTCACATGGCAGCTAAGCTAACTGAATGAATATGTAAATGCGGTTGTATAGTATCTCACAACGATTTAAGTCGATTTAAAGTGTCAAAATTTACACTGAAACATAAATATTCTTATACAACAGTTAGTTCCGACCTTACAATCTGATTGGTTGAGAAGCGTTCTAACCGTGCTGATATTTGTGATAACAGCACAGCCTTTTCACACCACAACTGTTATTACAAGCCGCCAGTTGTTTCAGGTCTGAGGGCTCGTTAAAAAGCTATTGGAGACCCACACTAGCTGATAGAAAAAGGTGGAGTGCAGTCCTCAGTGCAGAACATGACCCTAAAGACACAGTACAGAGGCCACCAGCAAAGCGAGCCGGACTGATAGATGCCGATGCACATCCTACAGAGCAGCCTTTTTTTCTAACTGCACAATGAACGGAAGTGTGCAGATTAACATATACAAATAACGCAATAACTCAAATAACTAAATTCTATCTTTTAATTCTTAATTAATTTTATTTTTAGCTTTTTCTCCTTTTCCTTTCATCTTCGCTTATTCATATTTGCTTATTATTTTTATTCCAAACTAGCGTTTAGTGTTAAACTATATGCCTTTTTTTAGCCTACTGCGTTAAGGCAGGGTATGGAATTTTTACTGTTGCATAGCAGCAACTCATTCGTTGTGGAACTACTTTTTGGCGGAAGGTATTGTCAATATTAAAGCATATTCAATATGAAATTCAGGGCTTCTTTGATTTATTTTCTTTCTTTATTTTGTAAAAACTGTTGTATAAAAGCAATAGAACACTTGAGGTCATGTGTTATCGCGAATAACACACTCCCTCTCGTGTTCTATTGCTTAAATACACACAAGGAGAACAGTACAAGTATATATTTTAAATATTAGAAAAAACGTATTTAGAAAGTATAAGAAAAATATTACGAAAATAAGAGCAACAAGATATGGGGCTGCTTTGCTGCAAAAAGTACTGAGGCCATGATCAAAGGATATCTAGAGATGTACGGTAGCAAATTAAAACATTTTAGCATACTGGGCAAGTAACTAAATCTTGAGAGAAAATATCAAACAATGATTGTTTTTTATTTTCTGGAACATACCATGTTTAGTGGTAACCGTAAAACATAATCTTTATTTCATAACCTAATACCTTAATTGAACAGCACTTACCATAGTGGAGTGAGGCTGGCCATTAATATTAGCTGTGTGGAAGGGTGAGTGTGTAGACAATCGCTTGTTCCATCTGCTGGGTTGAGGTTCAGGGATTGATTCCATAAAGCTGCGCTTTAGCTCGCTGATACTGCAGTGGTGACGCAAAATCCCTGACTGAGACTTTTCTAGATCCTAACAAAAAACAAAAGACCATTATAAAGATTTATGTTTAAAATGCAAATGAAAGAGAGCAGTAATAATAAATACATATAAGCACATAAGCAGAGAAAAAGTTAACAATATGTGAGAAAGAAATATAGCAAAGAAATAAGTGGACAAAGCAAAATAAGCGATTCCAAAGTGCAAAACCAAATTAGAATGTAATGAAAGCTATGTGAGTATTTTGTTGAGCACAAATCGTTAAGAGCATAGACTGCCTTCCTCATAAGCACTATAGTTTTCCTGTTATAATACACTGTTATAATTCCTGTAATACACTGAGCTACAAGTGACCATAGAAATGTATTTTCAGAGGTGCTGAAAAAAAACAGTATATGCATGCATTATAATTGCAGAGAAACAGATTGTCTTCACTAACACTTGTTGCACGTTGTCTGTTAGTGACTTGGAGCAGATACATCAAAATATGTTCAGACCTCTGAGAACAGTAACTTTCTTAATTCTAAATGTCAAATTTACAAACATACCATTTTACTCTTAAAAAATATTAATTTGTAGTGTAACAACAACACTATGGTATGGTATTTATACATTTGTAATTTATGAAATGAGGCTTTTTGTGAGAATTTTTTGTATGCTGAATCAAAAAAATAGACAGATACACAAGATTTAAAATTGTCTGTTTACATTATGCAGTTTGCATCTGTGAAGCTGAAACTGTGAAAAGAACAATAGAAAGTGAAGAGCTTTTTAAAATCCCAGCCGGTCATAAAGCCACATCTACAGTGGGGTCAAAAAGTATTTAGTCAGCCACTGATTGTGCAAGTTCTCCTACTTAGAAAGATGAGAGAGGTCTGTAATTTTCATCATAGGTACACTTCAACTATGAGAGACAAAATGAGAAAAAAAAATCCAGGAAATCACATTGTAGGATTTTTAAAGAATTTTTTTGTAAATTATGGTGGAAAATAAGTATTTGGTCAATAACAAACAAGCAAGATTTCTGGCTCTCACAGACCTGTAACTTCTTCTTTAAGAAGCTCTTCTGTCCTCCACTAGTTACCTGTATTAATGGCACCTGTTTGACCTCGTTATCTGTATAAAAGACACCTGTCCACAGCCTCAAACAGTCAGACTCCAAACTCAACCATGGCCAAGACCAAAGAGCTGTCGAAGGACACCAGGAAGAAAATTGTAGACCTGCACCAGGCTGGGAAGAGTGAATCTAAAATAGGCAAGCAGGTTGGTGTGAATAAATCAACTGTGGGAGCAACTGTAAGAAAATGGAAGACATACAAGACCACTGATAATCTCCCTTGGGGTCAAGATCTCATCCCGTGGGGTCAAAATGATCATGAGAACGGTGAGCAAAAATCCCAGAACTACACGGAGGGACCTGATGAATGACCTGCAGAGAGCTGGGACCAAAGTAACAAAGGCTACCATCAGTAACACACTACGCCGAGAGGGACTCAAATCCTGCAGTGCCAGGCGTGTCCCCCTGCTTAAGCCAGTACATGTCCAGGCCCGTCTGAAGTTGATGATCCAGAAGAGGTTTGGGAGAATATCATGTGGTCAGATGAAACCAAAATGGAACTTTTTGGTAAAAACTCAACTTGTCGTGTTTGGAGGAAGAAGAAGAACCCAAGAACACCATACCTACTGTGAAGCATGGGGGTGGAAACATCATGCTTTGGGGCTGTTTTTCTGCAAAGGGGACAGGACGATCCGTGTTAAGGGAAGAATGAACGGGGCCATGTATCGTGAGATTTTAAGCCAAAACCTCCTTCCATCAGTGAGAGCATTGAAGATGGAACGTGGCTGGGTCTTCCAGCATGACAATGATCCCAAACACACCGCTCGGGCAATGAAGGAGTGGCTCCGTAAAAAGCATTTCAAGGTCCTGGAGTGGCCTAGCCAGTCTCAGACCTCAACCCCATAGAAAATTTGTGGAGTCTGTGTTGCCCAGCGACAGCCCCAAAACATCACTGCTCTAGAGGAGATCTGCATGGAGGAATGGGCCAAAATACCAGCTACAGTGTGTGCAAACCTGGTGAAGACTTACAGGAAACGTTTGACCTCTGTCATTGCCAACAAAGGTTATGTTACAAAGTATTGAGTTGAACTTTTGTTATTGACCAAATACTTATTTTCCACCATAATTTACAAAAAAATTCTTTATAAATCCTACAATGTGATTTCCTGGATTTTTTTTTCTCATTTTGTCTCTCATAGTTGAAGTGTACCTATGATGAAAATTACAGACCTCTCTCATCTTTCTAAGTAGGAGAACCTGCACAATCAGTGGCTGACTAAATACTTTTTGGCCCCACTGTAAATGCAGATGAATGGTCAAGTGAATATATCCAAATGCACTTATAGGCACATTTGGAGCAGACGCCACAATAGGCTAAAACTTCTAATTTGGAGACACAATTTCAGTTACCCATGGTGGCATTTAACAGTGCTTAATCTAGTAGCAGAGACCCTTATGACAGAACAAGCTTTAATAAACAATACTTAATGGAGCCTAAAGTTATTTAGGATATCACAAAATAACTCAGTTATAAGGTTTGGAGTTTGGTATGTCTGAAATTAATTGGAGCATCTCTACATATGGAATAATGTAATTTTGTGAGCATTACAAAGAACTTAAACCTGTTCGCCAAGGAATTACTAGACTTTCTTGTGACTAGGGCCTGAGTAACCTGTAAATAGTATTCAGATAGTAAATCTTTTTAAGCCCACAGCAGGACTGAAAAAAAAAACTTTATTGTGAGTACAGTACAGGCAGCCTGACATGATGAATACATAATGACAAGACAGAACTGTCAGTAAATGCAGGGCAAGTCACCATCCTTTGATCAGCTCTGAGATCAAGCAAGCAGCCACATCCATTTTTTTACCTACAGTATCACCAGAACTGTTCAATCACAACATGCACAAAATACACCAAAACAAATGCACCATAACTAATTTTTACATCCTGTACAGATATTTCTTCTAATGCCACAGAGCAGTTGTAAGTTTACACCTTTAAAAATAATATTCTGTTTTAGTGCCATGTTCTCCTCTCTTGTGAGGACTTCACACTTAACTGGCATATTATCTTGTAATTTTTACTCATGTAGACATTGTTTACAAATGTCCTGGCAGCCTCTTGAACTGCATCCTATGTTGTACAAATCACATTTCCAGAAAAGTTGGAACATCTGTGATTTGTTAATTTTCAGAAGTGACAGAAGTAAAAAGAAAAATATTTCCAATGTTTCACTGATAAACGTCATTGTATTATGTAAATATAAACACAGTTAGAATTTGATGTCTCAAAACTCAAAAAAACTTGGAACAGAGGTGGGTTTAGCACTGTGTTT